>NC_077233.1:92056240-92676857 GCF_027887165.1 Monodelphis domestica
ATGCAGGTGTTATTTTTTCAACATGTGTCCTTCGAGATATTTTCTTGGATTATTGTATTGCTGAGAATAACTGAGTCATTCACAATTGTTCATCATTACATCATTGCTGTTGATGTGTACAATGTTCTTCTGATTCTCATCACTCTGCTCACATTAATTAGCATCAGTTCATGTAGATCTTTCAATGTTTTTTTAAATCATCCTGCTTATCATTTCTTATAGTACAATAATGTCCCATTACAATCTTATACTTCAATGTTTTCAGCTCTTCCCCAATTGATGGCATCTCCTCAATTTCCAGTTCTTCTTCCAGACCTGGTATAAACATTTAAAATCTTTAAGTCAAATTACCAAGTCCACTGTTGTGTTGCTTTGTTACCTAAATGCCTTAAGCATTGTATATTTTTTTAGGCCGCAAAATAGGAAATTGAAACTAGCTACTAATTTATAGAACTTCTAAATATCAATGACATCAGCAAAATACTTAAAACTCTTTGAAGAAAATAAAACACTTGAATATAAGGATTTGCTAGTGTTACGTTTTTGTCTGAGACAATCAAGGGCAGACTCAGTTGTCAGATCTCAGTTCTTTCTCAGGACCATGAGGATTAGTACTTCCAGGAGATATCAGAGGGATTGCTATCTCTTACAGAGACACAAGGAAATCCATGAGTTGACAGAGCCTCCCCTCAGTCATGGGTTCTGTGATGTAAAGGGTCATAGAGATTGGAATTGGCAGGGATGTTAGCAGTCTTTTAGGCTCTCCCCAGTAAATAATGGTGATAGTAATGTCTGACATTTACACAGTGCTTCAGGGTTACATGGTACTCAACACAAATTTTCTCCTTTGAGCCTCATAGCTGGCCTATTAGGGAGGTGATGACCTCCTTCACCTCCCTATTACTGATCAGAAGGCAGGCTGAGGAAGGTCAACTGAACTGCCCAGGAGGACCACATATCTAGGGAGTATTGGAAGAGGGATTGGAACTCTGGGCTTCTTGATGCCCAGATCATTCCACCACATCATTCATTTTAAAAGGGAGGAAAATGAGGCTTTGAGATGGTCATTGGGATGAGAAAAGGGAATATTGGGAGCAGTCATGCTAATAAAGACAGGTTCTCTTCCCTATTCCAGGAACAGACTTATTTTTCTTCTGTCAATAGGCTTTTTAGTCTGCTTTGGATTATTGCTTTGGAATCCTGTAAATGAGATGCATAAAGTGGAAATCTTATTTACTGTCTTTTCTTCTCTTTAGGTGGTGGCAAAGGAAGCATGGGAGAATCACAGGTTAAGGAATGATTCTGTGATAGTGGACACATTTCATGGCCTTTTCAAATCTACATTGGTCTGCCCAGAATGTTCTAAAATTTCTGTGACTTTTGACCCATTCTGTTATTTAACTCTCCCTTTGCCCCTGAAGAAAGATCGCACTATGGAGGTGTTCTTGGTCTCTGCAGATCCACAGTGTAGACCTACCCAGGTATGTAGCTTGCTTGTTCTTTCTTTTAACAGTTTCCAAATCCAGAATATTCATAGTCTCTGGGTGCTTTTAGTATTCCAAGTGCCATCAGTGGATTTAACATTCATTTTATTTTGGGAGTTTGGCTTATGTTTTAGTGTGCTCTTATTAAAGTGACTAATATGGAAGTGTTTTTTGTATGACAATTAAAAAAAAAAAGAATTCCAAGAAAGACTAAAGGTGGCCTTTTAGTGTGTTTACTGCTTAAAGCTGGTCTTTTACACTGAGCACCTGGAGTTAATATATACGTAGTTACCTTAAAGTCACTTAGAAACTTTGATTTTTGAAGATTCAGAATTCAATATAGACTATATTAGACCTGAGGCCCAGAGATGTTTGCTTGTTTTTGGAATGGGAAAGGAGGGTATTGGGAGCAGTATACACCTAGTGTAACAGAAACATTTGACTTTAGGATTAAATGCCTTTATGATCTCCCATGATTGTTTTTGCCTACACACCATGCTGATAGCTTATGTTACTTGAATTTCCTGCTGAGAGGAATTTGAATGAGAAGTTTGGAGAACTAAAGGAAGAGTACCTTTTTTTCTCAATATTAGTGGTTAGTGGTCAGTAATGCCTTAGATTCATAGGGTGAATCAAGTAATTTAAATAAGATACGATTAGTAGGTCCTTTGGCAGAAATTATGATCTGCCAGTGATTCACTATGACTTTAATCAAGGTGATCACTTTATTTCAGTGCCACATTCTATAAAATGGAGGTAACAGTTATTCTATCAACAACATCTTATGCCTCATATGAGGGAAACAATTAAGAAAAGGTCCCTGCACTTAACTCATTATCCAGCATAAAGAATAGAATCCATTCCTAAAGATGTAGTTAACTTAAAGTAAATACTAGGAGGCTAGGATATAATAAAATTGCAAGGCTTTTTTATGTTGTCCCCTGGCAAGTATGCTTGATTTAAAGTTATAAGGGCTTGGGTTCATGTCCCACCTAATTCTTTTACTTTTGTATGATCTTGGATATGTCACTCTTCTTATTCATTGATCCCTCTGGTGTTGGGTACAAAGCATTTTTTAAGTTTTATGACTAAACAGTGCCTAAAAGAAATGATGAATTTGGAAATCATACTGATTTAGGATTCAGGGTATCTGGGTCAATTTTACTCTTGTCATTAACTTTCAAGGTAACCTTGGACAAGTCATCTATCTAAGTCTCTGTTTCTGTCTCTATGAGTAGGTTGGACTTAGAGATCTTTAGGTTCTTAAAATTCTTATTCTGTAAATCAGTAAATCTTGAAGAACTTCCCTGGCCTATCATTCTACCCTACAAATATTAAGAACAAAATAGCTTTTAGATGATAATAAATACAATTTCCATATTGCCTGCTGCCCTTATTATTATAGTGTTTGCTCTGGTCAGACTTGTCTGACTTGTTCTTTTGGTTAATTTTCTGAGGTTGCAGAGCTGGAAATAACCTTTGTTACCCCATGCCTTGAATGTTTTTAAGGAAGCATATGCTTCCCTGAATCTTTTTTCATCCTTTTTGTCCTTATTCATAGTATCGTGTGACTGTACCAATGATGGGCGCTGTGTCTGATCTGTGTGAGGCTCTCTCAAAGCTCTCCGGCATCGCTGCTGAAAATGTAAGTTTTTAAAAAATTAAACATAATGATGATAGTTAAACTGTTTCTGAGTTGTCAATGTCCATAAAGTAATGAGGTATTGTCAGGTACCATTAGAAAACTTGTATTATCATTTATTCTGAACTTGCTGCTGATAGAATTTGTTCCTTTAGTTTCATTGGGCCAACCATCCTATTTATTTGAGAGGAAACAGGCTGTCATGTCAATTTCTTCTTTGTTCTTTTGTATTTTAAAAGATATTTTTATTTCATTAAATATTTCCCAATTACATTTAAAACTTTAACATTCATTTTTTTAAAAACTTGAGTTCAAAATTTCCCCCCGCCCTAACACACACACACATTGTTTCCCTATCTCTTGAGAAGGCAAGCAACATGATATTGATTGTATATTGTCACTTCAGTTTCATAAACAAAACCTTTTCTATGTAAGTATCCAGTTTTCTTTGGCTGAAGTCACTCTATCTTGGGCAGAGGGCACCTGGAACTGTGGGACTGCTGCTGAGGATGGTGGTGAAAGAACCTCCAGATACAGCTGGGGTTTTTAAGGAAGAGTAAAGTACATGGAAAAGTGAACTGTAAGGACTATTGCATAGCTTGATGCCCTATAGGTGCCCCTTCTTGTGGTCAAACTTGAAAGCATTTTCTTTGAGATAATGTGGTATATAATTCAAAGAGCAGCGTGGATTTGGAATTAAACAGAAGGTTACTCTGGACAATTGTGGTTTTTGTTGTTGTTGGGTTTTTTTTTTTAACCTCTTGAGGCTTCAGTTTCTTCATCTATGAAAAGTGGATATTAACTCCTGTCCAGCCTTCTTCATTGGTGTTAGTGTGAAGCTCCAGTGAGTTAATGGCTGTTAAAGTGCTTTGTAAGCTGTAATGTTCCTTATAGATAGAATAGACTATTGTTATTTTATGTTTGTTTTAGCTAATGGTAGGTTCTCCAGCCTATAATCTTTCTGTGGTTATTTACTCTTAGATGGTGGTCACAGATGTGTATAATCATCGGTTCCACAAAATTTTCCAAATGGATGAAGGTTTAAATCATATTATGACCCGGGATGACATCTTTGTGTGAGTATTCAACTATTTGTACACTTTTGTTACAGAGAACACATGCCAGAAGTTTTTATTGTGATTGTCTTTATGTTCATCATCAGATTTAATTTGTTGGTATATTTGACAAATGAGAGTGTAGTGGTGGGTGCACTTTAGGGGTAGTAATAAACAGCTGTGGATAAATGCCAAGGCATTGTTGAGCACTTCGGAGTCCAATGAAAAAGAGCTTTGTTAGTATGATACTTAGATGCTTGAATGCCTTAAGGGAACAGATGTTTCCTTAAGATATAATACTTAAAATGCCCAGAAGTTTAAATTGCACTGTTTGCTGCCAGGAATATATTGGGCTAGAAGGTTGTACCCTGACCAGAGGAAGAGAAATGAAGAAAGATGATGATGGGGAGATACACACAGCGGAAAGAAAATTTAACTGTTTGGGCCCTAACCTTGGCCTTGATGTCCTAATTTATCTTGAATAAGTTGGACTGGGTGTAATCCTTAGTATTCTTACTGCTTTATATATTTCTGTGAAACCTAGAATATCTTCCTTGAGCAAAAAATCCCACATGCTCTACTCCCAAATTTGAGAAAATTCATAGTTTGGATAAACTGATTCTCACTCTTCTGATTCTCCCTCATCCCCCATCCCCACCCCCCACCTCACCCCCAATACATATGACTCATTATGGACCTTTATAAAATATAGTACTTTTTTTCACAGTGTATGTTGGAGGAAGAGAAAAACAAGGCCAACCCAGTTTGTTGCCCTGCCTTTGGAAATTAGCTACATACCATCTAGGAAAAATTGAATTGGGACCTAAACCTTGCCCTTTTCTCTGAGGGACAACAGAATAGTCATTAACTTGTACACAGTAAATTACTTTTGCTTTGATTAGGTTTGCAGATGAATGCACTGCACAGAACACATTCTTGTGAATGTGAAATTCCATACCCACCATGATTTTATATATATATTTTGTAAAGCTTTATATACATATATTCTGTTCTGATATTGCATGCCACCCCCACCCCCACTCCCCATGCTTTAAACTTCTGACCTTATTTATCCTAGGCCATCTTTGATTTTTTTGCTTTGTTATAATTCTGTGTAAAATCTCCAAGGCTATACCCTGGGTTAATGCACAGAAATGCTAAAGTCATTGGACAGTATCCACAGGATGTCAGGACTGATGATACTGAGTATATACTCTTGTATTCATCACACTTGGGCAAAAGTCTTGGGTTTGAGGTTCCATTCCAACAGGCCAGGGCAAATTACCTCGGTTAAATCCCATTCTGTTTCTGTATCTCTAGCACCTATTGACTGTATCTTTAACTCAAATTATGATATATAAAGGGACAGGTCTCAAGGCTGGAGTTCTCTGGTACTGACTAGAGGCTGACCTTATTGAAAGACTGGATCCCTCTTTCAATAAACCTATTTCTTTTTGGGTTGGAGACTTTTGTTTTTTGGTGTCTTACCTAATAAATTTCTGCTACACTCTCCTCCCTTTATAATCTCCTGTAGACAACATTTATGAAGTTCTGTAAAGAAACAGTAATCACTACTATCCAAGATTGAAAATTTATTTCTTGAAACTATAGCTTTGAGTGTATAATATAGGTCAAAGCAGATGGGCAAGCTGTTTGAGGAAGAGCTTCTTTTCACAGTGGCCTACAGTTTTGCTTTATGAAGATATTATCTTCTAACATACCCATATATAATATTTTAATCATATTTATGTTGAATCTCTTTTTGCTCAGATTATAACCAGAGCTGCCATTGGGTTTGCATATTGTGTTAGGGTTTTATCAATTGAATCAGTAATGTCAGATCTACCTCTGGAGGAAAAGGGGAAAACTACAGATAATTATTGACAAAAATTTTATTACTATGTGTTAGGATAAAACATTAATAAATCTCCTTACTCTTTTATATGTCAGATGAATGAGATTTGTAAATATCTACTTCATTCACTAATTTTTAAAAGTACTTAATTACTCATATTATGATTTAGTTTTAAAAATAAAGCAAACAGTAATTTGTCAGAATTTGTCGCATATTTTTTGAACCGATCCTTAACTAATATAAATCTTGTTACATTAGGGTAACTAGATAACACAGTAGCTGGAGTTCCAGGCCTGGAATTGGAAAGACTTGCATTCAACTCTGATCTTAGACACATTCTAGCTGTGTGACTCTGGGCATGGTCACTTAACCCCATTTGCCTAGCCCATACCACTCTTCTGCCTTGGAATTGATACTAAGACAGAAGGTAAAAAACAAACAATTTACATGAGAAAAAATTTCATTGCATAGAATTGTCTTATTATATGGTAGGAGGAGGGATATTGGGTCCTACACATTTGACTAGAATTCTCTAGCTTATATAAAAATGAGAAGCTCATCAAGCAGCTCCTGACTCCTCTGTGTAACCTTATACTTTATGCTTGGAAATTCTCTAGATGATGATTATTTCAGAAGTAAAGACTGTACAGGCAATGATTATGACTGGGTCTGCTTTGGCCTTATGTTTGGAAGCTGGTTCAGAATTAGCCTTTTATCCACAGAAAGTCTTCACATTCCCTAAGATGATCTCTATAGTCTCTTCTGAAAATTTATTTTATTTTTATACACACATACGTAAAAACAGGAAAAATCTGCCTCTTCTCTCACCCATCTCAACTCTACCCCCATCAATTGAGAGCAAAAGAAAAATAATCCTTGTCAGACAAAAGCAATTTCCATATTTGCTATATCCAAAACTATTATATGTCTTGTTCTGTTCTGAGTCTTTTACCTCTATATCAAGAGAAGTATCATGTTTTTCATCATTAGTATTATCTGTTCCAAATAGCCACACTCTGGCGTATGCAAATGTTTGCTTTTAAGTTCCATATTGATGAATTTATTATCTCATGATTAATACAGATATGAAGTCTGCAACACAGCAGAGGATGGATCAGAATGTGTCACCTTTCCAGTTTACTTCAGAGAGAGGAAAATCAGGCAGACAAGCTCATCTTCTGGGACTGTTCTATATGGGCAACCATTGCTAATCTCTGTCCCAAAGCACAAGTTAACCCTTGACTACTTGTACCAGGTTATCTGTGAGCGTATCAGGTATGTATTGAATATTCAGAGTGTTGTTTTCGTTTGAGCTATGTATTTTAATTGGTGTATAAATCCATTTTTTTATTCTTAAGGAGAATGGCATCCTGACCAAGTACTTGCTGGCATATAGGATACTCCAATTCTGGTTCTCTCCTATTGTACCTTTTAAGTGTTGGGAAATCCTTTTTCCTTTGTTTTTAAATTAAACTAATATTTATTAAGCACCAGTTGTGTAAAAATCAATGTGCTTTTATAGCTACAGAGTCTATAGATAAGATACAGTCTTTGTTTCTAAGTGCTTACACTCTAGTAGAGGGATGTGACATGTATACAAAGTAACAGAAAAATATAGTAATGCCTTGATATGTTTTTTTTTTTAATATATTTTATTTGATCATTTCCAAGCATTATTTGTTAAAGACATAGATCATTTTCTTTTCCTCCCTCCCACCCCCCATAGCTGACGCGTAAGTCCACTGGGCATTAGATATTTTCTTGATTTGAACCCATTGCTTTGTTGATAGTATTTGCATTAGAGTGTTCATTTAGAGTCTCTCCTCTGTCATGTCCCCTCAACCTCTGTATTCAGGCAGTTGCTTTTCCTCTGTGTTTCCACTCCCATAGTTTATCCTTTGCTTATGAATGGTGTTTTTTTCTCCTGGATCCCTGCAAGTTGTTCAGGGACATTACACCGCCACTAATGGAGAAGTCCATTACATTCGATTATACCACAGTGTATTAGTCTCTGTGTACAATGTTCTCCTGGTTCTGCTCCTCTCGCTCTGCATCACTTCCTGGAGGTTGTTCCATTCTCCATGGAACTCCTCCACTTTATTATTCCTTTTAGCACAATAGTATTCTATCACCAACATATACCACAGTTTGTTCAGCCATTCCCCAATTGATGGGCATCCCCTCGTTTTCCAGTTTTTGGCCACCACAAAGAGTGCAGCTATGAATATTTTTGTACAAGTCTTTTTGTCCATTATCTCTTTGGGGTACAGACCCAGCAGTGCTATGAATGCCTTGATATGTTAAGAGAGGTGCAGGCAGAACTATATGAAGTCTAAAGGTTTGGGAGTATTAAGAAGGGCTTTGTGGTGAAAGTGTTATTGAATTGGCTTTACAAAAGTTTGACAAGAACTTAGAAGGTAGGAGAGGTAGGGCATTTTCAAGGAAAGATAGGAAAATAGTTTCTCAACTTTATCATTCTCAGAGACCTTCATCCCTCTTCTGTTGCATGGCATGGTTACATCCAGATGTCACTATATCATGGAATTGCAGCCCTTCCAAGATCTTGAACTTTGAAATTCTGTTCTTTGACTGACAACCTTCTATAAACCTTCCCACATAATCTCCCTAAAGCTACTTTTACTCTCATTATAGCCTGGTTCCTTGACCCTATAGTCTACTATTTTAGTGATTCATTAGTTATCACCTTGGAATCTGTAAGATTTGAGACCTTTAGCCATTTCTAATCTCAATCCTCAACCCTGGATTACCACCACCATCACCACCCAAGATTTCAAAGAAAAAGAGGAACCTATAGGTACAAAAATAAAGCAGCTCTTTTTTGTAGTGGTAAAGAATTAAAGGGAAGCCCATCAAGTTTGGGAATGGCTGAAGAAGTTGTGGCATATAATTGAGATGGCGTACTAATGTGTTATAAAAAATGATAAGGTATTAAAAAAAAAAAACCTGGCAAGATCTATATGAACTGTCGCAAAGTGAAGTAAAAACAACCAGGAGATCATTGTGTACAGTAACAACAATGATGTAATGATGATCAGCTGTGAAAGACTTACTCTGATCTTTCTCTTTGAGACATTTTCTATATGTTTTAGAGATTCTTCATCACTTGCTGAGCTGAGGGAGGTAATTATAATGTGTGGATAAGTATAAAGTACTCGTGGTAATGACTCATGTGGAAGATAGGAAGCCAACTTACTCAAGTTTCTTAATGGTCAGTTGTCAACATACTAAACACTATTTCTTGGTTTCTTTGCTTCATAACATACTGAATTCTTCTGTGACAGAAGATCACTTTGGCATGTACAAAATATTTTGTAAATATCAGGGCAATGTATAAAGTAGATGATTGTCTTTCCCAGGGTGATAGCTGATGAAATCATACATGATTGCCTTATCATACTGATTAAAGAACTCCCTTGAGTACTTGGAAATCTGCTGATTGAAGAGTGTCTTGGTTGTGATCTTTTTGGAGTACTTGGGAGAAAACATTAGCATAATTAAAATTTTAATCTCTTAATTTCTTCCTAGTTTTGCCTACATAAAACCTTTGGAATCAGGTTCTTATAAAGTAATCAAGCTTTTTCAAAATGAAAAACAATATGGGGCAACAAGGTAGCACCGTGGATAGAACACCAGGCCTGGAGTTGTCAGGACTTGGATTCAGATCTGCTCTTAGACACTTTCTACTATGCCACTCTGGGCAAGTTACTTGAAAAAAAGAAAGACTATAGACTTCTTTTTTTTTTTTTTTAAACCCTTACCTTCCATCTTGGAATCAATACTGTATATTGGTTCTAAGGCAAAAGAGTGATGAGGGCTAGGCAGTAGAAATTAAGTGACTTGCCCAGGGTCACACAGTTAGGAAGTGTCTGAGGCCATATTTGAATATAGGACCTCCCATTTCTAGGCCTGGCTCTCAATCTACTGAGCCACCCAGCTGCCTCTGACTATAGACTTCTTACTGAGACAATATAATTTTGTGTTTCAAATTTCTGTACCACATAGAATTCTGAACATTTCAAATCACTCATCTGAACGAACTTCTTAATTATTATTCCTCCCATCATTCTCCTCTTTCATTCATCCAATTAATCTATCCATTACATGTTGCCAGACTTATTTTCCTTTTGTGTACAATCTAGACAAATCATTCCAAGATTAAAAATTTTCGTTGGTTCCTTGTCATCTTTTGAGTAAAATCTATTGTTTAAGGCTTTTGTAATTTGGTTCTCTTTCACCTGTTTTTAAAATCTTGCAAACTATTCAAGCTATTCATTTTAGTAACTAACATGTCTATCCCAGTAAGATTAGATAAAGACATCATTTAGGAAAGTTTTAAATTAGGCCAGATAGTCTAAGAAAATACTCTCCATTTGGTAGCCAGAAGATTCTTAAAAAATTTGTCCCTTAAAAGCCATGTCCTCTGTTAAAAAAAGAATTCTACTTAGATTGATTCATGCTCACCACCAAATAGAAGTGTAGGTCTAGAGTGGTTTAAATGAAATGGTTAATAATCAAGCTAATTATAAAGTTGTGTACATTCAGATATAGATATATATCATAGATGTATCAACTAATAAGCTACCATTTTTTTTAGCCGCTACATAAAACATCCTTTACCAGATGACTCTCCTAGACCACACTTGGACAGTGCTACCTATAATGGTTCCAATGGCATTTGTGAAGGTAAGTGCCCATTAAATGTAATAGCTTTGGTTGATTGAATCTAGATACCTACATATATTTCAACCTATATATTTTTAAAGTTCATTTTAATGATTTTTTAATCTTCTATTACCTTCATTTTTCTTTAGAATATTTTTCCATGGTTACATGATTCCTCTCTCTCTCTCTCTCTCTCTCTCTCTCTCTCTCTCTCTCTCTCTCTCTCTCTCTCTCTCTCTCTCTCTCTCTCTCTCTCTCTCTCTCTCCCCCCTCTCTCTCTCTCTCTCTCTCTCTCTCTCTCCCCTCCCCCCCCAACAAGCAGTTCCACTGAGTTATACATGTATCATTGTTCAAAGCCTATTTCCGTATTATTCATATAATACACATCTTCTCTACAATAAGCCACCCTTTTTAACAAGGGGGGAAAATAGATAAGCAGTTCAGTAAAACTAGAAAATGTATCAACTGAGTCTGATGATCTCTACAGTAAATCTGCTATTGCTAATCTATTATTGTAACTAGGTAGAGGTGAGAGGTTAGAGCTCAGAAAGGTAATTAAGTTTTGCTTTATTCTTCCACTTTGGAAGGTAGAAACCAGAAAAATATATTTATTCCTTATCAGTTTTTGTGTTCTGTGACCTACTTAGGAATGCTTCTTGTTCTTATTTCAGTCTTGTAAATCTGAAGCTTCATTTCAGTTCATCAAACATTACTAACTATATGTTATATACAGACATTGGATAGGTTTCAGATTTTAGTTAAGATAAGGTTCTGTCCCTCATGGAGTTGATAATTTAGTAAAGAAATAAGACTCAGTTCTAGGTAACTATAATACATAGGGACAAAATTTCAATAGAAAGGTGGAAAACATGCTATGTGCTCTTTGAGAATAGGAAATCTTTATGAATTGGAAGACTTCATGTTTCCATGTACAGAAAGGATTTCAACAGATTTAGATTGTGAGAAAAATTATAGGGAACGAAAGCACAAATGAAAGGGACATATGTGGGAGAATATAGTTATTTTAATGGAATGGAAGGATCCAGGTTGACCAAAACATAGAGGAATTGAGAGAAACAATATTAGAAAAAGCTGGAATGTTAAGGAGCTACCAATAATTAGTTCAAGGCCTTGTATTTAAAAAGTGTTGAGTAAATGTTTCAAATGATAAATGACCCCTCATATCCATTCTAATAGCTTTGGGGCTTTTTGTAGTGAGGTCTGGTGTGTTTTTGGGGAAAAATCTAAATTTCCTTTATAGACATTAAGATAAATAAAATGAGCAGTTAGCTAAGACTTTTAATACTAGTGTAGTGGGATGCAGGAATTTGAATCTAAGTTTATAATTTATTAACCAGATGAGCTTGAATAAGTCATTTGACTTCCCTGAACCTATTTTCTCATCTGTAAAATAAGCCAGTACTAAGAATACCTCATGTGTTCTTTTAGTGCCTATCCTATCTGTCTTGAGATATTTGTTTAGTTTTGAGGGCACTAAATAATTACAGTTCATTGTCATTAGATAAAATTTCTTCACTTGAATAACAAAATGGAAAATGTGCTTATTTAATAAATCAGCAAGCATTTATTAAGTACTCAATATGTAAAGGTACTACAATCTGAGAATAAAGACAGAATAAAAAAATTCATGTGTCTGATTTCATGGATTGGGAGAGTGGGGAGTGAGGGATAGATAGAGACAAGAGACAGAAAGAAATGTAGGCCATAATACATGAATGTAAATTGATATGGTGATGTCCTAAAGACTGAAGCAAAACAAAACAAAACAAAACAAAACACCTTAACTTCCTCCTTAGAATCAGTACTTCCAAGGCAGAATATTTGTAAGGGCTGGCAACGGGGTTTAAGTGACTTTTTCAGGGGTCAACACAGCTAGAAAATGTTTGAGTTCAGATTTGAATCCAGGACTTTCCATCTCTAGACCTGGCTCTCAATCCACTGAGCCACCTAGGTGGCCCTAAATTACCTCACTTTTGATCACGGTGCTGAAAGCTTGCAGGTCTGTCAATCTGTACTGTAAAAAGAGGAAAAGAAAATAAGAGTACAGAGGCTCTGACCAGACATAACCTTAATCACTAACATATAAAGTCCAAAGTCGAAAAGAAGACTGGTAGAATGAGAAAATTTAAAAAGAATGTGATCATATGTTATGGGACACACTAAGCTCAAGATACAAACACAAAGAGAATGACTCAAAAATATCTACAATTAAAATCTCAAGACAAATGTAGCTCAGGTACAAGTCCAACAAGAATTCCTAGAACTAAAGCAACTTTAAAAAGAAATTAATACATGATAAATTTAAAAAATGACAGCAGTAAAGGAAAGAATGGAAAAGACAAAAATAGTAAAGAAAAACATGAAAAAAGAATTCATGGCTTAGGAAAAGAAGTACAAAATCTTAGTAACTCCATGAAAACTAGAATCGTCTAAAGAGAACTTTATGATTCCATTAGATATCAAGAGATTCTAAATCAAAGACTCAGGGCTTAAAAAAAGGAAGAAAATATGAAACAGAAGAGACATAGATCAAGGAGAGAGAAGTGAATTTGACAATATTTGGACTACCTGAAAGTCATGAGCAACAAAAAAAAAGACCCTGGATGTCTATGTTTCAAGCAGTTATAATCTAGATCTCTTAGAAACACAGGGTGGAGTAGAAATGGAAAGAATCTGTCAAACTAAAATGTCTAAGGTCTATACTGCTAAAATACCTAGTTTTAATTTTTGTCCTCCCTTTGGGGTGGGGAAGATGGTCTTTAATATGTCTAATTCTTCTTTACTATTGTAATACATTGCCCATATTACAAATTCTTATAAAATGTAAGTTATTCCCTCTAGAAAACTAGTATTAGATATGTGTAACTTCTGTAATGAACCTAATTCTGAAATCTATCAGGTACTTATATTAAATTTAGACTACAGTCTAGAAGTCTACCGCTTGAGATTGAACTTTTAGCTGCATCAAGTTTGGTTGTATATTCCCAACAGGAAACATTTTAGATGCCATGGGATTTTCATAAGTAGACAATACCTGATAGATGACTTAAAACTACAGAAGAATGCTAGCTATGACCAACTTTTAATTTGTATCTTCTGTTCAACAGATTTGATTAATAATACATTGATGATATTTAGAAGTGATGATAAAATAATGCTTATCACAATTAAATCTTAAATTTCTCTGCATGCTCACTCCCTGTAGAGCCAACCAAGAGCAAAGTTAGCAGTGAGATTTTACCTAACTATATTGATGTAATTACCTTTTGAAATATATCCAGTTGACTATCTGGATAATAATTTTATGTTATTTGATGAAGAATTAACAGCGATACAATGACATTACCATCTTTCAGCATTTATTTTATTTTATCTTATTTTTTTTTAAACCCTTACCTTCCATCTTCGAGTAAATACTGTGTATTGGCTCCAAGGCAGAAGAGTGGTAAGAGCTAGGCAATGGGGGTCAAGTGACTTGCCCAGGGTCACACAGCTAGGAAGTATCTGAGGGCAGATTTGAATCTAGGACCTCCCGTCTCTAGGCCTGGCTGTCAATCCACTGAGCTACCCAGATGCCCCATCTTTCAGCATTTATAAAAAATGTTAAAGCCAATATTTGAAAATTCACAGTAAAGAGACTTAACTTTTAAAGTTTTAGAAAACCTCTCAGAAAGATCCTCATCCTTTTTTCAAGGAAAAAAGTTTACCAAACACAGACACATAGAGAAGCATTTGCCTGCAAGGTTTTTCTTTCTTGTCTCTGCTTACAGAATTTTCTCCATGCCCAAAGAAATAAAAATAAACAAACACTGGGCTGAATGGACTATTCTAGAACATACCCCTTTGAATCTTAGTAAAGGTTCACAAATAGGTTGCTATTCTAAGTTTAGTCACTAGATGTCTCCAGAGACCACATTGCAGACCTCAAACCAAAAAGCTGACACATCTGAAACAGCTCTTAAAATTTTTTCAGGTCAGTTTTTGGTTATCTCCTTTTTTCTCAACTAAGATGATGAGCTTCCCTACCCTTTAATGGGAAGTGTCCCTTTCAATTTAAGATTGAGAGCTCCCTTGAAGAAATACTTGTAGGTTTAAGCACTCTTCTTACTTAAAGGCATGAGCCCAGAGGAAGTAAATTTTCTGAGGTTTAAGACTTCCCAGAAAAGATAACAGTCCCTATTGGCATAAACTGTTTTCCTTTTCAAGGATTTAACTTCCTAAGGGGGGTTGTTGGGGCTTGATATTGCCAAATATTTCCAAATTATCACCCTGAACACAAAACAACATCCTACACAGATTAATAAAATTGTAACTCCCTCAGCTGCATGGGGCAGGACTTACCTTGAGCTGGGAAGAAATTGGGGCCAAGAGGGAGGAAAGTCATGTTCCTGGTTGTTGTCCTTCATGGAAGGGTTCTAATTTGGCAAATTACATAAATAAGCACTTTTTTCCTCTAGGTGGATATTTTTAGGGCATTTGTTCTTTCCTCCCTTTGTGTTTACCAGTTGTTGTATTTGAAAATAAAGGCAAACTGAGAAACAGGGTTCTGTACATGGTCAATTTATTAGTTAAGCTAGCTTGTTGTATAGTTGTGTCCAACTCTTTGCAAATTCATGGACCATACTGTCATGGAATTTTCTTGGAAAAAATACTAGAGTGGTTTGTCATTTTTTTCTCCAGCAGATTAAAGATGGAGTGACTTTCCCAGGATTGTTTTTAAGATTATTATTATTAAATTCTTAAGGATAAATTATTATTAAAATTTTAAGGATAGATTTGAACTCGGAGCTTCTTGACTCCAAACCCAACACTATCCATTGAGCCATCTGTCTCTTATTTAGGCTAGCAATAAATTGGGACATTGATAATTTTCAGTGACCAAAGACCAAGAGGTAGGACTTACTAGTCTTCATATAGTTTTGGGAAATGTGACAACAGACAGGGAGCATCACTGATAGAAAACTGTGATTGGTTTTAAGGTTAACATCATCCTGGATGGAAGGAAGATTATGTTTAACATACTAAGAAAGATGGGTTGGCATTCATGTGAGAGCTTCTCTATCAATTAGGAAATAATAATTATTTTATGGGACTCATAATTTAATTCCATGAGGCATCAATAAATAATAAAACAAAACCAAGAGAAGATAAAACAGAAGAAAATGTGAAATATCTCATTGGAAAACCAACCAACCTGAAAAATAGATTGAGGAGAGATAATTTAAGAATTATTAAACTACCTGACAGCCAGATTTAAAAAATAGAGCCTAGACATATTTCAAGAAAAAGGAAAACTGCCCTGAAATCCTGCCCTACTATGCACAGAAAGTGTGTTGGGGGGAATTGAAAGAATCTGCTGACCACTTCCTGAAAGAGATTTCAAAATGTAAACTCCCAGCAGTATGATGACCAAATTCCAGAGCTCCCAGATCAAGAAGAAAATACTGTAAGCAGACAGAAAGAAACAATTAAAATATTGTGAAGCCACAGTAGGGATACTATAAGATCTAGCAGCTTGTATGTTAAAAGATCAAAAGTAGGGCAGCTAGATGGCTCATCAGATAGATTGCCAGATCAGTAGACCAGGAGGTCCTGGATTCAATTCTAGCCTTAGATACTTCATACTGTGCTACCCTAAGTATGTCACTTAGCTCCAGTTGCCTCGTCTTTGCCACTCTTCTATCTTGGAACTGATACTTGGTATTGATTCAAGACAGAAGGTAAGCATTTTTTAAAAAATCAGAGGGCTTGAAATATGATTCCCAGAAGGCAAGGAACTAAGATTACAACCAGGAATTAATCACCTACCCAGAAATACTAACTATAGACCTTCAAGGGGAAAAATGGATATTTAATGAGAGGGCTTTAAAGTATTCCTAATGAAAAGAACAGTTTAGATTATGAGTACTTTGTGACTACAATTGTTTATGCTAAGATTCAGAGACCACCTGTTAAAGAGTATTGCAGTGAATTCTTGCTTGGGTATAGGAGGTTGAATTAGATAATATCTAAAATCTAGCCCTTAAATTTCTTTGTTAATCAGTTTTTAGGAGAGTTAATGTACATAAATTAAATTGGAATTGACTACTTAATCCTAAATTCCATATAGGACTTTCATATCTGTTTTTAATAATTTTGTTACAAGTTCCATTAAACTGTTAACAAAATGAAACAAACTTACACTTATAAATAATTCAACTACAAAACCTAAGGAAGAACCTTCATTCTATGGAAGTTTGTTTTTAGATTAGTCAACTTCAGGGATGAAGTTTTTGTCTAGTATGATTTTAATTAATTAAGTTAATTTAGAATATTTTCCCATAGTTACATGATTCATGTTCTTTCCCTCCCCCCTCACATAGCCAATGAGCAATTCCACTGGGTTTTATATGTATCATTGTTCAAAAACTATTTCCATATTATTAATATTTGCAATAGAGTGATCATTTAAAGTCAATATCCCCAATCATATACTCATGAAACTACGTGATCGGTCATGTTTTTCTTCTGCATTTCTATTCCCACAGTTCTTTCTCTGGATGTGGATAGTGTTCTTTCTCATAAGTCCCTCTGAATTGTCTTGGATCATTGTATTGCTGCTAGTAGAGAAGTCCATTACATATGATTTTGCCACAATGTATAATATTTGTGTATAATGTTCTCCTGGTTCTCTGCTCTTTTCACTCTGCATCAATTCCTGGTGGTCTTTCCAGTTGACATGGAATTCTTCCAGTTCATTATTCCTTTGGGCACAATAGTATTCCATCACCAACAGATAGCACAATTTGTTCAGCCATTCCCCAATCAATGGACACGCCTCCATTTTCCAGTTTTTTGCCACTTCAAAGATCTAGTACGATTTTAGAGAAAGAGAATTAATTGTATCTTTAGCAGAGAGGCCTTTTTTTTAGCTCAGAGATTGACCTGAGCAAAGGCATGACAACAGGAACCAAGTAGGTAGAAAGTTTGCCTTAATAGGGCCATGATTAAGGACTATTAGGAAAGAAAAGTTAGTTACTATAGTAATAGATTGGTAGTGGTCCTTGAAATACTTCATTTTGATCTTCATATTTCATATTTGAGACTTTGGAGAATCATTCTAGATGCCTAAGCAAATGTTTGTCATCATCATAATCACTTTTGAGAACTTAATTTCTCCCTTCAAGAAGGGACAGGGTTGAGAGATCTTACTTATTGCAGTGGTACAGATTTGAATTTTTTTCATGTTTTAAAACTTTTATTTGCATATTTAAAAAATTGTGCATTCCAATATTTAAAATCATTTGAACAACAACAAAAAATGACACTCTGATTAACTGTATTTTACAACTTGCCAGGACCTTGGTACAGCTTTGCATTTTACTGTTAACTAGATTTACTATAGTCCCACCAGGTTCTTCTTTTCACCAACATGCAAACTTTTTTTAATTTTAATTTTTTTTCTTCTAATGCCACCAGGACCAAAATTAGCCAGGACAAACAGATGGAAAAAGGCAGCTAGCTAGGCCTTCATTCAGTTCAATGTCGGTAGTTCTTTATTCTTTTGATGTTTGAAGGGGCAGCACAGTCATTTATACTTTATCCAACCTCTTTGCATTTTACAACGTTAAACAGCTAAAAGAAGTAAAATTAAGAAGGCAATGCTTGTGGAATGTACAGTGTATATTGGCGGGGCAGATTTCATTATGATTCACCCGCTTGCTGTTCAATTGTTGCTTTTGAAGGCAGGTTGTTTTTTCTCTTATGTTTCTGTTTTCTTCAATTTAGACTCATTGAATTTCTAAATCTCAGCCCTGTCTGGTTTGTCAGACATTTTTATAGATTAAGCAGTGATGGGCAGGGAGCATCAGTAAGTCAGATCTTCAAGGTGACAACTCTGAATTGTCTGAATTTTTTTTAAATAAGGAAAGGGCTATTTCTAATAGTTGCTGAAAGATTTGCCAAGACTTAGTGACAAACTGTACATAAATATACAGGTTTAGGATGAGAACATGAATTTCAAAGTCATAGACCTGGAAGACTGAAACAAATAGTAATAGTACTTAGCTGATTATGGTTAATTTGGGAGAATTTGATAGGAAGGGTCATAACTTTAGTTTTAAAAGTGCTTTCTTCCCATTGTGGGAGGAATATCCAAGAGCATATAAATATCGACCCTTCAACAGACTTTTCCTGATCTCTCTTCCCTCACACCCAAGTTCTCTCCTACACCCATATCTTATGTTTGTTTACTTATCTATTTACATGTTGTCTTCTACATTACAGCATAAATTTCTTGATTACTGGGAGGAACTATTGTTTCTGTTTTTGTATCCCTAATTCTTGATGTGGTATCTTGCATATAATTGGTATTTAATAGATGTTTGTCAAATTGAAATGAGCTAAAAGAATCCTCTTTAAAATCAGATCCAAGATGGGAAAATAGCTGGAAATAATACAGCAAGCTCCTTCTCCTCAGATTCCTCTGAAGAGATCTAGAAAATGCACCAGATTCAGTCCTAATGAGAAAATCTGAAATAAATTCACAGTGAATCATTTTTCTTGCCCACATGGGTATACTGTGACAGATAGGTCTATAGATGTTGGGGACTGGGTCTGGGCAAGAATACCATGGACAGAGCACTGTGGCTCTTAGAGAGAGACTGTGCCCCTAATGAAGCAGAGATCCTAGACCCATGCTAGGGCACCTTGATGGGGACAAGTACCAACTGAGAGCCTTGTCACTCACTATCCTGATCCAGGTTTCCCATCCAGAATGAAATAAGGAGATACCAGGCCCATCCACCGAAACACAGACTTCAAACTGTATACTGAGAGAGGAAACAGGTTAAAAAACAAATAGCGGTGGGACTCTGAAGGCTGCCGAGGAGTAACCAAGTCATGAATTCCCAACCAAAGGAGAGCCTGCAGTTCTGTCACTTAGAACTAGCAGATCTTCTTAGCTGGGTGATAATAGCTAGGCCCAGCAGCAATCTGTTTTTCAAACCTAAACCCAAGTCAGGAACCAGCTGAGCTCAGACCAGAGGTCTAGCAGTCAGACTCCATACCAGGACAAAAACTTGTAGTTAGGCCACATTAGGCACACTGAAAGTTTGCAGGTCTCCAGCCCGAGTTGTGTTCCCTGTAATACTCGGTACCCAAGAAAAGCAGCAAAAAGACCAGCTCTTTGCTTCCCTCCTGAAGTACACAGAGTCTGACCCTAATTTCATGTCCCAAACCACATAATAGAATTTAAGAATGAGCAAGCAAAGAATCACATCATTAAAAGCTATTATGGTGACAGGATGCTCAAGACAAATTGAAAAGAATAACATTAACACCTATAAACAAAGTCTCAAAAATAAAGCATGGACACAAATTCAACTTATAATCCCTAGGAGAGGTGAAACGAGCTTAAAATGTTTTTGTCAGTGAAACTGAGCTCTTGAAGAAAAATTTGAAAAAGAAATTAGAATTATGGAATAAAGAATCGGAAAGGGAATTAATAGCTTTCCACAAGAGGTGTAAAACTGTATCCAAGCAAAAAACTCCCTGAAAATTAGGGACCAAATATATAACCAATGATTCCAAGAGAAACCAAAAAATATTAAAGGCAAGTAAAGACAAGGTAAACAATTGAAAAAAAAATAGAAGAAAATGTAAAGTATCTCATAGCAAAAACAACTGATCTGGAGAACAGATCATCCAACTACCTGAATACCATGATCAAAAACAAAAACCTAAGAATCATATTTCAAGGAATCTTAAAATTGCTCAGATTTCTTAAAACCAGAGGGCAAAATGGAACTAGAGTAAATCTGTTGATCACCTTCTGAAATAAATCTTCCTGGAATGTTATAGCCACAGTCAGGATCACACACAATTTAGTAGCCACCATTCAAAAGGAAAAGAGAGTTTAGAATATTGTATTCCAGAATATAAAATTACATGCTCATGGCCAAGAATAACTTGCTCAGCAAAGCTTAGTGTAATCTTTCAGAGGAAAAAAATAATTTTTAATGAATTAGAGGATTTCTAAGCATGCCTAATGAGAAGACCAGAGCTGTATAGAAACTTTGAAGTTCAAAGACAGGAGTTAAAGGAATTATTAAAAGGTAACACAAAGGAACTAAGGGTCTGAAGAATAATAAATTGCTAATATACTAATAAGGGGATGTGATCCATGTGTCCCCTCTGAACTGTATCATCTTCGGGTTTGATAGAAGGAATCTAATTAGGCAGAAGACCTGGGGGCTTCTCTTTTATATAAAGTCTTCAATTTAAGAGAAAAATAGAAAGAGAGGAAGAGGAATATACTAGGTTGGGGAAGTAAATGAAAGCAAGGTTAGGAGAAATTATTCTATAAGTAGATAACTGTAAGATAGAGTACAAGGGAGGGGCTAACATTTGAACCTCACTCATCTGAAATGTTCTAAGAAGGAAGGAATACAAACATTTTGTTACAGAAATACATTTCACTCTACAGGGAAACAATAGGGAAAGGGAAGGAGGGAGAAAGGGGAATTAATGAGAGGATCAATTAAGGGAGGGGTTATTGCTAAACAAAACTAAGGATTTGCAAAAATATGTATAGTTCTTTTTGAGATAGCAAAGATTGAGAATTTGATGAAATGTCCAAATTAAAGAATTAATGAACAAGTTATCATAGCTTATGGTAAGAATGTGATGGAATACTATTGTGCTATAAGAAATCATGAAAAAGATGGTTTCACAGAAACCTGGGAAGATTTATATGAAATGGTGCAAAGTGAAGTCAATAGAACCATGAGAACAATTTATACTATAACAACTGTGTGGTAAACAAACACAACTTTTGAAAGATTTTAAAACTACAGTGTAATGACTAACCAGGACCAATGATAAAAGATATGTCATCCTAACTCCTGATAGAGGGTGAAGGATTCAGAATGTAGAATGAGGTAGATTTTTTAGACATGACTAGTGTGGAAATTTGTTTAATTATACATGTTTGTAACAGGGGTTTTGTTTTTCTTATTTTCAGGGAGGAGGGGTCTGAAGTGGGAGAAATAAATTACAGGTTTTAGCTGTTTGAAACAATATATTTTTGAAGAATCCCTTTCTGTGTAATAGAACTCCCATCTGTATAATAAAAACTATCTTGTCCAGCTTGCAGAGGAATAACCAGAGCAATAAACTCAGACCAAAGGAGAGCTCACCCTTCTGTTCTTCACTTAACTGGTACCCCCCCCCCTTTTTTTTTTTTAATGTTAGTTTTGCTCATCCAAGATCTGCCTTCTCACCATTCTACCTCTACCTCCTTCCCCCAGTTGAGAACCCAAGGAAAACAAAACCCATTACAAACATGTTATGGTCCATCAAAGCAAATTTCTACAATGACCGTGTCTTTTATCAGGAGGTAGACATTATTTTTCAACATCAGTCCTCTGGATTCTGGTTGGTCGTTATGATGATAGAGGTCAGCACAATAGTATTCCATTTTAATTAAGTTTCATAACCTGTTCATCATTGCTTAGGATTGATCTCTTCCTTAATCTATATTCCCTTTAGTTCCCCCTCCAATCTTCTCTCCTTTTCTTCTTATTTCCTTTTTTATTTATTTATTTATTTTTATTTTTTATTTTTTTAAATTTTTATTTGGTCATTTCCAAACGTTATTCATTGGAAACAAAGATCATTTTCTTTTCTTCCCTCCCCACCCTCCCACCACCTCTCCCATAGCCCACGCACAATTCCACTGGGTATCACATGTGTTCTTGATTCAAACCCATTTCCATGTTGTTGGTATTTGCATTAGAGTGTTCATTTAGAGTCTCTCTTCAGTCATATCCCCTCCACCCCTGTAGTCAAGCAATTGCTTTTCTTCAGTATTTTTACTCCCACAGTTTATCTTCTGCTTGTGGATAGTGTTTTTTAGATCCCTGCAGATTGTTCAGGGACATTGCATTGCCACTAATGGAGAAGTCCATTACCTTCGATTGTACCACAATGTATCAGTCTCTGTGTACAATGTTTTCCTGGTTCTGCTCCTTTCGCTCTGCATCACTTCCTGGAGGTTGTTCCAGTCTCCATGGAATTCCTCTACTTTATTATTCCTTTTAGCACAATAGTATTCCATCACCACCATATACCATAATTTGTTCAGCCATTCCCCAATTGATGGGCATCCCCTCATTTTCCAGTTTTTGGCCACCACAAAGAGTGCAGCTATGAATATTCTTGTACAAGTCTTTTTCCTTATTATCTCTTTGGGGTACAAGCCCAGTAGTGCTATGGCTGGATCAAAGGGCAGACCGTCTTTTATCATCCTTTGGGCATAGTTCCAAATTGCCCTCCAGAATGGTTGGATTAATTCACAACTTCACCAGCAATGAATTAGTGTCCCATCTTTGCCACACTCCCTCCAGCATTCATTACTTTCTATAGCTGTTATGTTAGCCATAACATAGGTGTGAGGTGATACCTCAGAGTTGTTCTGATTTGCATCTCTCTGATTATAAGAGATCTAGAACACTTTTTCATGTGCTTATTAATAGTTTTGATTTCTTTGGCTGAGAACTGCCTGTTCATGTCCCTTGCCCATTTATCAATTGGAGAATGGCTTGATTTTTTGTACAATTGATTTAGCTCTTTGTAAATTTGAGAAATTAAACCTTTGTCAGAGGTTTTTATGAAGATTGTTTCCCAATTTGTTGCTACCCTTCTGATTTTAGTTACATTGGTTTTGTTTGTACAAAAACTTTTTAATTTGATGTAGTCAAAATTATTTATTTTACTTTTTGTGACTCTTTCTAAGTCTTGCTTGGTTTTAAAATCTTTCCCTTCCCAAAGGTCTAACAGGTATACTATTCTGTGTTCACCTAGTTTACTTATAGTTTCCTTCTTTATGTTCAAGTTATTCACCCATTCTGAATTTATCTTGGTGTAGGGTGTGAGGTGTTGATCCAAACCTAATCTCTCCCACACTGTCTTCCAATTTTCCCAGCAGTTTTTATCAAATAATGGATTTTTGTCCCAAAAGCTGGGGTCTTTGTGTTTGTCATAAACTGTCTTGCTGAGATCATTTATGCCAAGTCTATTCCACTGATCCTCCTTTCTGTCTCTTAGCCAGTACCAAATTGTTTTGCTAACCACTGCTTTATGGTATAGTTTGAGATCTGGGACTGCAAGTCCTCCTTCCTTTGCATTTTTTCCTTCTTTTTGTCAGTTGATGCCCAATAGATTTGGCTCCATCTTCTTACTTTCACCCTATGTGTATCTACCTTTCTCATATGTGTTTCTTGTAGACAGCATATGGTAGGGTTTTGGACTCTAATCCACTCTGCTATTCGCTTACGTTTTATGGGTGAGTTCATTCCATTCACATTCAGAGTTATGATTACTAGCTGTGTATTTCCCAGCATTTTGATTTCTGCTCTTTTACCTGCCTTTTCTTCTTTCACTATTTCCTTCTACACCAATGTTTGCTTTTGAACAGTCCTCTTTGTTCCCACCCTTATTTTACTTCCTTTCTACCCCCTCACTATTTATCCCCCCCCTTATTTTCCCTGTAATCTTTCTAAAATTAACCCCCCGCTCCCTCCCTCTCTTGTACTGCTTCCCTCCCCACCAGACCGTTTGTTACCCTTCTACTCCCCATATAAGGTGCAAATCTATTCTCTGCCCCCAATGGATTGGATTGTTTTTCCCTCTTTTGAGTATTTCCTGTCTCTGACCTCTTTACCCTTCTGGTGTATTGATGTTCTTCCCCCTCCCACCATGAGCTTCTTTATGACATATAAATTTACCCCCATTTGTTTCTTTTCCCATTTCTTTTAATATTAACCTATTTTTAAGCTCTAGTTATATATATATATATATGCATACTCATGCATATGTATTTTTGCATGCATAGATCTATATACCTATTTATGTCTTGTCCTTTCATCCTATACAGTTTGTTGCTGTTCCCTCTAAGTATACTATTTTTTGCTGCCCAGGTAATAACAGTTTTTAAGAGTTACCAGTGACTTCTTTTCTTATAGGGATACATATCATTTTAACTTATTGAGTCTCTTAAAAAATTTTTTTTTGTTTTTCTTTTTCCCCCTCTTTTTTAATTACCTTTTGATGATTCTCTTGAGTTCTGTGCTTGGACATCAAATTTTCTGTTCAGGTCTGGTCTTTTCTTTACGAATTCTTGAAATTCTTCTATTTTGTTGAATGACCATACTTTCCCCTGTAAGAATATAGTCAGTTTTGCTGGGTAGTTGATTCTTGGTTGTAGACCTAGTTCCCTTGCTTTCTGAAATATCGTATTCCATGCCTTTCTTTTTTTCAGTGTGGATGCAGCCAGATCCTGAGTTATCCTCACTGTGGTTCCTTGGTATCTGAATGACTTCTTCTTGGCAGCTTGTAATATCTTTTCTTTGGTCTGATAGTTCTTGAATTTGGCTATAACATTCCTGGGTGTTGTCAGTTGGGGATTAAATACAGGACGTGATCAGTGGATTCTATCAATCTCCACTTTTCCCTCTTGTTCAAGGATTTTGGGGTAGTTTTCTTTAATAATTTCCTGTAATATAATGTCCAGGCTTTTTCTTTTGTCATGGTCTTCTGGTAGGCCAATAATTCTTAAATTGTCTCTCCTTGAACGATTTTCTAAATCCTCTGTTTTGTGAATGAGATGCTTCATATTTTCCTCAATTTTTTCATTCTTTTGGTTTTGTTTTATAGAGTCCTGCTGCCTTGTGAGGTCACTCAATTCTAATTGTTGTATTCTGGTTTTTAAAGACTGGATTTCATCCTTAGTTTTTTGGTCGTCCTTTTCCTTTTGGTCGGATTTTCTTTGGAGGTCATCTTTCATCTTCTTCACCTCATCTTTTATCTGCTTTGCCTCATCTTTCATCTCCTTTGCCTCATTTTCCAGCTGGTTGATTTTGGCTTTCAAGACACTGTTTTCTGTTTCCAGATGACTTATCTTAGTTTTTAAGTTCTTTTCCCAATTGTCTTCAGCCTCTCTTAATTGTGTTTTGAATTGCATTTTGAGTTCTTCCAAAGCCTGTATCCAATTCACTGGGATTTCTGATTTTTTCTTTGCTGGGTCTTCCCCCTTTGTTTCATTTGCTCTTTGCTCATTACCTGTGCAGAAGCTGTCTATTGTAATTTCTTTCTTCTTTTTCTGTTGTTTACTCGAGTTTACCCCTTCTTTGCTCCCCATATTTGGCTGTGCTCTTGCTCCTTTCATTTTGTTTTGGTTTTGGGGCTGTCAGTCTCCCCTCTTGGAGCTTTTGTCAGATCTCTTGGTACAGTTTCTAGGGGAGGAATGTTAGCTTCCCTGTCCTCTGGAGGCTTTTGATTGGATTGAGTTCAATTGGGTTGAGCTGTATGTGGTATGAAGCACTGAGGTTCTGAAGACTCCTGGAAGGCTGGGCCGCCCAGGCTCTCTCCAGTTCTCTCCAGCTGCTTCTCTGCTGTCTGCAAGTGCCTTTGCCAGCCTCCCTAAACTCTGAGGAGTTCTGATGGGATTAGTTCAACTGGATTGGTCTGGATGTGCCCGAGGCAAGGGTGAGACTGGAGCCCAATGGAGGGACCCAGCCTCTGCCCTTTTCTCCCTGGCTTCCTCCCCGCTGTCCAAGCTGGATGCTCCAAGCCTGGCGCCCCGCTGCTCCCAAGGTAGACCCTGCAAACCAGCACCTTTGCCCGCTCAGAGGTTCCCACTGCTGCTGGGGGCTCAGCCCTCTGGGTTGTGGGGGAGGGGTCCTGGGACCTTCGCTCTGCCTTCCCCTTAGCCCTGAGTATTCTCGGATTCTGGCTTTTGGGGGGGGCGTACCTTTTGATTTGAGTCCAGAAGGAGGGTTCCCTGCTTCTGTCCTGTTGTTCAGATTGAATTTCGGTGCTCTAGGAGCATTATGTCTGTATGGGTTAGGAAGGGTCTTCCACGAGGTCTGAACTTTTGCTGCTTGCTAAGCTGCCATCTTGACTCCGCCCCCCCTCCCCCCTTATTTCCTTTTTAAATATATTTCTATTCCCAATTCTTTGTGTGTATGTATTCTTTCTTTTTTTGACCATTTTGGATGAATGATATTCACATATCAGTATTGCCCCACTCCCTCCTTGTTTCTGGAAGTTTCTTCTTATGCACTCTCATTATATGAGATAATTTACCTTGATTTTCCTTCTACCACTACCTCCATTCCAGTTTATCCATCTCTTCCCCTTTCTTTTCATTCTTAAGATCATCAAAACATAATAGAATCATTCCCAAGCTTTATGTCTTAGACTATTTTACTGTTCTATTTCATTGAAGGTCTGTTTTTCACCAGTAGCAGTATCATTTTCCATATCTGTTCCTTTATCATGGCAGTTGCTAAATCATGTGTGATTCTGACTGTGGCTCCTCAGTACTTGACTTTCTTTTAAATGGATGTTTGTAGGCTTTGATTTGGAAGCTCTGGATTTTGACTGATATTCTGAGAGTTTTCATTTTGAGATTTCTTTCAGGAGATGACCAGTGGATTCTTTGCCCTCTGGTTCTAAGAAACGTGGACAATTTTTCATTTAAGGTTTTTTGAAATAAGATACCTGTGTTGTTCTTTTGTTCATGAAATTAAGATGACCCAGCAATTTTTAATTTTTTTCTCCTCAATTTGTTTTCTAGCTCTGTTTTTTTTTCCTATAAGATACTTTACATTTTCTTCTGCCTTTTCAGCCTTTGGCCTTGGCTTTAATATTTCTTGTTGCCTCATGATGTCATTGGCTACTACTTAACTGATTCTATTTTTCAGGGAGTTTGTTGTTCAGGTAAGGTTTGTTTTTTTTTTTTCAGGTAAGGTTTTAATACTTGTGGCAATTTTCTAATTCCCTTTCCAGTTCTTTCTTCCAGAGCTTTCATTTCTTTTCCATTTTTCCCCCCTCAGGAACTGTCATTCAATTTATAAAATTATTTTTAATTCTTGCTTCATTTCTTGTAGGAATTCTAGGAAATCATCTAGGAAATTAAAAAAAGAAAAGTTGATTTTTGTGCCCAAGCTGTTTTTTTCTCCAAGGCATTGCTTTTCAGATGTTTTGGAATCATTCTTTTCAGCATTTGTGTCTTTTCCTGCTAATGTAATAGCTTATTTTGATGCAATTCTTTTTCTGTTTGCCCAATTCATTTTACCTGAGCTAAGTAATATTTACCTCTTAAAGTTATTGTGAGAATTAAATTAGGTGATATATGCTGCCTGATCCATTATGAATATAAATACTTGTTCTCCCCCTGCCCCCAATTCTTTCAGTCTGCTTCCTGACTTTGGGCTCTGTGGCACTTCTGGAGGGAATGTGTAGACTTGTCTGTAGATGCTTTCTTGGAGTATTAAGTGTTGTATTATTTATTACAAGATCTCAGAGAACAGTCCGGGGAACTGCAAACTTTTAGTACTCCGAGAGTAGTCTGATCTAGAACAAAGTCCAATTGCTACCCCCCCCCCCCCCCCCCCCAGCTTTGAGTCTGAACAAGAATAGACTACTTTTGGACTGAGTCCCTATTAACTTCCTGGAAAGTTCTGTTGGTTCACAGTGGTAGAAGGGTGGGTTCTTCTTTGATTTGCTCTGGCTATTTCTCTGCAAGCTGGACAAGATAGTAGAAGGATCCCTTATTCTGAGCCTGAGGCCAAAGGCTGCTGATGGCTTTTGAATTTCCTCATTTTTCCATGAATAGCTCAGGGCTTCTCTCCCCAGGAATTACACTACCTTGCACAAATTCTGTTCTTACTCAGTCTCATGGGTGACAGGCTTTTATATGGCACCTATCCCTGTTTCAGGGTCTTAGTCTAGGTTAGTGATGGCAAACCTGTGGCATGGGTGCTAAAGATAGCATGCAGAATACTCTCTGTGTGCATTCGACTGCCTTTCCTACCCCTTGCCCCCAGAGTTTGTTACTAGAAAGGCAGAGGAACTCAGAGGGAGTTGCTCCCCTCACCCTCTCTGCATTTCCTGATGACGTTTTTTTCAAACCCCTGCTTCTCTGCCCAGCAGCCTGATGGGAGGGCTTTCTCCCTCCCCTGTACTGGGGTAAGGGCAGGGTATGGGGGAGGGGTACAGTACTCCTTCTCTAAAAGGTATGCCATCACTGATCCAGGTCTTAGTTCTCCCCTTGCCCTGATGTGCAACCTCTTCCTGAGTATTACAAATGCTCATAGACTGCCAGCTACTGACCTGATCTTGCCCTTATTGTCTGCAGGACCACTCTTTGCTGGGCTTGACTGCACAAAGGACTCATTAATACTTTTTTCTTATTTTCCCCATCAGCATTCTAGATTTGTTTGAAAGTGTTTGGAGGAAACTCATTGTACTTGCTGCTCTGCTGTCTCTATTGCAAATCTGGGAGGTGGCCCTTATTCAAATAGAATACTAGATACTTGGCTTTTTTTTTTGTCTTTTCAGAGCCTAGTTTTTGCTGAGATTGGACCTGGAACTTTAGTAATGCCTAGATGTGGCTGCCTTTGTTAGCTCTCAGACCGTGTTTATAGGCATGTCTTTTGATTATTCATTTTTACAGATTACATTTTCAAAATGTAGCTATTCTCTTGATGTCTGTTTCCTCTTGTATCATCTACTTCTCATAATGCTCTTTAGTCTCTTGATTTACATCACAGATGTAGTTAGCAACACTTTGGCTATGCTGGGTAGCAAATGTCCTAGGGCAATGATGGTGAACCTTTTAGAGAGGAAGTCCTGGGCCCAGCCCCCTCCCCACCCTACCCCCAGACCAAGAGCTGTCCTTCTCCCTGTCATATGCTGGGTGCACCCCTCCCATGCCACCTTTGGCCCACACAGGAGGAGAAAGTGCTCCTATTGGGCTGCTGGACAGAGGGACAGATGAAGTGAGGAATGTTCTTAGTGAATATAGACAGGGGGAGGGGGAGTGGTCTGAACACTCTGCTTCCATCTAGCTCTGCCACCTGTGAGCTACCCACCTTACCCCAGACAGGGGAGAGAGGAAGCACTCCCATTGGGTGACTGTGTGAAGGGGTGCGGGGAGTGAAAAAAATATCAGGCATGGTGGAGAGGGGGAGGGGAGCAGCGCCGCCTGCGTCCCTCTGCCTTTCTAGTAATGGGGGGAGGGGGTGGCTGAGTGCCCACAGAGAGCACTTTGTGTGCCATCTTTGGCACCTGTGTCATAGATTCACCATCACTGTTCTAGGCCAACTAGTAGGGAAGGAAGGAGACAGGTTCTGAGAGGTGCAGATGAAAACAAACCTTGTTCTTTTTTCATCTGAGTCACACAGTGAAATCTCAGTTGGCAAGTGGTTCAACCAGTCAGTTCCTCATGAACTAAGAAAGAATCAAGAGACCCAATTCTTGGAACATGTTTCCTTTTTATTGCTATAGGAAGAAGGCCCTGGCAGATAACAGACTCTGACTGATGGAATTAGGGCTCCATTATAGGGAGTCTCTGTACCTTTAAAAAATAATTATTTTCATCACAGACTCCTTTTATTTGGAGCTTAAACAAACAGATTTTTTTTTCTATTGCATAAAATGGAAAGTAGTTAGAAAGGGGCACTGCCAGATCAAAAAGTACCTTTTAAATCATATAAAGATTAAGTTGTGTTCAAAGTGGTTTCAAGTTGAGTACATTTTATTTTTTTTAATACTTTGACATCTCCCCAGATGTCATCTTTCAATGTCTTCCTGTGCATCTCATAGGGACTTTTGAGAGATCATAAACTCTGGCAGAGAAGCATAGAGATAGATATGTTGATGGGACCAAAGAAAGATCATGAACCTTTCCTCAGGCAGCTCCACCCAATTGGTCACTAACTAATAAAATTTGAGGTTCACATCATGCTTTCAAAAAAGGTATAGTGAATAGCTGATAATTGAAATCAGGAAAATTTAAGTTCAAACTTCATCTGAGACAATTAGTAGCTATATTAACAAGGACAAAACACCCAATTTCTTAGAACCTCAGTTTCTTTACCTGTAAAATAAGAGTAATAATACCCATATTACTAAGTGCCTAGGATTGTGGTGAGGCTCAAGCAAACCAAGAACACAAAATTTTGTTTTCTATTAAAAAAAAAGACTTTACAAACTTTATGGTCCTATATAAAATATTGGTTTGTATTATTGTTATTACCAATGAGTGCGTGGAAGCCTTTTAAATCTGTGTCAGTGGACAAAGTAGCTCACAAGCAAATAATCTTTGAAAAGATAGGAATCTGGTATTGTGTTTCTGGGTGGTTGGTGTTAGTTTCTCCAGAATCCTTGCTTCTTCAGCTGTGCTAACGTCATGGATGCCTTTTCTCTCTTTGTATATATATCCTTTGTCTCTGAAGATCTCAACAACTAGGTGTAAGGAGTGCTGTAACTGCAGGGACCCAGATATGACCAGATAGCCTTAGAAATAGGAAAGTCAGTTTTGCTTCTGTTATGCTTTGAAACTTGGTATAACTTTAGCACTTTTTGGATTCTGACTCATCAGCCAGAGTACTTTGGCTAGGAAGAGACATGCTCCCATTTTCGAGTTTTATACACTTGATTTTTGTCTCTAGGAAAATCTAAAATGAGTTTATTTAAAATCAGTTTTTCTTCTTCATGGGTCAGCTCTTGCTAACAGTCATAGAATCAGATTATCAGAGCTAGAAGAGGCCTTAGTCTGAGACTGTCCCTTTCTTTGTGGGTCAGATGACCTGTTCAAGATCACATAGCTGCTGGTTACTAGTAAAGGCAGAACTGGAATCTAGGGACTTTCATTCCCAGCCCAAGACTTTCTCCATATGTGAGTATTGGTGAATTGTATCAGTTGTGACTATATCTTCTTTTGACAAACTTTTGTGTGCACATTATGTCACTAGCCAGTTTTACCCACCTTGCTGAGATGACTGAGGGTATGATACCTGGCAGTCTGTGGTGTAGAGGGGAAACCCAGTTGATTGTTGAAGGAGAGAAGGCTCTGATACTCCCATTTTTACTTCTTTCTTCCCTCCAGTTACCTTTCTATTTTTATTTTATTTTATTTTTGCCCATATATGTGGTAGGTGTTTAGCAAACACTTGTTGAAATGACCACTGAATGCAAAATTACACAGGGCCCTTCCCCTCCACTCTCAATGCAGTCAACTTTGTTTAGATCAGGAGTTCTTCTCTCTACACTGGCCTTCCTGACTTCAGCCTGTCATACTTCTAATCTTTTTGTTTTTTTAAACCCTTACCTTCTGTCTTGGAATCAATGCTGTGTATTGGTTCCAAGGCAGAAGAGTGGTAAGGGCTAGACAATGGGGGTTAAGTGACTTGCCCAGGGTCATCCAGCTGGGAAGTGCCTGAGTCCAGATTTGAATCGACCTCCAGTCTCTAGGCCTGACTCTCAATCCACTGAGCCACCCAGCTGCCCTCTCATACTTCTAATCTATCTGTTATAGTGCTACCAAAATAATCTTCCTAGTGACTTGAGAAGATTATTTTAAACATATTATAGTTTTTAGATTAAAGTGTATAGGTTGAATTTTAACTTTTTGAAGGGTAGCTAATTTAGTGCAAAGGTTCCTCAAAACCAGATGCCCAGAATATCACACTTAATTTACCAGAAGGGACTCAAATTTGGTAGGCTTCAATCTGAAAAAGTCTGAGAACTTTCTTGCTATATATAGTAAGATCACTCATTATCATCCCCAGGTGCACTTGGGTCTTCCTCTTCTTTAGCAGTAGACTGACTTGTACATATTAGGTAGGTACACCATAAGTAAGTGTTGAACTCCAATAGATTTCTTCTTTAGATTTACTCCTGTAAACTTCTGCAGAGCTCACATCTTAAATATCTTATAATTCTCACTGCCACTTGAAGTAAAAGTCTTTTCACAGTCAGGCTTCATTATACCTTTCTAGACTCATTTTACATTAGTCTCTTTCATTCATTCTATAGTCCAAACTATGTTCTTTACCATTCCTTGATCTTGACCATTTCTTTCTTGCCTCTGTATATATTCACCATCTGTTCCTATGCATCGAATACATTCCTGTTTCTATTGAATTCATGCCTCTATGGAAATCCTTTTACTTCAGAGGTATAGTGCACTTAGTGGATAGAGTACCAGGCCTGGAGAGAGATGATCCTGGGTTGAAATATGGCTTTAGCACTCCTGAGCCGTGTGATTCTAACAACTCCAGTTGCCTAACCCTTATCTCTCTTTTGCCTTGAAACTAGTACTTAGTATTACTAATTCTAAGAGAGAAGGTAAGAGTTTTAGTTATTTTTTTAAGTATGGTGGAGAGAGCAGTCATTTAGCAGGGACCTAGATTTGAGCCTTGACTTTGCCATCAATTACTTGTGACCTTTGGCAAGCCCTTTATCCTTTTTTGTTAGGCAAGCCTCAATTTCATTTTTCTTTAAATGAAGGCATGAGTTTAGATGACCTCTAGGTCCCTTCAAGATTTAGATTGGTGATTCTATGAACTGAAAGTAATCACTACCTCAGTGCCCTTTATCTGAATCTCCAAAACTGTATCCTAAGTGCCCAGTACAGGTCTTTGCAACCTAATCATTACTTAAAAAGTCACTTTCTTGCTGGTCTTATTTTTTACTCTAATATTTATCATTCCCTGAGATTGTATGTGCAATTAGAAGGTGTCAAATGGAATTTAAATCTAAGGTAAAGCATTATTTGATTTCATATTCAGGTAAATGTTATGAAATATAACCTTACTAGTGATTTTTAAATTTACTAGATAATTCTTTAAATTAAAAAAACCAAAGTATTGATGCTAGACTTCATTTTTCATTTGTATTAGGAGAAGAAGAAGAAATGGAACACCAAGATGATAGCAAAGGACAAGCTACAGAGACAGAGTCCTGTTCAACTGAAGACTGTTCTGAACATGAATTGGGAAATGAGTCCTGTCAGAATGTCCCAAAGAGAGTCAGAAGCCAGCACTGCAAAAAAAGGCTTTTCACCTTCAGCCTGGTGAATTCCTATGGCACCACTGACATCAATTCTCTTGCAGCAGATGGGAAGCTCCTCAAACTGAATTGTAAGCATTGTCTTTTATACTTTTAACTGATCTAGTGGCAGATATCAGCTTATTTGTAGATCTGGAAATGGAGTGAGTGAGTGTGTGTGGGTGTGTGTGTGTGTGTGTGTGTGTGTGTGTGTGTGTGTGTGTGTGTGTGTGTGTGTGTGTGTGTGATAATAAATAGTGCAAATGCAACAGTAAACTTGACTAAATAAAGACATTTCCTGAAGAATGTCCACAGAACTTATCTGTCTCTTGGCTGTTCTGTACTCGTAAAGTATGGCCTGGGTTTGAATCCAAGATCAATTACTACCTGTATTATTTTGTATTACTTCTCCTCTTTTGGCCTCAATTTCCTTATCTGTAAAATGAGGAGATTGAACTAGACAATTTTAATTCTATTCTAAATTCTATGACCTTTGCATTTCACTGCTAGGTGCCACAAAGACCCTGTCTCTCCTTTACATAGTACCATAGTAAGAGAAGGAACCAGTCATGATCTCTGTGTATTGGCACCATCTTTCTTTCAGTGTATGGATCTTTTCTAAAGAAACTGCTCCTGTTTCGTTGGAGGAAAAAGTCTTGTAGTTCAATTTTTCTCCCCACAAGATTATTCATTAGACATGACCTGTTTGAAAAAGAATTCATATTGGTCATATGACTCTGGGTCTCTGCCTCTATAAATAGTTGCTGAACAAGTGAACAACTAAGACCACATACAAAAACAGAGATGAATACATAGGAGACCAGTGCTGATTTGGAAAGCCCTTGGGAGTGTGTTAATAGAATCTTTAGTAACATGAATTGTGTGGGCAGGAAAATAACCATTTGACATATGTCTTATTTTCTTTATCTGTGAAATGGTACAATTCTTGTACTATCTTCCTCATAGTGTTATTTCACTAAAAGCACTTTGTAAAGCTAAAATTACTTTAGGATCATGGTTTTTTTTAAACCCATACCTTCCATTGATTCTAAGCAGAAGAGAAATAAGGGCTAGGCAATTTGGGTTAAATGACTTGCACAGAGCCACATAGCTAGGAAGTGTATGAGGCCATATTTGAACCCACGACCCCTCATTTCTAGGTCTGGTTCTTATCCACTGAACCACTTAGCTATTTCATGATTTTAAAGAAAGAATTAGGCCAGGAATATTAGGGCCTTATGAGTAATCACCATTTTGGCTTGCATGTGTAAAATGCCATTCACCTATACCAGTCAGGTTTTTTGTTTTTCCCTGAAAATTGTGTGATAACCTGAGCAAACCTTTGGTAAGGGATGTTCAGAGCAATAAGAAAGCTTCCTGCTTTGAGGAATTTAGTTGCAGGCCAGAGGGGGAAAGTCTAGTGATAAGAAATTTCAAGAAAGAATTTCAGATGCAGCAATTTTCAGGTGCCAAAGTTAGATCTTGACTTTCATCCTTCTCTGTTTTCCCATCATCTGGAAAGCAGCCACCCAAGCAGCCTCTTCTCTTGCTGGCCAGTGAGCAGGGAATGGAAATCTTGTCCTTCTCTTCCACAGCTCGTTCCACAGTTGCTGTTGATTGGGACACCGAAACCCGGTGTCTTCACTACGATGAACAAGAGTCAGAGGTAGGTAATGTATTTAGCTTGCCTAACTGATATATCAATACATTACAGGTTTCTCAGGCTTTGTGCCATAGATGTTGGAATAAGAAGCCTAGTTAGAACAACCAGGGTTTGGAAAAGGGCTCTTCATCTCTGAAGAGTGATATGATTGCCATCACAATTCAGATGATAGTTCAGAAACTCAGTATTTGTTCACACTGGACAGCATAGCACATGTGGATTTTAAGTTGAAAATGAAAAACACAATGTCAAAGTTTCTGCAGTGTGTTCCGTTAAACATACAGGAAAAGGGGAATAAGGCTTTGTCTCCTTGGAGTTTCTGTTTGTCTCTGCAGAACCATGTAGCCCTAGACTTAACCAATGTGTTCCTAACAGGCTTATGATAAACACAGCAGCATGCTCCAGCCCCAGAAGAAGAAGAAAACAACGGTGGCCCTTCGAGATTGCATTGAGCTCTTCACTACCATGGAAACCCTGGGGGAGCATGATCCCTGGTCAGTGGTTCTTTTGAGTAATATGTATGGGAAGGACTTTGGAAAGAAGTGTGCAGAGAGAGAGAGAGAGAGAGTGAGAGAGAGAGACTGTGTGTGTGTGTGTGTGTGTGCATTTGCAGGCACAGGCACTCTTCTTCACTACAAACCTCTGGTGTTTCATTGTGGCATACTGGTAATCTTAGCTATGGAGGCAGAGCATAAACTGGCAAATCCAACAAGATGGAACCAGCAATGTACTTGGTATCTAAAGACCATCCTCCTTGGGTTGGAGTGATTTGTATTGTTCAAGGGGCTGATTGAATGTTTAGGTTGAAGCACCTCTTGAAGGCCATTTGCTGAGGTGTATCAGGGTTATTATATTCCATGTCATTAGAGGGGATGTCCACACTGCTTAAAGCTATAGCCATTGTATTCTTCAATGAACTATTGATCATGACTTTCAGGTACTCCATTATTCTTAACTTGTCTCTCCTGGATCTGTTTTCTAGGTCAACTGTCTTTTCAATGAGATATATCATATTTTCTTCAATTTTTTCATTCTTTTGATTTTGTTTTATTATTTCTTGATATCTTATGCAGTCATTAGCTTCTGTTTGTCCATTCTAATTTTCAAAGAATGAATTTCTTCCATGACCTTTTGATACTCTTTGTCTTTCTAATCCATTCTACTTTTCATGGAACTCTTTTCTTCATGGGATTTTTTTGGTCTCTATTTCCAGTAGATAAGTTCTGATTTTTATGAAAGATTTTTGTGCCTCTTTTTCCAGTTGACCAATTGGTGGTTTTTGAGCTGTTATTTTCTTTTTGCATTACTTTAATTTCTTTTCCCTCTTCTTTCCACCTATCTTATTTGATTTTTGAATTTCTCTTTGTGTTCTTCCAGTGCTTGAGGCCTGTTCCCATTTTTCTTTTCAAGTTTTACATGTGGTTGCTTGGATCTCACCATCCCCTACTGATTCTGTGCCTTGTTCTTTATCCCCATAGAAATTTTCTATCGTTAGGGCTTTTTTTTTTGCTCATTTTCCCATTCCTTTTTGCCTGAAGACTGGGAGTTCTGAAAGCTGATTTTTTTGTCTCCTCTCTCAGTGTTTCAAAGGATTCAGCACTCAGGAGTTATTTTGCCCTGGGTCTAAGATCTTCACAACCGACTTGAAAAGGTCAAGCACTACAGACTTATGGGCCTCATTTCAGACTAGTGACAGGGCCTGGGATTTCAAGGGGGTAGTTCTGGGGTGTTCTGTTGTTGGTGTAGGCAGGGTCCTGGGATTCCAAAGTTGGTCTATCCCCAGGCTTAGAACCTGGTGCAGTAGATGGGAGATGGTTGCCTTTGTGTGAAGTTTTGCTTCTGGTTCCCCCTTTTCCCATGAAAAATTACTCTCTCTGCCTACTTTTCAAGTTATGTTCAGCAGGAGAGCCCCTCACACTGTCTTTCTGTTGGTTTTTGACTCCTGTCATTTTGAGACCCTTTTAATTTAATTTAGTTTTTTCTTAAACCCGTACCTTCCGTTTTAGAATCAATACTATGTATTGGTTCCAAGGCAGAAGAATGGTAAGGGCTAGGCAATGGGGATTAAATGACTTGCCCAGGGTCACACAGCTGGGAAGTGTCTGAGGTCAGATTTGAACCTAGGACCTCCCATCTCTAGGCCTGACTCTCAATACACTGAACTGCTCCCTTGAGGCCATTTTTAAAGGTTGATTTGGGAGGATTCTCAGAGAGGTTTCAGCTTTCATTGCTACTAAGCTGCCATCTTGGCTCTTCCCTCTTCAGTGAATTATTGAAGGCACTTTTCCTTTTACACTGGGTATAATAAATGCTAGTCTGAAAATAAATACTTGGCAAGTAATGTTTTCTGCATTACTTTAATTTTCTAGAGTTGTAAATAGCAAAATTAGTATTCTTCACATGCCACTTAAAGTAATGCTATAGAAATAACTTGGTTCTGGAGCAGAGAAAAAGTACTTTTGCTATTACTTGAAATTCTGTGGTCTCTAGTACATATGTGTGTAGAGTAGACCTGGTGAGTGCTTTGAGGTTCTCATAAGGTATATATATCTGGATGTGGGGGACCAGTGACTTTTACTATTATAAAGACATAGCTGTGACTGTGGTAGTAACAGTTTTCCGAGTGTTTTCCTGAGCCATTTTGGCTCTGTAGTCATAAAATGATGTCAATTAAATGAACCTATTTATTTTCTCTTCAGGTATTGTCCTAACTGTAAGAAACATCAACAGGCCACGAAGAAATTTGACTTGTGGTCCTTGCCAAAGGTATTGGTGGTTCACCTCAAGCGATTTTCATACAACAGATACTGGAGAGATAAACTTGACACTGTGGTTGAATTTCCAATAAGGTAGGACTCTGTAACCACGTCTGTATCAAGTAGAATTATAGTCAGATATAAAATCCTTCAACAATACTACTGGATAATGGATTTGAGCTCCAAAATGTTACCACTGTATGGCCTAGGATTAGAAACGACCATTTTATTTTTGTGTAAAGGTGTCTTTCACTGTGACTGATTGAACACATAGTTTAACCTGTCATTAGAGAATCCCTGTCTTTCGGAAATTATTGGACGTTATTTTTTTCTCTTTCCTTTTCTTTTTTTAAAAAAATAACCCTTACCTTCTGTCTTAGAATTAGTGGTTAGGTGTTGGTTCTGCAGAAGAGTGGTAAGGGCTAGGCAGCTAGAATTAAGTAACTTGTCCAGGGTCACACAGCTAAGAAATGTCAAGCCATATTTGAACCTAGGACCTCCTGTCTCTAAACCTGGCTCTCTATCAACTGAGTCATCTAGTTTGCCGCCTAGTATTTCTTTTTGGTTAAGTACAAACAGTAGAATACCTGAAGCAAGGAAAGTATCACCTGACTGAGAAACTGAGATCCGAGCCCAGGTTTCTAATCCTATTCTTTTTATTCTGACTCACCATAATATTAATCACATCACATTTATCTAGCAATTGAAAATTTATAAAACATTCTTCATCACAGTCCTATGTAGGGAGTTTAGTATAAGTACTTTACCTCCATTTTATAGATGTGTAAACCAAAATTAAAAAAAGGAAATAATTTTCTTATAGTCTCATCCAGTAAATGTTAGAGCTAGAAGTTGAACCCAGATCTACTGAGACACAAATATGGAAAGTTTACTAACTTTAGGTTCATAGTTCCAAATTCCTTTCCAGAATGATTGTATCAGTCTGCAGCTCCAACAGAATACATATATGTGCCTGTTTTCCTAAAATCCTTTTAGTATTTATCATTTTCCTTTTTTTTTCTTTAATATATCTTTGACAGCCTAATGGATATAAAATGGAATCTCTTTACTTTTATCAAATAGTGATTTGGAGCATTTTTTTTTCATGTTAATATCTTTAATTTCTTCTTTTAAAAGCTTCATTCATATCATTTAATTGTTTATCTGTTGAGGAATGGCACTTATTCTGAATAATTTAAATCCATTGGATCTGAGATGTTTTAAAATTTACTTTTTATTCTGAGCTGAAAGCACCAAAAAAGGAACCTTTTCTTATAGACAACAGAGAACAAAAAGACCATGGTATATGGATCTCCATTTTAAATGATTTAAAAAATGAAATATATAATAAAATCTACACATTGCTTTAAAATTGTTCTGCTTGCCTTTGGTTCCTTCTGAATTTCTCTTTAAGCATTTTTTTAAAACTCTTACCTTCTGTCTTAGTATCAATTCTAAGACAGAAGGGCAAGCAGCAAGTGCTATGCAATTGGGGTCAAGTGACTTACCCAGGGTCACACAGTGAGGAAATGTCTGAGGCCAGATTTCTATTTCTACTTTATTTCTATTTTAAAATGTTCTTTGGCCCCCTTTTTTTTTCATCACTATTGATTTATTACACACTCCCAGTTCCTCCCCATCATCAAAAAAGAAAGAAAGAGAGAGAGAGAGAGAGAGAGAGAGAGAAAGAAAGAGAGAAAGAGAGAGAGAGAGAGAAAGAAAGAAAGAGAGAGAGAGAAAGAGAGAGAGAGAGAGAGAAAGAAAGAAAGAAAGGGAAAGGAAAGGGAAGGAAGGAAGGAAAGAAGGAAGGAAGGAAGGAAGGAAGGAAGGAAGGAAGGAAGGAAGGAAGGAAGGAAGGAAGGAAGGAAGGAAGACATCTTGGGACAAATAAGAGTCAAGCAAAACAAATCCACACAGTGACCATGTGCAAAAATGTCTCGTTTTGCATCTTGTATTTCATTTTTCTCAGATAACTGTGACTAATAGTGTGCTTCATCAATTCTCTGGGAAAATACTCGATCGTTATTTTAATTAGAATTCTCACGTCTTTCAGAATTCTTTTCCTTAACAATGTTGTTATCCTTGTATAACTAGTTCTTCTAGTTCTGCTCACTTTACCTTGAATCAGTTAATACTTCCCAGGATTTTCTGAATAGTCTTTTTTATTAATTTCTTATAACAGTATTATTTTCATTTATTTATTTACCACAAGCAAAGAACTGGCATCTAAGTCAGTACCCCAGTTTAATGAGCACTGCCTTAGATTCTCATTCCCCCCCCCCCCCGCCCCCCCCAAAATTCTCTCTTTAGGATCAAGTTTGTTTTGCCTTTGCCTATATTTCCTCTTCTGGACTATCTTCCATCCTAACATCTCCCCCTTACTCTCTCACTATTTTATTTCTGCTTGTTTCCTTGTTGAGTTTGATGTATTTCCATAACTGTGTATATATGTGTGCTTTCAACCATTATTTATCCATTGCACATTAGAGTAGGGTTCATCTGATTCCCATGTTCTCCCACCCCTTCTTCTATCTTTGTATAATCTCATGTATCCCAGTTATGAAAAAGAGCAAATTCTACCCTCCTCTTCCTCATTCCTACATTGGTTTATCTACTTTATTCTTTCTTTTCTTTCCACTCTTTTTTTTTTAAATAAAACCCTTACCTTCCGTCTTGGAGTCAATACTGTGTATTGGCTCCAAGGCAGAAGAGTGGTAAGGGCTAGGCAATGGGGGTCAAGTGACTTGCCCAGGGTCACACAACTGGGAAGTGTCTGAGATCAGATTTGAACCTAGGACCTCCCGTCTCTAGGCCTAGCTCTCCACACACTGAGCTACCTAGCTGCCCCCTCTTTCCACTCTTAAAACCTTCAGAACAGAAGGAATCCACTCCCAGGTCTTCTGGTTTTCTTATTTTAAAATTGCTTTAATATCTGTAGAAGATATTTAGTCATTGAAGAATACTTATATTTTTTCCCCTTATTTGAATATTAGCACTACATTATCACATAGCCCTTTCCAATTGCTCAGATGAATTCACCCTTCTTGATTTCTTGTTGGATTTCATACTTTCTGCTCGGCACTAGTCTTTTCATCACAAATATTTGAAAGTCCTCCATTCCATTAAAGATCCATTTTTTTTCCCCCTATAGGCTTCTAGTCAGTTATGTATTGTAAGTTATTCTTAGTTTCAAACCTGTTATTGTGTTTTCCTTTGTTTTTTTAGGTAGCCCATTCCAATTTTGGGTAGATTTTTGTTATTTTTAATTTTGTAATAATATTGTTCCCCCCAATGATACCTTAAAAAATTTTTAATTTTGAGTTTGAAATTTTTTTCCTTCTGTTCCAACCTCTCTCCCCTTTTCCCCTTTCTGGGATGGTAAATAGTGTGATCAGTTAGATTTTACATGTGCAGTCATTTAAAATATTTTTCCATATTGGTCATTTTATGGATGAGATCTCAAACCAAAAAAAGGAGAAGAAAAAAGTGAAATATAGTATGTTTTTATCAGCATTTAGACTCCATCAAATCTTTCTCTGGAAGTGGACAATATTTTTCATTATGAAGTTTTGGAATCGTCTTGGTCACTGTATTTCTGAGAATAGCAAGATCATTCACAGTTGTTGATCATACAATTGCTGTCACTGTGTACTGTATTCTTCTGGTTCTCACTTCACTTTGCTTCAGTTCATGTAAGTCTTTTCATAAGCCAATTGCAGTTATTGTCTTTTCAGTTGTGTCCAACTCTTCATTTCCCCTGACTATACTTTTTTGCTTTATGGAACATTGCATTCCAAGATCTTTTTTTTTTTTTTAAGTCGCTACCAGATCTTGTGTGATCCTTCTTGTGGTTCCTTGGTACTTGGAAGTACTTTCTGGATGCATCTGATGCTTTTTTCTTTGATATGATAACTCTAGATTTTGGCTATGACATTCCTGTAACATTTCCTTTTGGAATTCCTTTCAGGGAGTTTGGTTTTCTTAGTTCCCAGGGAATCTATTGATTGTTACATTTTATCTCTTTGACCTGTTTTCCAGGTCAATTGTTGATAGCAGGTATCTTATATTTTCCTATATTTTTTCAGCATTTTGATTTTTGTTTTCATTTTAATAACATTCATTCAAAAGATATTTATTAAATGTTTAACATACTACATACAAGTACTATTCAATGGAGGATATAGTGATTAATGTCATCATTTCTGCCCTCAAGGAACTTATACTCCAGTAGCATTTAAGTTTGGTATATAGTCATTAAAAAAAACAAAACAAACTAACATTCAGTAGCTAGTATCCAGGTTGTGGATTATGAGGGCAACTTTTTTTTTTTTTAATTTTCTAATATATTTTGCTTCTCATGGAGATAGTGATTTCTGTTTGGACTATTTTTATTTTCAGAGAGGCTGTTACTTGGGTAAAGCTACCACTTTCTCCTTCCAGTTCTTTCCTCCAGAGTTTGTATTTCATTGTTTATATATCTTGATTCATTTCTTTTAGGTATTCTTATTGTCCTTTTGGAAAATCTAATTTTTCCTTTGAGGCTCTGCTTATAGTTATCTACTTGTTCTTTTTTTTTTTTAAGAATCCCTATGAATGTAATAATTTGTAATAGTAGTAAAACTCCAATTGTGTGATCCTGGGTAAATCAGTTAACACTGACTTCCTAGCCCTTACTGCTCTTCTGCCTTGGAATTGATACTTAATATCAACTCTAATTCAGAATGATAAGATGTTTTTTGTTTTTACTTTTGATCTCCTTTGACCCATTTATTAAGCTTTTGTACATGATACAGTACCACGCACAAAAGCTTGAGAAATGGGTAAAGAAATGAGTAGAGACTACTCCCTATTGCACTTGGGGTGAGAGATAATCATCCTTGTTTGATTTTTCTCTTGGTTCCTGAAATGTCTTCCTCCTGGGTTTAGACCCCTCTGGATCTTTGAGATTCAATGTTGTGGTTCTTGAGGACACTCTGTGGCATTTTAGGAGAGCCCTTGGAGCCCTTGGCTCTATGGTGGACTAATCTGAGTGCTGTCATGCTGTTGCTCCCTAGGGTTTCCAAGGATTGACATTCTTGCTGCCTTTTCACACAATGCCACATAGACCACACATGTCTCTGGCTCACTTTTCATTATGCAGAGAGATGTCTGGGTTCTTTGCTTATGATAGCACTGGCTTTGCTAGTGGTTCCTTTTCTGATTTCATGTCATCTTCTTACTGATTTTTTAAAGTATAGTTCTTTGGTGGAAGAATTTGAATTTCAAGTTTTTATTAGAGGGATATACATGGAAGCAGGATAATCCACCTCCCTTCAGACAGCCATCTTAGCCAGTTAGGACTTTTTTGCATGTTTTTTCCCCCCAGCTTTGTTTCCCTTCTGATTTTAACTGCTGTTTTTGTTCTAAACATTTATAAAGTTTTTTTGTAGTCAAAATTGTCCATTTTATATTCTGTGATCCTTTCTGTCTCTATCCCTTGTTTGGACGTGAAGTCTTCCCTTCTCTCTAAATCTGAAAGGTAATTTATTCCTCACTCACTCTTCTAATTTGTTTATGATGTAACCTTTCATATTTGAAGCTTGGTATGTGGTGAAATCTTAAGATATAGATATCTAATACCTTACCAGATTTTACCGGTAATTTTACATACTTATGGAATGCCTTATGATTGTGTTCAGAGACCTGCATATGTCCGAGTTTGTCTGTGACCCAGCAGCTGGCCCTTATGTCTATGACCTCATTGCTGTATCCAATCATTATGGAGCCATGGGTGTGGGTCACTGTAAGTACTGAATTCCATGTCATTCTCAATTTTTCATTTTCATCCTTTCAGCAAGTTTTAATTGAACACTCCCTATGTGCATGTACTATTTTAGGTGTTCTGTGGGTTACAATGAATATTACATAATTTCTACCTTCCATATCTTACAGTCAAATTGTGCCAACAGGGTGTATGCACCCACCCATTTGCACACCTTCACAGAAGCAGATAGAATACTTGGCTAAGTGCCAGATGAAGTCCAGCAACACATACTGTAAGAGTACAGAGGAAGGAGAAATTGCTTTTAGCTAGGGTAATTAAGTAAGGCTCAGCTTCTTCACAAAGGCGTTGAATACTAAACTGGCAGGATTTCAATAAAGAAATGAGATAGAGGGCATCCAAGGCAGGGAAAACAGCATTAATAAAGGAATGGAGGCAGAAAAGAACAAAGAGTTTTGCAGTTTGGTTAGATCATAGAGAGTTGGCTTAGAGAAATATAGTGAAAGATATGGTTTGAGAGAGACTAAACCAAATCTGTATAGCTTAGAGAGATTAATCTGGTAGGTATGCAGTTGGAGGTAAGGATACCAGATAATGTTTGTAGTGCACTTATGAGCTATAGTTTTTAGGGACCTGATCTGGGGTTAATATAATAGAAATCATTATCTCTTAAAAAGTGGGATCCTGAAGTACCATTACTTAACGTACCCTGAGAAATGAGCTTTTGACCCTTATGTATGGGGCCTGCCAGTCTTAAATATAGCTCATATTGTAGCAGGCTATAGCTCATTACTATCTGTCTTTGTGGGATTAGTTTCCAGATGTCAGACAAGCTCCATTGCTTATTTGTGTTCTTGAAGCTAAATCTTCATGGAGAAATAAATTAGAATTTGTTCATATTACATCACAGACTCTGGTTAACTGTGTATCTCAGTAATAATTTCATGCTTTTTTGAAAAAGCATTGTAGTGATCAATTTAGCATAGGTACCATCTTTAGTAATTGCCGATCTCTTCTTGCTTAACTTGACAGATACTGCATATGCAAAAAACAAACTAAATGGCAAATGGTATTACTTTGATGATAGTAATGTATCCCTGGCCTCTGAGGATCAAATAGTGGTGAGTACTTTTTAGTGGGTTCAAGTCACCAAATTCCTGCAATCAGTCTTAATGAATTAAAGCTGGAAAAATATTAAAAAGGGTGTTATCTAGGGGTGCCACCTTGAGGAATTGAGAAGTACCTGTGATAAGAAAAGTGGGTCTGTGGCTCAGAGCCATTAAACTAACCTTATTGGAGGATTCCTCTACTTGTGATGTCTTACACCCTCAGCAGTGACAGCAGAGATTCAAAAAATCTGTTGTAGACACTCGAAGTGAGGAGAAAAATTCCCTTTAGTTGCTACTGTGCATAACTGTAGTCAAAAGAGATTTTCCAGACTTTATTAATCCTATCAGAATGACTCTTCTTATTTTGCAGACAAAAGCAGCATATGTGTTGTTTTACCAGCGTCGGGATGACGAGTTTTATAAGGCACCCTCCCTCCCAGGTTACTCTGGTCCCTCGGATGCAGGGAAGAAAGGAAAACGCTCCCAGGAGGGACTGGAGGAGGATGACTTGTATAGCATGGATACCAACTGAAACTGCCTAAAGTCAGCCACTACCTTAAAGAGGACCATTTTGACACATCTGGAACATCTCTTGCACTCTAAAAGCTGCCAGATGTACAGACTGCCATTCAATAAGGGAATTCCTTTTTTATGGAACAGAAGAGAAAAAAAAGACCCTGTTTGCTCATGAAGGGTTATGTTGAGAGGCTGAATTATTATTATTTTTAAATACAAGTTGTGGGAAAGTTCTGTAAACACCTGTAATGCTACAGAACTAGGGGTCAACAGGGTAAAGAGCTGCAAGGCTGGAGAAGTCGCACACGATTTGGGGAGTGGAATTGGGGGTGCATAAGAATGAGAAAGCATGCTGCTGAGGGGAGAGGAAAATTTCTCCAGGAAAATCTCTGAAAAAGCCCTTATTGGTGCACATAAATGATTGTTGGCAGTAGTGGGCCCTCTGTATTGATTAGAATAGATTCTCTTCTAGAGTTCCTAGATCTCCACTTTTCCATTTCTCTTTGCCAGTTGCCCTTGTAGCCTCTCCCACAGGAAACCCACCCCAAAGTGAAATTGGGCACTTTTTTGATCATTCTTATATGTTGACACAGATTTATTTGAAAAATTCCTCCCCTTTCCCTTAAAGAAAACATTTATTTTGATTTCTGATTCTGGATGCTTCTGATATTTCCAGAATGAAATTACTTGAATGCAACTGCTTTCTCAATAAGTATAGATTTTAAATGTATTTGAATCCCCTGTCCTCTCCCAGAGTGTGGGATATCTTTAGATGCAGATGACTACTATATTCAGTGATGAATTGAAACATTTTGGTTCTTAAATTCAGCTGGATTTTTTTATTGGCTAGAACTAAAAACTGGCTCCCCATCTTAAGGCTGTTGGGGACTTAGTTTTCTTAGTCTTCTTTCCCTGGGGACATTAATTTTTGTTAATGTTTCCTCTGTGTTTACCCCTAGGGTCTACAACTAAGAATTCCTTGTCATTTGCATCAATACTGCATTTGGTAAAAGTAAAGTTAGTTCCTTGCCAATCCACTTTCCATTCTGGTTGCATAGCTGAAGGGGACAGAAAACACATTAATTTCCCTACTTTCTACCTTTCTGACAGATTCTTCTATTTTGGAAAGGTGTGGAGGGGAAGGGAAGGAGTCGTCTCTGACAAATTGCAGGTCCCCCTTTTACTCTTAACTTGGGATTTTGGGGGGGGCACTCTTTTCTGGTCTTCTTTCCCTGATCTCTGAAGTTTTCAGGCCTGCCATTTGGTGTCATTGTTCTGATTTTTCATTGACTTCAATTAGTTTCCTCTTTTTTGGAGAAGCTGCCAGAAAGCACTGACTGTGGATACCATTTTATTTTCCACCTTTAGTGGCAAAGACACCATATACCTTCTTGAACACAGACTCTGGTTTCTATGTTTCTAAATGGAATGCCCAAAGGTCTTGTCTTTTATTAACAAAAACCTGTCAGCATTCTTGAAATTAACCCCTAATGGGACCTTACTTCTAGTTCACAGACTCTTTTCTCCTTCCTCTCCTTTTCAAAAAAATGCCCCTACCCAATGCCACTGCCTTGTTCTTGTGCCTAGGACTGCCCATTTTGGCTTTTATCTGCTGACATCACTAGTTCTAGCCCTGGCCACCATTTCACCAACTATGCCAGATCAGGATCTGGTCCTCTGGGTAAAAACTATATAAGAAACTATGTCCAGGGAATGAATTTGGTTTACTGCTGTTGTAGATTAAGATGAATATGGACCAATCCTGATCCTAGAACTAGAGCCTGCTCTTGCCTCTGGGCCTTTGACACTTCCCACCTATTAAATGGAAGGTGGCTGCAAATGTGTTTTTTCCTGGTGAGCTGTGATTGGCTCCTGGGTAGCAGATGAAACCTTCCTCTTCCCAATGACCAGCAAGCTTTGCCCAAGACCTTGTCTCCAACCCCTTCATTCACTATTTCAAAACACTGAAATTGTAGTTTATTTAGCTCACGATTGCTTTTGGTGTATTGCATTGTAGACCACATCCCCCGTGTTCAGGAGTGGGCTGCCCCGCCTTGAGCCTACGCTGAATCCACCTTGTCTGTCCCGCAGCCATGGCCAAACCCAAAACAAAACATGCCTCTGCCGGTACAGGGCCATTTCCCTGTAAGGCCTGTTGTTCTTCCAGTGAAATTGGCAATGTGACCATGCCACCGTGGTGAAACAATTGAGCTTTCTCCTCAGGGCCCTGAATCCTAATGGAACACAATGTAGCCAAGGGGGGCGGCGGGAGCCTTTCCCTTCCTGCCTCGGCTGGGCCGGGGTCTCTGGCAGCTCGAGACCCCTTCAGGACAAGGCTGCCCGCCTCCTATACCGGGTTTTTAATGCTAGAAAGAATAAAGCAAATGGTTTGCACTAAGCCGGCGTGACGTCCTATGCTGGGGCCGGGGCGGGCCCAGGGGGCGCACCCGGTACGCGCACGCGCACAGGCGGCGCGGGGGCGGTGGCCGTTGCAGCCGGGGGCGCGCGCGAGCTGCCCGGGCAGGGTGGGGCAGTGCGGGTGAGTGCGGGGGAGGGGGGCTGCTGTGGCGGGAGTCGTGGCTCCGGAGCCCCGACGGGTCTCAGTGCTTGGCCCTGCACTGGAGGGGGTGGTGCCCCTCAGACGGACCATGTTAGGTGTGCCCGGACGTAGGTGTCCGGGACCCCGCATCCCTGTTGCCCGGGGGGGGGGGAGGGGGTTGCTCAGTGCCCGAGTCGGGGGCAGAGCCCGCGGGTCTTCATCCCTCAATCTAGCTCTGCTGTGGAGGGTAGGCGGGGTCCTCCTCCCGTCCAGACCCTGCGGCGGGGTAGGGCAACGCCTTCCGCCGTCGTCCTGCTCTGTGGTCAGAGGGGGCTGGGCCCAGGGTCTTGACGCCCTGCACCCAGCTAGGCCGGGCGTCCCGGCGTGTGCGGAGATGGCCGGAGGCTTTCACTCACTATGAGAAGGGGGTCTCCCTGGGTCCGCAGAGGTGGGGAACCTCCGCAGACTAGGGGGCGTGGGAAGGAAAAGAGTTGGTAGGGGTTTGAACTAGACTTGCCGAGTCCAAGAGGCATTTGGGACATCCTAGAAAGAGACGCGGGTAGGAGGCGTGGACCTGGGAGCCCTCCGCCTTGAGACGCCCTTAGGCTGCCCCTAAGGCTTGTGCCCCTGGTCTGCCCGGGCAGCTTGTGGTGCTCCTTGGGAGCAGGATTCCTTTACCAGCGCCTGAACCTGCCAGGGTATCCCTCCCCACTTCCCTCCCAGCTCCTCAGTTTGCTTAGACAATTCCACTCTTAGCAGTTTAATTCCACAGAGTAGGTTCTCTCTCTGCCCTGGGCACCACGTGTCTAACTTCTTTGTGCGTTGTCTCGGTCAGGGAGCTCCTGGAGAGCAGACTGTGGCCTTTCTTTGGCTCCCCAGCGATTAGCAACGACGCCTCTCCCATCGTCATTCCTTAATAAATGCTTAGTTAACTGAGTGGTGGGGGATGAGGAGACAAAGATGCTTCCCAGGCATTTCCAGACCAAGGGAAGGGAGCCTCCCCAATGAACTGAAAAAAGGAAAAAATAAGATTTGTGAAGAGGATCTGTTGAAGCTTTCAGAAATCTGAGGAAAGATCACTTTGAGGAGGCCATTGGGAAGTCCGGGAAGGCTTTATGCAAATAGTACCCGAATTGATGGTGGGGAGGGGCAGTATTCTGGGTAATAAGAGCCACCGGAAAGCAGGATGAGAAAGGGATTCAGGAGAATGGATCTGAGGCGGTAGCACTAAGTTAGAGCCAGATTTTGAAAGATGCTGAATGCCAAAATCGGAGGTTTATTTCATTAATGAGCTATTAGAATGGAGAAGAGAAAAACCAGTGGCAGGAAGCACAGAAGACTACCATTTGAGCAAGAAGAGACGAGGCCCCGAATTAGGATTGTTGCAATGAGGGTGGAGAGACGGGACTAGCTGTAAAAAAGATTTGGAGAGAAGAGAAATGACTAGTCTTTCCTGGCAACTGATTAGATGGTAATGGGGGTGGGAAACTACTTGTTAGGAAAGCTGTGGAGGTGATTACTGTTCTGTCATTGGCTGGATTGGACCATCTCTGAGATTCTGTGACTGAGTCAGTAAGAGAATTTACTGAAAAGGAAAAGGTAAGGGGAATGAGAGGCTTAAGGGAAAGATTATTTATGGGAAAAGGTACTTTTGGCCCCTGGATTTTTTTCTTTGGAAAATAGTTTGAGAATTTTCCCCCAAATCTCTCTCTCTCTCTCTCTCTCTCTCTCTCTCTCTCTCTCTCTCTCTCTCTCTCTCTCTCTCTCTCTCTCTCTCTCTCTCTCTGTCTCTGACTCTGTCTCTGTCTCTCTCTCTCTGTCTCTCTCTCTCTCTCTCTCTCTCTCTCTCCCTCTCTCTCCCTCTCTCTCTCTCTCTGTCTCTCTGTCTCTGTCTCTCCCTCTCTCTCTCTCTCTGTCTCTCTGTCTCTGTCTCTCTCTCTCTCTCTCTCTCTCTCTCTCTCCCTCTCTCTCCCTCTCTCTCTCTCTCTGTCTCTCTGTCTCTGTCTCTCTCTCTCTCTCTCTCTCTCTCTCTCTCCCTCTCTCTCCCTCTCTCTCTCTCTCTGTCTCTCTGTCTCTGTCTCTCCCTCTCTCTCTCTCTCTGTCTCTCTGTCTCTGTCTCTCTCTCTCTCTCTCTCTCTCTCTCCCCTCTCTCTCTCTCTCTCTCTCTCTCTGTCTCTCTGTCTCTGTCTCTCTCTCTCTCTCTCTCTCTCTCTCTCTCCCTCTCTCTCCCTCTCTCTCTCTCTCTGTCTCTCTGTCTCTGTCTCTCTCTGTCTCTCTCTCTGTCTCTCTCCCTCCTTTTCTTTTTTCTTTAAACCCTCACCTTCCGTCTTAGAATCAATACTGTGTATTGGTCTCAAGGCAGAAGAGTGGTAAGGGCTAGGCAATGGGGGTCAAGTGACTTGCCCAGGGTCACACAGCTAGAAAGTATCTGAGATCAGTACCTCTGGGCCTGACTCTCCATCCACTGAGCCATCCAGCTGCCCCTCTCCCTTTCTAAGTGGGATGTGAGCCAGATCCCTTACAACATCTGATTCTTGGCAGGGTGGATGGGATACTAGATAGAACATATCTGTGATGGGGATGCTGGAAGGGATTACTGTATATTGTGCAGGACCCAGCAGCACTCAGTGGATTGGTGAGTGGAAATATAGATGGTACGATGTCAAAGGAATGCATTTCATTTGCTCTAGGGCAAAGAGTTCTTTGGTCTAAGGAAGGCTTTGTCTTCTGTTTATAATGAAAATTTTCCTGGGGAAGTTTACACATTTGAAGCCTCTTCAGTCTAGAACAACTCAGTGTGCCTGGATCTGAATGGGTCCTGGAGATCTATAGTCAAGAAACCACTGAGGAAGAAAAATCATAGTTACTAGTTAGGGTTTATAGAGTCCTTTAAGGTTGGCCCAGTACTTTACAAATATGACCTCATTCTCACAACCACTGGGAAACGGGTGCTATGGTTACCCTCTCCATTTTACAGGTAAACTAAGGCAGACAGGTTAAGTGACGTGCCCAGGGTAACACAGCTAATAAGTAAGTGTTGAGCCTGGATTTGAACTCGGGTCACTCTGGCTTCAGGTCCAGGACTTCATCCTTTGGAGGAAGGATCCTCAAGAGATTTCATGATGCCTGTCCCTGCCCAGCCAGCGTTCCATTCCCGAAAGGCCTTTCTTTTAGCGAATTGTGGATTCTGGTGGGAATAATAACCCACATTTATGCAGAGCTTTGGTGTTTGCCAAATACTTCACAATGTCGGAGAAAAATGCCTCCACCCTGAGTTTAGAGCTATTATTCTTGTTTGGAGGAGATATTCTAAGCATTTGGCTGATGGGAACATTGGAGGCTGGGAGCGGGTCCGTGATTGGCCCAGCATCTCACAGCCAGTAAGTGTTGGAGGCAGGCTCGGGAGGCTCCCTGGAGGCGCTTCCTCTCCTCCTCTGAGGAGGTTTGATTAGGTGGCGGCTGGCGGGGCGGCTCCTGTCCCAAGCGCGTCTTCTGCCTCGTTGGCCGACCACTGACGGGCAAAGATGTTCTGCTTCTCAGGATGTTAGACAGAAGAAAAAGTCTTCCAGACCTAAGCGGAGGGGGGAGGAGAGACTTGCCTGGGGGTAGGCGGTCCCGGGTTCCAGTCCCGGCCCACCTGCTTGGAGCTGGGTGACCCGGCGCCGGTGGGCTCGGCCAGGATCAGATAATGACATCACTTGGCCGAGGCCGAGGCCTCGCCCAGAGAAGCGTTGAGGCGCCTCCCCGGCGCCGTCAGCCAAATCGGCGGGCCGTGGTGCAGGCCCCCGGGGGCGGCGTAGAGTGGGTGCCGGGGAGACCCAGGTAAGTGGACGCCCCCCGGCCGGGCTTCCCGCAGAGGGCAGGAGGCGGCCGGGCGGGCTCTGACGGGACTTGGGCCTTTGCCGTCTTCTGTTCGTAGCGCGCCGCGGGACCGCAGGGGAGATGTCTGAAAAGCTGAGACGATGCCGCAAGGAGCTGACGGCCGCCATCGACCGCGCCTTCGAAGGCATCAGCCACTGCCAGGAGTGCCCGAGCCAGCCGAAGCCCGACGCGGACGCGTCGCCGTCCTCCTTCGCCATTCAGATGAACAAACTTCTTTGCAGGAGGTACCCTTCGGCCGCGGCCTACGTGGGCCCGTTCGCGCCCGTGCCCTGCGCCCCCGAGAACGAGAACCCCGTCTTTGTGCCCAGCCACCTGCCGGTCAACGTGAAGCCGCACGCCGTGTGCCCCAAGAGGAAGCCTCTGACCAGCAAGGAGAACGTGCTCATCCACTCCTCCATCTTTGTGCCCGACAGGCAGTTTCTGAGAGCCGCCGCCGACGGGGACGGCTGGAGGAAAGAGAGCTTGAGGTGATTCCGGAAGAGAGGGTGGCCGGGCTTGGCTCACGGCTCAGCTTGGCAGCGGGGCGTGCGGGGGCGGGGGCCGAGCCGTTCAGAAGGGTCAGGCTGGGCCCCGGGTCACCCAGCTGCCCCCGAGGGATTCCTGTAGGGACCCCACTCACCGTGACGGCCTTGGGCTCCCCCGGGCTGCGGCTGGGACGTGTGTGGATGGATGGGATGAGATCCTCGAGTCTTGCCTCCACACCCGGCCGGCCCCGAGGGGGGCGCATGGCCAGGCACGGAGGCTTGGGAAGCGGCTCCTCCGGGCCGGGCTGGGCTGGGGCGCCGCCTCGGCCCCCCACGCCGGTTTCCTGCAGACCCCGAAGTCTCTCCGGTGCCCGCAGGGCCCGAGAGCCTTCATTCCGGCCTTCCCGGCTTCCCTCCTCCGCCTGCCCTTCCCGGGCCCTTCCTGAACCGGAAGCTGAACTGCCCCCTTTTCCCCGCCCCTGGCGGGCAGCAGGAAGGACGTGGATCGCTACCTGAAGGTGGAGGCCAACGTTCCTCTCAGCAATTCCAACCAGGAAATCACCAAAGATCTGCTCGACATGATCGGTGAGTGTCGGGCGGCCGCGGGCGGGCCGGGGTGGGTGACTTGGGAAGGACAGGCCGGCTCTCGGCGGGGCGAAATGGGCCACCGGCAGAGACGGGGCCAGGGAGGACGAGGAGAGATCCTGGGCCCGGAGGGGGCTCTAGTGGCAGGCTGACAAGTTGGCCCTCGTGTTGTAGACGGTGGAGAATCACTGATTAATAAATGCTTGTTGACTGACTGACTGGCTGATGGTTTTTAATGAAGGGAAGGACGACCCAAGATACGCCTTCAGAAGACTGCTGGTAGCTGTACAGGTTAGGTTAGGGGCGATACAACTTTGTACTTCAAAAAAAGATGGCTGGCAGCTGGGTGGCTCAGTGGATTGAGGGTCAGGCCTAGAGACAGGAGGTCCTGGGTTCAAATGTGACCTCAGACACTTCCCAGCTGGGTGACCCTGGACAAGTCCCTTGACCCCCCTCGCCTGGCCCTCCCACTCTTCTGCCTCGGACCTGTGCCCAGCCTTGATTCTCAGACGGAAGGGAAGGCTTCAGAACAAGGTTTGGTCGAGATGGCGGGTGTTTGGGTTTGAATGGTCAGCGCTGTGTTTCTCCTTTCACAAAAGTGCTCGAGGCCCGTGAGCCGTGGGAAGCTCCCAGCGCCTGGGATGCCTCCGGGTTCCGTCCTTAGTTGTGGCCTGACCCTGGGCAGGAGCCATCTCTGAGAGCAGAGAGATGGAAAGCTAAAAGAGACCCCTTGACGGCTGGGAAGGAAGGCTCCGAGCAAGGGGCAGGCCCCCCCCCCCCCCGCCCCGGGTGCCGGGGAAACCCTTCCCCCTCTTCCCATGGGCACCTGCTCACTTCCGGGGCAAAGGATGCCATTTAGAGCTGCGGCTTTAAAGCCATCTCGTCCGCTCTCGCCCCGCTTTGCAGTTGGCAGCTGAAGCCCAAAGGATCAGAGATTGGGGGGGGCTTGTCCATGATCACAGAGTTATTCATGCAGAGGCAGGATTTGAATCTGGGTCCTCTGATTCCAAATTAAACCGTATTCTATGAACCAAGTACCCTTCTTCACCAGGAAGCTGATCTTAATTTGAGAAAGGAGGGTGGCGTCATGCTTTGATCCGTGTTTCCCCTCTTCTCTTAGAGGCGGCCGTGTAATGGAGAGAATACTTGGGGGTCTGTAAGGTATAGTGCTTTGGAGAGAGGATCTGGGTTCAAATCCCACCTTGTCTAGTGACCTGTGTGACGCTGGGTGGGAAAAACGAGGTGTGGTGTAGCGGGAAGAGGACTGTCTGGCTCTAGAGCTAAAGAGCTGGGTTTGCATCCTGGGCCTGATGCGTCCTGCCTGCGTTGAGTGCTTCCTTGGTCCGAGGCACTGTGCTTCGGAGATAAAGAGAAAAAGCATCTCAAAGTCCAGAGTTGAGTTTGCTCCTCCAGGCACTCCCACCATCTTTGCCTCGACACCAGCCCACCTCCCGGAGCTGGATTAGCTCAGCAGGCCTCAGACCTCCCCCCTCGGAGCACCTTCTTTTGGGGAAGGATCTCGTCTCCCCAAGGAGCCTCGTGTGCCTGGGATTGCAAGTCCCCATGAGGAGACGATCCGTCTCTGAGCTTCCCTCTAAGCCTTGTCCTCCCAGAAAGCCACCGAGCAGGGGTTCGGGAAGGTTTGTGGCCCCGGGAGGCAGCTGGGAGGAGGCCCAGAACGGCCGCCTCCTCCCCGTCCCTCCGCTTCACAAACCATAAGAAATCCATGAAAGTGGATCCCCGGGACTCAGAAGGGACGCGCGTCCCGGGCCCTTTTCCTTGGCTAAGGGAAGGGAGGCCCATTTACATTGAGGCTGACTGAGTTAGGATGGAAGCCGCGGCAAGGATGCCACTAGATGATCCAAACCGCTCGCGGCTCTTAGTTGCCCGTGAAAGCTTTCTGAATGCCTCTATTGTACGCGTTTGAATATGGATTTTCTTATTTTTAAGACCATACAAGCATTCGAACTATTGAAGAATTGGCTGGAAAGCTAGAATTTGAAAATGAGTTAAACCGTGTTTGCAGTCGCTCCGAAGATTCCCCCTTTAAAGAGGAAGTCCTGGCCCTCTTCATGGACGAGAGCCCCCACAAGGCCACGGAAGCGGAAGCAAGCTGCCTAAAGCCAACTTTTGATGACCAGAATATCATAGAAACCGTCCTGGATTTGGAAGAGGACTATAATTTGATGACCTCTTTTAAATACCACATTAAGTAAGAAGAGTTCATTTTAGCTTGACTTTCCCCCTGATTTTGGTAGTACTTGTGCTCCGGGGAAGGCCGGGGCTCAGGAGGGCCCCCGGGCCTCTGCCAGGCAGCGCTGCCGCCCGAGGCCCCGAGCCTTTTCTTCCCCAGATCTTGCCTCCCCTGCCTGCCCTCCTTCCCCCGAGTTCAGTTTTTATATTTCTTTTTCAGTAGCATTTTTCTTACTCCTGGTTTTGGTTTCTTCAGCCCCTCCATCTGTTTCCTAATTGATTCTAAGTAGAGCCAGTGCAGGGGGCTGTGAGCCAGCAGCCCCCCCCCTCCCCCGCTTGCAGCACCCCTAGCAAGCCTGCGCCCATTTAGGCCCAGAGCATTTGGCGCCCGACGAGGCTCGAGAGCACCGGCGAGGCCCTGCCTTCCTCGGACAGGAGGCTCAGCCATCGGCCAAGGGGCCCAGGCTGGCGCCGAGTCTGCCTCTCTGGGCCTCAAGACGGGGGCCCGCGCGGTGAGGACGGGGCGTCCCTCGTCCCGGGGAGGAAGCGGCTTGGGGCCCCCTCACAGCACCGAGAGCAGGAAGCGCTCCTGGGAGCCACAGACCCGCCAGAGGTCCCGTGACTTGCCCCAGGTCACAGAGGTACAGCCGGGCCTGACCCCAGCCCCGCTTCCTCCTTTGTTCCAGCTTCCCCCGCAGGGCCCCTGTCCTGGCTGGGGGCTTCCTCCCTCCTGTGTGCAAAAGGAGAGTCCCCGCCCGCCTTTAAGAATAAAAGGATTGCCGAGCCACCGAGCCACCGAGGGCTTTCTGAGGCTACCGTGTCTGGCGGGGGGTTCAGAGGAGGGGGTGGGGCGGGCACCCCCGAGGTCGGTCCCTGGGCTTTAGGCCGTTCTCCGGCCTCTGTTTGGGGGGAGGGGCGGTGATCCGCCGGGAAGGGCCACAGCCAGGATGACCAGGAGCCAGAGACACGGGGAGGACAGCCCGGAAAGCGTCCTCGTGGGGCCTGGGCCGACTTCAGGCGAGTTTGTCCCAGAATTCCACATAAAATGCCTGCATTCCGGCCAGTGTTCCTCCCAGCCTCTCCCAGGAAAGGGTGAGGAAGGGCTTTGAGTGAAGGCTGAATGTGGGGGGGAGGGAGAGGCCCTGGACCTGCAAAGTGGGGTGTCGGGCTTCTCGGGAGCCACAGCTGGCGGCCCTGGACGGTCCCTTACAGCGCAGCCCGAGGCCGGGCCAGAAATGGCCGCCGCGCCGGGGAGGAAGCCTGCGTTCACCCCGCCTTCACCCCGCATTCATGGAGCCTCGGTTCTGGGCGCCGAGGCACCGCGGGAAGCTCCCACCTGCACCCCCACAGAAACAGATTCCACCAGGGTGTTTATTTGGATAAATAGATCAAAACTGCGAATTCCTCCGGGAAGAAAATAAATGAGAAGTTGAGACTCACATATGGCTGGGAAATAGCGCCTGGGAATTTCCCCTCAGAAGCTCTTCGGCAAAGCCATTCCAAGCCCCCCAGTTCCTGGCAGGGCCCCCCTCCCCGTGGAGGTGCCCCCTGGGCGGCCCCCGTGGCCGGCAGCCCTGGCTTAGCAGCCGGAGGCCAAGCTGCCCCCGCCGCCGTCCCCCTCTGACCCGGGGTCTCTGGGCCACTTTGGCGGGCTCCTGCCTCCCTGGAGAGGGCCCAGCTGGCTGTTCTAAGATGTATTACAAAGAAAGGCCGGTTACACACACCCTAGCCCTGCCCCGCCCGCCCCAGACTCCCTTTTTGAGCCGTGGCCCCGTTTCCTGGGTAACTGGAAAGTTGGGGGCCTCACAGGACTCGCACCCCAACAAGGCAGGAACTTTTTTTAAAATTTCTTCTTCAGAATCAATTCTAAGTGCAGGAAGGGCCAGGCAAACCGGGTTAAGTGACTTGACCAGGTTCACCCATGTGGAGGCCAGATTCGAACCAACATCCTCCCAGCTCCAGGCCCGCCATGCTCCACTGAGCAACCCCAACGCAGCGGCCATTTCAGTGGGGAAGGGGAGGCCAAAATGGAAAACGATTCGGCCTCCGACCCTGATATCTGCAGGCAAAAGGCCTTTCTGTTCTCCCTAACCGGCCATCCCGGAGGGTTTCCCCAGAGTTTCCAGGACAAAAGGAAAATGACGGCCCAGGGCTTCCTTCCAGGATTTGTCCTTTGAACCCTCAGAGAGGGGCCGGGTGGGTGTCCTCCACACTCCACAGCCCCACCTCCCAGGCCCAGGGAGGCAAAGAGCAGGCGGCCGGCACGACCCTGGCCGCCCCCTCTGCTCCCACCCAAGGGTGCCTCGTCCCACGGACATCCCAGGAGCCCGTCCCCAAGAGGCCTTTTCCTCCGGGGCCCTGGGGAGCCGCTATGGGGCTCTCGGGGGCGGCCTGGGATTGGGTGACTTTCCCCTGGGGCTCCTGGGCGCGAGCACTTGGTGTTGCTGCTTCTGGAAGCTCCGCAGCCCACTGGCGCCAGAGCTCATGTCCCAGCAGGAAGCGAAGTCCAGGCCATTGTTTGGGTATCGAAAGGGATCTGGATGACCATTAAACCAGGCTAAGGACGGCTGTTTATTCCAATTACTTGGAAACAGCCACAGAAAAGAGAAAGCTTTCGGAATAAAAATAGAAACAAGCTTGCCATTCACTCTCTCTGCTGCACTGTACAATCAGGAAATATGAAATAGGGGGCAGCTGGATAGCTCAGTGGATTGTGAGTCAGGCCTAGAGGTTCAAATCCAGCCTCAGCCACTTCCCAGCTGTGTGACCCTGGGCAAGTCACTTGACCCCCATTGCCTAGCCCTTCCCACTCTTCTGCCTTGGAGCCAATACACAGTATTGATTCTGAGATAGAAAGTCGGGGTATAAAAAATGGGGAATTTATAATGAAATTATAAAATGAACGTGCTGCCCATCACCATTTCTGTACTGGACTTGAACAACAGCTCGGTGAGTAGCATCTTTCCTGCCTACAAATCCAAGTTCAATTGAATTCACCAAAATTTTGATTTCTTCCCTTGACAAGGCCCTCGATTCAGCACTGGGAATACAAAATAAGGAGCTTACACCCTGGGGAAGGAGAAGCATGATGCAAGTCCTGGGGGGTTTTGAGACGTTTGTGGAAGGCAATAACTTTGTTCAGGGTCCCGTAACTCCTCCTCGGGTCTCGGGTTGGAATGACGCTCAGAGGTCATCCAGCCCAACCAGGACAGGAGCGGCAACCTTCCAACCGCCCTGACAAGGGCCATCCAGTCTAGGAAGACCTCCAAGGACGGAGAACCCCCTCCGTACGAACGTCCCATCTTGCCAGCTCAGACGTTTCCCCTTGTTTTGAACCGAAATGTACACTCTGCCACTTCTTTTGCTCATCTTCCAATAATGACCATAAAATACCCAGCATGCACCTCTCTTCCACAAGGATGGAGACGAGCACATCTGAGTCGTCATTTTGTTTCTAGTCTACTAGAGTGAGTGATAACCTGCGCAGCTATTCCTAATTAAGCTTCAAATGTTGTGGAGTTTAGTGTAGAGGGACGGCACGTCAGACTGGACGTTCTGCTGGGGCTGCACGCTGGTGATCCTCTGCCATCTTCAAGGACGCTCCTGGCCCTTTCTCAATCTTCGCCCTTGACCTTCCAGCAGCCTTTGCCACTTGATTATTCTCTTCTGGATACCTTCTTCTTTCTAGATTCTTGTAGCATTGCTCCCTCCTAGCTGCATCTGGCCATTCCTCGGTCTCTGCTGGATCTGTTCCCAGATCAAACCCAGCCACTGGGTGTCTCCCAAGACTCCACCCTGGTCCCTCTTCTCCTCACTGACTCCCGTGGGTTCACTCTTCATTTTTTTGCAAGATGGATCTTAGATTTACTCATTGAGCCCTAACCTCCCCCCCCCCCTTGAGCCTCACATCTCTAACTAACCATCAGACAGCTCAATTCATGTCCAAAACAAACCTCATGTTTCCTTCCCCACCCTCCCCTCATCCTAGTTTCCATTATTATTGTTGAGAGATCTACCATCTAAGCGGCATGGTGGATAGAGCTCCGGGTCTAGGATCAGGAAGATCTCCGATTCAAAGTCAGCATCTGATACTAGCTAGGTGACCCTGGGCAAGTCACACTCTCTGCTTACCTCAGTTTCCACCTCTGTAAAATGAGGATTGTTACTATAGCACTTACCTTCCCAGGGTTATTGTGAAGATCAAATGAGATTCCTCCCCTGCACTCAGCCTACAGATCCAGTATGCTGCTCGATCTTGTCCTTAATACCTTCAGAGTGTCTCTTAAATTGGTCCCCTTTTCTCCACCCTAGCGCTGGTCCTCATCGCCTCACTCCTGGACTGCCGAAACAGCCTTCTGGTTGGCCTGCCTTGTTGGGGAAAAAAGACCCCCAACCCCTTATACTTGATTGGATTTTAGTGATAGGTTTAAGATAATCAGCATTGTGATTCTAAAGTGATTAGTATAAATTCCATTATAATGTTAATACAATCAGTAAAATTCATAATTTTTACAAGGATTTCTAACTAAAGCATAAAAACTGCTTCTAGGGGGCAGCTGGGTGGCTCAGTGGATTGAGAGTCAGGCCTAGAGGTTCAAATCCAGCCTCAGCCACTTCCCAGCTGTGTGACCCTGGGCAAGTCACTTGACCCCCATTGCCTACCCCTTACCAATCTTCTGCCTTGGAGCCAATACACAGCATTGACTCCAAGACGAAAGGTAAGGGCTTTAAAAATTAAAAAAATAAAACAAAACAAAAAAACTGCTTCTAAAGGGATATCTAGCCCCTCCCTAAGTTATCATAAGATGCTGACTTTCTAAATCTCATGTCCCAATATGACACAAGCATCACGCACCTTTTTCTGTTTGGAAATAGCCATCTCTCCCCCCAGATCAGATGAGAGAGAGGTAATTTGACTTGACTTAGTCATTGGCCTAAAGACTAATATGGGCTTTCCAAAATGAACTAACCAATCAGCTTTGTGATTGGGTAACTATTTCTAAAGTAAGGCCTATATGATGCTATGTCTTGTGATATGTCATTTTGTTATATAAACCAGCTCTCAGCTTCTGGGCGTTGTCTCTTGCCGGGGTTCGACAATGTAATACATGCAAGAGAATGCTTTTATTGGAGGACTTGGCCCTCTTCCAATAAAATCTAACTTTCTACCTTGACTTGGAGAAATTTGGCTTTTTGACTTTATTTACCTAAATTGTCTATATGGAGTCTGTGGGTTTCTATTTCGCAATAGCCTCCAGACTCTCCGCACTCCAGGTCATCTTCCACTCAGCTGCTAAGGAGATCTTCCTAAAAGGCAGGGCTGACTATAATATATCATGAAGATTGGATTTGGCTCTCCCCTAATTGTAACAATGAAGGTACTTAGCTCTTCCCTGATTGTGAAGATTTAAATTGTAACTCATGTCTATTTTTAGATTTTAATCCCCATAAGGATAAACACCCTACTTAAAAGTTAAGTATGGAGACCTGCCTATTTTTAGATTCAATCACAAAAAGTGCAAACAAGGTACTTAAAAGTTAAGTATGAAGGTCTGTCCATTTGGATCTAATCACCAAAGGAGTTGAGGCTGGTGAAGAGGGGCAGAAGAATCTGCTGACTGGACTGACATTTGGTGAGTGAAAAGCTGACTTTTAACTACTGGATTTTCTGAAGAGACTTCCCAGGTCCTCACTAATTCTCCCTGCCTGGAGGGGCCTGGAGTAAATTCCTTAGTGTTTAGGCTAGATATCTTACCTTATCCTCTCTCTGATTTCTTGCTTCACTCTTTCTACATTTTGTAAATAAATTGTAAATAAAATCTCTTTGAATTAATTACATTTCTGGCAACTACACTCTTAAATAATCAAGTCCAACCCTTTAAAAATTAGCCCCCTTTCCCCCTTACAGTACCTAATCCTTAATAAATTAGAATGGTTCCCTATTCCCTCCAGGACTGAATATAAATCTTCTGACTTTGTAAAAGCCCTCCACAAGCTATGCCTTTCCTATCTTTTCAGTCTTTTCTAACCACAGTCCCAAGACACATTGATATGAGACGCTCTGTCTTCATGGGTGGAGATCAACGCCCTGAACCTGTGTGAGAGCCAGAGGAGAATTGGGAAGAAAGTGGGGGAAGAGAATTCTGGGCTCTTCAGCCTCTATTCTGAGCCTCTTCAAGCCTTTGGACCTGATTTGAGTTTTCTCCAGTGGCTTTGAGTCTCTTCATCTTGAGGCTTTGGGCCCTTCTGACTTCTAACTTTGAGAGAGAGAATAGAAGATACCAAGCTCAAAGAACTGGAAACTAAAGGGATGTCCCTCAATTGACAAGTGGCTGAACAAATTGTGGTATATGATGGTGATGGAATACTATTGAGCTACAAGGAATGATGAACAGGAAGATTTCAGAAAGAGCTGGAAAGACCTCCCTGAACCGATGCAGAGTGAAATGAGCAGAACCAGGAGAACATTGTACACAGAAAGTGAAACATTGTGGAATGATCAACTGTGATCCACTTAGCTACTCTCAGCAGTGCCATGATCCAGAACGATTCGAGGGACTTCCGACGATGGATGCTATCCACCTCCGGAGAAAGAACTGTTGGAGTCAGAATGCAGACGAAAGCGCACGATTTTTCCTTGTTTTCTTGGTCTTATGTTTTGGAGTTTGGTTTTATGAGATTATTTGATGACAAAAATGAACAATACAGAAACATGTTTTTAGTAATAATACATGCATAACCCAGATCAAATCTCCTGCCAGCACCAGGAAGAGGAAGGGAAGGGAAGGAGGGAGGGAGGGAAGGAGAAAAGTTCAATTATATAACTTGGGAACACTTGTGTGGAAATTTGTTTTTAAAATAAAATAAATATAAAACAACAAAAAATGAAAGAAGATGCCAAACTCACTTCCGAGTGTTGAAGGAAAAGACTCTGGAAAGGAACAACAGGAGAGGAGGCTGCCAGCTCCATATCAATGGCCCTGAGACTCAGACTACCCTTTACTCCCATGCTTTAGCAGTATTGGCCTCCTACTTGCTTCTGGCACAGAGGTTGTCAGGGACGACCAGAACCTCTGGTGGGAGGGTTTGCTGATCCCTTTTCAGGGCTGCTCATCCACCTGTGGGGTCCTCCTGCCACTCAGCCCTCCCCTGTGACTCCAAGAGGTTGTCACGCGTGTGGCAGCCACCACTGTCTGAGCAATGGGCTAACCTGGCCTCCAACCCTCTGGGGAGTTCTGGGGAGCCCAAGCACACGAAGGTGGCTCTGGTGGATGAGCACAATCTGTTCCCACCGCCGTGAAGGCAGCTTAGAGCTTGGCCTCCGACCTACGACTCACATTGGGTCTTGAGTAGTGGAAAAGCGCCCTGTTAGGAACCTCAAGCTCTACGGAAGCACAGGTTTGCCTCTTGCATGGATTCCTTCAGCAATGCTGCCAACGTCGCGCTGCTGCCCTGGGGAGTCGGGGAAGTCCGTTCTCAGGGGCTCCTCAGAAAAGGAAGCAGGAACTCCCCGACTCCTTTATAAGGTACACCTAGAAGAGCACCAGGAGCCTCCCTGTCTCTCCAGGGACCGGCCAAATCCCGCTGCTTTTTTCCAAGGGTCTCCTGCTACTGCAGCCTACGATGATCCTTCTGGCCATTAACACCCCGGCTTCTTGGCCTCCCATTTTGGGGCACACATCACCTCCCCTCCTATCCATTCCACTCCCTACTACTAGAAAGATCCCGGCCACACAATGGCTAGGGATTTAGAGCTCTAATGATCTATGAATCTGCACTCCCTCTCTTTACTCTCTTAACCCTTTTGGGGGGCTTCCATTCTCTATTTCACATCCATCCCCAGAGAATAAACAACGGGAAAGCACATCCATTTGAGCCCTTAAAGAATAATAAATTTATGGGGGCAGCTGGGTGGCTCAGTGGATGGAGAGCCAGGCTTAGAGATGGGAGGTCCTGGGTTCAAATTTGGCCTCAGACACTTCCCAGCTGTGTGACCCTGGGCAAGTCACTTGACCCCCATTGCCTACCCTTACCACTCTTCTGCCTTGGAGCCAATACACAGTATTGTGTTCTGGTGAGGGTTAAAAAAAAAAAGAATAATAAATCCATAGGACATCAGGGTTGGAAAGGACTTTGGAACTCAAGATATCAGAAGTGGTGGTTATCCCCGGGTGTCAGGGAGAACAGTCCCATCCCCTCGCCCAGTGAGAGGAGGGCTGCCTCGGCTTTCTCTGCTCCTAGAAGGGGTTAAGAAGAGGCAGTAGATGGCAGTCTTGTAAAGAAGTTTCCTCGAGATCCCCTGCTTTCACTCACCAGGCAGCCTCCTGTAGCAATAGCCGCTGCACCGTGCACAAGGAAGAGAAAATGGAATTCAAAGCACTCGAGGCCATGCTCCAGCCCAGGGCCAGTTGCTCCCCCTGCTCTGCGGCCCAACTGACCCAGGAGATGCCAAACAAAGATGGCCGATGGAGGAGATGCCTGGATTGTTGACGTGTCCAGAACCAGTGACGAAAGAAAATAAACTATTTTTTTAAGGGATAAAAGCCTCTGTCTCCGTTTGGAGGACCAGCCTAGACTGTCCCCGGGCCAGGGCTCCCAACAGTCACTTCGGGCCTCCCAAGCACACGTTCAGAGACTGAGTAGCAGCCCCAGCGCAGGCAGGGTGAGGGAGAGGGTTGAGTGCGAGTCCCGGGGCTCGGGGCTCCTCCTCTGTAAATGAGGTGGAACTGGGAGGACTTCGGGTGGCCTTTGGACTCCAGCCTCCGTGAAGCTCTGCTGCTATCCCTCCTCATCCCTCATCCCGGCGCAAACAGAAGAGCTTTTCACTTGTAGAGGACAGAGCAAGGCTGGCTGCCCCTTAGAAAGTGCTCAGGGGCCACGATGGGCTGGGATTTTCCCCCTCATGAGCTCATTTGATACCAGAATTGGAGAGCCCTGAGAATACAACATGGGGAGGGATCTTCAGCTCACTTTACTTCTGAATGGGCTCTGGCGACATTCAGGCTTATAAAACAGAATAAGGAAAGGCAATGAATCCAGCTGAAGTCTGAAAGAATTAGGATCTGGCCTCAGACACTTCCTAGCTATGTGACCCTGGGCAAGTCATTTGAGTCCATCTGCCTCAGTTTCCTCATCTATAAAATAGCTGAAGGAAAGTATCCTTACTAAGAAAACTTCAAAGGAGGTCACAAAGAGTCAGATGTGACTAAACAACAAATGAGTCCTTTTAAATAAAGGAGCATTTTCCATCCAAAAATGATTGCCAATGATCAATGATATGGAAATGGGTCTTGATCAATGACACGTGTAAAACCTAGTGGAATTGCACGTCGGCTACAGGGTGAGGGGAGAGAAAGGACATGAATCATGTAACCATGGAAAAATATTCTAAACATTATTTTATTTGGTCATTGGAAACAAAGATCATTTTCGTTCCCCCCCCCCCTCCCACCACCTCTCCCATTGCCGACACTGGGTATCACATGTGTCCTTGATTTGAACCCATTTCCATGTTGTTGGTTGGCAAAATATTCTAAATAAATTAATTAAATAAAAATGTTCAGTTAAAAAAAGGATTGCCAATAGGATTCCTGAACAGAGATGACTCTCCTCCTAGAATCCATTTTATAGACATCTGACCTTCCTGGCTCTTTTGGGTTTTGTTTGTTTGTTTCTTTGTCTGTTTGCAAGTCCTGTTTGCTATTTTAAAAATTATTTTATTTTAACAATTTTCCAAATAAGTTTTCCAAAGTTATATGACCCATATTGTCTCCCTCCCGTCTTCCCTCCTGCCTCCCAGAGCTGAAAAGCAATTCAATCTCTTCCTGACACTTTCTAAAGGAAGCACTTTGTGTAAAAGTCATACACGTGTCTCAGGCTTCACATTGTGCTCGATTTATTGGAGAGTGAAGCAGAGGCTCCGTTTGTGTCCCTTGATGTGTCCCGTCATTCCCTAAAAGGCCACCTGAGCACTAAAAGAGGACCAAGAGCCTCCCCGTCTCTCTAGTGACCATCCACATCCTCCAGCAGCCCACGGTGATCCTTCTGGCCATTAATACCTTTCCAGCAGGACAGGGGCTTCCTCACCTCCCATTTCAGGGGAGGCGTCACCTCCCCTCCCGGCTGTTCCACTCTTTAGACTTACTACAACAAGGAGAAGGACCCTGGCAACGCCCATGGAGAGGCCAGGAGAGAGGAGCATCATGGAAGTAGTAAGATTTGGCAACTGGTTGGCCATAGGGTGCTGGTGAGAGTCACAGATGATGCTCAGGGGGGAACCTGAGTGACTGGAAGGGAGGGGCTACCCTGGACAGCGACAGGAAGTTTGGAAGAGTCCTTTGTTTGTGCAGGGTAGAATGCTGTTTGGGGAGTGTGGAGTTTAAGACGCATCTACGGAGCAAAAACACCCACTAAGTAGTTTTCCATACAGGACTAGCTCTGGAGTTACAGCTCTGGGCAACATTTGTCCAGAGGTGATGATTAAACAAGAGAGCAGAAGCGGCACCTCCATAGGTTGTCGCACCGGATGATGTGGGAGCTTCAGGCTCTTCCTCTGTAAATGAGGGGGAACCAGGATGATTTCAGGAGACCTGTTGACTCCAGCCAGCAAAGGAAAATAAGGACTAGTTAAGAGAGAAACATTACCAAAACCCGGGAAAGCAGGAGTTACCCAGAGAAGAGAGTGGCCAATAGTGCTAAATGCTGCCTAGGGGTCAAGAAGGATGAGGACTGAGAAAAGACCACTGTATTTAGCAACTGAGAAATTATTGGTGGGCCAGCTAGATGGTATAGTGGAGAGAGCAGAGTAGCAGGCCTGGAACTGGGAGGGCCCGGGTTCAAATGTGGACTCGGATATTTCCTAAGCTGTGTAACCCTGGGCAAGTCACTTAACCCTGTTGTTTGCCTAGCCCTTGCCCTTCTGTCTTAGAGTTGTTATTGAGACAGAAAGCAAAAGTTGAGAGAGAGAGAGAGAGAGAGAGAGAGGGAGAGAGAGGAGAGAGGGAGGGAAGGAGAGGGAGACAGAGAAAGGAGAGGAGGAAAGATAGAGAGACAAAGAGAGATGAGAGAGGGAGGGAGGGAGAGAGAGAGAGAGAGATGAGAGAGACAGAGAGAGGCAAAGAGATAAGAGACAGAAAGGGGGGAGAGGGAGGGAGAGGAAAGGAGAGAGGGACAGAGGGAGAGGGAAGGAGAGAGGGAGAGAAAGAGGAAGAGAGAAGGAGGCAAAAAGAGATGAGAGACAGAGAAAGGGGAGAGAGGGAGGGAGAGGGAGACAGAGAAGGGAGAGGAGGAGAGATAGAGAGGCAAAGAGAGATGAGAGAGACAGAAAGGGGGGAGAGGGAGGGAGAGGAAAGGAGAGAGGGACAGAGGGAGAGGGAAGGAGAGAGGGGGGACAGAGAGGAAGAGAAAGAGGGAGAGAGAAGGAGACAGGCAAAAAGAGATGAGAGACAGAGAAAGGGGAGAGAGGGAGGGAGAGGGAGACAGAGAAGGGAGAGGAGGAGAGATAGAGAGGCAAAGAGAGATGAGAGAGACAGAAAGGGGGGAGAGGGAGGGAGAGGAAAGGAGAGAGGGACAGAGGGAGAGGGAAGGAGAGAGGGGGGACAGAGAGGAAGAGAAAGAGGGAGAGAGAAGGAGACAGGCAAAAAGAGATGAGAGACAGAGAAAGGGGAGAGAGGGATGGAGGGGGAGAGAGACAGAGAGAGAAGGAGAGAGAGAGAGAAGAAGAGAGGGAGAGAAGGAGAGAGACAGAAAGGGAGAGAGAAGAGAGATTGATTATTGGTAACTTTAGAGAGAACAGATTTAGGTGAATGCTAAGGTCAGAAGCGAGACTGCAGTGTTAAAAATGAGAGGAAAAGGAGTGAGGCAATGAGTGTTGAGAGGTTTTTCCTAGGTGTTTGACTGTAAAAGGGAGGGGTGATGTTGTATAAAAGGATTGCTTGTGGGAATGGCAGAGTGAAGTGAAGCTAAGGCCAGTCTTCCCATAAGGGATTAGTTCCAGGCAAACAAGTGAAAGCTCAGAGAGTGAGGTGCTCCTGGCCTCTTGTGACTTCTTACTAAGGGTATTGCATTTTGAAATGATGGGGGACACCGTATTAGCTGTGGAGCTGGAAGGGGAAGGTACCCGGCAGAGTAGATAGATCAAGAAGACCTGAGTTCAAATTCTGTGACCTTGGGTAAATTTTGGCTTTTCCTCTCTTTCCTTATCTGCAAAATGGGGGCCATCAAAGCACCTGCCTTTCAGGGGTTGATGTAAGGATCAAATGAAAGACTATATGTAAAGTACTTTGCAAACAGGAACATGCTCTCTGAATGACAGCTACTGTCTTTCTAGCCCTCTTGGAGATGATCTCATGAGTCCTAGAGGTCCAGCTGTGTAATAGATGCCTCTGCAGTCGTGGCTGCATCTGAGAGGAGAGCCACGAGCCAGAGGTTGTTTCTTACTAGTGGACACATCCTGGGAGAGATGTGGACAGTGTGGTGCATGCATCATGCTGCCCCTGAATGCCGAGTACTCCTTGAGAGCCCCCAGAATTGCTGAGACCTGCCTAGATGCCCCTTAAGCCCTTTCCCACGGTCTCCTCTTCTCTCTTCCTTTCAGTTCTTTCATTGTACCTCCTTCTGGCTTCCCTGGCCATCTTTCTGAGCTTTCTCTACTTTTTCTCTCATGGTCTTCCTTTCCCTTCATCCCTAAGAGGCTGTTTGTTGGTCCTTCCATCTTGTCTGTCCTCCCGCTCCCAACCCCCAGCATCCTGTACCCCATGTTTATTTATGAAAGGTTAGGGGGCCCTGCTGTGCAGATGACAAACCCCCGTGTGACTGAGCAGCCTGGGGCAGCATCCCCTCTGGGAAGGAGCCCGTCTGCCTTTATTTCCCCTTTAATACACGGCAGGCCCCAGCCCTTCCTTGTCACAGAAATCTTCACAGCAAACCAGACTCGAAGGCTGCTTTGATCAGAAACAAAAGCCCAAAGTCCTCAGCTTGGATGCTGAGAGTCTCCTCTGTAAATTAACTGAATCCTGTTGTGTCAATGAATGCTTAGATGAGATTAAAATGAAACCAAATCATTCTTTAGGGATCTTCTTTTGCTTGAGAATTGACCCCCGCAGCCTGATTTTTATTGGATTCTGAGTGTGGTTTTATCCCCCCTTAGGAGGCCCTGATGAGTCCAAAGGAAAAGCATCCTTAGATTTTCCAGAATGAAAGTCTCAAGAACCAAAGAGAGCCCAGCTTCTGGCTAAGCTTCCCTCAGACCGAACCCAGCCCAGAATGCATACCTGGATCCTGGCTGCAGCCCCACCACCCCCAGCCCTATGGCCACCCAACAGTGGTTCCCCTCCAGGTTAAGTCTGTGACTGTTAAACCTGAACTCACAGTGTCAGAGGATGTGGGATTGGAACAACATATTCTCTGAATCTCTTCATTCCTTTTTTTTTTTTTAAGCTCCTTAGGATCAATACTGTGTACTGGTTCTAAGGCAGAAGATCCGGAAAGACTGGGCCATGGAGGTCAAGTGACTTATCCAGGATTACACAGGACCAGGAAGTGTCTGAGGTAAGATTTGAACCCAGGACCTCCCGTCTCTAGGCCTGGTGCTCCATCCACTGTGCCACCCAGCTGCCTCCAGAATCTCTTCATCCCTAAGGAATCTGGGACATTAGGGCTCTGTCAAGTTCCAGAAACGTAAAAGCCGTCACCCTCAGGAATAACCGATAAACTATAAATGGCTTTATGTCGTTTGATTGGTCCACGCCCCCACACACAAGTTTTGGCGAGCCAGACAATCAGAGACTTGTTTCTGTGGAAACACTCAAGTAGAATTTAGGTTTGAACATCAAAATAGAAGCGAGTTGGTTTGGAGAATAAATGGGGGTGGGGGGAGAGGGCTAGGGGGGTGGAAACTGCAGTTTGGCAGTTCCACCCCCAGCCTTCCAGAGGGGTGAGGTCGGGCCTTTGGCGATGGGGTCCCTTCCGAGGACCCGGGACGGAGCCTCCCTTCCAGAAAGACTCAACATGCTTAAACGGAATTTATTCGTCAAGAGGAAAAACCTTAGATTTGGAGTCTGCAGCCCTGAGGAGCATCCAGTGCTTGCACTCAGTAGAGCTAGCAGGAGGGCCAGTGTTCTAGTCCTGGCTCTGCCTCAGGCCTGGCCACAGAGTCTCAGTTTTCTCATTTGTAAAATGGCCAGGCTAGGGGTGGAGGCTGGACTCTTTTGAGGGCCCTTCCCAATTCTATATGGTTGGAATCATAAATCATTAAAAAAAAAAATTTAATCAGAAGAATGTCAGAAAGACCTGAGTTTCAATTATTTATTTATTTATTTATTCATGTATTTATTTTTAAACCCTCACCTTCCATCTTAGAAGCAATACTGGGTATTGGTTCCAAGGCAGAGTGTACCTTCCAAGAAGAGTGGTAAGGTCTAGGCAGTGGGGATTAAGTGACTTGCTCAGGGTCACATAGCTAGGAAGTATCTGAGGTTAGATTTGAACCCAGGACCTCCCATCTCTGATTCTCAATCCACTGAGTCACTCAGCTGCCCCCAAGACCTGGGTTTTAAATTCAGCCTCAGTCACTTATTATCTGCATGACCTCGGGCAGGTCACGTTTCTCTCTGTTTCCCTCAGTTTCCTCATCTGTAAAAGGAGGGGAACAATAGCACCCACTTTTCAGGGTTTGTGGTAGAGACATGAAGAGAGAGAGGTTTTGCAGGACAAGCCAAGATGCAAGAAACAAGGCTGGGGACCAATCAAGGAGAAGGTTCCAAACAGAATGTTCCCAGGAGTTGTCAGTTGAGCTGGCCAGGAGAAACTGGGAGAAACCTCTGCTCTCTCTGGGGGGTTACTGAACTGAGGGGACCTTGGCTTTGGGCTCTCTGACCAAAGGAGGAATTGATTCTGTCTCTCTCTCTGGGAGCTGAAGCGGACCAGGGGAGAAACTGGGACTGGGTCTGCCTCTCTCTCTGGGGGTGACTGATCAAGACAGGAGGCAAGCTGGGAGCTATTACTTCGTTTCTGTCCCAGGCCGAAGGACCCTTGAGGGGGGCTTCTGAAATTAGGCCGAGACCTTGGTGGCTTTGTGAAGAAGAAAGAAGATTTTAAACATGTCCTCCATCCATCTCTCTAACTGTCCCTCGGTCACAGTGGTGACTGGACTGATTTCTCAAACCCTCAAATTCTCCTTATAGGTTAGGGAAGCCCTCATCCCTCTTTCCTCAGTTTCCCATCCTGTTATCCCAATAAACCCCTTACCTGAGAAAAGAAAGGAAGAAGTTTTTCCTCATAGTCCACTCAGGAAGGGAGGGAGGAAGCCAAAAGGCTTCAAGAAGCTGGAAGAAGGGAGGGGGGTGAGGGAGTGTGAAGGGAGGAGGAGGCTAGGAAATAGATTGATGGACCAGCCATCAGTAGGGATCAGTAGGCAAACCCCAGAGCATTCCCCCGGGGCAGCATCCCTCGAGCTCAAGGGTCCCCTCCCAGCAGCTCCCTCTAGTCTCGAGCCAGAGTACATCAGTCGCTGCAACCAGAAATAGTTCACGCACAGATTTACATTTCTATTACAGGTTGTGAGAATCAAAGGAGATATTTATAAAGTGCTAAGCCTAGCACTGGGCCATCGCGGTGCTATCTGATTGCTTCTTCCCTTCTTCCCTCCCAAATCAAAGGCCAATAAAGAGGCACGGAGGGGGCTAAGTAGACTGCATATATGGCTTAGGCAAAGGGAGTTGATCAGGGGATCCCTGATTAACTTGGTGATGTTACAAGACAGTGTTTTTCCCCCAAACCCTTACGTTCAGCCTTAGAATCTATACATTGATTCTAAGACAGAAGAGCGGGAAGGACTGGGCAGTGGGGGTTCAGTGACTTGTCCAGGGTCACCCAGCTAGGAAGTGTCTGAGGCTAGATTTGAACCCGGGACCTCCCGGTCTCTAGGTCTGGCTCTCCATTCACTAAGCCACCCAGCCGCCCCCACAAGATAGATTTTTGTCTGAAGACCCATTGCATCCTGCCCTGGAGGAGGACGTACCCCAATAGCTTGTCAAGAGGACACTGTGAACTCTTTTTAGTTCCCAGGGAATGTGGTTGCCTCCAAGATGAAGATGCTGAAGGAGGGGAGGTGGGCTGGTGGGACATTCTCATTGGTGATTTTCCCCAATTTCTGTGAAATTGAGCCCCCTTCTTTTCTTATGGCATCTCTGCCTCGCGCTTCCAGGAAAAACTACCTAGAGAAGCACCTGGTGATCCTGAATGAGGGAGTCCCAGAACTCCAGTTCTTGGTTGCCTTCTGACTTTGTTTCCTTTTCTGTGAATTTTAGGGTTTCCAAAGGATCAAGCATTTCCGAGTTTAATCATTTGGGCTCAAGTCTTCTCGAAGGAGGTTTTCTTAACAGCGCGCCTCTGGAGAAAGAGGAAGAACAGCAATGTGGTCCCTGCAGCTGGCCGCCTATCACCAGGAGATCTAGACCCTGCCAGCCTTCTGGACATGTTGCTGTGAGTTGTTCAAAGGATGCTGGCAGAAGATGAAAAAGGAAAGTTTGCTAAGCAACCCCAAATCCTCAGACTACCCTTGAGTATTTCTTCCTCTGCGTCATTGTTCGTAGGATCCTGGGAGTCCTTTGGATGGTGTGCATTTGCTGGATAGTTCCCTATCCAGTACTCATCTCATATGTTGAATTTCCCTGTGGGAGTCACCAAATTTAGAGGAACCGAGACTTGAGCTCTAACCAACCTTCACTTTATAGATTTTCCTGGAGAAGTAACTAGACAGCGTAACGGCTCCTTCCCCATCAGACACCCCAGGCTGGACCCAGGCCTCGTGAACCAGAGTGCTTGGAGAGGGGCATGAGCCATGCGCCGTTGGATATATTAATGATGACTCCAGTGTAAGAAATGTCAACCAGGATATCAAAGATATATTTGACCAGGAAAGGATACCAACGATAACCGAGGATAGCAAGGAATAACAGATGCCCAACTCAACTCAAATTATTGAAAGATCCAGAGAAAGGCTTCTTAGCATCCACTTTATATTGTGTTCCAGCCTGAACATATCAGGATAAAGAAAGTCCTCATCGAACTCCATCTGTAGCCAGAAGGGTGAGGACAACAGGAAAAGGGCTCATCATCTTTCCAGCGTTCCTTAATACTTTCAGAGAAGTGCTATTTTTTTAAAATATCTTTTGTTTTTGTCATCTTATTTCCCCAAAATCTCTCTTCTACCCTACCCAGAGAATCATCCTTTGTAATCAAGCGGAAAACAGAAAGAAGAAAAATAAAAAAGCAGCAGAGCAAACCTAAACGATGCACCCGTCAAATCGGCAGTATATACATGATGCTCTTCCCCCACAATCCTCCATCTCTGCAAAGAAGGGAGGGAGCTCCCTTTTCCTACCTCTTCTCTGGGTCTAAGTTCAGGCATTGTAACCACACAGGGTTCAGTTTGGCTTTTTTGCTCTATTTCCATCATCGGAGACATTGAATAACATGGCTGTCCTGATTCTCTTTGTCGATGCCCATATTCAGTACTTGTCCAAGACCTAAATACTAATGCACAAACGCAATGTATAGTCTGTCCAGCTGCATATTGTGATCTTAGCTATAGTCCTCATTTTCTTAGTAATTGTTCTTCACGTAATAATATTCCTGGACTGATCTCTGAAAGATTTGGCCTTGTTACCTGTCTTTTATTTATTAAACACATTCTCCTATCAGCTGGCTCCTTCTTTCTCAGGATCATTCCTGCCCCTGTGCCTTTGCTCACACTCCTTGTTCTTCCCTGTTCAGTTGTCTAATGCCCAGCTCCACTGACCAGTCTAATCTCTTATTTTCCAGCTCTACTTGTCTCTGTGTGGCGCTTTCACAGCAACACAGTATTAGAAGGACTTTAGAGGACATCTAGTTCCACCCACACTTGAACAAGAATATCCCCAGCAACATGGTGGACAAATGTTGACATGAAGATCTCCAGGATGGAAAACCCATTGCCTCCTGAGGCAGCCCATTTCGCTTTTGGGCAGCTTTAACTGTTAGGAAAGATTCTCTTACTTGAAGCCCAAATCTCTTTGCAGCCTTTCCTTATTACTCCTACTTCTGACCTCTGGGACCAAACAGAACAAGCCTCATCCCTATGCTCACAATCCCCAGAGAAGGGCTTCAAATACTAAAATACTCTATTACAAAAGTCCGAGTTCTCGCCTTCATTCGGTCCAGGAGCTCCAATTTCTCCACCCCTCCCTCAGAGTCTTTGTCCTATAGTTAACCCATTCAACCATCTGGCTCTTTTGATATCTTTACATTTGTCTATTTTTAATCATTGATTGAATTAAATAAATCTTCTACCACTGAATTTCGTGCCTGGCTGCTCTTAACCCCCTTCACACCTTGCCAAATCTGAACTCCAGCCGACTTCAAGCTCCCCTTCCTGAGTGTCCCTGAGCACGATTGTGAGAAATCACACCACCATGCCCATTAGGACTACCACAAATTACGTTACCTAATCTCAGGGGAGCCCTCACATTGCTACATGTATATCTTTTTTCTTCTTCCTTCATTGATTCTCTCTTAGCAGAGAATCGGGTTTACTACTCAAAGGGCCCTCAGAGATCATTTAGTCCAACCCCCCATTTTTGTAAATAAGAATACTGAGTCCCAAGCTTTATCTTCCCCTCTTGGAGTCTGAATCAAAATGGTGGCCGTGTAAGCAGAGAGAATGGGATGGATTCATGAAACGTTATAGAGGCAGAATTGACAGGACAAGCAGAAATGTACCTGAGAGGTACAAAGGGCTCGTCTCCAGGAAAGGAGGGGCTCTACACTATCAGAAGAGGATGAAGTGCGCCATCCCACCGGGAAACCCAGGGCTAGGTATGGGCCTTGACATATTGGACTGTGACCAACCAAGATCCCAGGGATTGCCTTGGTCCCTGGGAGGGTCCTAAATCTTTATAAAGAATCACCCACCGTCCTTCTTCAAGGTAGAGGCTCCTTCAGAATCACATCAGTCTCCTCTCCCCATCCCCATGAGGAAGCATCTGGTTCCTTCACCCACTTCTGATCCTATTTACTGAATAAGTAGGTGACTTCTCTCTAGCCTGTGACACCAGGGCCAAGGCCAGGAGGAACCCCTCAGGCAGGGTAAGGAAGAAGGATCTAGAACTGGAAGAAATCCTTTAAAGTTCAATGAATTGAGGCACTCATTTACTGAGGGGGAAACTGAGGCCTAAAATGGAAAAGGATGGAAAAGGGAGCCGACTTGCTCAAGGTCAGCTGGTATTCCTGGCCAGGCTTTCTGATTCTGAAGCTCCTTCCTCTATGAGGCCTGTACCTGGGACTTAATTTCTCGACTGTATGCCCAGGAATGTGTTTTTCAGGCTAGAATGTCAAATTTGTAGCACAGAGGGACAAAGGTTTTGCGCCACTATTGCCGACAGGCGAGCAGAGGCCAGCAGCTTCAGTCCCTCCCCGCAACATGCTTTGTAAGGTTTGTCCAAGGTTGAAATGAATTTGTCCATTAATTACTGGTGAATGAAACATGACAGCAATCAAAAGGAGCAATGGCAACGTGCGTGTGTGTTTATCCATGATGCAAGGTATGGATAATGTCAGGAGGCCTTCTGTTTGCCTCCTGAGACAGGAAAGTGGGGAAAAGCAAGTCACGGGTCCCAATCCAGCTGCGGGGGAGGGCTGTGGCCTGGGGAGAAAGAAGAGGCCTTATTTCACAGTAGTGGCATTTGGGGCACCACCTGCTAGCAGAGCCAGAGAGGTTGGGTGTAGAGAACAGAGAGATGGGCCAAGAGAAGGCTCTTGCCATAATCCAGGGGGGAGGTGGTCATGGCAGGGAAGCCAACTACATACGGCTCTGGAGGAGAGGAAGGAAGGGAGTCTGGAGGCTGCGCTTCAGTGGGTGGCAGGTGTAGAGGCAGCACTTTAGCAAATGACAACTTAGAGTCCAGAAATTACCCAGACACATCTGCTCCATTCACAACTCTGGGCAGACCTACCTCTCTCTCCCTGGAACGAGAGTTTTCTCTGAGTGGGGAAGAGGAGAGAGACTTTCTCCTTCCCCTGCTAGGGCATTAGCCAGTGAGAGAAGTTTATTTGTAAGAGGTACAGAATGGTTTTACTTCATGGTTTTCCCTGTAGGTTAAAATGTTTAAACTCAATACTGTTCAGTTTGTGTTCCTGGCTAGTCTGAAGGTAAAATAATCTGCTCCCTGTACTGAAAGGAGATCTAGATAAAACCCCCCCCATCTGAACCCAAATGACATAGGAATCCTTCAGTTTATGGAGAGATTGATCAAAAGCAAAACGTTTAAAGGAGGCCAGAGTCGGGAGATTCACGAGAGGAAATCTGCATCCAGAAAGCTCTGTATCCAGCCTATAAGAGCCAGTTGCTTCAGAATCCAAAGGGTCTCACTAAAAACCAAACCCCTGCCAATCACATGCCACCCACATTAAGGAAACAGCCTAAAATAGAGCGGCCCTTGGCGGTCTTTCCCATGGTCGATTCCTCTCCATGATGGAAAACATAAATCATCTTCATTCTTGACACCCGTGTACCCAGACAGGCCGGCCTCAGGAGGAGCCCCCTGTCTTTCTTCTCTGTCTGTCTGCCTGCCTGTCTCTCTCCTGAACATGGCATGAAATTCCTTAGATGAGAAATCTCCGTGTGCTCAGATACGGATGTCCTTTTGATGCCATATTGATGATAGTTCTTAAACCCAAACTAGATCTTTGGGCTTAGCCTTTAAAAGGGAGTGGAGGTGGAGGAGTGGGGTTAAGCATGAATTTCAGATATTGGAGAGCTGGACAGATGGACAGACATACAAAACAGAGAGGGAGGAGAGACAGACAGATGACAGGGAGACAGAGAGAGAGAGAGAGACAGAGAGAGAGAGAGAGAGAGAGAGAAGGAGAGAGAGACAGAGAGAGAGACAGAGACAGAGACAGAGAGAGAGAAACAGAGAGAGAGAGAGAGAGAGAGAGAGAGAGAGAGAGAGAGAGAGAAGGAGACAGAGAGAGAGAGAGAGAGAGACAGACAGACAGAGAGAGAGACAGAGAGACAGAGACAGAGAGAGAGAAACAGAGAGAGACACAGAGAGAGACATAGAGGGAGAGAGAAAGAGAGAGAGAGAGGGAGGGAGGGAGGGAGGAAGAGAGAGAGAGATGGTGGTAGCAGAGGGATGGAGAAAGAGATGGAGAGAGAGAGAATAAACAGAGGGAGGAGGAGGGCTCCATACCCACAGACACGGACTTAGTTGGGGGAGGCAATCATGTGACCCCTTAAAGGAACTACGTAACCTCAGGGAGATTTTGACATGATCCAAACACGGACACTCAGGAGGAAGCCCAGGTCAGGGCCATTATTAACTTTCAGTGAGAAGGCTTCAAGATTGAATTTGGTGTCCTGGGGGTCAGAGTAGCTGGTTCTGGATCATGAGATGCATTTCTAAGGGATAAAATGAACTGCTCCTAAGGCTGAATGCAGCAGCAATTGCCTGGAGAGTGCAGCAGGGTCTGCAGGCTGCTCTGTGCAGTGGAGAAAGCAAGCAGCTGTTCACATAGCAGGCTGCTGATATGAATTATTGATGAATGCTTTTCCATCCACAGCAATTCCAAGAAGAAAATAATGGAAGCCCACTATCCAGTTCCTTCCATTTTGAAGTATGTGGGAGAACGCGACATTTTACTTTTTATCCAAATATTTAACCAAGGGGGAAAACCTAGTTTTGTTTATGACGCCCATTTCACAATGCATCCAGATGCCAGCAGAAGAGGAGTCCCTTTTTCACAGAATTGAGAGCAGGAAGGGAAATTCAGGAGCCATTCGGTCCCTCTCTCCAAGAGAGGAAGAGACGATGCTCCCAGGGGGGAAAGGACTGGCCTAAGATTGCAAGGGGTAGGGTAGGAGTAGAATGAAAATCCACCTCCTCACAAAGGCACAGCCACTGCTCTTTCCACTCTCTTCAACTACCAGAAAGATGGCTGCCCTAATCTATCTGCGCAAATGCACTAAAAGCTTTTGAGCCGAGACCCTGAAGGAGCTAATTTTTGAATAAATGGCATTCGTGGTGGAGGGAGGACACAAGCTGCCACTTACTACCTGGGTGATTTTAGACAAGCCACTTAAACTTTCTGACAATCTTCTGCTTCTGAATTCCCTGAATAGGATGCATACTTTATAAGCCGCAAATAAGAGGCAAATCTCATCCCACCCTCTACCCTCATGAGTGGTATTAGCTCTGTATTTCACGGTGCCATCAAAGGAAATTAGGGGAAATGAATACAAAATGGACATGTGAAAGAACCCCAACAACAGGGTTATCTGCAAGAACTATACGAATGATTAGAAAGCATTAAGGGCAGCTAGGGGGTTTGGTGGATAGAGAGCCAGGCCTGGAGAGGTGAGATCTTGGGTTCAAATTCGACCTCAGACATTTCCTTGTATGACCAAATGACTTGACTCCAGTTGCCTGGCCCTTCTGCTCTTCTGCCTTGGAACCGATACTATGATTCTAAGACAGAAGGTAAAGGTTGTTGTTTTGTTTTTTTTTAAACCCTGACCTTCTGCCTTAGAATCAACACTGTATTGGCTCCAAGGCAGAAGAGTGGTAAGGGCTAGGCAATGGGGGTTAATGACTTGCCCAGGATCACACAGCTGGGAAGTGTCTGAGATCAGAGTTGAACCCAGGACCTCCTGTCTCAAGGCCTGGCTCTCAATCCACTGAGCCACCCAGCTGCACCCAGAAGGTAAAGGTTTAAAAAATAAGAAAATAAATTTAAAGCATTTAACAGCTGTGAAAATTATCTACACAAGCCTGATAAATGTCAAATCACGCAACAGTCGGTGGACAGAAGGGACAAGAGCATCTCATTTGTGGACTCAGGCCTGTGGACAATTTCCTGCTGAAGATACCACAAACACCTTTCCACCAGCACCACCCAAAACCCTTCCCCAGAATTGTACACTGAAAACAATAGAAGTCTAGGCTGCCATATCCAATTAATAAGCAATTAAAAAGGGCAAACCCACTTGAAGATAACCCCCTTTGCTTGTTTCTCTTTTCAGTGGCTGCTGTTCTCCACAGAAAATACTACAATCAGTTCCTGAAAATGAACCTTGTTACATTTAGCATGAAAACAGCATCTGATCTCACAGCATTACAAAAATATCGCAGTTGTCTTGGGTTATTATCAGAGATAAACAGCATAATTTTAATTAACCCCGCATCATTAGGAGAGGCTTATCTCTCAATTCTACAAAAAAAAATGTCAAGCTCACTGAACCCTAAATCAATCTATCTTCGGGCTTCATTACAACAAAATGAAATATTCATGAAGAAGCAAAGGGTTGGATTATTGATGAGCAAATGAAGAATGAGGTGCTCTCTTCTGGCATTTGAGAAGATGAATGTCATACAGGCTAATGGCTTTTTCTCAACTGGATCTTTTATTTTAAATTAATCCAATCATTTCTTTATAAGGCCATCTGCATAACCTACATCCTTCCTCTGTTCAGAAATCTTCAGGGGCTCCCTGCCGTCCGTTGAGCTAAGTTGAAAAATCCTCTAATTAATGTTCAATGTAAAATGTACCCGAGTCTACACTGAACAAGGTCCTCCCCTGTCTGCCATTATTCTACTTTTCTGGCCTCCACATGCTCTGTGCTCCACAAGGCTGGCCTGCTTTCTGCCCCCCTAATTATTCCTGGGGCTCTTACTCTTCTGTGCCTCAGCTCCCTCACACTGCTCTCCATCCCTGGAATAGCTTGCCTCTTCCTCTAGGTCTCGCCATGTCTTCCCCATCTTTTAAAGCCAGATTCAGTCAGTCCCCACCTGGAGGCCATTCTGGATACCCACCGTCAGGGCTCACTCAGGGCATCTCTCAGGTGACCTCCACGTGGACATGGTTTTCTTCTCGTCTGGATTTTTCTACCTTCTCTAGGCTAAAATAGCAGGCTGGATGCCAAGGTGGTCTGCCAGCGTGCCTAACATAAAAGCAGTCACTTAAAGTTGTTCTTCTGGCACACTTTGAAAAGAGGCTCATGTGCTTCACAGGAAAGACATTAGAGACAGACAAGGGTTGGGGAGCTGGGAGGGGAGCTTGCAGGTGAGCTCAGCTGGGATTAAGGCGGCATGTTGGACTGCTTTTCCCATCTGACTGTGGAGCTCCACCCAGGGAACACCAGGTGGCACACAAAGAAGCATGCTGAGACCTGCAGAAGAACACGCCAAAAATGGCCCCTGGCCGGGTGATGAGCTATTGTAGCACTGGACTGAAGAACTGCTACTTAGAAGTAAGAGTATTTCTTCCTATCTTCAGGGAACTTTAAAAGTGAATTCCTGGATGAGGCGTCCCTAAAAAGACAGCTGGGGACATCGGGGAAAGACCACACGGAACCCTAGGAATGGGCTGGGCGGAGGGCAGAGTTTTAGACTTCAGATATATTTGGGGCCATCCAGCAGCTCAAAGTTTCAAAGCCAACAATGCTCATTTATTTTCACTACAGAAGGGAGTCCAGGGAAGCTTCGTATACTATTCAGGAGCATCCTCATTGCTTTGGACCTCTGATTCTGTGCTTTATTTCAATTTTGTTTTTATCAAAATGTACTCACATCTGCATTGAGCAAGGAATACTTTAAAATTATGTAAAGACTCTCAGGAAAGAGATTCAGATCTCCACCAGAGCCTTAAGGGATTTATTGGTTACTGTGGCCATTTGTAGGGCAGCTAGGAGGCAGTGTGAATAGAGTGCTAGGCCTGGAATCAGGGGGAATTCATCTTCTTGAGTTCAGATCTAGCCTCAGACACTTATTAGCTGAGTGACTCTGGTCAAGTCACTTAACCCTGTTCGTTTCAGTTTCTTCGTCTGTAAAATAAGCCAGGGAAGGAAATGACAAATCACTCCAGTATCATTGTCGAAAACCCTGTGGGGTCACAAAGAGTGGGACATGACTGAAGAGTGACTGACACTGGCCATTTATAGTCCTTGACAGAAACTCAAACTGAGGTAATAAAGAAAGGGCCAGGAGCCATGGGGTCTAGGTTGGTTCCATCCAAGCATATGGAATGGAACTTAAGCCTTAGAGTTACTCAGTCCTCTTGCAACTGAGCTAGTAGCACAGGGCTTAGAGCACCATTAGGAAGCCTGCTGATATATCTAGCACCCTGAGCATTTCAGAAAACTTTAGTGCCAGTGTAAAGCAGATACTCCTGTGGATAGGAAGCACCCCTCTGCCCCATTTTACATGTCTGTTCTATTTATCTGTTTTGTATCTGCTCCCATGTCTGTGAACCCAATAAGGACAGATTCTGAATCTTATCTACAGGACTTAACATAGTGCACTATTCATTGTAGGAGCTTCATAACTATTTCTTAAATGAATTTAAAATGACTGGATTTTAAACTCAAAAGGCTGGGATAACATAAAATTTCCAATAATTCCAAAAACAAAGCCTCTAGCCCACAAGCCTTATGATATGAACTGAGACTAAGAGTCTCTGAGCAGCAATTCTTCCCTCCTGTTCATTGCAAAATCATGAGGGGAAGAGGACAGAAACAAAGAAAACAGGACAGGTTGCAGTTATGCCCAAAGCCTAGAAAACCAGATCCCTTTCTAGACCTCTCTCTTAGGAGTCAGATGACTTTCCCAGAGAAAACAAATGAAGTCAATACCTGAAGTAGTACTGCTCTTATTCAGGCAAAACTGACCACAGGATATTTCTGTTTCTCAAGTGATGAAAATATCATTGTTTTCAATAAATACTATCTGGAAGGCAAACAGATCCAGCAACTAAGGGGGAAGCTATAGGAGTCACAAGACAGGAATAACCTACCTCTCTAACAGCATAACAGGAAAATATTCATTCAAATCTAAAAGGAAATTTCCAAACAAAATCATTAACTAAAATTCATGAAGGAAATATGGAAATCAAGAACAAACATAGGAGGGTTTTGATTCAAATTTATCATGAGAAGTCTAAATAAGTACAAAAAAAGGAGATAATGTGTATTTAGAACTGCTTGAAATTATAGGAAGGTAGCCAGGTGTAGCAGAATGAGCAATGGATTTGGTCTCAGAACCCTCAAATCCCTGCTTTGCTATTTATTACCGTGTCATGTTAGATTTTTAGCCTATCTGACTGTCAGTAAAAATGAGAGGGTTAGACTAGATGATCTCTCAGGTCCCTTTCAACTTTAAAATCCTGTGAAAATAAGGAGGGAAGTGTAAATACAGTTAATTGTGGAATACAAACAGTAATACTACAGCACTTATGTAGGACATGTCAATTTTTATAGTTTTGTCAAAGGTTTTAAAATTCCATGTTTTCAAGATGATTAATTTTGCCTTGGCTCCCAACAGTGTATACAGTACATATTTATATGCTTGACAGTGTATTTGTTGACCAATAAACAAACTACTTACAGCAACATTAACTACTAACAGGAGAAGAAATAATGAAAAACTGGAATGACAAGCTAAAACTAGAAATACTCAAATCCCATAGAAGCAAAACATTGGAAATGTCCGTAATTCCACAGAACAAGTTATTCTTCTAGCTAAGGTCATCTCCTACTAATTAAACCCTCAATAATAAAACTGATATTCCCTCAGAAAACAATGATATGTAAACTAAATCATCATTGTAATAATGAGGATAAAGGACATATTGGTTGAGTCTCTAATTTACATTTTGTTTCTAAAGTAATCTTAGCCACATCAAAGACAAAGTTCTGATCCAACTTTTTGGACATCAATCATCGGAGTCAGAATAAAAAGACTGATCTGTAGATTTGGCTTCGAAGTGAATTTCATTTGGGCATATGTGTTCCAGAGTCTTCTTCTGACCCCGAGATAAGGCTCAGAATGATGCATTTCACCTCGCCATCCCAGCTAGAAAAAGAGAGTAATTATTAGCACAGCCACCTCTGCAGGATGGTCAGGAAGGAGTGGTGGTTGTTTCAGGAGACTCAAAGAACGATTAGGCTCTATTGTCATCATCACTGCTATCAAAAACAATGGCATAAAATGTGTTTTCTTCAGCTTCCATGGCATTAGAGCTCTCCGAGTTGTCAGAATTGATATTACTGAACCAGCTCATGTATTTATCACCTTCAGTACTGTTTGGAAAGGGAGAAGAAGTTTCCTGAGAAGAGTAATCATTGAGGAAGAAGTTGTTGGCTGCTTTGTGGGGGCTATCTGCCCTTTCTGCCTTCTCTGCCTTTCTTCTTACTTTCACTACAGGCTGTACAGTCTTATGGGGACACAGAAGTGGCACGGGCTGTCTGGGATTCTCCACTTGACCCAGAAACACATTTCGTTGCTTAGGGGCTGCAGCCTGGGGACCTCCTATTCTTGAGTTAAATGTAAAGGTATTTCTTAAAAGGCCTGAACTCTTCCTTTTTATAAATGAGCCTCTTTGACTTTTCCTGGGCTTTTTTCTCTTTCCTCTTTTTCTTACATCCACACTCATGCCTTTCTGTTCTTGCACTTTGTTTTGATCATGTGTGTTACTACAAAATAAAGCTGTTGGCTGACACTCCTGCAGGATACATGTGGGCTTGGCCTTAGTGCCCAAGTCCTTCACAGCCATTGATGGAAACTGAGATGTTTCTTGAACTACTAAGTCCCTTTTGCAATGATCCCCATAAATCTTGCTACTGGAGTCCCAGCTTTCAGACCACTTCTTAGCAGGGTCCTGTGGTTCTAAATCAGTTTGCACAGCTTCATCCTTTCCATTCTGATTTTTCTTGTCAAGAGGTCTGTGAGTTTCATCCTTAGCTTCCTGTTTTTCTGCACTACATTTTTCACTTTGGTGTGATGATGCTAGGGGATTCAGGTGAGGAGGAAGCATGATGGTTTCACTAATATCTGATGATTTGGAGATTGATGTCCCCTTCCTGCTGAGATTGGAGGCCTGAAGTAGAGCTGAAACGGTCTGGGGACTTCTATCATTCACATGGCAGGACAGCTGAGCTTCTAAATCAAGTGACTGCATTTTGGGGAAGTTGAGCTGATCCAACTGGTCACACAGCCTCTGGTGCTGTTTACTCTGTTCAGCTGCTAGGACTTCAAGATTCTTCAGACTGGATTTCATATCTAAAAATTCTGCCTCTCTCTGGGGAAAGGCAGTCAAGGAAAATAATTAGACAACGAGCATCAAAAATATGTGACACCACGCACACAGACAGCAAGAAACAAGAGAATTCCACAAAAGGTAAGAAAGCTTTGGAAGCAAACATTAAAACCCCACAATCAGGAATAAATGTCTCATTTTAAAGAGATTTAGAATAAAGAGAAATAGAAAACATTTCTTCTGGAAAGCAATGTCCCGATAATGTTTTTATAATCCATCTCACTAAAGGGACAGAGATCCATGTGAGAGAGGATCTAGGGCAGTGATGGTAAAACTTTTAGAGATGGAGTGCCAGGCCCCACCCCTATTCTACCCTGCCTAGAAACCAAGTGGTTCCCTCCCACCTCCCTCTCCCCCTTACCCCATACAGGAGAGGGAGAAAGCACTCCCATTGGGCTGTTGGGTGGAGGAGTGGGTGAAGTAAGGAGTGTCTTCAGCAAGTGTAGAGAGAGGGAGTAGCCTGAACACTCTGCTCCCCTCCACCTCTGCTGCCTATGAGCAGCCCACCTTACCCCCTGTGCTCTCCCATTGGGCTGCTGGGCAGAGGGGCGGGGTATGGGAAAAATATTCTCAGGAATGGTGGGGAGGAGGAGGGGAGCAGCTCCGTTGGAGTCCTTCTGCCTTTCTACTAAGGAATTCTAGGGGTGGGGTTGGGGGAAGGGTGGCCAAGTGCCCATAGAGAGTACTCTATGTGCCATCTTTGGTACCTGTGCCATAGGTTCACCATCACTGGTCTAGGGTAGGGCCCAAGACCCAAGGCAGAGGATCCTCAACCTCATGGCAATATAGGACACTTCCAGCAGTGTCCGATTCAAACAAAGGAGGAGTAAATCCTGGGGTTAGATCAATTTAAAGAGATTTGTTACTTCATAAATTACTTAAAAAAAAAAACCTTACCTTATGTCTTAGAATCAATACTGTGTATTGGTTCTAAGGCAGAAGAAATATAAAGGCTAGGAAATGGGGTTAAATGACTTGCTCAGGGTCACATAGCTAGAAGTGTCTGAGATCAGGTTTGAACCCAGGACCTCTAATCTCAGGTTTTGGCTCTCTATCCACTGAGCCATCTACTGCCTTCTCATGTGCTACTTGAAGGCAGGGATGGTGTCACTCTTCCTCTTCAGCTGGGACTCTAGTAACAATTCACCAATGTTTGGTTGGATGGATCTGAATGTGGAAGTCTGTCTTTCCAGTTGCTCTCTCCTTATAAGATTTCTCATAGTAATATTGACATATCCAAAGGATTTGTGAAAAACCCAGAGCAATGGGGGGAGGGTGGGAAGGAGGGCAGGGGGAAGGGACTGAGATCCCTACTTACAGTTTCAAGTAGTCTCTCCAACTCCAGGGCTCTTTGCTCTATTCTGCTTCTGTCTCGTAAAGCATCTAACATCAAGTCACAGTGAGCTTGGGCACTCTCTTGCACTAAAAAAGGAATTTAATGAACACTACCCTTATTTTCCCTGGAGATACTGAAGACACCATGGTTCACAATTCAATAAGAATTCTACTTAAAACTTCCTAACACGGATGATATGATGGTCTACTTAAAGAATCCTAGAGAATCAACCAAAAACCTAGTTGAAATAATCAACAACTTTAGCAAAGTTGCAGGATACAAAATAAACCCACATATGTCATCAGCATTTCTATATATTTCCAACACATCTCAGCAGCAAGAATTAGAAAGAGAAATTCCATTCAAAATCACCTTAGACAATAAAAAAATACTTAGGAATCTATCTGCCAAGACAAACATAGGAACTATATGAACACAACTACAAAACACTTTCCACACAACTAAAACTAGATCTGAGCAATTGGAAAAACTGCTCATGGGTAGGACGAGCTAACACAATAAAAATGACCATCCTACCCAAACTTATCTATTTATTTAGAGCCATACCCATCGAACTTCCAAAAAACTTCTTTACTGAATTAGAAAAAAACATAACAAAATTCTTTTGGAAGAACAAAAGATCAAGGATATCCAGGGAAATCATGAGAAAAAAATGCAAAGGAAGTTTGCCTTGCAGGCCCAGATCTCAAACTGTACTATAAAGCAGTGGTTATCAAAACAATTTGATACTGGCTAAGAGACATAAAGGAGGATCAGTGGAACAGACTTGGGGTAAGGGACCTCAGCAACATAGTCTATGACAAACCCAAAGATCCCAGCTTTGGGGACAAAAATCCACTATTCGACAAAAACTGCTGGGAAAATTGGAAGACAGTGTGGGAGAGATTAGGCTTGGATCAACACCTCACACCCTACACCAAGATAAACTCAGAATGGGTGAATGACTTGAACATAAAGAAGGAAACTATAAGTAAATTAGGTGAACACAGAATAGTATACATGTCAGATCTTTGGGAAGGGAAAGATTTTAAAACCAAGCAAGATCTAGAAAGAGCCACAAAATGTAAAATAAATAATTTTGACTACATCAAATTAAAAAGGTTTTGTACAAACAAAACCAATGTAACCAAAATCAGAAGGGAAATAACAAACTGGGAAAAAATCTTCATAACAAAAACCTCTGACAAAGGTCTAATTACTCAAATTTACAAAGAGCTAAATCAATTGTACAAAAAATCAAGCCATTCTCCAATTGATAAATGGGCAAGGGACATGAATAGGCAATTCCCAGGCAAAAAATCAAAACCATTAATAAGCACATGAAAAAGTGCTCTACATCTCTTATAATCAGAGAGATGCAAATCAGAACAACTCTGAGGTATCACCTCACACCTGGCAGATTGGCTAACATGACAGCTATGGAAAGTAATGAATGCTGGAGGGGATGTGGCAAAGTTGGGACACTAATGCATTGCTGGTGGAGTTGTGAATTGATCCAACCATTCTGGAGGGCAATTTGGAACTATGCCCAAAGGGCACTAAAAGACTGTCTGCCATAGTACTGCTGAGTTTGTACCCAAAAGAGATAATAAGGAAAAAGACATGTACAAAAATATTTATAGCTGCGCTCTTTGTGGTGGCAAAAAATTGGAAATGAGGGGGTGTCCATCAATTGGGGAATGACTGAACAAATTGTGGTATCTGATGGTGATGAATACTATTGTGCTCAAAGGAATAATAAAGTGGAGGAATTCCATGGGGACTGGAACAACCTCCAGGAAGTGATGCAGAGTGAGAAGAGCAGAACTGGCAGAACATTGTACACAGAGACTGATACACTGTGGTAAAATCGAATGTAATGGACTTCTCCAATAGTTGAAATGCAGTGATGCTGAACAACCCAGAGGGTTATAAGAGAAAGAACACTACCCACGTTCAGAGGAAAAACTCTGGGAGTAGAAACACCAAAGAAAAACAACTGCTTTATTACATAGGTTGAGGGGATATGACTGGAGATATAGACCCTAAATGAACATCCTAATGCAAATACCAACAACATGGAAATAGGTTCTGATCAAGGACACATGTAATACCCAAGTGGAACTGCGTGTTGGCTATGGGAAGGAGGAATAGAAAATGATTTTTATAACCAAGGAATAATGTTTGAAATTGACCAAATAAAAAATGAGAAAAAAAAACAAACAAACTTCCTAACAGGGTGTCTTACTTTGACAAGACAGAGCAAAAGCATAAGAATTAGAACTTGAAAGATCAAAACAAAAATCTAATTCAAGCCCCTCAGTTTATGAAGAAAGGGAAAATAATCCTGAAGGAGAAGTGATTTGACCACAGTTATGGGTGGGATGTGGCAGGGGCAAGATTTGAACCCAGAACAATTACACAAAACAAAAATTTTCAACAGACATTTTCTGGAATTATAAGATCCAAATTTTCTCCTTCCCTTCCTTTCCTCCCTGCTCCTGGAGATGATAAACAATTTGACCTGTGTTATACATGTATTACCATTTAAAACATACTTCCATATTGGTTAGTGTTACAAGGAATACTCATATAAAACCAAAACCTCCAAATAAAAAAAATTAATGTGAAAAATAGTAGGCTTTCATCTGCATCAGACTTCAACAGTTCTCCCTGTGGAGGTGAACAGCATTCTTTGTAATAAGTCCCTCAGATTGTCCTGGATCTTTGCATTGCTAAGAGTAGCCAAGTCTTTCACAGCGGATCACAATATTGGTGTTACTGTGTACAATGTTTTTCTGATTCTGCTTATTTCACTCTGCATTGGTTCAGGGAGGTCTTTCCAGCTCTTTCTGAAATCCTCCTGCTCATCATTCCTTACAGCACAATAGTACTCCATCATCATCATCTACCACAATTTGTTCAGCCATTCCCCAACTGATTGACATTCCTGTAGTTTCCAATTCTTTGCCACCACAAAGAGCTGCTATAAATATTTTTCTGTACACACAGGTCCTTCCCCCTTTCAGAACTTTCTACACACGGAATCCCTAGGCTTCTATGCCTTTTTTCACACTGTTCCCTATGCCCAGAATGCCCTCTCCCTCCTCATTTTTGCCATATGAATTTCCAGCAAGTCACCTGATCTCCTCTTATGAATAACTTCCCACCTCAGACTTCTCCTCCCATGTGGTAACATTGCATATTATAGCTATCTCTGTTGGTGTCTCACTATCTATGAGCCCAAGAGCTTTGTTTCAGATTTCCCTAGTGTCTGAGCACAGTGTTTTGAACATGGAGGGCATTTAACAAATGTTTTTCTGACTCCAGTCAAAATGGTACTCTATATGGACTCAAATATGGCATCTCCCACTTTTTTTAGGACCATGAGCAAGCCACTTAACCTGAACCTTGATTTGCTTATCTGTAAAATGGGGATAATATCTGGAGTCCTCATTTCATAGGGTTGTTGGGAAGATCAAATGAGATAATGCAAATGTTAAAAAAAAGCATTTTAGAAATCTAAAAGCACGCTATTGACGGTAGACATCAGCTACACCAGGCTGTGTTCCAAGGAGGAGGCTTTTAGAATAAAGGAAGGGTCAGCACTCATATCCTAAGGGAGTCTCAGATTGCTGAAGTATGACTTTTCCTTTCTCCTCCGAGAGCCTGTGTTCCTGAGCACAGCAGAGAGAAGATCCCTTTGGGCCAAATCATAGGCAAGAATGAGAATGCCAACCACGCCCCGAACCCTCCCTCCTGGCAAAGAGATGGCATCTAGACACCAAGCTTCTCCATACCCAGCCCTGTCTATATAGGCCAGAAATGGTCTTTGTTCTGGTGGGAGCCTGGAGATGAGGAGGTGAGGACAAGAGCACACATCCTGGAATACAGGGCTAGCAGTCTCCTAGTCATTTCTTCTTGGCTCTGACACAAGCCATGATTTATTTATCAATCTGCTTCTAAAGCAAGAGATGGGTGAGAATCTATTTTCCTTCACTTAGTAGACCTGAGACATCCAGGGTAAGCTTTCACAGTAGAGATCTCACCATTTGTTTTGAGATATATGACTTAGGCTGAACTTAAACTTTATTCTGTTTGGGGTGAAGGAATATGGCTCAATTGCCAGCTCCCACCCTGCCTTTCTAGGAAGGTTTGTAAAGCTACTGAAAACCCCAAGAGCTAGAGAATGTCAGAATTAGATGTGATGTGAGACATCGCATCGAACAAGCCCCTCATTTTGCAGGGGGAGGAAGGAAAGCCCCTGGTTACCCAGCTAATTCAGGGCAGCATCAGGTTTAGACATAAAAAATTCGAAACCTAAATATCTAAGTCTAAAGATGACAGCATGAAGTGGATGAAAAACCCAACTAGATTTTTAAGTTAGAGAATCTAAGGGAAAATCGGAGCTCTGCTGCGGACTCCCTGGGTGACTTTGAATAAGCCACATCCGCCTCTCTGGGCCTCCCTCACCTCATCTGTAAATGAGGGGGTTGGACTAGATGGTTGCCACTATTCTTCTGCCTCTAAGACCTATGATGCTAACTCCTAAATCCAATTCTTTCTCTCATCCTACTGAAGGCTTTCTTTCAAAGTAGGAAAAGAAAAAAGTCAGCATAGAGTGAGACTGCTTTAATCTTCCATTCCCTCCCTCCTACCTCCCAGGGGAGAAGTGGAACTGCTCGCTTATGGCCCAGGGACTAATTGTGCAGGCTGATAATAGGCTGGGTCACTGCTTTTAAAATGAGTTGCACGGCTGCCTCAGTCAGATTAGCTTCAGAATTGGGTTAGATGCTAAACCTGCACAGAATCTCAAATGATGCACCTGAACAGAATGTTTGATTACTTAAAGCGAGGCCCATCATTGGCTGTGTATCATTAAAGCCAATGGAGTTTGATTCCGTGACATTCAAGGTGTGTGGCAGCCACAGTTCCAGCTGAGAACTGTCATCCAAACCCCCCATTCTAATACAAGACTCTTTGTCTCCTCTTCTGTCATCAATGCCCCCAGGAAGCTGTGAGCAGCATAACCTGCAATTTACAATAAATGCTGGTTCTCCCACTACCCACTACCACTATTACCAGCAGCCTCCTCACTTCCCTCTCTGCCCCTCCCAACTCCCTCTACAGTGCTGGGAATCACAGCATTTTAGAGCTGGAAGATATCTTCACATCATTTTGTTTGGCACAACCCACTCATTTTATAAAGTGGCAAACTGAAGCCCAGGGAAGTCACTCCTTCAAGGCCATAAAAAATGGAAGACGACAGAAAAGGAACTAAGAGGCTTATAGGGCAAGAACCAAATGGATATTGTCCTTCATACTTAATTTTCATTGATCGACAGTCTCATAGAAGGGATATTAGAGACTAGTACTTTAAAGAATCAAGCAAAAGCCACCTGACTGGGGCCTCGGGCACCAGAAACACCAGGGTCTTGACACCAACTACAATAACCCTAAGTGATTTCATTTTTTTCCATCATGGGCAGAAACTATTAAACTGGTTCCACCTTTGAATTTAGTGGAGCCGTCTAAAAGGCCCCAGCCAATACTTCTGCAGGCCTATGGTTTGAGGATCCATACCACCTCCTCTGCTAGTCACAGGATCAAAAAGGATTCTATAGTGATCCTATAGAAGCTGGGAAAGAACCTTCAAACGTTTAGTCTAACCCCTTCATTTTACAGTGAAGAAAGGGAAGATCAGAAAGATTAAGGGACTTAGATCACCCAAAGGAGTAAGTGCAAAGATGGGATTTGGACTCCAAACCTATTGCTCAGGACCTCTCTAAGTGTTTCAGAGTTACTTTCTCCTGTTGGGAGGAACAAATGAGAAAATATATTCAGTGCACTTTGCAAACCTTAAAATGTTCTAAAAGTGTCAACTATCATCTCTTTCTACCCTCTTATCCCAATTCCACTCAATTTTGCCACTTCTTAGGTCCTGTCCCTAAGTAGGGGGCCTACTGGCAGCTTCATCCTCTGCTTTAGGAGATACAATAAAGGAAGTAGTGCTAACTTCAATCAGGCCCCTGGGGCTCTCAAGCTGACTCCCATGCTGATCTGATGTCCCTTCTTCCTTGATATCTGAGAGAACAGATGTCTTTGCCTTCAAAGGAACCTCGAGCATCAGAGATCTAGCCAAAATGTATCTTTTGTATACCAAGATGAGCAAAAACCCCCTTTTCTCCCAATCTCTTTGTTTCAGGATACCTAGCTGCCTAGGTGACGGTTCTGTGCCTTTACTGATATTTCTTCATTTTCCTCCATTTCAGTTCTAGTATTCCCAAGTATCTCACCTACTCTTTCTCCCTTCACTTTGGCCATCGGAACATCTATTATTAAATTTCTTCTGTCAGAACTTTCCCTTCCATTATTCAGGGAAACCAGGAGATACAGCATCCCTGACCATCATCTCTAGTACAGAGTACCTTCTCTCATACCCCTGACACACTCGTCTCCAGTACCATGTCCCATCCCCATTACATTGGGTCTAGAGTTATACATGCACTCTCCCTGACACACATCCCTAGTACTGTGCATATCCCCCCTCCCCCCCACGGTTTGGAAGAGAACACATACTCCCTGCCTTCTCACTGTCACTTCCAGACCCTCCCTTTGCTACCATGATTCAGCCCTTCTATTCTTTTTAGGATTGTTTCATCTGTCTGAGTCCAACTATTCATATCCCTGTTGTGAAATTCTGCCATCTCCCAGATCGCTCTATTTCTCCTTCTCATACCAGAGAACTTTGACATGCACAATGATATCCCACCACACCCTCCAGCTCCATCAACCTCTTTAAGTCCATGCCCTCTATCTCCATCCAGGGACTGTCATGCCCCTAATGTCACCAGCATCAGTAATTTTTACCTCCATGATACAGAACTCTCTGAAATTTCTCTCTCCCATCACAATCTACTCCCATCTCTCCCTCTTGTCTCAATCTGCCTACCTCTCTTCTACATCCTGCAACTTCTAGTCTCTAACTTCTCCCTGCTCTGTCCTTTCCTTCCTTGCTTTGAAATTCAGATCCAGTAATTAAACAATTGAACTATATATACCCTGTTCTGTACCTGCCTTCCTTCCTTGTCTTATCATTGTGCTTGACAAACTCCCATCCTAGGTTAATCCACACCAACTGCACTGTCCACAACAACCTGTGTGCCCTGAATACTGCTGGAGGAAGTTATGTACTGGTACTTAATAAATACTTGATTGACTGATGCTTATTGGGTCTACAACAAATGTGTTTTATAATCCCAACTTGACACTTGCTGCTGCCCAGATTGACTCGATGTGGCACTCCCCCCAAGGTTTGTTACAAATCTCTTTTCTTCTCAAGCTCCCTAAATCATCCTTTACCCCTTTTTCAGAGGAGAACTTTGAGAAAACTGAAGCCATTCTTTTCTCTTTCAGGCTATATCTCAAAAACATACTCTATCATTCCAGTTCTCTTTTGCTCAAGTCTCAAAGGAAGAAATGGTCCTTCCCTTTTGTCAGTGTCAACCCTTTTATTTTTGCCCTTCAGTTTCCTCTGGGAGAATTCTCTTTTCTATCACTACCTCTCTGTTGAGCTCATTTTCAATCTCTTCTTATCTACTGAATTCTTTCCTGAATTCTACAAACATGTCCAAGTGTACCCCATCATTAAAAATTTTTCATCTGATTTTATCCTTTCCTCAAGTTCTCATCCTGTATCTCTTCTTCTTTCCACAGATAAACACAGAAAAAAGCCATTTTTGCTCCTTTTCCCTTCACTTCTTTTCTTCTCCCAGAACTTCTCCACCTCTTATATTCTAGCTTTCAACCCTACCACATGACTGAAATTGTTCTCTCTCCAAGGTGATCTCAATTGCTGCCTCTGGAGTCTCTCTTTAGTTTTCCTCCTTCTTGAGATCTCTGCTTGTGTACTGCATTCAATATTCCCATTACAATTAAGGAAAACTCCTTGAGGAAAAGTATCAAGGGGGCCTGCAGCCCTGATATGAAATATCAGGAAGCAAGCTCTCTGCCTTCTTGAGGCATGTACTTGGTTGCAATAGGGATACCTGAGATGCATCACAAGCAATGATCCCCTACCTACACTGGTTAATTCACCTGGGCACAAATGACACTAGAAGAGGAACCTAGAAAGTATTGCTAGAAAGGGATTAGGAAGTTCTGAAGTTCCTTGGGAGTGCAGCTGGTGCTTTCATTACTAATACTGATTAAATTTTTTTTTGTTTTCAGTTAACAAGCATTTATTTTTTTCTCCCTCTCACATCCCCAAATGGAAAAAAGGAGAAAAACAAAACAAAACAAAACCTTGTAACATATATGGACAGTCAAGCAAAACAAATTCTAACAATGGCCATGCCTAAAAATGGATGTCTCATTCTGAATCCTAAATCCATTATTGTGTCAGTGTACAAGTAGAATTCTTCATCATCTGTGCTCTGGAATATCAATGGTACTAACTAAAAATAGGAAATTTCATTTCTTGTCTTCCTCTCAGCAGAAAAGTGAGGGATTACTTGAAAAGAATGAAGTATACCTTGTTGGATACTATCATTGCATCAAATGTTTTTGCTCAACTATTTTCTTTGTTATGAGATGGGGTTTAATTCCAGGGGAGTAGAAGGAGAAAAGAAGAGATATATCAAGAAATTACAATTGTCAAAACAAAAGGCATCAGTAAAATTTGCTTGTAAACAAACTTAAAAGGAGCTTCAGCAGATTGAAAAGGGAAATGTTAAACTGAATTAAAAAATAGGTCAGAGAACGAGATTTGGTTTCTTTTCTTTTTTTCCTTACAATACAACAAATATTTATTAAGTGCCTGATTCATGCAGAACTCTGTGGTAGGTACTGGCAGACATACCATATTTAGATACATTTAGTAGTATAAGGGAAGGTTCTCTGGAAAGGGGAATGGAAGGAGGGTTATAATTGAAAACGAGGGTGATATAAAAACAAAGGATATCAACCAAAATTTAAGTTACAAGGTATATTCTATGTTCTAAGATCCTTTCAAGCTGTGACAACCTATGGTACACATATCATTCTACTGAAATCTAGCCATAGAAATGACATATACTAGTTTGTATCCCACCTAAACTCTGCTACGCTTATAATCCCATTGTTTAGGGAGGAGCCCCAAATCACTATGTTATGTATGTGAATGTAATGGGATATTATTATGCAGTATGAAATGATGACTGTGAGGAATGAAGAGAAACATAAAAAGATCTACATGGTTGGTAAGAATTTATTAAGCCCCTACTATGGGCAAGGTATTGTGCTAAGAGCTGGGAATACAAAGAAGGCCCTTGAGGAACTCCCAGTCTAATGGAAGAGACAACAAGCAAACCACTATGTACAAACAAGCTGTCAAGGATAAATAGGAAGTAATCAACACAGGAAAAGCACTAGAATTAAGAGGGCCTGGGAAAGGCTGCCTACATAAGGAAGGATTTTAGCTGGGACTTGAAGCCAGGTAAGCTGGAAGGTAGAAATGAGAAGGGAGGGCATTTCAGGCCCAGAGGAAAGTCAGTGATGCCCAGAGTCATTAGGAGATGGAGTATTTTATAGCAAGGAGGTTAGGGTCACTGGATTGTGGGGAAAGGAGGCAAGGTGCAAAACCAGAAAGGTGAAGGGTTTTGAATGCCAAATAGGATTTTATGGGTGAACGGACACAGAATTAAATAAACAGAAACCAAAAAATAATATATACAATGGCTATAACAATGAAAATGAAAAAGATCATTTAAAGGAAGTTGAACTCTGAGTAACTGAAAAACCAATGAATGTCCCCGAGAACAAAAAATTAAATGTGCTCCCCCTATCCACCCAAAAAACAGAGGCAAGAGACTACTACTAGACCAGAACACTGTATGCATTTGTCAGGTGTACTCTTTATTAGATGGGGTTTTTTCATCATTTTGCTTTTTCACAAGGAAGGATTTAACTTTAAGGAGATAAAGTTGAAATAACTATGATGTAAACACAGACATAGACATCAATAAAATATATTTCTAAAAATAAAAAAAAAATCAGTGAGAAGGGCTCTTTACCTTTCAGTGTTTATTCTTGGGGAAATTAGCTTAAATCATTTGACCAATTTTCTCTATAACATTCCTCCATTCTCACATCTTGCCTTGTCCCAATTGGTGCGTTGGGTTTTTTCCCCTCTTTTAATTTGTACTGGTATCATTTTTTATATTAATTTCATTTCCAAAAACAAAACATTTTTAAAAAGAGGATAATTAAATGATATATCAACCAAGTCTGACATTGTATGAAGTGTTCCTTACCCATGGTCCTCTACTTCTGCAAATGAAAGGAGGAAACTGCATTATTTTTTTAACTGAAAGTTTTTATTTAATTAATTTGGAATATTTTTCCATGGTTACAAGATTCATATTCTTTCCTTCCCCTTCTCCTTACCCCATCCCTGCAGCCAACAAGTAATTCCACTGGGTTTTACATGTATAATTCAAGTCTAGTCTTGGGAACTATAATGTAGCCTTGTAACTTGAACTTGCTTTAATAAAAAATTCCTTTCTTTTTTTAATTTTTTAAAAATTTTATTTAATTTAGAATATTTTTCTAAGGTTACATGCAGGGAGCCATCAAAGACCACGCTGTTTGACATGGTCCACATGGAAACTGGGGACTGCAAAGCAGCCCCCAGGAAGGATGGAAACATCCTCTGAAACCCCCCTAAGTGACTTTCCTTCTTAATATCCCCTTATTATTGGAATTGCTATAATTGTTATTCTTACTTAGCCCCAGGAAAAATAGATGAGAGCAACATGCTTGTAGGGTTAAAACAGATGTCCCATTAAAACAGATGTCCCATTAAAACAGATGTTCCATTCTGTCCCCCTAGGATATTACCAGGAGAGCCCACTTACAAAATTAAACCTAAGGATTCTTATATACACACTTAGATAGGACCCTCTTATCTAGGCATAAAAACTTGTGGCAAATCTGTGCTCTGAATTCCCTAACCTATATCTGGGTCATGTTGATTCTACCCACTGATCCTGCCCCTAGCAACAATGTTTCATTGACTATCTCCCTCGGCTTCCTGTCTGTTGTTAGGTTCCATGGAAACATGTTTGTTGAAAATGAAAACTGTGCCAAGTAGATGTGTGATCATGAGGGTATAAAATGAAGCCAGACCTCAGCCGGGGAGGTGTGTGTGTGGGGGGAACAGTTTATCCTGTGAAACCTGTGCTGTGGGTTGAATGCAAAAGCTGTGTCCCATCCATCATTTCGCTGACACCATTCTACCTCCAAGACCCATCCCCTGTGGGAGGCTGGCCCTCTCCATAGCAGTTACAAGATTCATGTTCTTTCCCTGCCCTCCCTCAATCCCCCTCCTGTAGCGAAAGCACAATTCCTCTGGGTTTTACATGTATCATTGATCAAGACCTATAGGAAACTGCATTCTTATAACTCTTTCTAAGGTCAAAATTGGTTAATAAAATTTTACAGTTTTGATTTCTTGGTTGTTGTTCTTTCCATTTTCATTGTTGTAGTCATGTAATGTTTTCCTGGTTCTGGTTACTTCATTTTGCATCAATTCTTATGTTTTCTCATGCTTTTCTATATTCTTCAGCCATTAAATAACATTAGTCAATAAGTTTTTGGGACTCAGGGGCTAGAAATCTGTCTCAGTTATATGACCACAAGTTGGCCTGTGTCTAGGGACTTGGTTCTACCTTAAAGTATACATGAGTGCTGCCCTGGTGGCCTCTTATCTCTTTGTCCTTCTCATCATAAAGTTCCTAGCATGTGTCAGCAATCTGTGCTTGATTATTTTTTATTTTTTTAAACTCTTGCCTTCTGTCTTAGAATCAATATTAAATATCATTTCCAAGACAGAAGAGGAATAAGGACTAGGCAACTGGAGTTAAATAACTTGCCCAAGGTCACACAACTAAAAAATGTCTGAGGCCATATTTAAACTTAGGAGCTTCCATTTTCAAGCTGGGGTCTCTATCCCCTGAGCCACCTGGCTGCCCCTGCTTGATTCTGAGCACAGTGCCTAGAACAGAGTAAACATTTAAAAACTGTTTCCTTCCTTCTTTTTTTCTTTACTCCTTGCCCTCTTCTCTTTCTCCCACCTTCCATTCTCAGAGAAATGGACCCAGTCAAAGGTCTTACAGTCTCTGTCACATATAATGAAGGTGAAAGGGTTCTTCCTTGCTCCTTTGAGTCTAAACCCTTGTTAACTGAACTACAGTCTTTTACCCCAAAACACTATGCCCTCCTACTTCCCACTCACCTATTGGAAGATATAGGGGAGTGAGGGTATAGGGGACACATTATGTGTTGTGAATAGCACTACAATTAAAAGATGAGTTCAAATCCCATTTTTTGATGTTTACTACCTATGTGACCTTGGGCAATTGTTTAACCTTCTTGGACCTTAGTTTCCTCTAGAAAAAGATGATTTTTGATGTTCCTTACCCTCTAAATCTATGATCCTATTGATTTCATTTTGTTCTAGGTCCATGTTGGGGAACTTAAGGCACATATGCCAGAGGGGGAGCTCCCTTTCCCCTCTTCACTCTGCCTGAGGGCATTTCTCACATGACCCATGCTTCTGCCCAGCAGCTCAATAAGAGGGTGTCCTCCCTCCCCCATCTAGGGTAAGGCCCCCAAGGGGCTCAAAAGCAGCATGAAGGTTGCAATTTGGGCACATCATTGTTCTAGGTCATATAAGACTTCTCATCTTTTTCTGTATTCTCCCTATTAATTGTTTCTTATGCTACTATCATTCTCCATTATATTCACATACCACAATTGGTTTAGTCATTCTCCATTTGATGGGCATCTTTGTCTATGGTCCTTTACTAGTACAGAAAATTTGGCTCTGAATATTGTAGTACACATGGGCCCTTTCTTTTTATCTTTAACATCTTCAGAAATATGCTTAGCATTGAGATCTCTTTTAGTAGCTTTCTTAGAACAATTCCAAATTGTTATCTAGAATGGCTGGACCAATATAGGCCCTACCATCATTGTAACCATGTCCCTATTTTGCCACAAACCCCCAACATAATAATAATGATACTAGCTGATATTTACATAACACTAAGTGCCAGGCACTATGCTAAATATTTTACAATTATTACCTCATTTGATTCTTATAACACTCTTAGGAGGCAGGTACTATTTTATTATTCCTATTTTATGTTGAGGAAAGTGATACAGAGGTTGAGTAACTCTGCCCAGAGTCACACAGCTAAAAAATGTATAAAGCTGGATTTGAAGTCAGATCTTCCTGACTCCAAGTCTAGTATTCTATCCATTATACCACCTAACTACTTCCATTATTTATTATCTTGGCCAATTTTAGGGATATGAGATAAAACCTCAGTTATTTTGATTTGCATTTCCTTATTGTTAGTGATTTGGAGCAATGTTTCATATACTGAATAATAGTTTTCAATTCTTCTTTTGAGAACTGTTTGTTCATATTCTTTGGCTATTGGGAAAACCTAGTGTTATATACCTATGTTTAATTTATTATATTAAGGATTGAGGAACAGGATGATTTCAGGAAGAACTGAGAAGACCTACATGAACTGATGCGGAGTAAAATAAGAAAAACCAAGAGAATACAATATACACTATCCCCTGAGGGACTTATGAAAAAGAATGCTATCAGCCTCAAGAGAAAGAACTGTTGGAGTAGAAATGCAAATGAAAACACATGATTTATCATTTGTTTATTTGAGTAAATGATTTGGGATTTTTGGTTTTATAAGATTACTCTTTTACAAAAATTAATAATATGGAAATAGGTTTTGAATTATTATATACATATATATGTGTATATATATACATATATATATATATTTATAACCCAGTGAAATTGCTTGTCAATTCCAGGGCATGGGGTGGGGGCGGGGGGGGGGGAGAAGAGGGGAGGGAGAGAGACAACATGAATCATATAACTTTGGAAAACTTATGTGTGAATTTGTTATTGGAATAAAATAAAGATAAAATTTTAAAAATAAAATAAAACTAATTCCTTATATATCTTGAATATAACACTTTTACCAGAGATAATAAATTTTCCCCAAATGACTATTTCCCTTATTATCCTAATTGTTTTGACTTTATTTACACAAAAACTTTTCAATTTCATACAACTTAAATTATTATTATTATTATTAAAACATTACTTTTCATCTCAGAATCAATACTGCGTATCATCTAAGGCAAAAAAAGTGGTGGGAACTAGGTAATGGAGTTAAGTAACTTGTTCAGGATCACACAGCTAGGAAATATCTGAGGAAATATTTGAACCCAGGACCTCTCATCTGTAGTTTTGGCTCTCAAGTCACTGAGCCATCTAGCTGCCCCCTGATCTATTTTATTTTAAACAAATCTTTTTATTAATAACTCTCTTCCTAGTCACAGCTATGAAAGAGATATCATCTTGTACTCTCCTAATTTTTTTTAAATGGTGCAACCTGTGAATCTTAGAATTTCTCAGACTTGTGAATGTTAAAAATTCTCAGACTCTACCTTAGAACATTTGGTTAAGACCATTCCCCATTTTAAACAATGAAAGTACTTGATCAGGAATGTGAGAACTCTAACATTACTCCACCCATACTTAAGTATACTTATAGGGAAGATAAAGTTGTAAACTCCTTACTGAACTCATACTTATAGTGAGGCAAAAGCCCTTAAGTTAGGTCTATTTTTAGATCTAATATAAAAGGGTGCTAAGTATCCATGAAGGTCAAATTAATCACTAAAAGGTCAGGCAACTTGCAAACTTGCAAGGGACAAGCTTAACAAAAGAGGTGTGAAGTTTTAGTCTACCCAGAGAAGTTGAGAACTAAAGAAGGTATGAATTAAGAATGGTCAGTCCTTTGGAAAACGTCTACTGTGATTGGTAGATATGAAAACTTAGGGGAGGTGACATAGGAGAAAATTCTCTTTAACAGGAGGTCAGAAAGGCCTCTGAAGAGGCAGCTTACCAAAGCTGAATTGGAGGGCTCGGTAGCTGAACTTAGTTGGGCTGAGGAGCTGAACTGGTGGGTCTCTCTGAACACTAGAATCTTGCTTGGGACAAATCTTGTGGTGAGTGGATTAAAGACTGACTGATCTCTCTTTTAAGGCTTAAGCCTAGGCTGGCCTAGGCTGGCCTAGCCCTTTTCTCATTATTTCCTTACTCTCTCTCTCCCTTTCATTAATTCCTTAATTTGTATTAATTAAAATCTCCATAAAAACCCAGCTGACTTGGGTATTTCATATTTCAGAATTTTCCCATGGCGACCACTATATTTTTGATTTGAAGCCATATTTCCACAGTCACAATTTATGCCAACCACTCTTTTAACTGTAACAAACCTTAAATATTCTGGTATCATGTCTATTTTGAGTTTATTATGGACATTGGTGCATTTATATATCCCATCTCTCATACATGAAATGAACTCTCATTTCCAACTCCAAAGTGAAATCCTTCTCTTCCTTCAAGGCCCAGCTCAGGAGCACTTCCAAAAAGCCTTCCCAGATCATTCTTCCTTGAGAGAGCAAGCGCTTATTAAGTGCTTACTATTTGTCAGGTGATGTGCCAATAAGTCCACGGACAAAGAAAAAATAGAAAAGCCTCTTTTTTGAGTAGTTTACGATTAATAGGGAAGAGAGGAAACATATATAAATCAGTCTATATAAGATAAATACAGGGCAAAGAAAAGGTAGTCCTGGAACAGAAGATGCTAGCAGCTGTGAAGACCAACAAAGTCCAAGAGAAGGCATTTTTAGACTCCTGGAACACCAGAGCTCCTGGTGAGTCCCTGAAAGCCAGAAGTCATGATATTAAGGTACTATGAGACTAAAACAGTAACTGGTGCACTGAGGATAATGGAGAATTTTGGAGTGCCTACTGGGAAAAGCAGAAGCAAAGAAGGAAAACTCAAAGAGAAAAGGAAGAGATTTAATCTTTAACTGTTACTTACCTGCCTAAAAACCTTCACTACTTCACTTCTGCCTAACAAGTGAAGTTTAAGTTTCTGCTAGATATTCAAGAACTTCTATTCTTGGTGTGATCTAATCCTTCCAGCCTCATCTCTGGACCTAGCCACACCAGACTCTTCTTGACCAACTGCCACTAATAGGCAAAAGCACAGAAGCCTCAAAAAGGGGAGCAGCAGTGATTGGCCAGCCACAACCTCCCACAGCCTCCCACAGGACAAAGGAGCCAGATGAACTGAAGAAAGCATCAAGGAACTCAGAGGCAGAGTCAGGAGGCAGTGTGTGCCAGTCAAGTCAGACTCCTACCAACACCCTTCATCTTCCATCAGATCTCAGGGCAGGCAGGCCAGGACCTTAATCCCAAGAGCATTGGGAACAACAAGGTTTCAAGTACAGTTCTTTAGTGATCTTCCTGGGAACCAATCAAAGTAAAGATGCTGTCTAGAAGCTACTGAAAAGCAAGTACAAGGGGAAAATAGGTAGAAAAATGGATAGCAAGCCAGACCTAGAGATGGGAGGTCCTAGGTTCAAATCTAGCCTCAGAAACTTCCTAACACTGAGCAATCACTTAATCCCATTTCCCTTGCATGCTTTTCTGTTTTTAGAGTAGCATGGCTAGCTACTGGGTTCTGCCATCAGCTCTTAACCCATACCTGTGGCCCTGAGAGGATGTCCAATAAAATAGAGTAGAAACCAAGCAAAGCTAAAAAACCATAAAAAAAGGTTAGAAGAAACTAACATCAAATTTCTCATTGTTAAATGACAGAAAAGTAAGGGAAGAAAGAAAGAAAGAAAGAAAGAGAGAGAGAGAGAGAGAGAGAGAGAGAGAGAGAGAGAGAGAGAGAGAGAGAGAGAGAGAGAAAGGAGGGAGGGAGGGAGGAAGGAAGGAAGGAAGGAAGGAAGGAAGGAAGGAAGGAAGGAAGGAAGGAAGGAAGGAAGGAAGGAAGGAAGGAAGGAAGGAAGGAAGGAAGGAAGGAAGGAAGGAAGGAAGGAAGGAAGGAAGGAAGGAAGGAAGGAAGGAAGGAAGGAAGGAAGGAAGGAAGGAAGGAAGGAAGGAAGGAAGGAAAAAAGAGAGAGAAATAAAGTTCTTTAGGGGGAAAAAAATCTTACCACAAAGTCTTTGGCATTGTCAAATAACTAGATATTAGAAACTGATGATTTTACCAGTGTAAATAACATGCAGGAAGATACATTACTATTTGCTTTTTCTCCATAACTTAAAAACCTTGTAACCTTTCCATCTGACTGTAGCCAAAAGCTTCCATATGGGATGTCTCTTCTATTAGAACATAGACTTTTTGAGGGCAGGCACTGTCTTTTTTTCTTTATACCCCAGCACTTAGCACAGTGCCTTACATATAATAAGTTCTTAAATGCTTTTTTCATTAATTTTCTTGCATTTATTCATCCCTAATCTCTTTCAGACTTATCCTTTAGGTGACTACCAAAATAATCTTTCTGGGACATAGTTTTTATCATATTATTTCCATACTCAAATACCTTTGTTTGTCCCTTTTGCACCTAAAATAAAATACAAATCTCTTATTCATTCAGGCATTTAAAGGCCCCTCCACTATTTGGCTCTAACCTGTCTTCCAAGCCTTATTTCCTTATTGCTCTCTTTCACAAATACTTTGTTCTAATCAAAATGGACCATTAGCTGTTTTCTGAATCAAAGCTCCATCTCCAGACTCTGTATTTGTCCAAGCTATTCCCCATGCCTATTATGTAGGCATTTCTGTCCATCAGCCTTTTTCTTCCTCCAAGGCTCAGCTAAGGTGTTACCTACTCCAGGAAGCCAATCTGGCTCCCCTGACTTGTTATTGCTCTCTTCCACTTCACATTTTCCTAGAATACTGTATGTTCTCTCCTTTGCCCTTCTCATTCCCATCCTTGAATCTAACATATTATAAACACTGGATCCACCTAGTAGATCAACCATTATACTCTTTTAGGATAGGAGTTATCTTGTTTTTGTCACTTTTCCAGTGTCTAGCCCAGATACTTTAATAGACATTTGTGAATTAAATGAGTAGTTTGTTTAAATGAATTATACAATATCAGAACTGAAGTATATTTTTCTGCTTGTTTTATAGAGAAAGAAAATGAAGCTCCAAGAAGTCAAAAGATTTGCCCAAGATCCCCCTGCTGGTTAGTTTCAGAACTAGGACAATAAATAAAGATATAATTTCCAGGCTGCTGGTTTCTATAACACCATTATGACTCTGCATATTATGAAGCATTGCTGTGCTTCTGGCTGACCCTACAATGTCAGCACTCCTAGGGCCACACCCTCAGCCCACTTTCTGATGTGGTAGTGAATGGGCAAAAGCTACATCTGCCCAGGATGGAGGCTTAAGCATAAGCACAGCTGTTGAACAGAGACCAGGAACAATGTGCTTTCCTCTGGCCTAGCAAAGGGCCTTGATATATTAGACCCTCAATATTGGTTAAATGAAAATTCAATTAAGGAATGCTATATCAAACTGGAGTTTTGAATCATTGGTACAAAGATTATTTAAAAAGAAATAGGGACATCTAGGTGGCTCTGTGGATAGAGAGCCAGATCTGGATACCGGAGTTCCTTGGTACAAATCTGGCCTCAGACACTTCCAGTGTGACACTGGGCAAGTCACTTAACCCTGTTTGCTTCAGTTCTTCATCTATAAAATGATCTGGAGAAAGAAATGTCAGAACCCTCCAGGACTTTGCCAAGAAAATCCCAAATGGGGCCTCAAAGAGTCAGATATGACTGAAATTACTTAAAAATAGCAAACTCTTCATCTCTACCTGATGAAATTCTATAGTTCTTTCAAAGCCCAGCTTAGATTTGTCCTAGACCAGTGATGGTGAACCTATGGCATGGGTACCAAAGATAGCATGCAGAACACTCTCTATGAGCACTTAGTCACCCTCCCACTTTAGCTCCCCCTCCCATTTCCTCCTAACCCTCAGCAGAGTTTGTTACTAGAAAGGCAGAGGGTCTCAGGGTGGGGAGGGGCATGGCCCTTAGTCTGGGGGTGGGGTGGGGGCAAGGCCCAGTCCTCTTGTCTCTAAAAGGTTCACCATCCCTGTCCTAGAGCATTTTATCTAAGATCCCTCCTTTGCTCCATCACATTTTACTTTGCATCATACTTATCTCTGGACATATATCCTCATCCCACTGACATAGTTGCCAATAAACTCTCTAAAATCAAGGTGATTTTCCTAAAGTGTTGGGTAGACCACATTATCCCCTGCTCACAAAGCTCCAATAGCTCCCTATTACCTCCAGGATTAACTCCAAACTTCTCTGTTTCACACTTAAAGCTTTACATAGCCTAGCCCTGTGCTGGTGTGTTAAGCCATGGCATGGTTGCCAGGGTGACACAGTGCCCAAGGGCATTTTTTCTTGTCTGGAGTAATGCAAGGGCTCCACAGGCATCTTGAAGTTGCAGTTTGGGCATGTGATCTTGAAAATGTTTGCCAGTGCTGATCTAACCCCTTCCTATCTTTCCAAACTTATACCAGACACTCTTGTATGCTCTCTCTGATCCATCAGTACTGGCCTCCTTGATGTTCCTCAAACACAACATGCTCTCATGTCATTGCACTAATGGTTCCCCATGAATGGAAGGCTCTGCCCACTAACCTTGGTCTCATTGTTCCCTGATTTCCTGCAAAATTCAGCTCAAATTTCCTTTCTTGATCCTTCCAACTACTAATGCCTTCCTTCCTAGGTTTGCTTATATATCATATATGTATCTAGTTATTTACATGTTGTCTCCCCACTAGAATGTCAGTTCTGTAAAGGCAGACTCTGCCTTTTTCTGGATCCCAGAGCTTACTTAGAATAGTGTATGGCAAACAGTAAGTACTTAACAAATGCTTGCTGTGATAATACATGTATAGTCCAGATCAAATTGCTTACTATCTCTGAGGAGGAAGGGAAGGGAGGTTGGGAGCCAATTTGGATCTTATTATTTGAAAGACATATGTTGAAAACTTATTACATGTAATTGGGAAAATAAAATATATTTGAATTTAAAAATAAACGTTTGCTGACTGAATGCCCAGGGAATTTTGTACTTTGTCTTTTTCTTCAATGCTGCCTCTTATATGAGATCTTTTCTTGAACATTCATCTTCCAGGTAACAGTGGTATCTTCTTTTTCAAATTTTTCATAGCACTGTGAATAGATTTTTTTCATCAACAACATACAGAAGGGCAGATGGGCAGTAAGCTTACCAAATTTGCAGCTGTCAAAAAGTTGGAAGGAAAAGCTAATATGCTGGGTGAGAAAGTCAGTATTTTTTAAAGATTTTGACAGACTTGGATGTTGGGCCAAATCAAGTAAGACAAAATTTATTAAAGTCTTAAACTTGGGTTTAAAGAAATCAATCTTAAAATTACAAGATGGGGAAGACATGGCTAGACATTGGCTCATATAAAAAAAAAAATCAGGGGTTTTAAATGGACCAAAGGCTAAATATATAAGCCAACAATGTCATATAACTGCCAAAATACCTATGGCTGCAGACAGTCAGAAAGGCATAGTACCACGTCATCTAAAGACTTCATAATGAAACCAGGGCTCTTAGGCCAGGAGAAGAAAAGATCTTTAGGGTCATAATAACTATCTTAAATTATCTGAAGGGCTGTCCCATAAGACAGATGAGATTTGCCCTTCTTAATCCCATAGGCTAGAACTAGGAATAATGGGTAAAAATTGAAAGGAAGCAAAATAAGGATTGTTATAAGGGAAAATAGTGTTGGAATTATACCAGGGTCCACAGAAGTATGACCCAACATTCTGGTCTTGCAAAATTCATTTAGTAAGTGGTAGAAAACTAACTTTCTCATTAAAAAATCAATTCTACCCAGCAATCAGGGGGAAAAAGCCATTTCCCCCCCAATTTTAAGAATTAATCTTTAAACTCCAAAGAAATGCTCATTACTCATATAGTTTCCAAGACATTGCTATTTGCAGAGTAGGGTTTAATTATAAATTACAGGAGAGTACCTAAATGGAAATGTTTCTTAGCAACAATGGACACACAAACATTAATAAAATCAGAACATAACAAAGAAGGGCAAAGTTTCCATTTTAAATTCAATATTCTAAACATGTCATTTTGTGGTATGATTCCATTCCATCTTTGTTTCTTCAGCTGATTTATGACACTGGTAACATGTCCTTTCTAGGACCTTTCTAGTGGTAAGTATTTATAAAAGCCATCAATTGCCAATTTTTTCTCAGACACGTTGAAATTCATTATTAGTAGGAAAGCAGAAAGTGGAGGAAAGAGATCAAAAGGAGGTAGAAGGATACTAATAATATTCAGAGAAAAGGAATTCTGTACTTCTTCCTTAATTTGCCAATGTCATTTACAGAAAACTGGGAACAATTCAAAGCTACTAAGAGTGAAATTATTCACTTTCCTGTCTTGCATGGCTCCTGTTGAAATCCCTCTTTTTCTTCAAGACCTAACATAGGCCGCCCTACCTTTTCCTTGAGGCCTTTCCCTAATTCATATTAATTCTCCAGGTAAAAGCAGTATATCTTCTTTCTCAAATTTCTCATAGCTTTGCTTAGATTTCTATTTAGATTCATGTTTTCTCCTCTTTTAGGATACAAACTCCTTTAGAAAGATATATATATATTTGCATATTTTGCAAATTGCAAATATTTGCAATATATATATATATACATATATATATATATATATATATATATATATATATTTGCATCCCCAGGCTTGGCACTGTAAATCTTAATAATTGCTTGTTTAAGGGCAGCTGGGTGGCTTAGCAGATTGAGAGCCAGGCTTAGAGATTAAAGGATCTGGATTCAAATCTGTCCTTGGCACCTCCTAACTGTGTGACCCTGGGCAAGTCTCTTAAATTCCATTGCCTAGGGAGCAGCTGGGTGGCTCAGTGCATCGAGAGTCAGGTCCAGAGATGGGAGGTACTGGGTTTAAATCTAGCTTCAGATACTTCCTAGCTGTGTGACCCTGGGCAAGTCACTTAACCCCCATTGCCTAGCCCTTACCACTCTTCTGCCTTGGAACCAATACAAAGTATTGATTCCAATACAGAAGATAAGAATAAAAAAAATGAGATATACATTGAAAAAACATATAGAAATAAAAGTGCAAAATGATATGCTTCAATCTATATTCAAACTCCATCAGCTCTTTCTCTGGAGGTGAATAGCAATTTTGTTCAGGGATCCTTTGGGATTATCTTTGACCCTTGTATTGGTGAGAATAACTAGGTCATTCACAGCTGATCATCTTATAATATTGCTGTTACCATGTACAGTGTTCTGGTTCTGCCCACTTCACTCAAAATCGGTTCATATAAGGTTTCCCAGATTTTTCTAAAATCCTCTGGGTCATCATTTCTTATAATAAAATAGTATTCTATTACAATTACATATCACAATTTGTTCAGCCATTCCCCAGTTGATGGGCACCCCTTCAAATTCCAATTCTTTGCTATTATAAAAAGAGCTGCTATAATTTGTAGATAGAGATCCTTTTCCCTTTGTTTTTTCTCTTTGGAATACAGAACTAATAGTGGTGGTGTTGAACCAAAAGGTACACAAAATTATAGTCTTCTGAGCATAATTCCAAATTATTCTCAGAGCTCTGAAAATTCTGAGATAAAAATAGCTTCTATTTCTCTGGAAGGATCATCTATGGAGTCATTCTCTAGAATAGATGACTATCTAGTACCAGCCAGGCCAGCCAAATTCTGCAAATATAATGAGCAAATATAAGTAAGAAAATAATAGAGATTTGTTTACCGAGCCCAGGTGGGGCTATCATTCAAACTCTGAATACACTAAACATCTGACAAGTCTGATATCAAAAATCTATAAGCAATCAATTTAAACAGTCCATCAAAATTGGGATCAAAAAAAATAAGGGAAATTTTATTTTTAGATGGGCTATATAGAGGTTAGCCTTGGACAAATTAAAACAATGCTGGTAAAGCCAAGAATTGACCCAAACTTTCCAGAAATTAATTTGGAATTACATAAGACTGATTATTACATTATTCATACCATTTAACCCAAAGAGCACACAACTAGGTTTCTAGAAAAAAAAAAAAGAAGACCCACATGTACCCCCAAAATTCAGAGCAGCATTACTGGAAACAAAATCTATTTCCAAATATTGGGAAATAGCTGAAAAAACTGGCATGACTGTAATGGAATATTATTATACACTTATAAATAACATAATATTGAAATTTTAGAGGACTATGGGAAGATGCATATGATGTAATAGTACAAAATGAAAAAAATCAGAGCCCAAAGAATATCCATGATGACCACAATGTAAATAAAGATAACATTAAAAGGCAACAAAACTCAAAGGTCAAAAGACAAATGACAATTTTGGTTCTAAATTTTTAAAGTTAAAGCATACATTCTTCCTTTCTGTTAATAATCAATGACATGAGGCAGCTAGGCAGCTCAGTGGATTGACAACCACTGGTTTTGGGGTTTGGGGTTCCAATATGGCCTCACATACTTCCTAGCTGTGTGGCCCTAGGCAAGTCACTTAATCCCCATTGCCTATACTTGCCACAATTCAGCCTTGGAATGAATATACAGTATCAATTCTAAAATGGAAGATAAAAGTTTTTAAAAAATAGCATGTGAGCAGAACATCACAATGAAGAGAATGCTGGTCTTTAGAATTTGAACACCTAGGTTTCACTACTAATTTTGCCATTTACTAAGCCTGTGTGACAATGGGCAAGACACTAACCTCTTCAGGCTTCCATTTCCTCATATTGTTTGTTTATCTGATGATTTTATATCTATTTATTTAAATTTAGATGGTCTAGAGATGACCTTTACTATCTCCTGTAGCTATAAGACTGTGTGATCCCATAATCCTATGATATGCATTATCAGCCACAATAACTCAAAGCAGTTTTGCATAACTTGTTCAGGAAATCTTTTTCCAGGAGGGGAGGAGAAAGGAAGGATGTTTGTTGGGTAATGTGTACTGTGGCAAAACAAAAACGTATCAATTAAATTTTTTCAGATGCCACTTTTTTTTCAGAGGCAGGAATTAGCCTGTTTCATTTTCCCTAATCATGCTACTACTTGTTCATAAGTGTTAAGGATGGGACTAGTATTACTCAAACTATTCTCTAACTAATCATTTCCAGGGCTCTGAGGAACAAAGCCATCCCAGTACAAGAAATGAAATGCTATTTACAGGGAATCTGTTAAATCAAACTTCTTAGAGTGGGGAAAGAATGATTTTACTATATAAGAGTTCCAGCTAGTGAACAAAAAGACCTAGCATTTCTAAAGAATATCTATCTCTGTCCTCTCCTTGTCTAAATAATAAAGCCTGAAAACAGTCAATGCATAATGAATAGAGTCCAGGAAATATGTAATTAGAGATATTAGATTGTGCATATAGTCAATAGAGAACATGCCAGAATTCTCTCTATTTCTAAGGTTACTTTTGGTTTTTAACTTTTATTGACTTTCTGCATTTAACCACTAAGAAAGATGTCAATCAGAGTGGTGTTAAATCTTGTGTCTATAATGATATGGATTATTCCATATTCCTCTGCACAGCTACCAAATTATGACTACTCCTTCCCCATTTCACAGTTTACATTCTTCTACTTTCTATCTCCTTTCCTACTGTCTTATCCACTTAAATGATGAGAATAATCTTTTGTGCAAGTTGGAACATTCTTATCCCAACCCAGACATTACCTAGTTATATGACTATACATAAAACTTCTTCACGTTTCTCAGTCCCACCATCTACAGTAAGCAGCTACCAGTGCCTTCTCCTCTGAGATTCCTTTCCACTTACTCTGTAAAGACCTTGTATATACCCAGTTATTTACATGTTGTCTTTCTCTATTAGAATATGAACTCCTACAGGGCACAGACTTCTATTGCTATTCTTTGCATTTCCAGCACTTAGCCCAGGGCATGCAATATAGTAAACTTGTTGACTAAATGGGGCTCAGTTTCCCCAATACAAAATGAAGGAAATTGGACTACAGTCTCTAAAGTTCCCTCCAACTTTAAAATGTTGAGATATTTTGCCTTTGCCTCATCTTTTTGTCTCTCCTACTTAAAATGGATGCCTGCTGGGATAGCTAGGTAGGTCAGTGGATAGAGTCGGGCCTAGAGACAGGAGGTCCTGGCTTCAAGTCTGGCTTCAGACAATTCCTAGCTGTGTAACCCTGGGTAAGTAATTTAACCTCCATTGCCTAGCCCTTACCATTCTTCTGCCTTGGAACCAATACTTGGTATTGCTTCTAAAACAAAATACAAGGATTTTTCAAAATGTTCGCCTGCTATATTTTTGTGTACAAGAAAGCAAAACAAATTTAGACTTGTTCTTTGGTTTCTATCTATTCAATCATAGCACCTTTCTGACTAACTAGATTCCAAACAGATGTGCCAGTACATTATATAAGAATCGAGTTTTGAAGTCTACAGATAGCACAATACTACTCTGCAAACAGATGGGAATTTAATCATTAAACTGCATAAAAGCATGGTTTGTAATCCACAGGCCAACTATCACATTGTATTTAGATCATTTGAATCCAATTTGCATTTTAAAAATTAAGCATATACATGAGTTGCATATATATATATATATATATACACACACACACACACATATGCATATAAATGAAATACAAATCAGTTGTGCAAAGAGCCTTCTTTTTGATCATCCATCCATTTAAAACTGAATAGGACTAAAAATTTTTGTTCATTTCCTTGTCCTATTAGATCCAGTGGTCCAAGAACAATCTATAAATTTGGTGAAGAGGAGCAGGGCCAAGATGGTGGAGTATCATCTTGGTCAGGAACCCAACAAATCTCTCAACATTCCCCTTTAAATAATTTTAAAATAACTCCTTGAATCAAATTTTGGAGCAACAGAGTCAACAAAAGGTCTGGGTGAGACATTTTTTCCAGCCTAAGACCACTTGGGAGTTTAGCAAGAAAGGTCTGTGACAATGGGGCAGAGCTGGCTCTGACCACAAGTAGCAGCCCTTGAGGTGAACCATGATAATGGCAGCAGAAAACACCAGTAACAACTTTGGGAGTCTCATGTAAGAGGATTATCCAACTGATCATAAAGAGATTATAGAGGACCCTTTGTTGGCACTGGATGAAGTTGACAAAGATTGGCAATTCTACTACCTGTATGCAGTTCTGGATCACAGTTCCAAGGAAAAGAGGAATGCTAATGCTTGCTGCTGCAGGAAACCAGGGACCCTTCCTGGGTAAAGATCAGAGTACAGACCAGGAAAGCAGTGATCAAACCTCTCCTCAAATCACACTACCTTGAAAACACCAAAAACTTGCAAATCCCTACAACTAGCTCTAAAAATAGCAGTACAAAAACTCCTGAAGAAGGGTAGAGCCCAAGATGGCTAAGTAAAGACAGGGACTCATCTGAGCTCTCCAAATTCCCCTCCAAACAACTTTAAATAACATTAACACCTCAAAAAAATTCTGGAGTAGCAGAACCAACAAAAGGATGGAGTGAAATAATTTTCCAGTCCAAGACAACTTAAAAGGTTGGCAGGAAAGATCTATCTCACTGGGGTGAAAGTGGAATGCAACCCAGTACAGGACATACTCCAAGCAAGCCAGCAGCAGGTCATTGGAACTACTGAACTGGCTGTGTCAACTTCCAGAGCTCTCAGCCCACAGAGAAGCAGTAAGAGGGTCAAACAACTGGTCAGAAGGAGATTAAAGGGGACCCTTTGCTACCACTATTACATTGCCTATATAGCTCTGGGTCACAGTCCTAGGGCAAGGAAGAACAGTGGCAGAAACAGGGCCCAAGACATTGTACTAGACTAGAAAACTATTCTCATGATCACTTACAGAGCAGAGCACAGAGCAGGAAAGCAATGACCCCACTTTTCCTTAAATTATATCACCTTAAAGGAACAAAAAACTTACAAATACCCAGAACTAATTCTGGAAATAGTAGCATGAAAAACCAGAATCATGGTACAATGCCCCCTTCATCCTGGAAGCAGAGCCCAACTTTAAATTAAAGTTAAAAGTCAAGAAATAGCCTGAAAACAAATGAACAAACAACAACAAAAAGAACCTGACCACAGAAGCATACTGTGGAGACAGGGAAAATTAAGAAACAAAATCAGAAGATGACAATAAAGTCAAAACAGCTTCATCCAAAGTCTCAAAGAAAAATGTGAATTGGTCTTAGGCTCAAAAAATAATAATAATTCAAAAGGGACTTCAAAAATTGAATAAAAGTGGTAGAGGAAAAATTGGAGAAAGAAATTAGAGTGATGCAAGAAAATCATGAAAAAAACTCAATAGCTTGGAAAAGGAATCACAAAAATTAAAAGACACTAATACCTCAAAAAACAGAATAGGTCCAATGATGAAAGAGGTACAAAAATCCACTGAAGAACGTAAAAAGTGCAATTAGCCAAAAGCTCATTGAAGAAAATAATGTCTTAAAAAGTAGAATTGGATAAATGGAGGCTAATAATGCCATGTGTAATGATGGGGAGTAGGGGAAAAAAAGATCCATTGGGAGAGCTTTACCTCTCCCCTGGCTATGAGAAAACTTTGTATTTCAGAAATTAGTTTTATTTAGAAAGAGATTTAGGGCAACCCAGAACCCCTGTAACCTTTACCCTTTGCCCCAATTAACAATTAAATCATATAAGCAGTAAGATAGCAAATTCAATCTCATTTATTTATATCTAGAGAGTAAACCCATTGGCAGACTCCATCTTGTTGCCAGTTTTCAAGAAGACACGAGGGGGAGGCTTGTGAGCACCCCAAACCAGCGCATATCTGGATTGAGGTCCCTCATACCTCTACTTGTAGAGAAGACTTCCCCATCACCCTTGAGGGCCAGCATGGCCACCAAGGGGTACGCCTTCACCAAGGGGAGATCTCCATTTTGTCTCCCTCAAGTAATTCAGGGACTCTGAGAGGGAGTAGTGAGGGAAGCCATTTTCATCAACCCTTTCCTCACTGCCCTTAACCCTCATTTCTCCATCTAAGGAGTGTGGGTCTACCCAAAATTACACATGAAAGATCAAAAAACAATGAAACAAAATCAAAAGAATGTATACAGAGATAGAGATGGAGTGAGTTGAATATACAATGATCTAGGACAATTCTGAGGGACCTATGAAAAGAATGTTATCCACATCTAGAGAAAGAACTGTTAGAATAGAAATGTAGAAGAAAACATGATTCATCACATGTTTATTTGGGAATATGATTTGGTGGTTTAGTTTTAAAAGATTATTACAAAAATGATCAATATGGAAATAGGTTTTGAGTGTTAATACATGTAAAACTCAGTAGAATTGCTAAGTAACTAGTAGTGTTTATTGCTGGGTCAAAGACATGTACATTTTCATAGTCCTTTAGGTATAGCTCTCCAGGTTGGTTGGACCATTTCACAACTTGACCAGTAATTTATTAGTGCACTTAGTTTCCCTTTTCCCCTCCAGTATTTGTCATTTCTGGTAGATGTGAAGAGGTATCTCAGTGATTTTTTTTTCAAACCCTTACTTAGAACAAACCCTGTCTTAGAATAAATACTAAGTACCAGTTCCCAGGCAGAAGAGTGATAAGGGCTAGGCAATTAGGATTAAGTGACTTTCCTAGAGTCACAGAGCTAGAAGTGTCTGAGGTCAGATTTAAACCCAGGACCTTCTGTCTCCAAGTCAATACAGCAATCCAAGACAATTCCAAAGTCTTCACGATGAAAAAATACTGTCTTCCTCCAGATGAGAAATGATAAAACTTTGAGTACAAATTGAAGTATAATTTTTTTTGTAATATGGTTTATGTAGAAATGTGTTTTGCATGATTTCATATGTATAATTGACATAATTCTATTTACTTTCTCAGTGGGTAGGAGAGGGGTAGGAGTGAGGGAGAGAATTTGGAACTTAAAAAGAAAAGAATGATTTAAATAAATAATAATTTTAAAGACATATTTTAAAATTTTCAGTGAAGAAATACTAAGAAATGGTCTTATGGTCAAAGCTCTGAGAGTAATGACCCTGAAGATCACCACAGAATGACTTCATTGAAATCTAAGAAAAGTCATCTTAATTTTATGCTACTTTATAGGCACCTACTGAGTGTATCTTATAATAGCACTACCCAGTGAATGCTGGGATCCTTGTGTTTTTGGCTCATTGCCACTACCCAGATAAGCAGACTGAGCCACCTCTCTTTATGAAGAATGACTCACAGAGAGCACCATCCTGTTGGGTCACATTGTTTAAAAGCACTTTTCAAAGAATGAATCAAACCCAAGTATTACCAGTGCAGAAAGCTGGCCTATTTTCTGATTCCCTCTCTTTATAAAAAGGCTAAATTAGCTTTAAGTCACAGATTAGCCATTTCTGTCTTCTCTTAAAACAAAACAAAACTGCATATTCTATTGCTGCTCATATTCCTTAATCCTGTCTGAGAAACAAGATAGCCATGATAAACTTATTGTCAGTGCTTTCTGTTACTAATCAAACCCAGGAAGGAGGCACTACTTACATGTCTTAGCAACTGCTTCCAATGAATCCAAAACAGTCTGATTTCTTGAACTAAGTTCTTCTTCCAACTTTTCCACAGATGTTTGCAACTAAGAAACCCAACAAAACCAAATTAGGTCACTTACCAAACATCACTCTCATTATATATGTTTTACTGTCTTGAACAAAAAAAGAGAAGCAAAAAAGAACAAAGACAAATACAATAAAATCAGAAAACTCAAAAACATTCAGAATATTTTCAACATTCTATTGCTTCTTTGAATATGAAGACACCTTACCTTGTGCATACTTTCTCTGACATAGGAAATAAAGCTGTTTAGAGCCTCACTAAAATAGATAGGAAAAAAATAAGTATATAAATACCTGTATGAGTTACTACAACAATCATAAATGGAAAGAAGTTGATGAGGCATGAAGTGGACAGTAGAATACCTCATATATCATCATAAAATCAATTACTTGCTCAGAGCTCTTCAAAAACATAGATGAGGAAGCATCAATGCCCAAACCAGAAGAAAAAGATCTGACAATTTGCACTTTCCTTGACTGCTTTCAAATCACATAATCATAGGCTTTAGAGCTAAATGAGGCCTTAAAGGTCATGTACTCGAAGATTCTCATCTTACAAGTGAGGAAACTGAGGTGCAGAGTGAGACTAGAACTTGTCCCCAAAGTGATATAGCTAGCAAGTGACAGTCTTACTCAACCATTTAGAAAAGGAAAATCACTTTTTTTCTTTATAAACATGCCAGTTTCCTATATCAAAAATAAAAGCAAGCTCACTTTCCAAAGAATCACAAAAGATTCCAAGTCATTCTTGAACTAAATTACTTTTTTTGAAAGAGAGTATGAAATTCTAATTTGTTCCTCTCATGGTCCACATTGGGTAAGGAGTTTTCTGTAAAGAGTCAAACACAAACATAGGTTTCTGACTTAGCATGATTTCTACTACAAGAAAAAGATACCAGTAACAACTTTGGAAAAAACATCTGATAAAAAATGGTGTATCATCATTATTCTCCAAAAAATTCTTTAAGATGGTCTCTTAAAGAAACAGCAACAACTAATTATTATTTCTGTTTTGTTTATGTTACAATGGTTTTATTTGTCTTTTAATTTTTTTAATTGGGAGGTAGGAGGAGGAGAAAAATGTTTTTTATCTAAAATGAAAGATTTTTTTTTAAAAGAAACAACATTGTACTTAACTTGTATACTTATACAGCATAGGTCTTAGTGCCAGAAAGGATCTTAGAAATCATCTAGTTGAACTTCTTCATTTTACAGATAGGAAAACTATTGCCAGTGGAGTTAAAGCCTCTCCATGGTTATGAAGGTAGCAGTAAAGAACTGGGAAATTGATTTGGAGTTGAAATATTGATCCTAATTGGGATGGTGTTGATGATGTTATTGAGATACTAAGGTTATTGAAGTCCTTAGTACCTCTCAGTGAAATTAACCTGTGAGCCTGTCTCACTGGGACTAGTGCTCAATTCAGTCTCTAAGACAAGGTGTTGAAAACCAGGTACAGGGATTTATTCTTGAGAAAACAAGGTATTATGAAGGGGGGATTAAGGAATAAGGGTTCCCTACCTCTAAAGGATTTCTCACTACCATCCCACCTTCTAAAACCTCCTCACAGAGGTGCCTTCTTTAACTTGATGTTCCCTAGGCCCTAACCTGTCTGTCTAGACCCAAATGGCTGACTAGCTAAACCTGACACTATTTAATCCTCCCAGATTGATTTGTAAGATGTAAAAGGTCTTCAGATATATCTAGAAATTAACTCAGGATAGTTGGATCCACCCTAGCTGGGCCAGGCCAGAGTTGGGCTCAGCCTCACCAACACTGTAGTTTTGCTCAATTTAGCTGGTCACAGATCTTCTTAGTAGACAAGAACACTACCAGCATATAGGAACAGTTTGATTTTGAAGCAAAGGAAGGGTTTCTTCAGTCAGGAACAACAGAGGTAAGCCTATTCAGCTCCATGGGACAGAAATTCAAAACCTCCTCAGCTCATGCCAGAGGAAGTCCAAGAGCTCCAAGTCAGCTCAAGAGACAGGAAGTCCAAGAGCCCTAAGTGACTGTTGGTATTTACTCTTTATACCTTCTCTGTATTCCAAAATCTTGCAAAAACCTCTCTCTTACTTCTTGTAACCCATTTCTCTCCATCCCATATTACAGAGTCTTCTGACTCCAAAGCCATTACTTTTTCCACTACCCCATATTTTAATTTGTTTTGTGTTTATTTGTATAAGTTGTTTTCCATACTAGATTATGAGGCAGAATTGTACCTTATTTAATCTGTATCTGTCTCCTAAGAACAAGTGTAAGCACTCTAAAATTTTTTATGTAAAAGTTTGTCTTTTTTCTTTAGATCATTGTATCAAGTTCTAAATTTGAATTATACTAAGACAGTTCTAGGTCTATTCTTCCTGTTTCACAGAGAAGAACTCAATGAAATATTTCAAGATCCTATAGCACTATAAAGGCTTGAGAGCAGAATAAGAATTTTAAATCTGAGAATGTTTTTATATGGAAGAAATAATAAAATTATGAAAAAGGCTAAAGAATGACTTTTGGAGAGTCCAACAATGCCACATGACTATAATTGGACCCTATTCCCACTCCTCCTTTGTGATCCAGTCCAATGGGCCTTTCCTTGCTCCTGATACATGACACATGTCCCCCCTTCCATCTCTGTGTCCTTGCTCTAATGTCCCACATGCTTGGAATGCTCTTCCTTCTTACCTCAACCTCACAGATCCCCTCTCTTATTTAAGATGCTACTCAAAAACTATTTTTTGTATGAAGTCTTTCCTGATCCCCTTGCTGTTAACTGCTATTTCCTCATTTCAAAATTAATTTATATTTAATTACTTTGTATATGTCTATATTCACTTTATGTATATTATATATATGCTTATGCATGTACTTGTCTCCCCTTCTACAAATGTAAGCTCCATGTGAGTAGATATTGTTTCATTCTCTGTACCGTATGTACAGAGCACAGGGCCTGGCCCATAAAAAAGTGCTTAACAAATTCTTATCAATAGACTGATTAGAAGTAAAAAATTAATCACATCACCAGACATGAACTGATTCTTTATTCTCAAAACATTATTCAAGGTATCTGAGCATTGTCTCTCAAAACACTATCTGATCTGGCCTCATACACACTTCCTAGCTATGTGACCCTGGAAATGGCTTAACCCCATTTGCCTAGTCCTTTTCCTTCTGTCTTAAGAGTTGTTATTAAGCCAGAAAAAATTTTTTTAACTACAACAACAAAAACTATCTCTGAATATTTAAAAATAACTCATAAAAAAGAATACCCAAATTCTTTCTACAATTGTTAAAAATTATTTTTGGATTCTTTATTTAACCTCTTAAAAATTCTCAAACCTACCTATTTGGAATTAGAAATGTTGAATTATTAGTCACAGCAGATAATTAATAAAAGCTCACATTTTTAATATGTGTGGATGTATGCATATATATTTTTTCATATACAGTCTCTCATATAATTCTCACAATAATCCTAAGACATAGATGCTGTTACTATCTTCATTTTATGGATAAGGAAACTAAGACTGAAAGATTAAATGTCTTGTCCAGAGTAAGGCAGTTAAGAAGTGTCTGCAATTGAATTGGCACATAGATTTCCCTCACTACAAGTCTAGTACTCTATCCACTATACCAGTGATGGTAAACCTTTTAGAGATGGATTGTCAGGCTCTGCCCCCCATCCCACACACCAGACCAAGTGCCATGCCTGTCCCTCACCCCCACCCCACACAGGGGAGAGAGAAAGTGCTCCCACTGGGCTGCTAGGTGGAGGGGTGGGTAATGTGAAAAAATGTTGTCAGGCTGTGGAGAGGGGGAAGGGAGTAGCTCCACCTGTCCCTCTGCCTTTCTAGTAACAAATTGGGGGGTGGGGGGGAGAGCCATGTGCCCACAGAGAGTGCTCTGCATACCATCTTTGGCACTCATTCCATAGGTTCACCATCACTGCACTGTACATGCTGCTGCTCAAAAGGCACTCACAAAACAGTAAAAATCTGATAATTGTTTCTAATGGAGGTTAATCAGGGAATTATTGATCATTCTGAGTCTCTCCCTCACTCTCAGTCATCTATCTACTTGATGAGAATATAAATCATTTACTTTAAGGTGTGATTACAGGTTGGAGAAGATACAGAGGAAGGTACAAGGCAAAGTAGATAGAATGCTAAACCTGGAGTCAGGAAGTTGTTATTCAGTTATTTTTCAGTTATATCCAACTCTTTGTGACTTTGTTTGGGGTTTTCTTGGCAAAGAGACTGGAGTGATTTGCCATTTCCTTCTCCAGCTTGTTTTATAGATGAGGAAACTGAGAAAAACAGAGTTAAGTGACGTATCTAGGGTCAAACAGCTAGTAAGTGTCTGAAGCCAGATTTGAACTCAGGAAGATATCTTCCTGTCTCTAGCCCCAGAGCTCTATCCACCTGGCTGCCCCAGGAACCAGGAAAACCTGAGTTCAAACAGATTTGAACTCAAATACTTACTAACAATATTAACCTGGGCAAGGAACTATCTTTCTTGAATTTATAAGAATGATCCCACCACTTAGACCTTTTTAATTTTTTTTCTTCCATTGGCTTTCTGTATTGGAGTGCAACAAAGGGAAGGAAGGAGAGGGGAGGGGATTTCTCTCTCTCATCTACAAACAGAAGCATCAATGACAATTTACAGCAGAAAGACATGGCATTGGAAGGCATATGCTTATACCCAGACTTCCCAATCCTAGATTCTCCTTTGCCTTTATTTTCCTTTTTGTTCACAAATTAGAGACTATGAGAATGAATGTTTCCAGTTCAAGAGTAATCCTAAGCACATGAAAAAGTGCTCTAAATCTCTAATAATCAGAGAAATGCAAATCAAAACAACTCTGAGGTATCACCTCACACCTAGCAGATTGGCTAACATGACAGCAAAGGAAAATAATGAATGCTGGAGGGGATGTGGCAAAGCAGGGACACTAATTCATTGCTGCTGGAGTTGTGAATTGATCCAACCATTCTGGAGGGCAATTTGGAACTATGCCCAAAGGGCACTAAAAGACTGTCTGCCCTTTGATCCAGCCATAGCACTGCTGGGTTTGTACTCCAAAGAGATAATAGGAGAAAGACTTGTACAAGAATATTCATAGCTGCACTCTTTGTGGTGGCAAAAAATTGGAAAATGAGGGGATGCCCTTCAATTGGGGAATGGCTGAACAAATTGTGGTATATGTTGGTGATGGAATACTATTGTGCTCAAAGGAATAATAAACTGGAGGAATTCCATGGGAACGGGAACAACCTCCAGGAATTGATGCAGAGTGAGAGGAGCAGAACCAGGAGAACATTGTACACAGAGACTGATACACTGTGGTACAATTGAATGTAATGAACTTCTCCATTCGTGGCAATGCAGTGATCCTGAACAACTTGGAGGAATCTATTAGAAAAACCACTATCCACATCCAGAGGAAAAACTGTGGGAGTAAAAACACTGAAGAAAAACAACTGCTTGAATTCATGGGTCGAAGGGATATGGTTGGGGATGTAGATTCTAAATCAGTGGTTCTCAACCTTTCTAATACCGTGACCCCACAATACAGTTCCTCATGTTGCAGTGACCCCAAACCAAAAAATTATTTTGATGGCTACTTCAAAACTGTAATTTTGCTACAGTTGTGATTTGGAATGTAAATACCTGATATGCATTATGTATTCTCATTGCTACAAATTGAGAGGTTGAGAACCACTGCTCTAAATGAACATCCTAGTGCAAACAACAACATGGAAATAGGTTCTGATCAAGGGCACAAGTAATACCCAATGAAATTAAGCATCTGCTGCGGGAAGGGTGGGTGGAGGGGAGGAAGGGAAATAAAGTGAGTATTGTAACCAAAAAAAAAATAATAATAATAATAAAAGAGTAATCCTGAGTTTGAGAATCAGGCACTAGCTTCACCAAGGAGAATTTTCTTACTATATGCTTTGAGAAAAAAGGAACTACTAAAAAGAGGACCCTATAGCTAAAGGAATAAAGCCAAGCCATGAGGTGCCAGGGATCTAGACTTTGCGAGCCTTCTATGATATCACTGTGAATAGCTTGCATGTTATAGATGCAAGGTAAACGGGGTGTATTTCTTCATTACAAAGTCTCATTTTCTTCTGGGAGATTATAATGAACTAATTAACTGCTTTATGTTTCCTAATTTCTTCATACATACTTATAAGTCTTATGCATCTTATGACATTTCTGTGGTGGAAGAAATAAAGACTGTCCCAGAACTTATTATATATATGCTATATACTCAATTCTTCATCTATCTTTGAGGTACTTAGTGACCACTATTTAAAGAAACCCAGACATAACTCATACTCCATTTTAGAGATTTCTGCATAGTTTTGTTTTGTTTTGTTTTGTTTTGTTTTGTTTTTGAATGGAGGAATGGTCAGAGAAAAATTGACTTCTCTAAGTTGATATGATCCCAGAGTCCTCGGAGGGCACTGAGCCAAGTCATGTTGGGGCTGGGGGGTGGGGAGGGATTAATTAGACTGATCAGAGGTTCCTTAATAAACTCTTATTACATGTCTGTTCAGAAGTCATTTCTATACCTCCATATTAAAGAATAAGTTGCTTATATTTATTTTTCATTACTTTTAGGAGATTCCTGTACAGGTATAGGTTAGCATAGGCCTTTCCAATTCTGAAATTCTATCTAGTGAAGAAAATATTTTTCTCTATTCAAGGAGAAAGAAGTATTATTTTGTCTAAAAATTCATAGCCTATCAGTATAATCTAAGCTTTTCTGTAAGAAAAGGTAAAAATTAGGAAATTCTGTTAATCTATGTAAAAACAAAGTCATATCTTCTAAATAAGAATAAGAACTATCCTATATCACTATTGTAGAGGGTTGATCAGAAAAGGCTTTTTAACTTGATAAGATTAAAGGAATAAGTTCACTGTTTGGGATGCTGTATGAAATAGTCTGAATTCTCAAGGAGTGGTTAAATTTCACATTATCCCCAAGAATCGGATGCATCCCCAAAGTGTTTGTAAAGACTGGTTGTATCTCCCTATGTAAGATATAAGCCTTATTCAGGTCCTAAGATAACTGATGATGCTGTGATGCTATCTGCAATAATAGAGGCCTAGGTATTTGTTGATCCATTCATATATTATTAAAGGTGGGTAATTAAGTCTAAGGAGATAATTTGATTGGTTCAAACTTGTGATTAGAATTCCTTTGTACTGCATATAAAAGGAAGCATTCAGACCTGCTAGAGGTCATACAGTCAGTAATCAAAGAACAGAGCATGATCAAATTTGAGAACTGAAAGTAGAACTAGGTCCCTGTGTGAAGGAACAAAAGCCTGTCCATCCCTATAACTTTCCAGAGAACATCTCCCCACTTCTTACCAGTACCAGAGATGGCAGCCATGGAGAGGCATTGTCTGAGGCATGTTACGGTTGCATATGCTCTTAATGTTGTGGCCTAATTGGTGGAAGAAGCCCAAGGTAGTGGTAAAAAAAAAAATCAGAGAATTTGGACCTTGTCTTCTGGATAAGTGCCAAGAATCCAGGGTTGGAGCCAAGATGTCAGAGTAACAAGAAGTACAATTTAGTTCTCCAATACAACTCTTCCACAAGGATCTAGAAAATGTACCAGATGGAATTCTAATCAGAACATCAAAGAAAAAAATCAAAGTGAGTCATATTTCCAGCTCAGGTCAACACAGAGAGATAAACAGAGAGGGCTGTGGACATTTGAGATGGAGCCTGTTTAGAGGCACACAGGCACAGAGGATTCTAGTGTGTAAGCACTGAAAGAAAAAAGAGGCTATGTACCAGAACACAGAAATCCTAGCCTCATACAAAGGGACCCTGACCTTGTGAAGGTTATGGGAACAGATAGATGCCAACTGGCAGTTCACTACTCAGTTCTAGGTCATAGATTTTGGGCTGACTGACAGGGCACCTGGGCCTAGGTGAGGAGTGTTCACCAAGATTGAATCTGGTCTTTGATTATTATTTTACTATGCAAATCATGACTTGTCATTGAATACAACCCCCAAACCCACTGCAGTTAATTCTACCACAATCCTAAAAAATCCCTCATAGATAGAAACTACCTTTCCAAGACCTAATCACTTGTTCTTACCTGCTTAATGAGGCTAATCTGTTTCTCACAAAAGAACACCAATAGCTTCACCATCACCATTAACGAAATGTCCAGGCTTCTTTAGAGAAGCTTTGACTTTCTATCCTCTTTCTGTGATTCTCCATAAGTACAAAATTGCAAACTTAAAAACCTCAGTGTGGTCAAAGAGACTATAAATGTTATTGTTTTTAAGCTAAACTAACATTTACTAGGCATGAACTGTGTTTGAAAACCTAAACTGGATACTATTCTCTAATGCCAAAGTTGCTATCTTTGTATTCCTTTCCCTTTAAATTTTTTATTTCTTTTCCACCACATTATGACTTGGTCTCATTGACATAAAACAAGAAACTAAAAGCAAGAGCTTACACTGAAATAGAATTTATCATAACTATACCTTCCCACTCTTCCATTATGGAATTTAGATTCTTATGCTTGAATGTTTCTAAATTAAGAGTCCTGGCTTTTTTCTTTACTTCTTTGAGACACTCCTAGAACAGAAAGCTCATAATTTGTTCTCTGTTTTCACTGAATGTTAAATGGCTCTGAAATTATATAAACTTGTATTGAACAGATGACAGAAAATGCTGAGAAAATTCAGAGAGTGAGTACCTGGAGAAAAGAAACCCATCAATCAGTAGCTTAAAATATGTATTAATCAACAGGCAATGGTCCTATAAATAGCTAGTTTGTTGCTTTATTTCTAAAGGAAAGATGGCTACAAAATAGAAGGAAAAGAAATCTTATATTTTGAGTCCCCTCAAAAATTCTGTTTGTTCTTTTGAAAATGAAATATATCTTGTAGCTGTTCAAAGTGAAATGAATGATTACTATTAACAGTCACAGTAGTAATTAAATCAAACAAGATCCTCTAACATGGTTCCTTTGATAAGGAGGTGCTATTGTTTTAAAAAATAGTAATAAAGAACATTGTATATTTTCAATCTTTTCTCAATTGGAGGGGTATACAAAGAAAAACAGTGGCCATGGTGTTTTCAGCTTGTAGCTGAGAGGTTTCAGGAAGAAGCTAATGCTTTTTTCTGATGACTTATTTGGCCTGGAGGGAAGGGTAAGAAAAGATAATGCCATGAAACAGATAAGCACAACACCAAGTAGGCAGGAAAGGAGATGAAGGATCAGTATGGAGCTGCAGCCACCAAAAAGAGATGAACTAGCCATCAGCCTCAATCTATAAGAAGACAGCTTGTTTATAGTACTTTCTATGAGAATGAGCTCTACCAAATTCCACCTGAAAGGTAGTCAGTAGTCCTGGGGAAAATGCTAGTCTCAAATCTCAGAGGACTCAGCCTGACTCAACTCATGCACCAATGCCCTTCTGAAGGTCATGACTGTACAATAACCCTGGGGAAAGGCAGACATCCAAATACAATGCTTTATAAGGTTGATATTTCAGAGGAAGAAAGCACTAGGCATGAGACAGCTATAATGAAGCACTATTCATGAGTGAAGAGAGATAGTGTGGTTTAATGAAAATAAATCAATCAGCATTCATTATGAGTTTACCCTGTATAAAGCATTATTTTAAGAAATGGAGAAACAGGTAAAAGCAACAGGGCTCCCATCAAAGAGCTTCCTTCTAGTGGAGGAAACAGCATGTATAGACATACAATAAATAATAAAAATAGCTAACATTTATAGCACTTACTATGTGCCAAGCACTATGCTAGGTACTTTGCAATTATAATCTTTTTTTTTACTTTCACTTTCTGTCTTAGAATCAATATTGTGTATTGATTGGTTCCAACCTAGAAGAGTGTTAAGTAAGGGTGAGGAAATTGGGATTAAGTGAATTCCCCAGAGTCACAAAGCTAGGAAGTTTCTGAGGTCACATTTGAACCCAGTACCTCCTACTCTAGGCCTGGCTCTCCATCCACTGAGTTACCCAGCTGCCCCCAGAATCTCTTCATTCCTAAGGAACATGGGACATTAGGACTTTGTCAAGTTTCTAGCAGATAGGGAAACTAGGAAATGTCTAAAGAGTGTGTTATTTAAGATGACAAGCCTGGGATTCTATGAAGTAGAAGTCAGGAAAGATAACATGCCAGACCTGGACAACCAGTGCAAAGACAGAGGTCAGGAACTGAATGTTATGTGTGAAGAACAGCAACCAGGCTGGTGTGGCAAGATTGTCAAATAAGTAAAGAAGGGTAATGTGAGGGGGTAGCCCAGTGGATTGAGAGTCAGGCCTAGAGATGGGAGGTTCTAGGTTCCAATCTGGCCTCAGACACTTTCCAGCTGTGTGACCCTGGGCAAGTCACTTGACCCCCATTGCCTAGCCCTTACCACTTTTCTGCCTTGGAATAGAGGGAAGGTAAAAGTTTTTTTTTTTTAAAGGGTAATGTGAGAAGAAACTGGCACAATAGTGAAGAGTACCAGCAGAGTATGAAGTATTTTAAATAACAAAACAAAGGATTTTAAGCTCCATCTTGGGTGGAGGTAATAGGGAAGTAATTTAAGTTTTCTGAGTGGAGGAGAGTATATATGTAACATAGTCCAACCTGTGCTTTAGAAGATATATGAAGGACAGATTGGAAGAAGGAAAGACTTGGGACAAAAAGATCAATGAGGAGGCTACTGTAATAGTCCAGGTTATAAGCGATTAGGACCTAGGTGGTAGCCATGTGAATGGAGAGAGATGATGTATCTAAGAGACACTGTGGAGAAAGATTTTGGCAACTGATTATTTAAACACACACATACACAAACATATATATATATATATATATATCTTATATATCTAATATAGAGGTACATATACATATATCTATATCTATAGACAGATCAAGAGTATGAGTGAGACTGAGATGTTAAGGATGACTTTGAGGTTATAGACCTGGACAACCAGAAGGATGACAGTTAATAGTAATTCAGTTCATTCGGAGCCAGAAAAACTGGGTTCATTTCTGGCTCCACTACTTGCCTATGTGTCTTTGGACAAGTCTCTTTTCTTCTCTTGGCCTTATTTTACTTCTATGTAAACTCAATGTGGCCAGGCTTAATTCCAGTAATTTAAACATTCTTGCCCTTTTCCCTCATCAATATGAAGAAAACAAACAACCATGTAATTACTACTAACATCCATAAGCAATGATCACTAACACAATATAGACTACATTATATAAGCTCATTTTCACAGTATCAATAATGGCTGAAGAAAAGTGGAAAAGAATATATGTCACTATTTCTTCACAAGTGGGAGAATGTCTGCTATGTCAAATGGATCAGCATCTTAAGTAACTTAGTAGAAAGAACACTAATAGGGAGAAGACTTGGATTCAAATCCCAGTTTTGCTGCTTATATTTTATGTGACTGGGGCAATTTATCTTAGGTAGGCTTCAGTTTCCTATCTGTAAAACAAGGTTAAATTAGATAATTTCAAAGGTCCCTATCAAACTCTAGCAATTATGATTGCAATGAGATTAAAACTACATCTAAGAGGCAAAAGACTGAAAATCATGACTGTTAGGAACTAGCTTCCAAATACTAGACAAATTAATTTTTCTGCTCTAGGTCTTGAGCTTCAATACCTGTAAAATGAGCTTAGGGGTTCCAATTTACCTTCTAAATATAATCAAGATGAAATAACAAGATACAATATCAACCCCTTCACAAATGAATATGTCAATAGACCCTCAGACCCTTCTCACAAAATCCACAATTTTTCATTGGGAATATCAGCAATAACCATATTCTTTTGCTTTATTGAGCTGCTTCTGGAAATATAGCTCCAAACTCTAAATTTTGCATTTTCCCCTAAAATAGGAAGCCAACTGAATGCCATTTCTAATTGGAAAGAAAGTGACTATCTTTCAAAATATATACATACATAGTTTTATACAAAATATATACAATATATCTTTCAAAAATATATACAAGCCTTAGCTTTCATCTACTATTCTATTTGCAGGAGGTCCACTAGTTTTCTTTCTTCCAGAATGAGCAAAAATCCTCATAAACCTGAAGCTTTAAAGCACAGAAGTATATTTTACTAAACTAAATATGTAATCAACAGCAGTCATGGAATAGGAAGACATATTCCTTTGCTCATGTATGGCACACACTTGAACTTAAAAACTTTGATATCAGTCCATTTTCCACTTCCATCCAAGGAAATGAATTTTCTTTCACTTACCTGTCTTTGAGTATGTTTTCATACCTGTCCTGTTTATCTTGTGCTCTCTTCTTATTCTCCTCAAATTGCTCCAAGATACTTTTTGATTTTCCCATAGGCAAATGAGGAAGAAGTAACTTTTCATCCTTTGTATCTCCCCCAAATAGCTGCGGTTTTGCCTGATACTTTGTGAAAACACTGGGTTCACTCTGGTGGAAATAAAAAAGAAGTCATTAAAGCATCTCAGAAACAAAAGTGCTTATAATCCCCTCAATTTTCAGCAAAGTAGGTCCATTTCCACATATGTGACATGATTCTAAACATATTACTCTGTAGCTTTGAATCATTCACTTTAGTCTTAACATAACAGATTCTCTAGAACAATAAAATTTACATTGACAAAATAAAGCTCTTGGAGACCAAGAAAGACAGTGGAGCAGAAGGATTCAGTACAACCCAGCTCTTTACAGTACCTAATCCTAATTCACAAAGAACATGGAATACCAGAGTAAGAAGTAATCAAGAATCAAAACAGATACCATAGTGAATAATTTTTTCAGCTCAGGAGAGGACAGGGAGTCAGTGAGAGGCCTGTGGGTACTGAGAAGCGTGTCCAACTTGTAAAACCCTCACAGAGCTGGATCTATACTGGGGCTAAGGGCCTATGTCCCAACAGAAGAATTAGGGGTCAAGGATCCAACAAAAACAAAGTTAAATAGAGAAAATAATACTAGAAGAATAAATAAACAACAAAAGATGCCCATGATAATGATTTATTGTGGAGCCAGGAATATGCAAGACACAAACTCAGAAGAAGAGAGTAACTAACTCTACAACTATGAGCAAAGTCTTAAAGTAAAATACATGTTGGCCAAAAGGATAATAATTTAAAAATCATATTGTGAGTGGGATGAGATCTCTTTAGGAAAGAATTGAAAAAAGAACTGATAATAGTAAAGATTTTAAAGGAGAATTAACAAAGGTCAAAAAAGACCAAAAAATATAAGCTTACAACCAAAAAATAACTTAGCTAACAAAACTGAGTATGATACTATGGGGTGGGGTGGAGGGAGAGATGGATCTTTAATGAAATAGAAGATTTCCAACCATCCCTGATGAAAAGATTAAAATTAGGTAGAAATTGTAAAATGCAAACACAGGAATCAAGAGCATGTAAAAAAGGTAAATACGTTTGAGCAATTGGGAGGGCCTATAAATGGATGAAGTATTTATATTCTAATAGGGTAAAATACACAAGTTCTCATTAGAACTCTGTCATCTAGGATCAATGATGGAGTTAGATGAAACAAAAGGCTTGGGAATTTTTTTTTTTATGATCTTATAAAAAGAAAAAGAAATTAAGAAAAAAGAGGGAAAAGAAAACACTAGAGAAGAAAAATTTACTAGTCTCTTCGAGGTCAGAGAGTAAAAATGGCTGCATTCTCTGCCTCAGGTAACCAATATGATTGCTTCTTCAAGGTAATGAGTTTTGTTTTTTTTTTAAAACCCTTACCTTCCGTCTTGGAGTCAATACTGTGTATTGGCTCCAAGGCAGAAGAGTGGTAAGGGCTAGGCAATGGGGGTTAAGTGACTTGCCCAGGGTCACACAGCTGGGAAGTGTCTGAGGCCAGATTTGAACCTAGGACCTCCCGTCTCTAGGGCTAGCTCTCAATCCACTGAGCTACCCAGCTGCCCCCAAGGTAATGAGTTTTAATAAAGTTTGTAACTGGATATGGGGATAAGGAACGTGGATGTGGATTATTCCCTAACTCTAATAACACTAACTTATTACCCTCCAAGCTGACTTTGCTTTAAAGTCTCTTCTGTCCTCAGCCAAGCCAGAGCTTCTCTGATTCCACTCTCTGCCTGAGAGTTTCCCCTCTATTCTAACTAAATCTAGGCTAAATCCACGTATGAACAAGTCTAGAATATAGATTGAAATAAAGGTGAAGTCAGGAGTGATCCGTCTATCCCAGTGAGGCTGAGCCTCCCACAGAATAGTTCAATCAGCAGCTCCCTTACAGATTTGACCTTCTCAGAGTAAGAGGAGAGTTATAAACTTCAGTGATCTACAGGCTCTAGTTAAATTCTCTTACAGGAACAATTTGAACTTTCCAAGGATCAGGCCTGGGGTTTGGAGCTGGCTGTGCCTCCAGAGTCAGGAACCAACAACCTCTGGCTGGCTGTTGGAATCCCCTATTCCCCTCTCCTCGAGATTCTAAGGTCTGTCTTGTTTCGCAGCATTCCATGTCACTCTACTTGTAATCATGTTGCCTTTCTCAAAATCTCTTCTCACATTTGAATTCCACTTTCATTGGAATAAATCAAAGGAAGATAAAAATAAAACAAAGATTTTGGTATAAAAAATACATTCATTTCAACATTCAAAAAACAAAAGGGGAACAGGAAAAGAGAAGAGAGGGGAATAAAAGGGAGGGATAAGTCAAACAAATTTCAGCTTTGTATATTTGATTGTAAAGGGCTTTAAAAGGCAAGAAAGAAAAATAAGAATCTGTGATTCGTGTCTGGGCTAAGGGAAAAAAATAGGCATAGAAAACAGATTACATCAAATATAGATTCCTAGTACTTTTCATATGCCTTATTTGCCACCCTCTTCTTTATAAAGAAAAAAATGGAGGGGGTGGCAGAAAAAAAGAAAAAGTATAAAAGAGTAGGATGGAGTGGCATTATTCAATTAACACTGTAAAAGATAGTTTAATTAAAAGCAACTTCAGTTTATATTCATTGTTTTATGCCTCTATATAACTGTATATTCTCTGCCTACAAACCTATTAAATAATCAGTATTTTAATGATAAATTATAATCATAATAGCTTTAATAATAAAGAATAATTCTACTTATTTCTTAAGTATATATAAGAATCAGTAATCAATAATTGTAATATACTTAAAATTAATAATAGAATCTCCCAAAGCTATTTTTGCCAAAGGAAGTTTGTACATGTCTTCAGTGTCTTGGAATATATCCAGGAATTTCTCAGGCTGTTTCATTTGGTTCTGAAGCCACAGAATAACCTTGGCTATCCTCATTATTACTTTATATGGAAGAGAGGTATTAGACATGACAAGACCTAATCATTTTGCCAAGAAAAACATCAAACTTTCTTGTCAAGAAGCATCCAGCCTTCAAAGGAAGCCCTAACCTTCATAAGAAAAACCCTACCTAGCAGACCTTCTAGCCAAGAGGGTACCATGTCTTCAAAGGGAAAAAAACAACCTTTTTGCCAAGAAAGACTCCACTCACAGATCTCTTCTAAGTTGAATTTGTAATCTAGCTCAGATATATACATAGTCTCAGTTCAAAGCTCAGGGTCTCAGTCAATGCTGGGCTTGCACACCATGAATTTATATGAAATGCACACTTACAAATGAATAATTTTGATTACATTAAATTAAAAAGGTTTTGTACAAACAAAACAAATGCAACCAAAATTAGAAGGGAAGCAACAAATTGGGAAAAAATCTTTATAACAAAAACCTCTGACAAAGGGCTAATTTCTCAAATTTATAAGGAACTAAATCAATTGTATGAAAGATCAAGCCATTCCCCAGTTGATATATGGGCAAGGGACATGAATAGGCAGTTTTCAGATAAAAAAATCAAAACTATCAATAAGCACATGAAAAAGTATTCTAAATCTCTTATAATTAAAGAAATGCACATCAAAACAACTCTGAGGTACCACTTTACATCTAGCAGATTGGCTAATATGACAGCAAAGGAAAAATAATAAATGTTGGAGAGGATGTGGCAAAATTGGGTCACTAATGCATTGCTGGTGGAGTTGCGAATTGATCTAACCATTCTGGAAGGCAATCTGGAATTATGCCCAAAGAGCTTTAAATGACTTCCTGTCCTTTGATCCAGCTGTATCATTGCTGGGTTTGTACTCCAAAGAGATAATAAGGAAAAATACATGTACAAAAATATTTATAGCCACACTCTTTGTGGTAGCAAAAAATTGGAAAATTGGGGGGGGGGGGCTGTCCATCAATTGGGGAATGGCTGAACAAATTGTGGCATCTGTTGGTGATTGAATATTATTTGTGCTAAAAGAAATAATGAACTGGAGGAATTCCATGTAAACTGGAATGACCTCCAGGAATTGATGCAGAGTGAAACAAGAAGAACCAGAAGAACATTGTACATAGAGGATGATACACTGTGGTATAATCGAATGTAATGGACTTCTCCACTAGCAGCAATGCAATGATCCAGGACAATTTTGAGGGACTTATGACAAAGAACACTATCCACATCAAGAACTGTAGGAGTAGAAACACAGAAGAAAAACATTTGCTTGATCACTTAGTTCGATGGGGATATGATTGGGGATGTAGACTCTAAATGATCACTCTATTACAAATATTAACAATATAGAAATAGGTTTTGATCAATGATACATGTAAAATCCAGTGGAATTGACTTTTGGCTATGGGGGGAGGGAGGAGAAGGGAAGGAGGGAAAGAACTTGAATCATGTAACCATGGAAAAACATTCTAAAGCAATCAAATAAATAAATAAATTTTTAAAAAAAGAAATGCACATTTACAATAAATTCTCTTTTCCTTAGAAATTTGTTCTCAGTATTTGTTCTTTTATAGCATTCAAAACTGTGAAGCAATGAAGTTAAATTAGAAGAGGAACATTTAGTCTTTGTAGCAAGTATCTCTGATTAAAGTCTCGTTTCTAAGATATTTAAGAAATTAGTTCAAATTTCTAAAAATAAGAATCATTCCAGAATTGGAAGGAGATAAGTGAACAGTATTCAAAGGAAGAAATATAAGCCTTTGATAAACAAATGAAAAAATGCTCCTAACACAAATAATTACATAAATAAAAACTGAAGTAACTCTGAGGTTCTACCTCATTCACATTAAACTAACAAAGATGACTAAAAAGGAAAATGAAAAATGTTAGAGGGGGCTATAGGAAAACAGGAAAAATAATATATTTTCAATGGAGCTGTGAATCCAGTCATATTGGAAAGTCATTTGAAACTTTGAAACTGAAATAAAAAGGCGCTAATTTGTACATACCCTTTGACCCAAAGAAACTATTATGTCTATGCCCTAAAGAATTTAAAAAGGAAAAGGACCCTTATCTACAAAAATATTTATAGTAGCTAGCTCTGTTATAGTGGCAAAGAAATGGAAACTAAGGCAGTGCTCATCAACTAGGAAATGACTGAACAAACTATGATATATAAATGTCATAGATTATTATAGGGCAAACAATTTTGAAGAATCTTAATAAGAACTTTAATCAACATAGTAACCAACAATAATTTCAGAGAACCTATGATGAAACAATTCTGTCCAACTCCTTACAGAGTGATGATAAATTCAAGACCCAGAATAAGACATATATTTTGGATGTGATCAATGTAATGCTTGACTGTGCATATTTGTTGCGGGGGAAGGGTAATCTTTTTCTTCAAATGGTGGTGAAGGTGGGGAAAGGAGACTATAGCAACAGAGGTAGAAGAAATAAAAAAATTCTTAACTAAAAAATTTTTCAAAAAATGAAATAAAGCTCTTTCTACCTAGTGAAGTTTCTACTATAGTGCAAAGGGATATAAAAAATCTTTCAGATGAAATAGTTTAATGCCAACTGTATACATTTCAAGGAAACAAGAGTGAATTCTTAGTGGTAGTATATGGGAAGGTGGAAAGTTATATTTCATATGTTAATACACTTTTAATTGCTACTTATCAGCTGCAACTCAGTAACTACGCTAACAGGTCTCTGTCAAATATATCTCAAAGACATACACAGTTAGCAAGTTTCTTTCCTGCCCTCATAACTCAAACTTAAAGATTAAATGCATTGTGAAAATCATTAATTCTTTTAGATCAATAGGTACCAATTTTAGCACTGATATCCTTCTGGAGGGTTTAAATTACCCCAGAAACCAGTTTATGACCTAGGCCCAATGGCCACTAGAACACCAGCAAGTATAAAGGTGAACCTGCAAAATATAATAAGTGGCAACTCATATTTCTAGGAGGCTTTAAAAATGTACAAAAATGACCAAATAAAATAATGTCTAAAAGGAAAAAAAAAGCAAAAATGAAGCCTTCCCTACCCATAAGGAGATTATATTCTCTCAGGGTGGTAATATGTTCATAAATAAGTAAAGCCCTCAGGAAGAGGCATGGACTCCACTCTTGCTCTCTTAGTTAGCTCATCCATCTTTATTTGACCTTATACAGGTCTAGAGTTCCCAGAGAGAGACTATCACTATACATTTAAAACTCAAACTTTTTTTCTTTTTATAAAGAGCTAAATCAATTGTACAAAAAATCAAGCCATTCTCCAATTGATAAATGGGCAAGGGACATGGATAGGCAGTTTTCAGATAAAGAAATCGAAACTATTAATAAGCACATGAAGAAGTGTTCTACATCTCTTATAATCAGAGGGATGCAAATCAAAACAACTCTGAGGTATCACCTCACACCTAGCAGATTGGCTAACATGACAGCAAAGGAAAGTAATGAATGCTGGAGGGGATGTGGCAAAGTAGGGACATTAATTCATTGCTGGTGGAGTTGTGAACTGATCCAACCATTCTGGAGGGCAATTTGGAACTATGCCCAAAGGGCGACAAAAGAAAATCTACCCTTTGATCCAGCCATAGCACTGCTGGGTCTGTACGCCAAAGAGATAATGGACAAAAAGACTTGTACAAAAATATTCATAGCAGCACTCTTTGTGGTGGCCAAAAATTGGAAAATGAGGGGATGTCCTTCAATTGGAGAATGGCTGAACAAATTGTGGTATATGTTGGTGATGGAATATTATTGTGCTAAAAGGAATAATAAAGTGGAGGAATTCCATGGAGACTGGAACGACCTCCAGGAAGTGATGCAGAGTGAGAGGAGCAGAACCAGGAGAACATTGTACACAGAGACTAATACACTGTGGTATAATCGAACGTAATGGACTTCTCCATTAGTGGCGGTGTAATGTCCCTGAACAATCTGCAGGGATCTAGGAGAAAAAACACTATTCATAAGCAGAGGATAAACTGTGGGAGTAGAAACACCGAGGAAAAGCAACTGCCTGACTACAGCGGTTGAGGGGACATGACAGAGGAGAGACTCTAAACGAACACTCTAATGCAAATACTAACAACATGGCAATGGGTTGGAATCAAGAACACATGTGATACCCAGTGGAATCACGCGTCGGCTATGGGGAGTAGGGGGGGAGGAAAAGAAAATGATCTTTGTCTTTAATGAATAATGCTTGGAAATGATCAAATAAAATATTATTTTAAAAAAAAGAAATAAAAAAACAAACTTTTTCAGGTTTCTAGGAGCAACCTTTGTGTGGGGAAAAGGGACAGATAGGGGAAAATATACTTCTACAATTAATCACTCTAGCTTCTGAGCCCCAACCAGTGTGTTTTCCATTAACACAAAATCAGTCCCTGTAACACCATTAATTTTTTTTCTGAAAAAATTATGTTTTAAACATTCATTTTAAAAACAATTTTGAGATCCAAATTCTATCCCTCTCTCAAGCATTTCACTTACCCATTAAAAGGCAAGGAATATAACAATTATACATGTGAAACAATGTGAAATGTGTTTCCATATTTGCCATGTTGCAGAAAATAAAGCAAGAAAAATAAAGTGAAAAATTTGTACCTCAAAAAAAAATTTACAAAGTACTTTCCTCAGTTCTAGGAAACAGTATCTAGGTTTCCTGAATCCAAATCCAATGCTCTTTCCATTTCACCATGTGCTCACTCCCTCTCTCTCTCTCTCTTTCTCTCTCTCTCTCTCTCTCTCTCTCTCTCAATTTAATCAGAGCAACAGTGAACACTAGGGGAGCAGGAATACAGACTAATTAACAATGATTAAAGATTTAAAAGATTTAGAATCTATTCCTGGGATAAGTACTAAGTCATAGAATATAATAGGCAAATCTCTGTATGATGTCTCATTTGTCTCTTCTGAATATTGACTTTCTTTAAGTTCATCTTCTAGAAGAAGGTATTAACTAGTAGCTACAAATCATCTGAAGCTTCTTGGAAAAGTTTGCCATCAAAACAAAGAAAAGTAGATTCCTATATTACAAAACACCTTATAACAACATGTTTACCCCCTGCAAAATCTAATGAATAAAATTGCCTTACTGGTATCAGAAAAAGTGATAAAATATTTGACTCTCCCCAAGAAAGGTTGAAGCTCAGGGACACAGCACAATTTCATATTAAATAATGAAAGAAACTACTCCAAAAAATGATCTTCCCATTACATTTAACTAAGCAAGTCATTCATTTAGTATAACCTCTTTTCAAATATTATCCTTTGAGATTTATATTTATTAAGACATATTTAAAGTTTCTTTTTTTTATAAAATATCCTATTTTCCTTAAGAATGGTAAAATGATTGTAGATCACACTCACATCCTCGGATTGCGAAGTTTTGGCATGTCTCAAATGAGTACTGAAGTCCAAAGATGCTGAAAGTGATTGTGAATTCTCCGGACAGAATTGGGATCCAAAGAGGAACTGGGAATCAGTGAGGCTGGAGTAATCATTAAGATTATTATTCCAACTAGATGACTTATTAGTCCTGAAATAATATTTAAAAAAAAGAGTAATGGGCTTCAAGTTAAGAGATCATTATGAGTCAATTAAAATTTGGAATCAGGATTTAGAGATCATTAAGTTCAACCCCTTATTTTATGGACAAGAAAGATGATTTATAAAGGAAAGTGATTCATCAAATGTTACAGAATAAATGAAAAAGCACTTATGCACTATGCTATACACTATGCACTATGCATAAAAAGCACTATGCTGAATGCTATGAGTACAAATAGAGAAAGAAAAAAAAGCATGGTAATCTCTGTTCTCAAGAAGTTATACATATATAAATAAATAAACAAGTAAATAAAGCAATAAAGTCTACAGCTGAACCTGTAACCTGTTTTTAGGCTTCAAATTCCATATACTTTCCACTCTCATATCACCTTTTAAATTCAGACAACCATTTCAGTCCCTTATTGTCATATGGCCTGCCATTGCCCACAGTATGATGCCACCAGCATTTTACTAGGTTTCAGTTAAGACTAAACTAACACCACTTTGATGACAATAAACAGTATTAAAAGATTAGGAGAATTCCTAGTATTATTGTAGGATAACTTTTGCATCAGTGAAATTTAGTTAGCACTTTTAGTAACACCAGCATATCTCATATAAGACCCACTTCGTCTTTGAGAACATGGAACATAAATCTTTATGAACCTAGAGGAGCACAGTATATTGTTCTCTAAAGATTTTTATAGAGCAACATGCAATTCCCTACAATGGCTTCCAGTTCTTTGTCCATTTGTCATAAATGACTCATAGATTATAATAGTGTAACAACATACTAGAGTTCAGATGTCTTTTAATTTTATAAATACATTTTGCTTTAACTTAGGATATGTACAAATGTTCAAATATATGAGCAAGGACAAAAGGAAGAGAGTGCAAACAAACAAAAAAAGATCAAAACCCCTTCCCCTAAATAAAACCTCAAAAACCAGCTAAGTAAAATAATAACAACAAAAACATTGTAGATGATTGAACCTTTTTGGCATCTGCTGATTCCCAAATTTAAAAAAACAAAAAAACAATTCCTGTCCTTGTATTTTTTTTGTCTACCTGTATGTCACTCACATACACACTTAACAACTTTCAAAAGGGACTTTAGCTATCATCTAATCTAGTCTGACCTCATTTTACAGAGGAGGAAAGATACTTGGCCAACAAATAATCAGTTGTTGAAACTTCCATCAATTCCTATGGGAAGTTATGCCATTCATTACCTCCTCTATAATGAATTTGAGTTACTCACTTTCTTAACCTTTAGACTGTAACGAACAATATTAGCATAGTAATGCCATCATTGGGGGAATCAAGGGAGCTGAGCTGAAGACCCTGATTCCATCATATACTGGGATATAAACTTTCCAAGCCTCAGCTTCCTTATCTATAAAATGTAGAAAATAATACTTATTCTACCTACTTCTCAAGGTTGTTGTAAGGAAGATATTTTGTAAATGAAAAAGCACTAATGAAATGTGAGCTAAAATTAACGTCAATTCCATTTGAACATAACGACTTTAGACTATATAGGTCAGTACAAATACAAGAATATAAATTTCAAATATAAGAGAAATATAAGCAGTTTGGGCAACTGAGTATTGTCAAACTATTTTAAAAACCACTAGCTCAAGAAATAACTCAGAAAGGTCATTCATTTTCAAAATGTAAAACTAAAAATAACTGAGTACTGTACATATCCTAAGTTAAAGGAAAATATATTTATAAAAATTAAAAGACATTTGTACTCTAGTATGTTGTTACACTATTATAATCTATGAGTCATTTATGACAAGTGGACAAAGAACTGGAAGCCATTGTAGGGAATTGCATGTTACTCTATAAAAATCTTTAGAAGGAGCTTTTATGTCATTATTATATCAATTGATATGTTAATATATCAATATTACTTTAGAATTCTCATATTTAGTCAAAACCCTAAATTTAATTCTTACAATTCTATGTGTTGTCTTCTGTTAGAATTTAAACTCCTTTGGAGAAAGAACTGTTGGAGTCGTCTTTCTCATCAGTGTATTTATGGTTTCATGTTGGGGTTTTGGTTATAAATGACTTTGCTCTTATAACAATGACCAATATGGAAGTGTATTTTGCATGACAATAAAAATGAAGGGAAAAAAAAGAATGTAAACTCCATGAGGACAGTTAGAAATTGCCTTGCTTACTTAAATTTATATAACCAGGGTATATGAGAGTACCTTAAAAATAGTAAGCTCTTAATAAGTGCTTTTTAATTCCTTTATTGAATTGATTTTAGACCATAATGTCATACTTCTATATTTCCCACAGCTAACCCAGAGCTGGACACAAAGAAAATTGTTGAATTAAACATTTTCCTTAATTGGACTATAAAGTCTTTAAATAATATGGGCTCTCTTCTATGTTCTATTTTCTCTGTATTTGCCCCATAGTCCTTAAACACTATTAGTTATACAGTAGGTATTTAATGAACATATTTATTGAATTAAATTTTCTCCTCAAATATACTACTCAACAAGTATTTATGGGCTGATTCACTGCTTTCCAGAATAAAATTCAAAACTTGGAGAAAAGATTAGATAGAAAAAAGAAAGGTCTTGTGGCCTTGAGTAGTAAACTGTAGTACCCATTAGTGGAAACCTATTAAATCAGTGCAACCTACTTTGAGAGATAAAAGATAAATGCAGCCACCAGGTCTTCCTTCATCTATAGGGTATGTACTTATAAAAACTTACCCTGGGCCTGGGGGAATGCTGAGCATTTCTTTGACATTCCAGACATTAAAGTTCATTTCTTAGGATTCTATCAGAAAAAAGGAAAGAATATGAATTAAGCCAGCACATAGAGTAACTTTTTTCAAATACAATTTACAAATGCCTGTTCTGTGGAAATCAGGATGTTCTGAAAGTAGCATCTACATTGCACTACCATTAAGACTTTTCTTTACAGCCATAGCAAAGACCAACCTTTCCCAACCAGGCATTTTTGGAGACTACTTGTATACAAAAACAAAGCTCTCTAATCCACTATCTGCTGATTCAGTCAAAGTCCATATTTATTAACTGATTTGGCCTATATTTGAATTCTGGTTCAGTCATTTACCAGTCTTGTATTTGCCCTTCCTAATTTGGACCTTATTTTCCTCATTTTCAAAATGAGGAATCATTCAAAATGAGAGGTTTGGACATTCAATAATCTCTGTGCTCCCTTCAACCCTAAAAAGTTGATCTTCAAATCCCTCTTATGTTATTCACATTTATAGAAAATTCATATCTCTGACAATGCTGCAAAATGAATACCTAATCAATAGCATGATGCTTTTCTAATTAGGAGAGCAACCTAGTGCTTTATTAGTAGTAGACAGGATTATAGTAGTTGATTTTCTCAGGATATCTTCTGAGTGCATCTCAATTTTCTCAAAAAATGTACTATGATCTAATTCTAAATCCTAATATCCTGATTAAGCAAGAAAAATGACTAAATTGTCCATACCCATTGAACCAGGAGTCTAACATTGGGCACATACCCCAAGGAAATCAAAGACAAAAACAAGGATTCAACATACCAAAAATAGCAGAATCTTCATCACACCACTCTTTGTGATAGCAAAAAAAAAGGGGGGCGGGCAGCTGGGTGGCTCAGTGGATTGAGAGCCAAGCCTAGAGACAGGAGGTCCTAGGTTTAAATCTGGCCTCAGATACTTCCCAGTTATGTGACCCTGGGCAAGTCACTTGACCCCCATTGCCTAGCCCTTACCACTCTTCTGTCCTGGAGCCAATACACAGCATTGACTCCAAGATGGAAGGTAAGGGTTTAAAAAAAAAAATAGAAATAAAGTGGGTGTCCATCAACTAAGGAATGACTGAACAAACTTTGGTATATAAGTGTAATGGAATATTACTGGGCACTATGAGGAATGTTATGAATTCAGAGAAACATGAGACATTCATATGAACTGATACAAAAGAAAATAATATACATAATGGCTACCACAATGAAAATGAAAAGATCACTAAAAAGGTAAATAAGTTAAACTCCCTGAGAATAGATAATAAAACCTACCTTCTCCCTCTCTTCAGAAAGTTGGAAGGACTACTACTGCCAGTCAGAATGTTGTATGCATTGTCAGATTTGATATTTTTCTTTATTGCTTTTCTTTGTCACAAAGGAAATTTCAGTGGGAGGAAGCGGTTGAAAGACTGTGAAGTAAAGACAACAGGCAACAATTAAATGAATTTTTTCTTCTACTTTGAATGATTAAATTATCTTCTATGTAGACAGAATTATCTTCTAATTTGAATTATTAAAAGTTACTAAAATACTCTGTCATGTCCTTTCCTTCATTTTTTTTGCAGATGTGGGAAACTATAGGTATACATTAACACTACTATACTATCATCAGACTCAGTTGAGGTGTTGGCTAACTTGTCTGAGTTGATTTTTCTCTCTCTTTTTTTCTGTAAGGGATGGCTCTCTGGTTAGGAGAAATATTTGGAAATAAAAGTGATGTAAAAACAAAATATAGGGAGCAGCTGGGTAGCTCAGTGGATTGAGAGCTAGCCCTAGAGATGGGAGGTCCTAAGTTCAAATCTGGCCTCAGACACTTCCCAGCTGTGTGACCCTGGGCAAGTCACTTGACCCCTATTGCCTGGCCCTTACCACTCTTCTGCCTTGGAGCCAATACACAGTATTGACTCCAAGAGAGAAGGTAAGGGTTTAAAAAAATATATATATATATGTATATAACTTTTAAAGGCTATAAATAGAGAGCTAAAATTGGCCTATGTGAAAAAATGGGTTATAGTCATTACTAAACACTGCAATTGATTAATTTATTTCAATTTGTCTGAATACAGTGATATATTAATTTCCTCTTTGTAGTCTAGCTTCAAAGTCTACTGAAAGACTTCTTACAAAGCAAATAATGATAACATAGCTAAATGAGATGAAAATAAGAATAGATTTTTTTTAATCAACTGTCTCCATTCAAACATTCTTTAAATGCTTCACACCTAAAAGAATCCCATGGTTCAAACTGCAAAAGCAATTCAGAAAGAGCCTAGCCAGTAAAATGGAAAAGGTCAAGAATTATAGCTGAAATTCACTCAGAAAGGGACTAGCTGTGTTTAGGCCATAGTCCAACCTCCCCAGGAGGCCTCCCTTAAGATTCCCCAAATCTAAGTTCAACAACTCCTGACAGATTGACCAGTGGTATTTATCTTGAGTTCTAAAGGTACAAAAACTCATCAATAGTTGGATCTGTGGTTCTCAAATCTTGTCACAATCTTACCTCACTCTAGGATCCTACTTTCCCCCTCAAATTTACAGTCACATTTAAATGAAATGTTTTATACATCTCGCCCCAGTCCCAATTAATGTAAAACTAACAAGATGTTCTACACCCTGATAACTTCTTCTATCAGGTAAAAATGGAGAATGCTCTTTCAATAAATCAAATCTACAAAATAGGAGTGAACAATTTCTAGATTCTACTATTAAATCAATTAGTCAAAAATATAAACTAAGTACAAGAAATGAAGTGCTTCAAGTCATTAGATGAAATTAGATGACATCAAATTAGTTGAAAGAATTAAATACACTTTTGGACATACTTGTGTGCTTCATATAAACACTCCCAGAGGCCTATCTGCTCTCTTTCTTGAACCCCTTTGTTAATTATATAGAGAGAATGATACACAAAAACATATGTACATATAAATATATTTAAGTTATACGTGTGTATATCTATATACGGGCTTTGGGAGTGTTTTGAGGAATCCAACCCTTCTACACATGGTAGCCATAGCAAGTGAAGGTAAGCCCATAGGGATGACCACCTCCCTCCCACTGACCAGGTCGTCAAAGAAACGGGCCTAGTACCAAACAATGCAACCATCTGGAGGCTGAAAGGACAAAGTGTACTTCATATATTCATAAGATAGTCTAATTCAGGGAAGGTGGTTTCTTTGTGGAAGGAAAAATGCAAAAAATGTGTCAGGAGTCTTAGGCCCCTCATATTAGGATCCAGAAGACAGCTACATATACCTTAGATAAAAAAATTTTCATGAATTCTCCAGAAAGTGAGAAAAGAACTTCTGTTCCAAAGAGGATCTGAGAATTACCTCTTTCTTATATGTGCTTTTTAAGCTTGAGCCCACTTTTCTTGGACTCTTTATCTTTGTAGGAAAGAGTATTCCAGTTTTTGGGGGTGAGTTTATATCAACCATTCTTATTATAACTCTCTAAGTTATAACATTATAATCTCAGTAAATTCTCCTTTCTAAAATTTAATTAAGTTTGGCTAGCTAAATTAATTAATTGGGTATATTTGTGAGGGAACTTCTGAGCAACAATACTAGAAAAAACAAACCCAACCCCCTTGTGGTCGCCTTTAGGAGAGGAATAGTCAGTAGCCCTTTGGGGACTTAGCCTGCCAATGCTTATGAGTGTTGGGAAATGCCCAGGGAACTCTCTGTCCACAAATTATCAAATTGCTATACATCTGAATTGTTAGAGAGAATTTTATCACCAGGAGTTCTTGGCATGAAATCACAGATCTAGAACAACAACAACAATCAGAATATGGAAACATGGTGAGCTGCTTTGCAAGATAAAAATGACCTTATGAGATTTTTTTTGTAGTCAAGACAGTTTTAAAAACTGGCTGATTATATGGATTGAAAAGAAGTTTTTGAAAAGTAATCATTTTAATTGCTAGCCTTCTAAGCTATGTTCCAAGTGTTATTCTAGTATCTGAGAGAATTCTATTCATAAGTAGCTAATATTCAACTCCCTAAGAACTCCTACAAGAAATGTCATTTGTTTGAGAATTAAGAAGAGTAATAACACCCTATATCAAGTCATCCTGGCTAGTGAAAATGAAAACCTTAGATTTTACAATCTTTTTTTTTAATCTAATAATTACATGAGTTTTACAAACTCTGGCCAACAGTTATTCCTTCCACCTTTCCTCACTACCCTCTGTTGGCACCTTCTCTCAGTCACCTTTCTAGCTAAAGTAAGACAAAAAGCAGAAGCTTTTCAGAAGGAAAGAATGCAATCATCTTCTCCAGTCCTCTTATATTACTTGAAATAATTAAGACAAGAAAAATAAATTTGTTTACTTTTAAAAAGCCAATTATCAGCTCATAGTAAGACTTCCTAATTATTATAAATAAGTATCTACCATATATTCAGGAACAAGATTAAAATGGTGAAGCAAATGTGGGGAATTGTGGAGGATTACATTTTCCCACTAAGCTACATCTACATAAGACTGATCTAGTTGAAAGAATGGCTAAATGTATGTACATAAATGCTAGATCCTCAATTTCCCAATTACTTCTCACTTTGGCACGGGTACCAGAGATGGCATGCAGAGCCCTCTCTGTGGGCACAAGGCAGCTCCCCACCACCACCACCACCACCACCTGGGGCAAAGCTGCTCCCTTCCCCCTCTCCATCAGGTCTGACATTTTTTTAACATCCCCCCACCCCTGCCCAGCAGCCCAGTGGGAGTGCATAGGGGGTTAAGGTGGACTAGTTCACAGGTGGCAGAACAGGAGGGAAGCAGAGCCCTCATGCCACTCCCCTTCCCCTCTACACTAGGTGTAGTTCCTTACCTCACTCACCCCTCTGCCCAGCAGCCCAATGGGAACACTTTCTCCTTCCTCTGTGAGGGGTAAAGGGAGGTGGGTGCCAGGCATTGGATTGGGGGAAGGAGCACCTTCTAATATTGAAGTGTTCCTCTATCCCTACATTCCATTCTGCTACTATTAGCCATTTTGATTTAAGCTTAGGAGAGAGGAAAAGTTTCAGGGTGTGCAGGGAGGTCATAAGTTTTACTAAACTGAGTGTACCAAAAGACTGAAGCTCCCTGACACTTCCCTTGTTCCCTTCTCCTAAAGTATATTTTTATATATAAATATAATATGTGACATATTATATTTATATATTAAAATATATGTAAAGTATAAGTTTTACCAGGATAAGTGTACCAGTGGTCAACTTAAGTCTGAAATTATGTATTCACCTCAGTAATGGCAGGGGGACTTTCCATAAGGTCAAGGTCTGCCTTCTTAATTCTTTTTACTTTGCATAGCCAGATACTACATGTAACCAAATATTTAATAAAATGCTTATGTCCATAGATTGAATATACCACTTCAAAGAACCAGGTTGCCCTCATCTTTTCTTCAATTATTATATACTAAATATGTTGGAGAAGTGTGTGGATATTTGTGCCCACACACATTACACCCACGAGTATGTATATGCATAAATGACCATCTGTGTATACATACATATGTATATCATGTGTGCACATATATTTAGAGGCAAGCTAGATGAATCAGGAAACCCAATTCAAATCCAGCCTCAGGCACTTACTAGCTGTGTGTAATTCTAGGCAAATCATTTAACCTCTGTTTGCCTTAATCCATTGGAAAAGCAAATAGCAATCTCCCCACTATCTTTGCCAAGGCAATCCCTTAAATGGGGTCCAAAAAGAGTCAGAAAAAATTGAACACCACCACATATATTCATTTGGAGTAAAGTATTTAGAGGGAGGGAGGAAGGACTTAAAGATAGAGAAATATATGGGGTGAAGTGTGGAAAGGATTGTAAAGAAAGGGTAGTATTTGTATACACAAATATACATATTTGTGCCTTCTTCATATAACACATCTAATAGCTAAGAGAAAATCTTAAGCACTATCGTTAGTCATTCTATCATTTGAGCCTAACAATAATCTTATACAGTAGATAATAATTACAAGTTATTCATGTTACAGATGAAGCAACTAAGGTTCTGAAAGGTTAAATGATTTGCCCATGAACACTCACTTAATTATAAAATTAAAAATTTGAACTCGGTTCTCCCTCTGAGCCCTCCTCCCGGAACCCTTTCCCACCACTCCACAACTGAGAGGGGTCTGTGAATATATGATGGAGGGGGCTGGTGGCGGGGGTTCTGTGTAGGAGGGGAGGAGTCTGCAGTCATCGGGAGGGAGGACTATAGAACACAGGACCCATTGGAGAAGGGACTATCTTAAGAGATTTTACAACTATTTTGGAAGCATCAACTCCAAGTGGGTCATAGTGTTACCCACCCCCGCCAAACCCTGCACTTGTGAAGCTTACACTGTATACAGTGAAGCCTGGCTTGTGCACAGTAGGGGATGAAGGGGGAGAATGGGGAAGCCCAGTCTGTGTAACAGGGGCCGAGAATGGAGGAGCGCAGCAAGAGTAGATAGAGGACGGATAGAGATTGGAGGAAGGGCCGAACAAGAGCAGCCAGGGTAGATAACAGGAAGGGGCTGAGCTCAATCAGCAGTGGGCAGAGGATAAGGAAGGAGCCGAGCCTATGGCAGGGTCAGAAGGCGTGGAGACAAGCAGGTTGCCGGAGAGGGACGGGAAGGTCGAAGCACCAGGCCTCTTCTCCAGAGCGCCCCACCCAGCAGCCTGAGATGGGGGCTCACTTCTCACAGAATCAAGTAGGGGGCGTGTTTCTCTAAGAAGCTGCCCCATACCTATTCCGGCGTCAGGTCGAAACCCTAGCCTGGATGTCTTTATCCCAACCAAATTCAAGAGAAAAATAGCGCCTCACCCTTTTCGTGGTGACACTTGGACCTCACCTCCGCTTGAGGCTCCGCCCACCTGTTATCCACATGACCAGGTCCCATTTTAGGAAGTGACCAATGGGAGGCCAGGAACGAACACGTGGCCTCAGAGAGACCGGCATCCACATGTAAGGTGGGGCAGCCCCACAAGGTCAAGGTTTCTCTCCTTCTACACTTGAGGAAGGCCTTGAGTGAAGGCCTAGGAGACTTTAGCCTTCCCAGCTGGTGTCACCTCCACAGTCCCCATCCCCACGCCCAGTCAGGTGTGGAAGTAACCCACTCCTGGGGCCTCATGATGACTTCTTTTTAATTATCTTGTGGAAAAGAACTAGAAGCCCCTTGGAAACAGCGGCTCTCTTTATCTTGGTATTTTGAGCCATCTGGGAACTTTAGAGGCCAACTAGTCCAACCTTTAATTTTACAGATGAAAAATCTGAGACCAGGGGTGATTTGGTTTCTCTAAGGTCACACTGACAGGGATTTGAACCCAAGTCCTTTGAGGTTGCCACTAGTGGTACCACATTGCCTCCCTAATAATATTTCCCCTATAACATAACAATGGAGCCAGTAAACAAGTGTGACTCTCATTTCCTGACTAGTAAAAATGAGTCTCATGGGACTAAAGGACTGTAAAGCCCTTCTGGGCCAAAAACCTACTTACCATCACCACAGCCTGACTCTCTTTCCATCCAACTTTTCCTACCAACAACCCAGGTAGGTAGCAGGGTTATATTGAGCAATTGCCACGATTTGCTTAATAAATTGATATATTCAGAAGATTAAACCTTTTTTTACTCAGTGTTTCATCTTTCACTGGTCACATAGGAAGGGGTACCCTTTACCTAACAACCATTCCTCCCTTCTCTTATTATTGGACCTAAATTGGGTTCCAGTCTCAACCCCTTTAAACAATAGTGTGTAGAAGATTCTTCCCTTCTGTTACTACTATTTTGTAGGGAATACCTATCTGCCCTGCATCAGAGAATCATCTGATCTGACATTTCTTTTAACATCATGTATGAAAGTTCCTATCCCAGAACCTCCTCTTCCCTTTTCCCTCATTAAATCTAGGAACTACAAATCTGATTCTTCTCTGAGACTAGATTAGGAGGCTGTGTGGTAGGCCAAAGAGAATTGGAGTCAGGGTACTTGGATTTGTAATCTCATCTATGAGGTTTCTATTATCTATATGATTTTAGGAAAGTCTCTCTTTTTTAAAATTTATTTTCTTTTCAGTCAGAAATTCTCTCTCTTTCTTTCCATATCTCCCAAATTCTCTGAGGAAGCACAAAATACAAAATCTATTACAAATAAGTCATGGGAAAAAAGAGAAAGAGAAAAACATATGTTTCAGTTTGTTCTCTGAGTCCCATCAGTTCTTTCTCTGGAGGTGGATAGCATTTTTCAACATTAGTCTTTCAGAATTGTGGAGAATCATTGTGTTAATCAGTTACCAAGTCTTTCACAGTGGATTATCTTTTCTTTTCTTTCCATTTTTTATTTAATTAATTAATTTAGAATATTTTTCCATGGTTACATGATTCATGTTCTTTCTCTTCCTTTCTTCCTCCCCCCTCCCAGAGCCAACGAGCAATTCCATTGGGTTTTACATGTATCATTATTCAAAACCTACTTCCCTATTATTAATATTTGCAATAGAGTGATCATTTAAAGTCAACAGAGTGGGTTATCTTTAAAATATTGCTATTGTATAAATTGTTCTTCTGTTTTTGATCACATCACTTTATCAGTTTATATGTCTTACCTGGTTTTCTGAAACACCATCCTTTTTATAATTTATTGCAGCATAATAATATTCAATCACATTAATATGCCATAATTTGTTCAGCCACTCCCCAACTGATAGGAATTCTGGTAGTTTCTAATTCTTTGCCACCATGAAAAGAGCTGCTATAAATATTCTTGTACAAATGGATCCTTTAAATTTTTCTTTGTTCTGTTTGGAGTATAGACTAGTAATGACTTCTCACTGGCTCAAAGGGTAATTTAATAGCTTTTGGGGCATAGTTCCAAAATACTTTCCAGAATAGCTATGTTTATAGTTCTACCAGCAGTACATTCATGTACCTGTTTTCCAATAACCCCTTGAACATCTATCTTTTCCCCTTTTTGTTGATTTTTACCAATCTAATAGATATAAGGTGATAACTTCAAGCTTGTTTTAATCTGCATTTCTCCAGTTATAAGTGATTTAGAACATTTTTTTTCATATGGCTATTAATAGCTATAATTTATTTGTCTAAAATTGCCAGTTCATATCCTTTGTCCATTTATCAACTGGGGAATGTGTTTGTTCTTATAAATTTGAATCATCTCCCTGTATATCTTAGAAATGAGGCCTTTATCAGAGAAACTTGCTACAAAGATCCCCAATTTCCTGCTTCTCTTTCAATTTTAGCTCCATGTGCAAAAACGTTTTAATTTTATATCAACAAAGTTCCTTTTTTACCTCCAGTGAACCACTCTATTTCTTGTTTGGTCACGAACTTTTTCCCAATCTGTAGTGATTTCTTCCATGTTTCTCTAATTGTTTATAATGTTGTCACCTTTTACATCTAAATCATACTACCAAATTGTTTGAATGATTCTTTATAATATAACCTGAAGGCTTGACCTACTTCATTTATACAACTATTTTCTGCTCTTGTATCTCCCACTCCCTTTTTCTCTTATGCCTTGTCAAATCTCAGCTTTGAGATCTCTTTCCTCTCTAAAATCTATAATCCTATCATACATCTTCTCTCTTACCTGAGTGTCACTGAATGTTTAAAGTGAGGCTTTTTGGCTACAGAAGGGGGAAGAGAAGAGGGGAGGGAAAGAACATGAATCATGAAACCCAGGTAAAATATTCTTAATTAATTAATTAGTCTTTAAAAAATTTAATCGAGGCTTCCATTCATCTTTGAAGAACAAATGTGAATTTCACTATTTGATTTATATTCTAAACTATCAGTAAGATCTCTTCCTATATTCAGAATCATGATTATCTTTCAGCTAAGCCTAAGAACAGTAGTTTTTTGTAGCACCTCTAGTTCTTTACAAAAAAAAAAAACAAAAATCAACCTTCCATCTTAGTATCAACCCAGTTTATTGGTTCCAAGGCAGAAGGGTGGTGAGGGCTAGGTAATGGGGGTTAAGTGTCTCACCCAGGGTCACACAGCTGGGAAGTGTCTGAGGCCAGATTTGAACCTTTTGTCTCTAGGCCTGGCTGTCAACCCTCTGAGCCACCCAACTTCCCCCCAGAGCCTCTAGCTCTTAACAGATACCAGATTTTGCATTTTAAGCAGAGATAACAGGATGAGTACCTTATTTCTCTATCTCATTCAACCAATCACTGCCTAATATCTTCAGGAACTAGAAAACTAGAATCCAGAATTGTAGATTTACTTGAAAGAGACCTCAGAAGCTATCTAATCCAAATCTCTCATTTGCAGATGAAACTAAGAAACTAAGGCCCAAAAAGGATATGCAATATACCCAAATTCCCACAAAAAGTATCTGAGGTGAAATGTTGAACATGTGTCAGGTAAGATCATTTCTGTATTAAAAAGGGAAAGTTTATGAGTCATCTGGGGAAAAGTTATGAGATGTTACTGCGTCACTCCAACCCAACTAGCTGATCTCAGACAGCAAACTCTTTCACTGCTCTCTGGTCATGCAGCTCTTCTTGAAACCCCTGGAATTACCACAAACTCCTTCTTTCTTAACCACTTGAGGGAGCTACCATTCTCTCCCAACTACACCCCTTCCCTATGGCTCATATGGGATTCCAAATCTACTCCAATAATTTGTAGAGACTCAATTCAGGGCACAGTCCTGCAGTGCATCTCATTTTATATTGACCTGTTCAAAGACCTTTATCAGCTACAAAGAATATATTTTACACCTTAAATTGGTAAATTTTATGCATTTGGTTTATGCTTTCCTTTTGTATATGACAATCTCACAAATTGCTTATTTAAGCTGGCAACTACCACTAAATGTAAATAGGAAAATCTGATAAAGTCTCTTTGGTGATCTTATCAGCTCATTAATTCAATTATCATCTCTCTACAAACAACTACTCAAATCCATAGCTAACTTCAATCTCCTTCCTAAACTTCAGTTGCATATGACCAACTGCACACTGGACATTTCCACTTGGTGTCCAACTGGCATCTCAAATTATTTCTCAACATCTCTTAAATCCATCTCCTTTTCTCTGCTCACACAAGTACTATCCTAGTTTACTCATTACTAATTAGGAGTGATGTAGAGATTGTAGTATGACCATGTTTGTGGGTGGCTGAAGTTAAACTCATCTTACCCAAAACAGAACTCATATTCTCCCCATAATCCATTTTTTCTCCAAACATCTTGATTTCTGTTGAGAGAACTATTATCTTTACAAATCCAAGTTAATAATTTGAATCATCTTCAACTCATTGTTCTCCTTCATCACTCTCCATATTTAATCCATTGCCAAATCTTATTGGTTTCTCATATTGAATGAATGAAGAAGCATTTATTAAACACTTATTTAAACACAAAATAATTTTTTATTTGGAAATTGTTATTTAATTAATTTAGAATATTTTTCCATGGTTACATGATTCATATTCTTTCCCTTCCCTCCCACCCCCCTCCTGTAGCCAACATGCAGTTCCACTAGGTTTTACATGTGTCATTGATCAATACCTATTTCCATATTGATATTTGCACTAGGGTTATGTTTTAGAGTCTATATCCCCAATCATATCCCCATCAAACCCATGTGATCAGGCAGTTGTTTTTCTTCTGTGTTTCTGCTCCCACCGTTCTTCCTCTGAATGCTAATAGTGTTCTTTCTCATAAGTCCCTCCAAATTGTCCTGGATCATTGCATTGCTGCTAGTAGAGAAGTCTATTGCATTCAGTTGTACCACAGTGTATCAGTTTCTGTTTATAATGATCTCCTGGTTCTGCTCCTTTCACTCTGCATCAATTCCTGGAGGTAGTTCCAGTTATATGCACAAAATATTGAGGGTACAAATAGAAAAACAGACATAGTCCCTGCTGTCATGTGTCAACATGGAATCTAGAAACCCCAATCAGTAACTCTTTAGCATAATAGGCAGCGTGTCAGTCCTGAAGTTAGATCCTCGAAAGGAGGGTGTGATACAGTGGGAGAGGCTTCTGGAGACAAGAAGAGACACTTGGATTGGGCTTGGCCCCACCTGATGAGAATTGTCATTTACCTTAGGGTCCATTATTCAGACTGAAACTGCTAGCCTGAGATTCCCTTCAGTGTGGATTCTCATGGGAACAGGGAATAGGTACAAGCTTTGGGTTCTCCAACTTACAAGCTAGTCCTAAAACTTGGGGTTCATCAGATTTTACTAGGCTACAAGTTTGGGGTTTCTAGATTCCATGTTGACACAAGGAACCACACATTCTAATAAGGGAGAGGCTTCAGCCACAAGTTATATGGAAAGATCCTGAAGGTATAGTGGCAAAGCAAATGGTAATGGGTCTTCTTTAATGTCATTACCACTGATAAAATCATAATTTTCTATCACTGAAACATTTAATAGTGCCAAGGACTTTGGGGTGAGAGCTTTCTTTTCTTAGGTCTTACAGTAGCTATAATTGCTGAGAAGGTAGGAACTATATTGAGCATCTGCAAAGGCAGTTGCTAGCTCTCCACTGAAGTTGCTTCCAGGGATGATGGCTTCAGGGTCTGGGCTATTGGACCACAGTAAGGGGATTTGGCAGGTCTTGCAATTCTGGGGCTCTTGGGTTTATTTGCCTGTTGATAGCAGATGATCATCAGCTGGTGATAGTGGTATGGAAGATAAATTCTTTCTCCATAATAATCACTCCCCTAGTAGATAGCCAAGGGTCTCAGGCTGGAAATCTAGGGAGCCCTGCAATTCTCAGGACTCTTGAGCTCATGGTCTGAGGCTCCCTTTATCTTAGGGGAAGTTGTGGTCCGATGTAGCTAGCAGCAGTGTTTTGGTTCATATGCCACAAACCACCTCCTACCTTTCCCTTAAGGTGCCTTGTTGCTTCAGCCTTACAACACTTCACAAACAACTCCTCTCCACTCAACACAGGCTCATCTCTTGCCTGCTCTATTACAAGTCACCTAATTGATCTCTTCTCCCCTCTCATATTTTCCACACTGCTACCAAAATACCCTTCCACTGGTCCAACCATGTCATTCCCCTGCTCAAAAATCTGTGACTTCCTATTGCCTCTAAAAAAATTATAAACTCCTTAGTCTGGTACTCAAATCCCTCCACAACCTCACTCAAGACTTATAGAGGGAAATACCAACTTTTGTGCTGCTTCAAGTGAGGCTTATGTTGTCTAAAACATAGCACAAATATGAGCAATTTTGTTCCAGCAGATATGCATAATAAAGGCAAGAGGATTGGATAGAACTAAGGACCTTTGGGCAGTCACTAAAAGTAGAGAAAAACAAAGACTTTTTCTTAAGACGGGGCCATTCTGATGGCCTTTGTACACTACTTGACTTGGGTGTAATGTCTATGGATCCCAGGCTGGAAGCCGAACCCTCATCTATGTATCAGAATAGTCTTACCTCTCCCTGGCCAGAAGCATAGATGTCATACTCAGCAAGTAACAGCAAGGTGATTAACTCCTGCTAACCTCATACCACAATCTGAGCAATATGCATTCTTTCACAAGTTGAGTTTTCCTGAGTTGTTTGGCCAATCTCTTTTGGATCAATTCTTATAGTGTTCCACGGTTTGATGCAGTAAGTATATACTGGGCACTTAATAAACTTTGAATTGAAATGAGGCCATAAGGGGCAGCTGGATGAGAAAACCAGGCCTGGAGACGAGAAGTACCAGGTTCAAATTTGGCCTCAGACATTTCCAAGATGTGTGACCAAGATGTGTAAGTCTCTTAACCCCAGTTGTCTAGCCCTTACAGCTCTTCTACCTTGAAACTGATACTATTGATTCCAAGACAAGAAAGAGGTAAAGGTTTTTTTAAAAGAGTTATATGAAAGTACCTTTGAAAACCTAACACATAACACAAATGTAAAGCAGGATGCAAAAACAATGCTGTGCCATGTTCCCAGCAAGGCTGGTTACAAAAGAAATGATCTGTCCCCTTTCTTCAAGAGCCTCCCCATCTGAATTCATAGTTAACCCCTATTCTAAAGGCTGCTACCACAGCTTTGTTAGCATTCCTCTCCTCAACCCAAAAGTAATATTTTTCACCAAGAAACAGAAGACAGAAGAAAGAACATTTCTACCATATGCTCAGACAAGCAGAAAACAGATGAGCTGATTATTTAAGCAAATAACAGTAGCCCAGCATCCATCCAAAAGCTTTGGTATCTCAGCTCAGCCAAAACATTCAGTTGTGCATTATGAGAAACTTAGACTGAATTTTCCACTTGTCTATCAAACTCTGTATTTGGGCACCCTACATATGCAGCAGATCTCCACTGCAGAGTCCATTCTTAACCTGGTTCTAGCCGCAGATAGATGCTCTGAATGAGTTTAACATTGCATATTGTTCCTACACAGGTTTTAAAAGTACCTCCATTTTAATAATGAATGAATCTTTATCATATCATATCATATAAAAATGAATCTTTATCATAGTCCTACTTGGAAATAAGCCAGACTTATTTTTAGCAAAAGCAAGAAAAAAGAGATACAGTTCTGGGCTCTGTCTCTGGAAATTCTTACTACCTAACAGTTAAGTCCTCCCTATTCTATTTCTCATACTTATCCCTTCTTTCCCCTCTGATATCTTTTTTTAACCAGGAGAAAAAGACCTTGTAAAAGCTAAGAAAGTTCAGTATTTCTAGGGAACTGCACAAAGGGTAGTTAATCTACTATCAGGGAAGATGTTAAATGTCTCTCAAGGCAAATTGTAGAGTGGGGATTATAGGTTAGATTCGAATAGATTCGAAAGAACTGGAAGAACAGCCCATTCATTCAATAAATGTTTAAAGTGCCTGTACAGATCACTATATTTCAGTGTTCAGAGAAGAAATAAAATTTAAAGTGTGTTTAAGGATGTATTTAATCATCTATTTTGTCCAAATCCATACAGGAACCAGCAGTTAGGAATGAGCATGATCCATGGAAAAAATATTAAGAGCATTCTTACAATGGTTGATAGGGAATATAAGCTCTTTGAGGGCAGGACCCAATTCATTTTTTGTCTTTGTACATACCTGTCATCTAGCACAATGCCTTATGGATAGCAGGCATTTAATATATTATTGGACCAACTGAAATTGGGAAGCAAAGGGAGACGAATTTATAAAGGAATATTTTACATGTTGTAGTACTTGCTGGCAAGGTTTATCTTTTCTTTAGCATACCATTGTATTTTCCCAACCCCTGAAGGTACCAAAGTAGGGCCATATAAATCTTTGGCATTTGTACAATCTTGGGATATTAAGATAAAAAGTATTTCTAAGGCCATTGTTCACTACAGAAAAACATTTAAAACCAAGGGAGACTTAGCTGATGAGAAATATCATGGATGACCTTAAAATTTGATTTCCTGGAAGCCTAGTCTTATAGAAAGTACAGAGGAAATGTCTGAGGCATTCACACTGAGCTTTGGCCTCCAGAGTTTGCCCAGCATCCATCAAGGGGCAATAGATGCCTCTATGGGAGTCAAGAGTGACTGCCACTTGTGGTGTGATGGCATATTTTACAACTTTATGACTGATTTTGGGAAGGGTGCAAATCATGGCTCTCCTTTTCCAACAGCTCTGGGGAACAAATGTTCCCTTGGCAAAAGTGAAGTTGTGAACTGAATTAGGAGTTTAGACCTGCTGGAAGCAGCAGGCTGCCAGCTGCCTGGAGAGTTTATTTATACTGTATCTTTTAAATTCTGATTTCATGGAGAAATTATATTTTAAACTATAACACAAGTGTATTTTCCTTTTGGAGAAGTTGAGAAGGAGATAAGTACCTTAATGGGAAACTGAGCATGAGCTGCATTCAGAGATTTTCTCAGAAGGCAGGCAAAACAATTTGTGATAAATTTATGAATTATCATATGAGAATACTATAAATTCTAGACCAAACTGAATGGATCCTGGGTCATGACACCAGGAAGGAAGGAATCCAGAAGGGTTTCTGGGTATTTATACTCATGTATGTCCCCTGCCCCAAACCAGGTGGCAGATGATTCCAAATATAGGAGATGTTCTTATATTTCCTACTATCTATAGCCATAGCATCAGTCCTTCATTTATGAAAAGAAAGGGCTACCTAATCCCCTATATCTTAGCCTTTTTTGAGTCATTTATCCTTTTGTCTGTCTGGTAAAGGCTAGCCCATCTTAAAAGAAAGTTTTGATTAACTAAATTCATAACAAAAGGAGAAATGTCTAGTTTTAATTAAAAAGATATAAGTATTTTTCCATCCAAGTTTATAGACTCTTCAGAAACCTATTCATACATCCTGAACACCAAATTAAGAACTCCTAGTCTAAATTGTTTATCTGCTAGGACTTTGAATTTGAGTCAGGTTTTTTTCTTCAATAAACATAGAACTTAAAAAAATTAAAAGTTTAATAAATAATAGCTTTTTTAAAAAGCTTAATAAAACTTAGAGCTTAAAAAACTTTTTTAAAAGTCACTGTTTTCTTCCATTTGAGAGATAAATAAAACAAGATAACAGTGATTTCCACATCAGGCTAGATCTAACACTAATTAAAACTTCAGTACTTTTTTCATCTCCACTGGATATTAATCTCTCTAGAGTTCTGTTGTGCTTTCAACCTTCATTTGAACTTCATTAGTTTCATACATGAACAGAGTTTGGACCTGGAATACCTGATTGTGTGCTCACTGGGAAACACTAAAAAGGTTTCTTAGAAAGTGAACTTTTATTCATGACTGAAGAAGAAAAAAGTATTTTGAGAGCCCAGGTACATTTTTTCCCCTTCTGTCCTAGTAAATCCTTACTGTTTTGATGCTAATAGATCATCTCAGGATTGGCAGGGGTGAGGAAGGTAGACATAGAATGATAATGCCTACTGTAATTAAATTTCTATCATCATTCTAAGTGTATCACCCTTGATTCCTCACTCTGACCCCTCCTCCATATCCAATCTGTTGCCAAGTTCTGTCAATTCTGCCTTCACATCTTCTCTCACATATGTCCTCATCTTTTCTTGGACACTGCCACTCTCTTGGTGCAGGCTTTTGTCACTTCATTAGTGACAGAGTTACTTGGTTGTCTACTATAATACCCTACCTCAAGTCTTTCTCTACTTTATTTTAGTCCATCAAAATGATTCTTTTTTCCTAGCTGTGTGACCCTGGACAAGTTACTTGACCCCTATTGCCCAGCCCTTACTGCTCTTCTGCCTTGGAACCAATACACAGTACTGATTCTAAGACAGAAGGCGAAGGTTTAAAAAAAAGAGTATTCTTTTTTAATTTTAATTTTTTAAATTATTTTACATCAAAATGATCTTTGTAAAGCACTAGTCTGACCATATCATCCCACATTTAGTAAACTCCAGTGGCTCTTCATTTCCTCCAGAATGAAATATAAAATCATCTGGCTTTTTAAAGCCCTTCATAACCTGGCCCCTTCCTACCTTTCCAGTGTTCTTACATTTTACTTGCCTTCATATATTCTATTATAATCCAGTGATGCAGTTTCTCACATAAAACATTCCATTTACAGAATCCATGAATTTTCACTGGCTGTACCCCAGACCAAGAACTCTCTACCTCCTCATCTCTGCCTTCTGGATTTCCTAGCTTCCTTTCATTCTCAACTAACATCCCACCTCTTCAAGAATCTTTTTCCAGTTCCCCTTAATGCTAATACCTTATTTCTGTCATTATCTCCAATTATTCCTGTATAGAGCTTGTTAGTATTTAGTTGTTTGCATGTTGTCTCTCCCATTGGATTGTAGGCTCTTTGAGGCCAGGGACTGTTTTTGCCTTTAATAGCCCCATCATTTAGCACATAGTAAGTACTAATAAATGCTTGTCAACTTGTCTCCTCAAGGAATCTTGGTGATCACAGAATTCATGGGAAGACAGACCAGCTAATAACAGAAACTCACTGTGATGTTATAGTTTTAATCTTTTAAGAACCACCAATCCCTTTCAGCATTTCTTCTGATTCCCTTAGAACTGTTTCTAAAATTAGCATCCCTGCCTGTGTAAGAACTTGGCTACAAAATGCAAATTTTTCCTTACATTCTTTAATATTTAACTGAACGGAACTCATTCTAAATTAGATGTTACTCTTAATTTAATTTCCTCCTAACTACATAAATTTATATATGTAAGATATAGCTAAGATGCCCTTCCTAGAACAGCTTTCTCCAAGAAAATTGCCTTGCCTAGAGGAGAAATGAAAACAGGGCCAAAAAACCCCGCTATTTTTCATTCCAACAATTGGTATTGTGCAGTCACAACTCATTTGGTATCTAAGCAACAAGGAACTGACCAAGAGCATCTGTCTTTCCAGGCTTAATAGTCTCAAGCAGAGGCAATAGGAGTGCATCCAGCTGTTCACCTCTCTTCCTTAGGAGATGACGCAAAGTGCTATAGTTGGATCTTGGGTAAGAGCATATCTGCAACTAATTAGCTACATAATTGCCATAGTCTCTAATTCTGTGACCGTTCTACTAATTGATTACCTGAAACTTGAGAGAGCCAAGAGAATTAAATAGTCTAGAGATTATAGGTTCTGAGCACATAAAGCTTTAACTAGAAATTCTAATGCCACAAACTCTTAAAATGTGGTCTGGGGTGAGAAGTATTAAAGGAAGCCTCAAATCAGCTTTTCAAAACAAATTTAGTTAGGAGAATTTGGACCTTAGGACAAAGTCTTATTGGAGGAGAGACTCTAGGACATTGATGGCGAACCTATGGCATGGATGCCAAATATGGCATTCAGAACACTCTGTAAGCATGGAGTGCTCAGGTCACTCCCCTCCCCCTCTCTACTCTCACTGAGGACATTCCTCATTTAACCCACCCCTCTGCCCAGTAGCCCAATGGGAGTGCTTCCTCCCTCCTCTGTTTGAGGTAAAGGGTGGGATAGAGCTAGCACTCCATCTCTAAAAGGTTCATGGTCACTGCTCCAGAACATGCTGTGGCTGTTACTTATGGAAATCATTCAAGACTGAGAGAGGAAATAAAGGGGGACAAAGAACCAACTGATTCCTACATATTTCAACTAACTATTCCTCTTAACAAGGAACTAAATTCATATTCCAACTTTGGAAGCACCAGTGTTTCCAGCATCTTTTTGGCATCCTGGGTCAAAGACCCTATCATTCTAATAATTATAGGTCTGGTCAGAGTTTGGAGTTTGGAGGAAACCTTAGAGATTAACTAGTCCAAACCTCCCTTATCTAAAAATAAAGGAACTATAATCCAGAGTAGAGAAATAAATTATCCAAAGTTATATAGGCATATGACTTTAACCTGGGTGTGAACTTGTAATTAGATTAAAAATTAATATCTAGGTTGATTGAGGGGCTAGGTGGATATGCTAAGACTTTTAAAAATATATTTCTTACAAAAGATGGATGGAGAGTAATAGAGAGATATATTAAAAAATGAAGGCAATGTAAAAAATATGTAGCTATAATTTTTTATTTCAAATCTCTTCCTGTGTCCTGTCTAACTCAGCCTTTGTACATACTACCAATATGGCTCCTTCCTATATTCTGGTCTAGTTGGCCTGACTCCAATTCTCTTATATGAATAACCCCTTACTAGCCATTGTTTTCTAACTAGCTAGTTTAGCTTTCTCCTACTGAACTCTCTAACCTATTGAATAAGGCAGTATTATATCAGTTTTTGTATGCTTTTGGCACACCCCCAAGTCCCCAGAGATAACTCATTTGTTTCTTTGGGACCACCACATAAAGGGCAACCAAGAAAAAGAGATTTATTGAATGAATACCTATGGATTATATGGATTAAGTCAGGAGCTCTGTTGATGGGGGCAAGTATAACAAAACACAAACAGGAAGCAGTGTAAATCTTTAAGGAAAAGCCTACAAGTATAGTTTATAAGGTTCTGTCCCCCAAATCAGCTTTGGATGCCTGCTGACAATCCTAGGGAACTTTTCCCTTGACTGATGCCTTTTGCTTTCCTTCTTGGGGTCTGGGGCCAGGACTGGCTTTCTTCTCTAAGGTAAAGTAGTTGTTCCAGTTTAGGATCATCAGAGTTGTGTTGCTGGGTTAGAAGCAATGGTACATTCAACTCAGGATTCTGACATATGCATAGGTAGATATGTTTGATCTCTTTGGCATTAATCTTATTAATAGGCAAAGAAACAATAGGTAAAGTTATGTCACCAATTTATAAAAATCTTTTTTTGTTTCCATTTATATTGTTTGCCTATACTAATAAATCTGTTACTAAGTGATATGATTGTTCTGTCCTTAACGGAGAGGAGACAGCATGATACTGGGGAAAGACTGTTGGCTCTGTAAGACCACCTTGGTTCACAGCCCACCTCTTAACACTAGCTGTGGGACTTTGAATTTCCTCCTCTGCAAAAGGAAGAAGTTGACCCAGATTGGTCTCTAAGGTCCATTTCAACTCTAGGTTTATGATCCTAACACTCTAGCAGCTGATATCTACAAAGCACTTTATGGTTTACATAGTGCTTAACCTACATCATTTTGTTGGAGCCTCCTAACAATCCCAGTTCTGATACTTATCAGTTATATATCACATCACACAAGTACTTTAACCTCTGTAGGCCTCGGTTTCTCATCTACAAAAAGACGGAGTTGAACTAAATCACCTCTAATGTCTTTTTCTGCTCTGAATCTATAATTCTATAAAAAATGCAATGAGTCCTCCTATACTACAAGTAATATTATCCTCATTTTGCTGATCAGAAAAAAAAAATCCCAGAGAAATTACTTTATTTGAGGTCACACAATTAGAAAGTGACAAAGCTAGGATTGAACCACAAGTCTCTTGACACCAAATTCATTGTTCTTTCCACTATATCACAGCTGTCTCCCTAACATCATCATGATTCCATCCTTTACAACTGTCCCCACCCCCACCCCCAACTTAGCATTTCAACATTTGGTTAATATGGCAGTACTTCCCTTATCCAGGCTACTAATGAATCTATGGATTTTGAGCATATCCCCTCTTAGTCTATGCCTTTCAGAGTGGTTTTGGGTACTATTGGGGGGGTGGAGTATGACTGAGAAGATGTGGGAAACCTCTAGAAAGCTTATTGAGCATGCACAAATACATGGTAATAGTCCCAATCTCTTGGATTCTCTTAGGACAAATATGGCTGCTTCAACAAGAGTTCTAATCCCATGGAAGGCTGAATGAACAGTCTTTTGCAGCCCCATTAGTCCTGCTCCTCATCTTCTATATATAACCTTCCCAGTCAGGGCTACCTTACTCCATTCCCCACTGTCTTTTGGTTGCAGAAGCGCTTCCCTCTCTCCTGGGCTCACTTTGTTTGTAAAGTTGTATGTGATTTATGTTCTAATTACCCTAAAATAGTATCTCTGAATGTTTTCCCTAAGAGCTGAGGTCAGAAACACTTCTTGTACTCCAGAGACCTGAGCTTCTTTCCTTCAGAGACCTGCTGCTTCTCCGATGTTGTTGGAAGACACTGCCTAGCCTGGAGCCTCTGTGGGTGGATCCCCTAATGACAAAGGCCCTGGGTAGCAGCCTTAAACTTAAATCACTTAGGTCTAGGTGCTTAGGGAACCAGTCATATATTTATTCATTATCTTTCCTACTGCTTATTACAGCACAACACTGGTTTCTATGGCCACTACAGAGGCCAATTCAAGTACGAACTTGCTCAGGATTACCGACTGGCAGCCAAACCCCAGCCTCCAGCAGTTTTTCTACAAAGAATGAAGGTGAGAAGGGGGTGGGGGGTACCCACTGGTTGAAAGCTCTGAGCAAGAAGTGAAGAATCAAAACAGGATCATTCCCTTTTGCCTGTCATTACTCTTTTTTTTTTAAATAAACCCTTACCTTCCATCTTGGAGTCAATACTGCTTATTGGGTCCAAGGCAGAAGAGAGCAGTAAGGGCTAGGCAATGGGGGTCAAGTGACTTGTCCAGGGTCACATAGGTGGGAAGTGCCTGAGACCAGACTTGAACCCAGGACCTCCCATCTCTAGGCCTGACTCTCCATCCACTGAGCCACGCAGCTGCCCCCCAGCTGGATCCGTTTACATGAATTTTCTCTTCTTCCTATACAGTGTGAAGAGCATGGTTTCTTTGTCTAAATCAGTCAATACTCATTGTTAGCTATATCATCAAATATTCAACAAGGCTACTGATGGTGGTACTGATTTCCTCAAGTCAGGCTGCGTAGGTCAGATCGCTAAAATATCAGTGAAGGATAGATTGGCCATGGGGATCATTGAGCACATGTGTCCCCCATTCAGCCCCTCATTCACACAGCCTCACTGAGCCTCTCCTCCTCCCTCAAGGCCTCCAGTGTATATTTACCAGAAAGGGGATTTGGGTTTCCTTTAGATGGCCTGGGCAGTGGTAGAACGAAAGCGAATAGTTCTTTGGCTGTTTAAGAGCCTCAAGAGCCCCAGCTTTCTTTTATCAGATGACATTCTTCACAAATCAGACCAGTTGAGCCCCACTTTATTATTTGGCCTTCTCTGATTCCACCAGCTGTACTGTAGATGACAGTCAGACTTTGCCCTAATTCTGCTAAATAACTGAGGTCCCACTGAGTAGATCGCTCCCAGTTCCCCATTTTACTCTGCTATATAATGTACTGAGATAACAATACTAACAACTGATATTTATGTATCTCTTTAAGAATTGCAAAGTGGTTTACATATAGGAGGCATCCCTGTATTAAAGCTGAAAACTGCATAAAGACTTTTGGGAAAACCTAATATTATTCACTCTTCATAATAAAGCCTTCATGGGAAAAGCTACCAATTATATTATTCCCATATTACAGATAAGAAAACTGAAGCTCAGATGCTTTTTTGGAAGTGAGATCTGAGTACAAGTCTTAATTCTAAACCCATTATACCATGCTACCTTCTTTACTAAACGGTCTTCCCAGGCTAGAAGAGGTGTCCTAATCTCAGAGTACAGTACTAGAAGATGCTTCTATGTTCCCAGTTGTCTTAACAGCCCTTGAAAGAGGTCCATTTTGGTCGTCTCAGGCACCAGTGCCCCATGACTGAGGCAAACCCTCCATACTCAGGACAAGTAATTTCTGTCGTAAAGCCAATGGCAAGATGAGGTTCAGTTCTTAAAATTATTAGCAAAGCTTTTAGTAAGAGCCGGGGTGGAGAGAGTTAATGGAGCTGAGGCAATCTGAGAGGAACAACAATCATCCTCAAAACAATCCTGTCAGGCAGATACCATGGGTATTTTTATCCATATTTTACAGATGAGGAAACTGAGGCCCAGAAAGGGTAGGGGTGGGGCCCATAATTACAGTAAATAGTCTGTGTGAGATGCCTTTCTTTGCTCCATTCAGCACTCTTTCCATTGTACCAGAATGCCCCCGAGGAATGCTTGATTATTGGGGTCTAATGGTAAATTTAATATTCTGGCTAATTGATGATTAACAGCAAACCTTTTAAACTCTTGCTATTGAAAGCCTTTTTAAAACATCTAAATTCACTTTCCTGGTTTAGCAAGTAAAATCTGGTGAATGAACATCATTGCAATTTTTTAAAAAATTGTATTTTATTTCATTGCAATTTTTGAGGGGATGATAAAAAAATCACCTGCCTGAAGGATCATTATTATAGCATACAGTACTATAATTGTAAATGTGACTGCCTTCACTACGTAGGTCATTGCTTTCTTTTTTTTTTTAGTAAGACAGACCACATATGAAGATCTGTAATTTCATCAGTCAGTACTCTTTCCACCCATTGTTTGTCTAAAAAACCAAAACCATACCTTTATCTTCTTAGAACTGATATAAGTATTGGTTCTAGGCAGCTGAGGTTAAGTGACTTGCTCAGGATCACACAGCTAGGAAGTATCCGAAGCTGGATTTGAACCTAGGACCTCCCCATCTCCAAGCCTGGCATCCTATTCACCGAATCACCTAGCTTCCTGAGCCCCAACCATTATTGTAAATCACAACACCTCAAAAATATCATCACTTGGAAGATAACCTTCTGGTTATAAGTTTCTCTGAACTTAGGTGGCCTCATAACCAGATGCCAAATACACAATTCATTCTTAGGCCAATATTGAAGTATTTATCGTGGCATGGAATTTGATAAAGTTTAAATTCAGCCAGCAGAGCCTTTAAGAATCTAGACTTATTGGGGGCAGCTGGGTGGCTCAGTGGATTGAGAGCCAGGCCCAGAGATGGGAAGTCCTGGGTTCAAATCTGACCTCAAACACTTCCTAGCTGTGTGACCTTGGGCAAGTAAGTCACTTGACCCCTGTTGCCTAGCCCTTACCACTTTTCTGCCTTAGAACCAATGCACAGTATTGATTCTAAGATGGAAGGTAAGGGTTTAAAAAAAATTAGATAAAAAAAAAGAATCTAGACTTATCTTCCACAATTAGGTATGTATTGGGGAAGGACTTTTATTATTTGATAGATGTCGCCATAAGAAAAGGTAGTAATGGAAGCTTGTCTGCCTGGGCTGCACAGAGTTGCTCTACTTTGTAGGCTTTGCAGAGGCCTACCAGCCAAGCACTTTCTAAGTACTCACTGTTAGTCACTTGGGGGTAGTTGTTGGATATAAAAGAAAAAAATGAGTCTCTACCCTCAAAAGTTTAAATCTCATTAAAAATGCTTCCTGTCTGAATCTGCCTTCTAAATTTTCTTGAAGATTCTGATTCATATTCCAGGTGTACGGATTCCTGTTAGCTTCAATATCAGAGGATGGATGGCCTTTCCCAAACTAATTCATATGTGGGAAATCTAAATGATTCTGAAATCCATAGAAGTCCCTTTCCCCCTTAATTTCCTTGTCATTTGCCTCTTTTTCCTAAAAATCTACTGCAAATAAAACAATTTTTCCTGAAAACGTTGTGATAACTCGGTGTTCTTGTACCTTAAATTAGGGAAGAGAATTATTCTCCGATCTCATGCCACTTTTCTCTTTCTTTCAGGAACCAGCAGGCTTACACTTATTCTCTAAACATGACAATCGTGGTGTCTTTGACCCCGTGAGTGCTTATCAGAGGTGGGGTGGGTAACTCCGTAATCTCTCCCATGGTTCTATCCAACTCCTGAGATCACTTGTCCATAGCAGGACCACAGAAGAACCATTAAGTGGGACTTTCCACTCTGTTCCTTTGTTCTGAATCAGCCTTTGTAAGTGGGATTTTAGAAGCACTGGAAAAGCTCTGGTATTCTGCCAAAATCTTTACTTGCCTGACACCACAGTTGATGCCTTGTTCTTAATAGATTGACTTATTTAAAATGTAAGTACTTTTGGAAAAGTTACACTTCAAGTGTTATCAATTATTTATGCCTTAGAATAAATCTAAGTGCAAAGTCTGAAAGGGTGGAGAGGGGGGAGGAAAACAGGAAGGCACTAAGGAATGAGAAAGGAAGCCACAGGTGGGAACATAGCAAATATACTAGGGATGGGATGTGCTTGGGTGGCCTGTGGGACTCTGGTCAAGCTTTGCTTCAGGTGAGCAGACTAGTCTGAGTTGACACAACTTTAGAACATTAGAGGTAGGGAAAGGCAAGGTCCCAAGGAAGGTAGCCCTGGGCCTAGGATCAATAAGTTGTGACCCTTTCTATCTCCTGTTACAGGGTTTAGGGAGACGCAAATCTTGGCAGAAGTTCAGAAGCAAACGCAGCGCTTACACTTGGCCTACTGGTGATGAATCCAAGCACCCCCTTGTTTCCAGTTACCAGAAGGATTACATGAAAGAGCCAGTAAGCTTGGATGTTCCACTTCCTCAGCCACTAGTCCATTATAATCTGAATGGAGACTCAGAGTACCTGGATGCAAACCGATTACCTAGCACCACCTACCAGCATAACTTCTGTCATCATATTTTAAACCATTTGGCAGAGATGAAGTTTAAAAAGGAGGATTGTGAGACCAAGGAAAAATTAAGGACTTCCTCTTCCCCTGCCCCAATTGCTCTCCCTGAAGCTTTGCCAGACCAACTTGGCACAGTGACTCGTAAGAAAACACCATCCTGCCTGCGCCTCACTGTCTCTGACTGTTTACAGTGGTTGGACCCATTAAAGAAAACATGTTAGCCCTCAACCTTTGCCAGAGTACCTTGCATGCTTGTTTTTTCCTCCTTTTCCAATAGGACCCTTCCAAGAAACTAGGGATTTTGGGCCTAGAGGACTTACTGCCATCTTCACATATTTGAAGATGCTACATGGGCAAGGGATTAGACAGCCTTACTCTACTTGGCCCCCTCAGAGGACAGAATTAGAACAATCGAAGTGAAGACAAGCAGATTTCATGTTGAAGTCAGAGCTGACTAAAAAGGAGAATGAGCTGCCTTAGGAGGCAGAATAGGATTCCCATCACTGGAGATCTTCAAGTAGAGGCTATGGGATATGTTGTAGAAGGGAGCCCTGGTTAGGTATGGGCTGGCCCAAATACCCTCAGAGCTTCCTTCCAAATTCTAGCATCCTTCACTTCTTGGAGTGTGGCTGAAGTGAGGTTCATTTGAACATATGGCCCTGTGGGAGTAGACCAGCTCCAGGTCTGCCTGAGACACAGCTTCTCCCACTCCAAAGTACCAGCCAACCAGAACCTAGCAGGTCTGGTACACCCTTCCTTATACTCAAGTTCTCACTCCTCTCCTGGTGCTGAGAGTAGGTAGGGTTGTTTTTGTGAGACCTTATTAGGAATATCAAATCCTGTGGATCTCTCCTGTTGTGGGAATGGGATTTGGGTCCAAAGGGATGGACTGATAACTGTTGAGGACAGTGCCTCCTACATGAACCATTCTCATAAGGGCACTGCTAGTGGAGGGGCATGGCTTAGGCAGGAAGGGATAGAACCAGAAACCCACCACCAAAGAAAGAATTTGGAATGAGCCAAGGAATGTGGAGTGTTACAGAGAGCAATATTCAATGGGGAGAGAGTGGAGTACTGCCAGAACCAAGTTAATGTGGGACACCCAACATGTTGCACCAGTTGTCATATGTTGTTGGTTCTTATCCTTCTGCTACTTTTGCCTCCCACATTGAAATGGCTGTAGGAAAAGCAGGACTTTCAAACCAGTTTCAAGAATAATCAAGAACAAGGGAGGCAGGAAGAATATCTCTTCTAGGGGAGGACCAAGTCCCCTATGTAGCTTAGACTTTCACTGCTCCACTGGGAGAAGATGGAGAATGGAGGCCTGACCTTGGGGACCAAACACTAAGGTATTGGCATATGAAGTTCGTGAGTGGTCAGGACGATGCAGGAAGGATATTGTGTTTCCTAGGCAGGGAACTATGCTCCATTTGACACCCATAGTCTCCTTCCAAAATTCTCCATCCCTAAAAGGGGGACCAATATCCAAAGATGAAAGATTTCAGGACTGTTCAAAATCTGAAGGACTGTCATACCTTCCTTTACAGCTTGCATTGCAAAAGGTATTCCATCCATTTTCTCATAGATCTTCATAACAGGCACATGTGGTAGAACGAGAAATTATAATCTCCATTTGACATTTAAGGAACCTGAGGATTTAAAAGGCTGGCAGTACCTCAGGTCTCTTGCTTATACTCCACAAATAAGGTGACTTCATAATGAAAGAATATAATATCCCAGAACCCATATGCCAACAAATACCCTCCTTGGGATGGTACAGAGATGGCTGCACCACTTCAACAAGCCACTTTAAGAGTTTCTTGCCACCCCAGCTTGTTATTGAGCAAGAGATCTGGTCCCTGGTCCTCCAGCTTGCTTGAGGAGTCCCTCAAGCCAGACCTACCCATACAGGCCCCAGGACTTGATTCATAAAGAAGCAAGAAATTCTAATTCTCCCCTTGATTGGTCCTTGGGGGAAAAAAATGGAGAAAGGCAAGGTTTGCAAAGTAATCACCACCACCATGCATTTCCGTAGATCTTCATATTTCATATCCCGACATCTTTGAGCCTCACAACAGCCCTGTGAGGTAGGTAGGGCAGGTTATTATAGATCCCCATTTTATAGATGGGAAGCTGAGGCACGAGCTGAGATGACTTGTCCAAAGTCACCCAACAACTACTGGTGGAATGGGGAAACTATAATCAGTGTCTCTTAACTGGAGCCAATCCATTAAGTCATACTTCTCTCCACCTTCCCCCAATATGAAGCAAAAGGAGGTCTTTGGACAGGCTAAAATTAAGATCTCTTCCACCCAAGACCCCACCCCCACCCCACCCCCAAACCATAGGCCTTTTTGTTCCCTTGGCAAAAACAGTTCCACTGAGTGTTATGTGTTTACAGTGTTGTGTTTACAGTGAAGGCCAGCTTTATTTAGGAGGTGTAGGTGTACCAGGCCACCTCCTTGTAGGCACTAAACTAGGAAGGAGAATCTGCTGGGCTTCATGAGCTACTCCCGACTCTTGCTCAGCTTAGGCCCATAGGGATGGCACAGCTATTGAGGGTCACAGCAGTTCTTTTCTGTAGCCAAATGAGGTTGGGGACAACTTTGGGGAAGGGGAAGGGAGTATAGGGATGTGGAAGAAACTATTGTCCTCCCACTCTCAGAGAAGCCCTAAAGCCTTGGTGCTTAAGGTGTATGCTAGCTAATGCCAAAGAGAGCTCTGTCCCTGGGTAGCCAGCTTGATTTTCTGTCAACTTGCCCTAACCCTACCCTCTTAGGCTGGGAGTGAGCTAGTCTCACTTCTGGGGCCATTCCTTTGGCCATTGTTGTATGTCCTGGGTTTTGGCTTTTGCTGAAGGGCCTCGTTGTGTCCTCGTGCTACTCCCTACCTCAAAAAGCCAAAGTCTGTGTTTGTTCTAAGCATTGACAGGAAAATAGCATCACTGAGCCAAGGGTGGCAGTACACTCTCCTCTCTCCCCTACCACCCAACATCTGCAGAAAGCGCAAAGTCTTTGGTGGGCAGATCTGAACAGGTGGGTTGTGCCAGTCTTCAGACCCCATCCCGTAAGCACAAGGCCTCCACAGCTCCGCTGGGGCCCTGGGCGACTCCACCAATCACAAACAGCTGCTGCCCGGCCTGGAGACTGGAACAGGAACATCGAGCTGTCGGCATCGAGGGCAGTGCCTCCCACTTCCTCCTTGCCAGGCTGAAGCCTTCTACAGAGCCCAGGGGACATGGCTGGTTGCCTTTGAGAGAAGAGACCCAGTGTGATGAGAAGAGTCTGAGCCCTTGGGCAGAGGGCAGCCCCAGGAAGGCAGGCTACATGGCAGCTTTTGGCCTCCACCAACCCTGACCCAGGTCAAAGAAAGATCATTGAACATAGGGGCCTTAGAGTTGATCTAGTCCAACCCTCTTGTTTTATAAGCACTGCTTTTATTTGATGCTTTAAGGTTAACAAAGCACTTTCCTCAACCCTGTTGGGATAAGCAGTGACTATACTGTTCACCCCATTTTACAGATGAGGTGTTGGCCTCAGAGAGGTGCCATAATTTAGCCATGGCTACACTCAGAACCCAGATTGAGAACTCTCAATCCTGTGTCCTTTCTACTATATCATGCTCCAATCCAATACCCAGAGGGGATTCATTCATTTTAAGTTTCTCTACAATAGCAAAGATCCCAAAGAAAATATAAGATTTAATATTTGAGTTCGTAAAGTACCATCTTTTTCTAATGTGAAGTAGGCAAGGCAATGAACTATCCCCAAGGGACACTAAGAAAGTGAAGGAGGCAATGTCTAAGCTTCTGCAGCTCTATGAGGTAAACGTACTTACCTGACGGTTACTGCTTCCACAAGTCTTGCCTCCTCCCCACCTCAAGTCCTAGAGATAAACTAGGGCTAGAGCTCTCAGAATACTCACCAAGGCCTCCCACTGCCACAACTCTGCCCCCAAGGTAGCCAGTCACAAAGTCCGCCCTTTTTTCCCTCATTCGGAGAGAACGAGGAAGCTTTGTCCAGACACCTGCAGGAAATACAGGACAATTTCTTTGAACTACCAACAGACTGACCATTGCTATGACTCCCAACTGAGAGTTAAAATGAAAGTCCAAGTTTAGATCTTCATCCAAACAGAAATCCCCATTTCTTCTGTCCAGGAGGAAAAATCAAGATCTAGATGCTTGGCCTCTAAGCCCCCAAGGGACCTGGCACTCACCCTGCTCTGAGTCAAACATTTCCACAGTGTTCACAAAATGTGGGCGGGAATAGAAGTTGTGGGGTCCAGGTTGCTGCAAGCCCCCCAGGCTAAAGAAGCTGCCCTCTGCCATGGCACAGCTAGCAAAGGCCCTCCGGCTGGGCACACTCGGGTAACGTGTCCAATTCTGCATTTCAACATCATAGACTTCAAAGGCAGTTACAGGCAACTTCCCCTGGCGGCCCCCTGGAAAGTAAAGAGAAAATTGGAGTAGCATCCTTCCCTTCTCCGTCTCTCAACCTCAGCTTCATTCCTCTCCCCATGCATAAATCATTCAATTATTTGCATCATTCTCTGCTGCCCTTGTGGGGCACAGGAAATCCTGAAAGCAATGCTTGAGACCAGGTTCCTGGGTCCAGTCGTTGCTGGCCCCAACCAGAAACTCTCCTGTGGCCTTAAGCTAGTCTCTAACCCTAGTCTCAAGCACACACACACACACATACCCAGAATCCTCTTCCATTTCAGACTCACAGCCACTTACCCAGAACAAAGATCTTATTCCCCTGAAGGAAGGTGGAGGCCCCATAGCAGGGTGTGGGCATGGAGGGCAAGGACAGCCATCGGTCCCTGGAAGGTTCGTACATCCTCACCAGTGCTTGTGGGGCTGTGTCTGAACCCATCCCACCTAGAGCATACACCACACCATCTGCCAGAGAGAGGGCAGCTTCAGACTTTAAACTCCTGCAGAGAAGCCTGCCTGGACTGACCCTATCCTCGGACAGGACGACCCTCAGCAACCACTCTAATGATCTTGAAGCTCATCAGAGAGAATGTACAAAGCAAAAGAAGTACTTTGGGACAGGCACACCACAGCTGGCAGAGATAGAAGAGATGGCCCAGCGTTAGCAAGAGGCTGTCAGCTCTATAGCCCAAGAGCTATCTCTGCCCCCACAGAAATGGGGAAGGGGGATCCCTGCTGCTCTCTGCTCCTTGGGCCACTAATCGGCACCCCCACCCTTTGGCTTGCTCAGTTGGGAAGAACACAAAGCGGGGGATCTAATTATACTAGCTGGCATGGTCTCCCTGGAGACTCCATAGCAACCAGTCCAGCATCAAAGCCTGGAGTCTACCAGATCCACAGCACAGAGGCCTCCAAAACCCCAGGGCATACCTAAATGTGGGTAAAGGCATTTGAGTATGTAGGGGGCTCAGGATGAGGCAAGAGGTGGGGGGGGGGCTCAGCTTAGGAAGGAGGGTTCTGAATTGGGGGAGGTCAGTGGGGAGTAGTAGGGGAGGAACCCCAGGACAAGGGCTAAATTGGAGGTTAAGCCTGGGGGTGGGGGAGCAGAGTTTATGATGTAGGGATGGATAAGGAATCTGAATGCTCAACTAAGCAAGAAGTGAGTGAGGGGCAGCTACATAGTTTAGTGGAAGTCAGGCTTAGAGAGGGAAGGTCCTGGGTTCAAATTTATCCACAGACAACCTAGTTGGCAGGTTGTTTAACCCCAATTGCCTAGCCCTTCCTGCTCTTCCAATACAGAAGGGTTTAAAAAAAAAAAAGTGGGCGTGAGGTCTCAGGATATGAGTGAAGTCAGGGAAGGGAGCCCAAATGGATTTAACTTCATTCAAAGGCTTCTTTGGATTACAGGATCCAATTTAGAGAGGATAAAAGAGCCGTGAGCTTTACCTTAAAATACTGGTCAGACTTGGGAGTAGGGGAAGAATTCCTGGATACCTCCATTCTCCTTAGCCCTGGCACCAGTTGAACAGGGACATTTTCCTGAATTCCAACTTGGGAATATTTGGAAAGAGGATTCTGGTTTCCAAATACTCTCCCCCTAATTCGTGTGTGTGTGTGTGTGTGTGTGTGTGTGTGTGTGTGAAGGGAAGAGCATCGTAGGGGATAGAGTAGGCCAGGGAGAAGAGGCAAAGGTCAGCAGGGAGGACCTTCAAGTGCTTCCATAACAAACACAACAAATCACCTGGAGGCCGGAAGCTCTAGTGTCTGGTCAGAACTTTTATCTAGCCCTATCTTCCTGGCCTCCCTCTCCCCGACTCCCTTCAGTCTTGCTTCACTTGGGGGAAGGGTAGAGGTGGGAATGAACATCAGCTAGGCAGAAGGTCGTCCAATTCCATTACTCAAGGATTTAAGACAGGAATCTTCACTTAGCTCTGAATAGAGGCCCATCTTCACATTTGTTCTCCTCCCTCCCAGCCTATTTATAACTGTGGGAGCCACCGCTGTCTGCATTCCCAGCCCTCATGTCTCCTAGGATGAGTAATAAAGGTTTGTTTTTTTTTTAAATGGGGGGGAAGGCTTTGGACTGAAGCCAACCTACTCCAGGAGGGTCCCCCTCCTTCCCTTGAATGGAAGGACTGCCCTCCCTCAAGCTGGTCTGTCCTCTCAGTCATGGGAAATGGCTGGAGCCTCTCTCCCTGCCTTCTGCTCAGAACACCAGCTCCCGACAGGGTTGTGTAGATGTGGTGGTAGATGTGACCTAGGCTGAGAGCTAAGTGTATCGCTGGATGTGTGCGGGGAGATTTGGAAGAGCTACAGACTGGTTCCCTGGATCTGGAAAGCTCGTAACTAAAGGCCTTAGTTATGAGCAGTTTAAGTGTTCTAGACTTATTTTTCATTACTCCCTTTCACATTCTCAAGTTTCAGTTATTTTGGCCCATTGTTCCCCACCCTCAAAATGCATTCTTTTTATTCATTAAAATTCTCTTTAAAACTCAAGTGCTGGGGGAAGCTGGGTAGCTCAGTGGCTTGAGAGTCAGGCCCAGGGATGGGAGGTCCTGGGTTCAAATCTCGCCTCAGACACTTCCCAGCTGTGTGACCCTGGGCAAGTCACTTGACCCCCATTGCCTAGCCCTTACCACTCTTCTGCCTGGGAGCCAATACACAGTATTAACTCCAAGAGAGAAGGTAAGGGTTTAAAAAAAAAAACAAAAACTCAAGTGCTGCCTTCTTCAAGAAGCCTTTGCCTCATATAAATCCTAGCTTCTACATCTGTATAGGTGTCATGTGCCCCAGGAAACTATAAGCTTCTTGAGGAAAGGGACAGTGTCATTTTCCTTATTAGCAGTCCCAACACAGAGCCCATACAGTAAAGGCTTAATCAATATTCACTAATCAAGTAATCACTTAATTAATATTGACTATGTAGGTCAAAATGTCAGTGTTGAGGTGAAGTTTGGGGAAGTGACCTGGGGGAAGAGCAGAGAAACAGAGATCCCCAGAAACAGAGAGCCTGGGGCATTGTTCAGTGTGCTAGAAAAAAGACCAAAAGGTTGGGGAAAGGGTACGAATTAGGGGTTGGAAGAGGATCCTTCTCCTTGGGATCCACTAGGAACCTGGACCCTCTGCTCTACTTGGGCCACTCAGGTCCCAGCTATTCCCTTTTTCCCCTAAAGCATCCCTAACATTTCCTCTCATTGGTTCATTGAATGAGTTAGAAGGAACCTTATTGATCATCTAGTCCAACTCTCTCATTTTATAGAAATGAAAACAAATCTAGAGAAAGGAAGTCACTCCTCTGGAGCAGGGAGTCTTTTGATTCCAAATCCAGAGCTTTGTTATAACTCTCTGCCTCCCCCATAATCTTCCATTCTATCTCCCTTGGGGAGGTCCAGCAGCCCTTTCACTCCTTCTCCAGGGTCATGCACCTAAGCCTGGAGCACCCCTTCCACACCCAAGCTCCTGCTCACCCCTCTCCAAAGCTGAGATGCCCATGGCTGGTTGTGTCAGGGCAGCTCGCCGCTCCCAACGGCCTTCGTCCGTGTGATACACCTCCACAGAAGCCAGGGGGCTCTGCCCGGCATCCATGCCCCCGATCACCAACACCTGCTTGCCTAGGGCTACTGCAGCTGCACCCGCTCGAGCTGTGGGCAGCGGAGGCAGGGAAAGCCATTTGTGTGAAGCTACATCCAGCAACTCTGCTGTGCCCAAGGGCAATCCTGCCCGGCTGCATCCACCCAGCACAAAAAGGTGCCCATCCTGGTGTGCAGGTGTGCAGTACACTCGACATGTGGGCATGGCTGGAAACACATGCCAAACAAAGGTTCGGGCACCACTGGAGGCCATAGCTGGCTGCTCACTCGAGGGGCAATGGAAGGAGCTGCTGGCCCAGGGTCATGGCCCAGTCAGCCCCTGCTTCCTCCCCGGCTCCTAGGCTGGAGGCCAGTGAGTGCTCCCTGACAGAGAAAGAGAGGCCACTATGGAGCTCAGCAGGGGTCACAGAAAGGCATCATTTCCAGTCCCCAAGGCTGAGCCTAGGATTAAGTTTGTCTGCGGCTTTCTGTCCTGATCTCCAAGGGCAGGGAACAGGCTCCTCTGCCCAGCCTGGATGCTGGGGAGGACCATAGGGGAGAGGAGTCACCTTTACCTAGAAAGGAATCACAGAATATATTAATCAGAAAGGATCTTAGAGGACATCTAGTTCAGCCAACCCATTTTACAGATGAAGAATCCGAGGTTCACAACGGGAAGTGACTTGTCCAAGGTCACATAGTAAATTGATAGAAGCGCTTCAACTAGAACCTAGGTGACCTAATCGCAAGTCCCAAGGTTCTATCCACTACACCACCTGAATCAGAGGGAAAGGAGTAGTGATGGACAGAGGGGAGGGTGGCGGCGGGGCCAGATGAGATGAAATCGGCCAGGCAATTCAGGCCCGTGAGGTGGAGAAGGGACTCCGGTGCTCTCAGCATCTCCAGGGCCCCTCCAGGCAGAGGTCTGAGCAGGTGGGCTCCCCGCCCAGCCCCTGCCCCATCGCGGGCTCCTCGGCCCGGCCGCCCGATCCCGGCTCTGCCCCAAACTTCCCATCCTGCTGCGGGCGCCTGCGCCTTCCAGACCCCGCAGGCGGGAGCGTGGCCCCGGCACCTCATCGCCAACTTCCCCCAAGTGGCCCTCGCCCTTCCCCCGCCGATACTCACCCGAGGGTCCCGGCTCAGCGGTCCGAGGAGGGGGCCGGGCCCGGTGGGAGGTGGGGGGGGGGGGGGCTGTCACTGCGCTGGTCCCTACTCCCACCCCGGCTCCGGCTCCCACTCCGGCTCCGGCTCTGGTTCCCGCTCCGGTTCCCGCTCCGGTTCCCGCTCCGGCTCGGCGCCGGCCCCTAGCTCCACTCCTTTCCAGCCCGCAGCCCCGAGCCGTTCGGGGAGGGGAGCTGAGGGGAGGGGCCGGGGGCCGGAACCACCCCCTCCCCAACAAGCCCCCCCCTCCCCCAAGACTTCTCCGGCTTCGGGGAAACCATCCACCGCCTTAACCCTTTGAGTCCCACCCGGGAAGGCGGGGCTGGCCGGGGAAGGGATTGCGCCCAGCGAAGGGGGCGGGCACCCCGAGCCGACTGGGTCCAAGCAGGACCAAGAGCGGCGGTGGTGGGGCGGCCACGCCCCCTAGCGGCAGCACAGGGCACCGCACGCAGCTAGCCTGCCAGAGCTGCCCACGTGGGCGGGAGCCGCGACGAAAAGGACTCACTGCGGAGTCCCACCCTGGTGCGGTGTATCTTACGGAGGAAACTGAGTTTCAGAGAAACGCCTTCCCGCCGCTAGCCAGCTGCTTTCCTTCCCAGGCATCACTCCTTCCCCGCGCGTCTCTGTCCGGCTGAGCAGGCCTCGTGGAGGACTCTCTCTCAGGACTGTGCTCTCTGCGCCCCTGAAGAGACTGCCCCCTCACCTCTGGGAACTTCTGCCTTCCCAGCTCTGCTCCGAGACCAACCACCATTTATTTTTTGTCCTGCCCTCCGATTTCAGAGGTGTAGGAAGCTGCCCAGAATGGAAATTAAAGCTAGCCAGCAGCAAGTCTGCATTGTTGTCTGCGGCACTGGTTTGCTGAAAGCTTCTGGGTCGGGATCACCCAACTAGTATATATCCTGAGCGGGATTCCGTGAGGCTAGGTCCTACCGACTCCAACGCCACCTCCCTAACTCTTCCCCCAGGGCGCCTCTCCACCCGCCCCCACTTTTCTTGAACTTGCTTCTGTACAAACCCCGCTCCCCTCGCTCCCCACGGAAACTTGAGAGCCCGGGCTGTTAAAAACCGTATCCGCTGCGGTGGCCCTGGGCTGGGCACATAAAGTAAGCCTGTTAATTGCCAAGTCTCTACTTCAGGTCCAGGGCTCTTTGCACTCCACGAATCAACCGGCCTCCCACCAAACCCCAGCAGGCCTTGCGGCGAGCTGATCCTCACTCAATTGTAATTTCCTTTCCCCTAAAAAGGCCGGGTCCCGGCCACCCTCTCTCTGAAAGTAGGGGCAGGGGAGTCAAACTGACTAATCATCTTCGAGGTTTGTTATTCCATTTGTTATACAGCTTTTCAAAGACAATTCAAATACCACTTCCTCCAGAAGTCCCTCCTGCTTTTTTTCCTCTTTACGTTCATACCGTTATATCTCCTTGGCACTCCCACTGACAGACTGGGCTTATTTGCATCCGTCCTTCAAAGACAGAGAAGGAAGCCCAGTTTGATTCCCAAAGAGTTCCCCAAAGGTCTAGGCCTTAACATTTCTGTGAACCATGTATTCCATTTGGGGTGACAGTTTACAACCACAAGTATTCATCAGACTCCTTCTATGTGCCAGGCGCCACAAAACCAAACAACTTTATCTCAAGTTTACATTCCAGGTGTAGAGAGATGATAGAAAACAGTCCATAAGTAAGTTGTTATAAAGACAGAATACAAAATGAATAGGAGGTGGTTGAATACAAGGTCGTGAAGGAGGGAAGGCACTAGCAGTTTCCAGGATCAGGAAAGGCTTCATGGAGACGGTGATGATGGAGCTCCATCTTGAAGGAAGAGAAAGATTTGGTGAAGTGGCAAAGGAACACAGGCCACACTTTAGGGACTGTCATGAAGACACTGGAGAAGGAAAGGTCGGTTTGGCATAGGTGAAGAGTGCAAGAAAGTATATGAAAGAATAGTGAATGCTAAGGCCAGGATGAGAAGAGTTGTAAAAGCCAAATAGATGAAGCAAAGTCAAGTAAGCTGAGCCAGGAAAATTACGCAGAACATCATAAATGGAAAGAACAGCCACAATAGAACAAATAAAATTGAACATCAAGAAGTTATAAAGAACAACCTTGTCCTCATAGAAGAGATTTGAGAAAGCTCCCATCTTTTGCAGAGGTGGGAATCAACAGGTGTGGAACAGTGCATATAATGTCAAATTTTTTACATGTTAATTGGTTTTGCTGATTCCCCCCCCCCTTTAAGAAGTCTTTAATATAAGAGTGGGAAAGAGGAATATGGAGGGAAATCTAGATGTGATGTTAAAAAAACAAAAAGATATCCATCTTTTTCTAAGAAAGCCAAGTCAAAGTGTTTATATTTGATCCTGGAGGCAACATGGAGCTACTAGAATTTACTAAGTCACAAGGTCAAATTTACCTTTTAGTAGCTGTGTGGAAGAAGAATTTGAGTGAGGAGAGTCTTGAGGCAGAAAGAACAAAGAAGATGGTCTAGTCAAGAGATGATAAGGACCTGAAATAGGGTAGTGACTATGAATAGACAATAAAGGATGGATGCAAGAAAAACTGGAGATAGAAATAATATTATTTGGCAGATGACTGAATATGTAAGATCAGGGAAAGGGAGGAGTCAAAGATAACACTAGGCTATAAGCCTAGAGTCCTAGGCTGTAGTGATGGTATCTATGGTCAAAAGGCTGCTCTGTATCTGAGGCACAACTTGAACTCTAGTCTTCCTGACCCTGAGGTTGGCCCTTTCTTCACTAAGCTGCCTGCTTCCTCTCTATAAAGAGAACAACCAAAAAAGGTAATGCTATCTATCCTACACTGTATTGTACTGTCCTAATGAGGGCACACCTAGAGTATTGTGTTCAGCTCTGGGGGCCTCATTTTAGGAAGATCATAAATACATCCTAGAGGGCATCTAGAGGAGGATGACCAGAAATAGTATAGGGATTGGAGAACATGTCATATGACTTTAGCTGAAGAAACTAGGGATGGTTAGTCTGTAGAAGACAGAAGAGATTAAAAGTTTTTTGTTTAAATTAGACTACAATTAGACTATTAGATTGACTCTTAAACTATTGGTGAATAGCTTAACAAATTTTGGTATGTAAATATGATAGGGTATTATTACAATATAAAAAATGACCCAAAAGACAATTTCAAAGAATCCTGGGTAATCTGAAGGGATATAGAATGACGTAAGCAGAACTAGAAGAATTTGTACAAAGATTACATTGTAAAAAAACAATAAACAACAACTTTGAAAAAATACCTCCTGACAGAGAGATGACATATATGGAGACAGATATAGAAACACAGGTTTTTTGGACATGACCATTGTTCTAGATTTTTGTTATACTATGCTTACTTGTCGCAAGGATTTTTTTCCCCTTTCTCTCAGTTTTTAATTGGGAGTAGGGGAAGGGTTATAAATAGTGATGCCCCCCCCAAAAGAGAGGCATTAAAATATTTTTAAATGCACAGAAGGAAGTACAGGAGCAAAGATAAGCACTAAGGTTTGAAAGCACAGGCAATTTATCATATTACTTTATTTTTAAAAGCAAATAGTAAGACAAGGGGCTGAAGCAAAATTTATTATGCTTCGGCTGAAGTAAAAAAAGCAGGAGTAGTGATTTCAGACAAAGCTAAAGCAAAAATATATCTAATTAAAAGAAATAAGGAAGGAAATTACATCTTGATAAAAAGTACCAGAGACAATGAAGTGATATTAATACTAAACATATGTGCACTAAATAGTATAGCCTCCAAATTTTTAAAGGAGAAATTAAATGAGCTTCAGGAAAAATAGACAGTAAAAAACTATACTAGTGGGGGACCTCAAGTTTCCCCTCTCAGATCTAGATAAACTGAACCAAAAAAATAAATAAGAAAGAAGTGAAGAAAGTGAATGAGATCCTAGAAAAGTTAGATTTAATAGATCTCTGATGAAAATCGAATGAGAATATAAAGAAATATACCTTCTTTTCAGCAATACATGGCATTAATGTAAAAACTGATTGTGTCTTATGGCAAAAAATCTTCAAAATCAAATGTAGAAAAGCATAAACCAGACATAATAAATGCATCCTTTTCAGATCATAAGTTGTAATAATGAAAATTATAATAAATATGGATCTATGGAAATAAAAAGAAAAAATTAATTAAAACCAAATAACAAATAACTAAATAAAAAGGGGTGAGCCAAAGAACAACTTATATAAAAATAATTTCATTAAAGAGAATGATGAGACAACATATCAAAATTTATGAAATATAGCTAAAGCAGTACTATGGGGGAAAATATTACCTCTAAATGTTAACATCACTAAAATAGAGAAAAATCAGATAAATGAATTGGGTATGCAACTAAAAAAAAAATAGAAAAAGAGAGGACAGCTGAGTGGCTCAGTGGATTGAAAGCCAGGCCTAGAGAAAGAGGTCCTAGGTTCAAATCTGACCTCAGATACTTCCCAGATGGGTGACCCTGGGCAAGTCACTTAACCCCCATTACCTAGTCCTTACCATTCTTCTACCTTGGAGCCAATACACTATTGATTCTAAGACAAAGGTAAGGGTTTAAAAAAAAAAGGAAAAAGAACAAATTAAAAATTCCCAATTAAAGGCTAAATTGGAAATCCTAAGGAAGGAGAAATTTATATAATTGCAAGTAAGAGAACCATTGAACTAATAAGACTAGGAATTGGTATTATGAAAAAATAGACCATTGGTAATTTGATTAAAAAAGGGAAGAAGAAAGTAGCATCACCAGTATCAAAAATGAACAAGATAAATTCACCACCAAAGAAAAGGAAATTAAAGCAATAATTAGGAGCTATTTTGCCCAATTATTTGCCAATAAATCTGAGATCTAAGTAAAATGGATGAATATTTACAAAAATATAAATTGCCCAGATTAACATAAGAGGAAATAGAATACCTAAATAATCTAATCTCAGAAAAAGAAATTGAACAAGCTATCACTGAACTCCCTAAGAAATAATTCCCAGGGTCAGATGGATTCACAAGTGAAAATTCTATCAAAAGTTTAAGAACAATACAGATACTATATAAACTATTTGAGGAAATAAGCAAAGAAAGAATCCTACTAATTTCTTTTTTTTTATGATGCAAATATGGTGCTTATACCTAAGCCAGGAATAGCAAAAACTGAGAAAGAAAATTACAAGTCAATTTCATTAATGAATATAGATACAAAAATCTTAAATAAAATACTAGCAAAGAGACTATAGCAATATATCACAAGGATCATTCACTATGACCAAGTAGGATTTATACCAGGGATCCAGGGTGGGCTTAAAATTAGGAAAACTATCAGCATAATTGACCATATAAATAAAAAAATTAACAGAAATTATATTATCTCAACAGATGCAGAAAAAAGCCTTTGATAAACATCCGTTCCTATTAAAAACACTAGAAAGCACAAGAATAAATGGGCCATTCCTTAAAATGATAAGTAGTATCTATCTAAAACAATCAGTAAGTATCATCTATGATGGGAATAAGTTAGAAGCCTTCCCAATAAGATCAGAGATGAAGCAAGGATGCCCAATATCACCATTATTATTAAATATTATACTAGAAATGCTGGCTTTAGTAATAAGGGAATAAAAAGAAACTGAAGGAATTAAAGTAGACAGAAAACTAATCATCTTTGCAGATGACATAATATACTTAGAGAAACCTAGAGAATCAACAAAAAACTAGTTGAAATAATAACTTTAGCAAAGTTGCAGGATACAAAATCCACATAAATCATCAGCATTATTATATATTACTAACAAAGTCCATATTACCAACAAGGTCCAGCCACAAGAAATAGAAAGAGAAATTCCACTTAAGATAATTCTAGACAATATAAAATACCTGAGAATATACTTGCCAAGACAAACACAGGAATTATAAGAACATAATTACAAAACACTTGACACAAATACAGTCAAATCTAAATAACTGGAAAAATATTGATTGCCTATGGATAGACCAAATTAATATAATAAAAATTACAATTCTACCTAAATTAGTTTACTTATTCAGCACCATACCAATACCAAATTGTTTTTGGTAGTTTTTACATTTTACAGAACTAGAAAAAAATGACAAAATTCATCTGGAAGAACCAAAGGTCAAGAATATCAAGGAAATTAATGAAAAAAAAGTAAAGGCAGGTGACTTAGCAGTACCAGATTTCAAACTGTACTATAAAACAATAATCATCAAAACAGTCTGATACTAGCTAAGAAATAGAACGGTGGATCAATAGAATACATTAAATGCACAATATATAGGGATAAATGACCTTCGCAATTTAGTGTCTGATAAATCCAAAGACCACAGCCTTTGGGACAAGAACTTGCTATTTGACAAAAACTGCTGGGAAAACTAAAACAGTATGGTAGAAACTAAAAATAGACCAATATTCCATACCCTATTCCAAGATAAGAGTCAAAATGGGAATACGCTTCAGACATAAAGGATGATACCATAAATAAATTAGGGGAACATCGAATAGCTTCACCTAGCAGATCTATGGAGGAAGGAAGAATTTATGGTCAAACTAAAGATAGAGAACATTACAAGGTGCAAAATGAATGATTTTGATCATGCTAAATTAAAGTGTTTATACAAACAAAACAATGTAACCAAAATTAAAAGGAAAACAACTTGGGGGGGGGGGGGGGAATTATAGCAAATTTCTCAGATATGTAAGGGTTAAAGTTAATGATTGGATAATTTTTTTTTTACCTTCCATCTTGGAATCAATACTGTGTATTGTTTCCAAGGCAGAAGAGTAGTAAGGGCTAGTGTAAAAATGGAGACTTAAATCCAGGACTTCAATCCCCAGAAGTCCTTGCTCCACTTCCCCAGAATGTTTTGTAATATCACTGAATTCTCACCTGGGCCAAGATCGAGATGGGGTATTTAACCTGATTGGAAAGGCTTCTGGGCCTCTCTCTTCTCTTTCCTGTTGCTGCTTCCAAGCAGATGTATCTCTTTTCATAATGTAGGTGAGGCTGAGTCTAGGCCTCTCTGGGCCTAGACACTTGCTTTCTTATTCTGTAATTTTCTTTAATCCTTAACCTTTAATAAACCTCTAAAAATATAATACTCCTTGCAGAGAGAAACTAATTTCTGCCTGCCTCAGTCTCAGCAAAATTTTAATCTTTATAGTTTGGCGTAACCACGTCGGGAAAACGAAATACTCTCAATCTTCTGATTCTTTTCTTTACTGATCTTTAGTTCAGCTTTTCATAGCTACTGCCTAGAATTTTTTTAAAGCACATTTCTCTGGCCAAGGTTTTTTACCTTCACAAAGCTGCTGCTCATTCCAGCCATTAGATAGCTCACAGGCTCCCGGCTCCCAGCCCTGCTTGCCTGTGATCTCTGGCCTGCAGATGTCCGCTCTGGACCTATTGTGTCTTGCCGCCCACCTGGCCCCTGGCTGCTAAGTTCTGCCTGCCTGCCTGCCTGCCTGCCTGCCGCCATCCACTTTGGATGGCTGCTTCTCCCTGCCTGCCTGCAGCCATTGGCTCCAGACTGGTTTGCTGTTTGACCCAAATTGCAGCTCACCTGCCCACCCCAGCTGCCCGCTCCGGCTCATGGCCCTGCTTGCCTGCATTCCTGCCCCAGCCCTGCCCACCCCAGTGCTCTTTCTCTCTCTCTCACTCACCCGGTCCCTGTTTAACCCAGATCTTGACCACCTGGTGACCTGCCTGTCCAACAAATTCTAGCCTTGGAGCAGATCCCTCATCACCCAGGACTCATTTCTACTAGCTGGTAAAAAAAAGGGGGTATTGGCCTCCACATGGGCGGTATCGGAGGAAGGGAGAGAGAAAAAAGGAGAGAAGAGACTTACAAACAGGAACTTTAAAAAGCATGGCTATTTTACAAGGATATCTTTTAATTGCATTGATCCTTTTATTGACTTCACCTGCGTGTCAGGGAAAATATTCAGCTCTGTACAACCTTTTAGCTAACTTTGGGGAGGCGGCTGGGTGTCTCAGTGGACTGAGAGCCAGGCCCAGAGGGGAGGTCTCTGGTTGAAATCTAGCCTGAGACACTTCATGGCCGTGTGGCCCTGAGCAGATCGCTTGGACCTCATTGCTTACCCCTTATCAATTTGCCTTCAGACAATAGACATCTAAATGGATAATAACCCAAGGAACTTTAGAGAGACTGGAGGTTTAAGGCATTTCAGACTCCAATGGTTTATAAAAATCTCTGTATTCTATTGCATTTTACTGTTTGCTTTCTTTAAGGTTTAACTTTGTGATTTTAAATTCATATATTACTGCATTCAATATTATTCTGTTACACTGAATCATTTTAACGTACTGAGTTTTGACTACTGTTAAATTCTGTTGCTTTCCCCCTATAACCATATTCAACAAATATCATTGTAATTAAGCCCATATATGAAAAAACAGCTTTACTATTTTTGACTTGATAGATGGACTTCATCAAAACTGGTTACAATTGCTATAACAACCTTTGGAAAATTTACTGTGCTAAATATCTCTAATTGATTTTAAGGGTTTTTTAAACATGATTTTTGGAATTTTTTTTTTTAACAATCTCTGGTCATTTTTTGCCTGCCCCTACCACGAGGTAAGGCCCATTCTAGTAGATGAAGTGAAATACATTTTATAACCCCCAACCCCCAACCTTCCCGCATTTCTAAATACGTGAATGGAAGTTGGGGCAGTTAATCTCAGGGCATTTGTATCCCTAAAAAGCCTCCAAAAAAGGAGCACCCTTCATTTATACTCTTCAGCTCACTACTTTACTTCCACCAGGGTGATATCTAGATTTCATGATGTTCTAAACGCAAAATGAGTTTTACTTTGTTTAAAAATGTTTATTACCAAGGTTGAAAGATTGCTACATTTGTAAAAATTGTGACAAATATCCATCAATTCATAGGTGTTTTTTTTTTTTTATAAAATGCCATGCAGCAACTTATGTGAAATATGATAGTGTGATTGTTTGCTGTTGTAATTAATTGGACTATTGAGAATTTTGGGGATATTGATAACTACATATTTGTACTACTGTTCTTTAAAAATGAAAAATGTTACCCTGTTCAATTCATTTGCTTTCACTCACAGTGGATCATGACCAGATATGAAGAGGAAATGGATCTCATTTTTGGTGAGAAAGCCTTGTATTCTGTATTTTCTTAGCTGACACAGTGTGTCAATGATTATAAGCTATATTTTTGAATTTTTTAAAGTTCTTTTATTATTATAATTTTCTTGCATGCGCAGTATACTATTTATTTTTCTCTCTTTTTTATATTTGAAGCACATGTCACCAGCATTAAGATTTTCTTTAACTTTTTGACTTTTTCAGTAATGTAAGTTTAAAATACATTTGCTAATGCATGGCCTAAAAAGCTAGAGACTATAAAAATGATGCCACTAATTATTTAAAATAAATTATGGGATTTTGATTAATGATTCTATCTGATTCCAGGACAAGATATACACAAAAGAGCCATTGCATAGTGCCAATCAAGCACAAGGTCAAAGAGACCAACCAATCCTGGTGGGATTGATGTAATTTTGAGCCTATACAAAGAGAACTTGAACGTGTTTGGGGTTTGAGGTTGCGGCTGTTTAACATGTGTTAAAGGCAGGTCTTCCTTGTTCCACATTCTACCAAGTATCTCAAACTTGGCTCCTACCTTGGATTTTACAATCTGGTCCCTTTTTTTTTCTGTCTTTCATAGTGTGGTAACTTTCTGTAGTCCTGGCTACTGACTGGGCAAATGCATCATTGCTTAGATCATTTTGATTGGGCCCTGACTCAAGGACCTGTTATAGATTTATTTTTCCTTTCCTTAGAATTTTTACACATAAGATTTGAGAGTCTATATTTTCATCTAGAGGTTTTTCTTTTTTATTTGGATTTTTCTGATATCTTTTTAATTTCTCTTACCAATCGATTCATATACCTCATAACTCAGCCATGCATCCCTAAGTGATTCTTCAATCACTCTCTTAATGGGGGAATGTAAAATATCATTATTTAAATTGCAAAGTTTAAATTCCTTTTTAGAAGATTTTAGGTAAAGAAAGATGCTACCTCTCTGAATCCAGAAACTGAACTGTTGGAGAAGACATCATGAAGAAGCCTCCAGACCACAAGCTGCACAAAAATGAACTTTGGGTGTGGTTGATTGAACATTTGTATGTATACTTTCATGCCAAATGGGACTGCCCCCAACTGACTTTTTGTCAATGTGTCCAGCAATTATTGGTTTTGTTCTTTTTTTTCTCTTATCCTCAAATTATTGTAATCTTTAAACTGATTATGTTTTTATGATCCTTTGGGCAAGTCCTTCCTCCCAGAGGATCACATGGAGAACTGTAAAAATGGAGACTTGAGTCTAGGACTTCAATCCCCAGAAGTCCTTGCTCCACTTCCCCAGAATGCTTTGTAATATCACTGAATTCTCACCTGGGCCAAGATCGAGATGGGGTATTTAACCTGATTGGAAAGGCTTCTGGACCTCTCTCTTCTCTTTCCTGTTGCTGCTTCCAAGCAGATGCGTCTCTTTTCATAATGTAGGTGAGGTTGTGTCTAGGCCTCTGGCCTAGACACTTGCTTTCTTATTCTGTAATTTTCTTTAATCCTTAACCTTTAATAAACCTCTAAAAATATAATACTCCTTGCAGAGAGAAACTAATTTCTACCTGCCTCAGTCTCCGCAAAATTTTAATCTTTACACTAGGCAATGGGGGTTAAGTGATTTGCCCAGGGTCACACAGCTGGGAAGTAGCTGAGGCCAGATTTGAACCTAGGACGTCCCATCTCTGGGCCTGGCTCTCAATCCACTTAGCTACCCAGCTGCCCCAGGACAATAATTTTAAGAAATTATGTGGTCGCCAATATTTATTATATCTTGAGTCGGAAATTTATTTACAAGTATTTACAAAATGGAGAGGAAACAATAGAGAAATGTGAAGGTTAGAGAGGTTATCTATCTTAATCCAGGCAGAGATTAATTAGCTCTCAGTCAGGAAGGCTGATAGTGAGTAATTATGTGGCTTCCTCCAAGATGGAAGCTAGTCTCTCCAGAAACTAGGAAAGGAGTCAGCCTTTCACTCACCCCACAAAGCAATCCAAGAGTCAGAGTCCAAGTTGAAGGCGAGTACCAAGGGAGTTCAGAGCTTGCTTTTATGGTGCTGAAGGTGTCAACTCTTATCAAAGGCCTCTGAAGATATAAACTCTTAACAAAAGACTCACAAGTTTCTAGAGTTGTCACCCATTTTAGTAAGTGACTTGCAAACTCCTCCATCTATTTCAAGATTTTTGTTTGTTCAATCAAAAGGTAGACAAAGGAGAGTTAATCCTGTCTTCAGTCTAGGTGAGGTACTAAGCAGGGGTAATTAAGTTAGTGTTAATTCAAGATAAATAACAGAGTAAAGAATTCTCTTTCACAGATAAAGATCTAATTTCTCAAATATATAGAACATTAAGTCAAATTTATAAGAATAAAAATCATTCCCCAGTGAACAAATGGTCAAAAGATATGAACAAGCAGTTTTCAGATGAAAAAATCAAAGCTAAATATATGAAAAATTTTCTAAGTCACTCTGCTTAGAGAAATGCAAAATAAAACAGTTCTGAGGTACCACCTCACACCTATCATATTGGCCAATATGACAATAAATGAAAGTCAATAAATGAAACAAATGAAAATGTTGGAAGGGATGTGGCAAAATTGAAATACTAATGCATTCTTGGTGGAGTTGTAAACTGATCCAACCATTCTGGAAGGCAATTTTGAAACTATATCCAAAGGGCTATAAAACTGTATACACTTTGATCCTGGAATACCACTACTACATCTGTATCCCAAAGAGATTTTTTAAAAGGTATGGGGGGAAAGTACCTACTTGTACAAAAATATTTATAGCAGCTTTTTTTTGTGATGGCAAAGAATTGGAAACTGAAGGGATGTCCATCAGTTGGGGAATGGCTGAACAAATTGTGGTATATGATAGTAATGGAATACTACTATGCTATAAGAAACAATGAGCAGGAAGATGTCAGAAAAACATAGTATGAACTGATGCAGAGTGAAATAAGTTTTGGGAGAACATTGTACATAACAAGAGCAATATTATATGATGATCAACTATAAAAGACTTAGCTATTCTCATCAATACAATGATCCAGGACAATTCTGAAGGACTTATGACAAAGAATGATATCCTCCTCTAGAGAAAGGACTGTTGGAATTGGAATTCAGATCAAAGCATACTATTTTTCATATTTATTTATATTTTTTATTTGGGGTTTTTGGTTTTATATGAGTATTCTCTTCCAACAATGACTCATATGGAACTATGTCTTGCATGATAATACATGTATAGTCAGATAAAATTGTTTACCATCTCTGAAATGGAGGAAGGAAGGGAGGGAGACAATTTGGAACTTAAAATTTCATAAAACATATGTTGAAAATTGCTATTACATGTAATTGGGAAAATAAAATTAACTTTAAAATAGAAAAATTTCAAAAAACATCATAAAACCAAGTAGTATGAAGGTCAGTTAGGTGATTCAGGGGATAAAGAACCAGGTGTGGAGAAGGGAAGTCCTGAATTTAAATCTGGCCTCAGACATTTCTTAGCTGTGTATCCCTGGGCAAGTCACTTAACACTAATTACCTAGTCTTTAGCACTCTTTCGCTTTAGAACTGATGCTTGTATAGATTCTAAGACAGAAGGAAAAGGTTTTTTAAGTGATTTTTTAAAAGTAGTCTTAAAAAGAGATTCAAAGTTTCACATGGAATATTTTTATACTTGAACATTTTGGGGGGGGGAGGTTAAGGTTCAGAATAAAGAATATCAATTGTATATTTCCTTTTTTTTTTAAGAGCAGTTACAAGGAAAAGAAACACCCAAACATGGAACATTTCTATGGAGCCAAAGAAGAGCAAGGCACACTCAGTGAGATCAAAGGAGCCACAAGCAAAATTTCAAAGAAAAATGGAAATTGGTCTCAAGTGCTGAAAGAGTTCAAAACGAAATTCAAAACTCAAATAAGAGAGGCAGGAGAAAAATGGGGAAAAGAAATGAAAATAATGCAAATAGAAAATAACAACTTAGAGAGCAAACAAGGGAGATAAAATCCCTATCTTCAAAAATTTAAAGGGCTATAATAGGGCAGCTAGGTAGTACAAGGGATAGGGTGCCAGTTCTGGAGTAAAAAAAGGCTCATCTTATTAATAAATTCAAATCTTTCCATTTCCTCATCTGTAAAATGAGCTGGAGAAGGAAATGGCAAATTGCTCAAGTATCTTTGCCAAGAAAACTCCAAATAGGGTCATAAAGAGTCAAATGAGACTGAAAACAATTGAACAACAACATAAGAGAGCTATAACTAGATTTCTGTTTGGATTAGGAGCAAAGGGTAGATAGTATAGGATGACATTTAATTTCTAAGGAAAAAATCCTTAACAGTGAGAGGTGTAAAAGAGTAGAACAGGCTTGTTTGGACTAGATGTCTGTACTCTGAAGTCCCTGAGTCTGTAATTCCCCTCTCTCCCTCAGGTCAGCAGGGCACAGAGCCCCATTCCTTGAATGTCTTTTATAAGAGATCACTAATTTTTTTTTTAATCTAAAGACAGACCTGTGCAAGATACCAAGGAATAATAGGAGAAAGGGGAAGAAGATGAAGTTTACTAGGGTAGGCAAAAATCATAGAGGTTAGAGACAGAAAACACGTTAGAGATCATCTGGTCCAAACTTTTCATTTTACATGTGGAAAAATTAAGGAAGGCCCAGAAGGTGAGGGATTTGCCTAAGTCATAAAGCTAAAGCAAATGGAAGAGTCAGAATTTAAGTCTGGGTCTTTTTTATTCCAAATCCACAGCCCAATTCACAGTAATCAGTATGGGTTAACCTCTGCTTAGGTTGACTAGGTAAAAGTGGAGAAGAAGACAGAAAAAGAGCAAAGGAAAGGAACCTGTTGGATGAAGAGCGTAGGACTCACAATCTAGAGGGAAAGGCAAAACTCATGCCAGATAGATTGTGAAATTTGGGCATATAAACTACAAGCTCAGGAGAACAAAATCAGGGAAGAATGGTGTAATCCTGAAAGGCTTCATAGAGGAGGTAGTATTTGAAGTGAGTCTTTGAAGGATGGATAAATTTGGGTAGGGGAGGTGCTGTCTGCATGGAGGTGCAGAGAGGATAAAAGTAGGGAGCCAGGAATGTGATTTATATAGCTTGTTGAGGGGTTAGGAGACCAGACTTTTTGGTTCTATTGCCTACTCCCTTCTTAGGGCTAAGACTATGTCTTTGACAGAGGGTCTAATCCACAGTAGATGTTTACTAAAGGTGAAGCATGTTGTAGAATAAAGTACTCTGGGTTAAAATTCACAAGACAAAGTGGAGTTTTATTCCTTATTTCCTGTTTGTTGAAATTTATAATAAAAAAGCCCTTCAAAAATCCATGAAACCATGAAGGCTTATACTCCCTCTATCCACGGGGATCCCAATTCTTCTCTACCTTATAGCTGTTGGTTTTCATGAGTTGTTTCATGAGCTGCTCTTAGGAATGACAAAAAAAAAAGTAATTCCCTGATCAATTCTGTTGCTAAATTGCTCTCCATTTAAGGAGAGCTGGCCTTCCTGGGAGACACAAAGTACACCTGCAGGCCAACATGCAAAGCCTTTCTGGCTTCAGAGGACCTGCCCAAATGAGACCTCCATGCTATGGAGAAGCATCAGAAGTCATTTACCAGAGGAATACATTTAAAAGCTATCTTAAAATGTACTTTTCTACAGCTTAGTTTTCATCTCTATAAAAAAGATCATGTACTTCAGAGGGCTATTTTGAGCACCAAATAAGAGAATATATGTGAAAGTTCTTCCAAAAGCTTAAAAGTGCTAGAGAAAGAGAAGGCATTATGTTACAGCTCTGCTTACTAGGCTTAGGGAAAAGCAAACCACTTGGGCGAACAAGGAAAGAGGATCATCAGTGGTGGCTGGAGGGTGAACAGAAGATGGCAAATGAAAGTTGTTGGATAATTTAGGTGATGACACTGCTCCTGTTGACGATGATGGGGTGGGGTGGAGGACAGATAAAACTGGATCAGACTGAGGTAAAGGATTGGCCATGGAGGGAGGGAGGAAAGGGGGTAGGTTTTGGTGGTGTGAGGATGTTAAATTAAAGATAGTGGACAAGAGGAAGAAACTAAGTCAGAGGTGATTTTAAGAACCCTCCCATCCCAAATCACAATTGGAAATGTCTTAGAGATGAAAATTTGGGTTTGGAATGATGGAGATATGGCCTTGGGAGCCATTTTGTTTTGTTTTATGAAAATAAATCCTTACTAAGTATTGACTCTAAGGCTGAAGAGTTGTAAGCGCTAGGCAATTGGGGTTAAGTTACTTGCACATAGCTAGTAAATGTCTGGAGCCAAATTTGAACCCAGGACCTCCCATCTCTAGTCCTGGCTCTCTCTCTACTGAGTCACCTAGATGCCCCCTGGAGGCAATAGTGGTAAGTAGCTTGTCTAGTTCATTTCTTACCTAACCCTTTAGGGTATCTGACCTGACCTTCAAAACCTGTGTCCAAATTTTCCCCTCAAAGAGAGGATTGGATGCATTCCACCTTAATGACTCCTACCTAACCAACTTCTTACATCCTTTTATGACTGACTCACACTCAGTTTACATGGTAGTAGGTCATAAGACCTATCTTTCACTAAAATCACTTCTTAGAAAGTATAAGTATCAAGAAAGTGTTAGGTAGTGTTATGGGAAAAACAGGTACTAGAAGTTAAGATATCAGAGTCCTAGTACCATATCTAATCCTGGCTGGATGATGACCACCCCATCCCCACCCTGAAAGAAGCAAACCCGACCACAGCACTACCCCAACCATCGGGACCACTGCTCCCTCCCCAGCAATGTCGGGCACATAGTAAGGCCTTAATAAATGTCTTCCATTCCGTTCCATATATGCCTTGGACCCACTGCGGGAACCCGGGGGACTCACTTTTCTTCTGCTTCTAGTGTTGGCTGAGTTAGAGTTAGCCTTAAACCAAGATCTCCCCTCAGAAGCCAACCTTACCAACCGTGAGTCTACTCCACCTAGCCAGTGAGAAAAGAGAAAGAAGTATTGCTTAGCCCCACACTGGAGCAAGACTTTAATGTGTGGATTCCAATGAGAGGGGCACAAGTTTGTAACAGAAGTCAAAGAGCAATCAGAAACCCCCACCCAAGCCCAAGGTTCATGTGCAAAGGTCCTGGGGTGGGAGTGAAAAGGGGAAATCAATTCCCAACCCACAACTCCCACCTTGGCCTAAGACAAGAGAGACAGCAGAAATGAGGGCCAGACCCAATGTCCCTTCTTGCCTTCTGCCTCCTCCCTACCCTGATTAAAATGAAGCAGGCCAAAAAAATGGAGCAGGCAACTTGCCAATGAAGTTCAAGAGGGCTAAATGTCGGAAACAGTCTTTAAGTCCACTGCTCAGCTGAGCCAAGTTCAACAGTTATCTGCCTGGGCCTGTGACAAGTATTGGTCATACCGGTCCTCACATTGGCTCACAGCCATCAAGAAGTAGTCAGGGTTGGCAATGGCCTGAAGGAGGTCATTCTGCACTAGGCAGATGCCATAGAGTTCCGAGGTAGGGACTGTGCGGTACTCTCTTCCTTCTTGGCCCATAAATACCTGTAGACGAGAGCATAGACACAAACAGAGAGCTCATAAGGGTAGAATATGCTGGGCTCTGTATCAAGTTGGGGAGGGATCTCTATCCAGCAATAGATTGCACAAAATCACCATCCATTCTCCAGCCCCAAAGGAAGACTCCAATCCTCAGTTCCTCAAACAGTGACCAACTTTAGGCTGGCCCAAACTGTAGGACGGGCGTCTCTTATTGTGTTAATTCCATTACATAAGATCATCGATTTAGAGCTGGAGGAGACATTAGAGGCCAACAAGTCCAACTCTCTCATTTGATAGATGAGGAAACTGAGGCTGAGAGGTCCATCAATTATTTTTTTAAAACTCTTTTATCTTCTGGGGGGGGAGGAGGGGAAGGAGAGGGAGAGAACCAAGTAACTCAATGGATAGAGCACCAAGCCTGGAGCTGGGAGGTCCTGGGTTGAAATCTGGTCTCAGACACTTCCCAGCAGTGTGACCTGGGCAAGTCACTTAACCCAAATTGCCTGTCTTTACCACTCTTCAGTCTTACTGACTCTAAGATAAGGTAAGGGTTAAAAAAAAAAAGTGAAAGCTAATTGACTTAATTGACTTGATTTGACTCAGGTTCACACAGCCAAGTGCGAAACAGGATTTGAAAGACTGAAGTCTTCCTGACTTCCTGCCCAGCAGTATATCGGTGATCACTACGCCACTTCCTAGCTATGTGGATTAGAAGCCCTCTCTTCCTTCCCATGCTCCAATTTATTTGTACCTGGGGGTGGATGATGCTCTCTTCATCCTGGAGCCGAATATTATCATCAAAGCAGATGTGCTGGACTTCAGGGTCATGGGGATCCACCCATAGTGGCTTACCACCCTGACTGGAAAAACTGTTTTGGTTCCACCTGGAAAGGAGAGGGAAATAGGGGATGTTGTGGGGGAGGTCACCAAGGAGTCCCAAACTTCCTGAGACAAGGTTTCTAGAAAGTGTTCTAAAACTTCAGACTAAGATGGCTTTATGGCAGTGATAGGTCAGCTACTTCGGTGGGTCCACTTGGGTTCCCCCAGGTCCATTCCAGAGGTGCTTTAGTTGCAGGTCACATAATGAGCTGTTGTTTCACTGCTTGGCCTGTTGGCATCACCTCAGGCAACTAACTCAATAAATAATTATTAAGCAACTACTGTGCACCAAGTATCTAAGGAAGTCTTTGTCCATGGAGAAGATAGTACCTAAACTATATTCTGGAGGAGGGGGTGGATGTCCACATAGGAATCCTATGGAGAAATTGGATGATGAGCTACTTTCTTCAGTCTCTGACCAAGTTAGAAATGGCAGCTCAGAGGGTGACAGGCAAGGTATAGAAAGAGCTAAGAATAGCCCAAAATACCAGAGTTTGAGACTAGGTTCTGACACTTACTGGTTCTATTACCCTGAACAATTCATTTCTCTTTGAGTCTATTTTTTCATCTGCAAAATGGCAAGAATACCATCCAATCCTGAATGTTTAGGGGGCGGGCAGCTAGGTGGCTTAGTGGATTGAGAGCTAGGCCCAGAGGTGGGAGGTCCTGGGTTCAAATCTAGCCTCAGACACTTCCTAGCTGTGTGATCTTGGGCAAGTCACTTAACCCCCATTGCCTAGCCCTTACCACTCTTCAGCCTTGGAACCAATATATAGTATTGATTCTAAGATGGAAGGTAAAGGTTTAAAAAGAAAAAAAGAACAATGAATGTTTGTACTGCCTATCTCTTAGGCTGTTGTGAGGAAAGTGCTTTGTAAACATAGTGGTAAATAATTCCTCTGAATTGTTATTACCAGACAAAGTGGTCCTGAAAGCCCCCCAGGCCTTCCATGGCACTGAAGTAGTTATAGATGCCTCTTGTATCTGGATAGTTGGACACAGATTCTTTCCCTCGAGTGACTGTCACCTTTTTTGAAGTACAGCGGATCTTTCCAGGTTGAAGGTCCACAGGGAACTGCAGGGACAGAAAAGGGCGGAGGTCAACATGTTATCTCCAGTGTTATCCACCTCCCCTGAGTTCCCCCCAGTTCTAAGGAGCACCAGCTGCTCTTGCCCTCTCCTGAGGAATGTCCTACTCTGGTTCCCCTAAGAATATCTCTCACCACCACTTCTTTCAGAGCTGAGAATTGCGGGTGCTGGCCTTGAAGGGCAATGTGTGTGGTCTCGAGTAGTGAGGTCAAGTCTTTGCCAAAGGTGCGGAAAATGATAGCAAACCGGCGGCCCTGCTTATAAAGGCCAGCCAGTAGCTTGAAAAAGGCTGGCAGCACACGGTGGTAATGACGGCCATCCTCCCCTGGGACAGAGAAAACTGCATTGGGCTGGCCAGGCCACTCCAAAAGCTGCAGGTAGTTGGAGAAGAGTGTCTGGAAGGGGTGGCCCAGGGTCCTTGCTGTAAATGCGGAGTCTCGGCCAAAATTTGAGGAGAAGCTGCTGGCACCTGGGCTAGGGGGCAGCAATGAAGGAGATTCACTCAACCACTTCCACCTACCTGAAAGAGAAAGTGGAATCCATAGTTAAGGTGGGTAGGTACTAGAGGAGGGAGAGATGGAAAAGCAGCAAGATCCTCCTCTCAAACAGTGAACTCAGTAGTGGCCAATTCTCCCCAAACCCAGTGATCAGAGCCAAGTCAGTAGTCAGGAAAAGTGTGTTCCTAGATTCGTGTTTGAAATGGAAAGGACCTGAGACTCTATTCGAACGCCCTCATTTTTCAGACTGGGAAACTAAGGCCCAAAGAGAGAATTTTTTTCCCCCTGTATGGACTTGTGATTTCATCCACAAGGAAATTCCATTTATCAATGCAGACCTGGATTATTTTGCAAAGTTTGAAAGTTGCATAGGACATTAAAAGTTTATGTGGAACACAGCTAGGTGGTTCAGTAGATAGAGAGTCAGACCTACAGAGAGAAGTTCCTGGGTTCAAATCTAGTCTCAGAACTTTCCTGGCTATATGATTTTGGGCAAGTCACTTAACCCCCATTGCCTAGCCCTTACCACTCTTCTGCCTTGAACCGATACAAGGTCACATGGCTTATAACTGGAGTCAAACAAGTGAAGTGGGAAAAGGGCCAAATACTGAATAAGACAACCTGGGTTCAAATATCATCTCTATATCATTTATGATGACTTTGGGCAAGTCACTTCATCTCTTTAACCATAAGTTTCCTCCTGGTCAAGATGACTTTCTGAAGTACCTACTACTGCCAATAAATCTATGATCTTATGAACCCCAGCTCGCCAGATCCCAAAAACAATTGCTCTGAGTAACACTACAGCGACTTGTCCAAGGCCACAGGAAGGAGGAAAGGGTCCTGAACTAGATAGAACCCAGCCATCCTGACTGTCAGCCCATGACTCTTTCACTTGTACCCATAAGCTTCCTATAGGCAGTGCCTTGCTCCAAGGGGATAGAAAGATTATCTTTAAAGTAACCAGAGAAGGGATTAGATAGGATACTTTAGATTTACACTCATCAGGGAACTCAGGTCCTTTCCTAACAACAATAAAGTGGTACTAAAAGCTTTACAAAATACTTTCCTTTCCAAAATCCTGTTAAAACCCCATTTTTGCAGAAAAAGAACCTGTAGATAAGAGGAATTCAACGATTTCTGTCTAAGGTCACACAATAAATTTTAAATCACGATTTCAACCAGGCTTTGGGTCCAACAATCCTATATCATTCCAGTGCCTCTTGGTCCTTCTTATGGCTACTGAATACTTACTCCTTCACCCTCTGAATTACCTAAAAGCCCAAAAACCCACGTAAGACACAAATGAAGCTGGTCAACAGGCACACAAAGTTGCATGCCAGCTGGCAGCACTGTCATGGTCCTGGAATGCTTCTTACCAGACTGGTCGAACTGCCCCCAACACACAGTGCTCAGGTAAGAGTTGAGGGCAGCCACAGGGCCCTGGGCTGTGGCACTATCAGACACTAAGATGGTGTTGTTTATGTCCATATGAAGGATGAGTTTCTTGGTTCTTATGGTGAGAGGATATTCAGGGGAGCCTGAGGAGTCTTCCTGACTCTTGGCTCCCAGGGCAATGAGACTTCCACCAGAGTGGGAACACAGGGGCTTCCTGGGCTCCTCAGAGTGTGAGCAGCCTGAGGGTGAAGGAATCCTCTTCCGGGGCAAGAGGGTCTCTCTATTTCCATCTTTCTCTGTGCCTGCCTCCATGACAGATGTGAAGGGCCTGCTCAGATGGTCTGGGTTTACCGGCCTGCTGGCAGCAGGCTCCTCCTTGCTCGTGCACTGCAGATTGGGGCAGGAGTTGAGAGGCAAGGAGGAAGCTTGTAAAAAAGCAGATTAAGGAGGGATAGGGAGTTGAGGAAGGGGAGTGATTTCGGGTGCTGGGGAGATGGTTCAATGAAGGAGAAGGGGCATGAGCCTGCAGTCTCAGCAGCTGGGAAGAAAAGGGTTAATGGAGGAGGGTACCCTGAGAGTCAGGAAGCTAGCTTTCAGTGCCCAGGAAGCAGGGCTCAGTGGACAGGAGGCAGGGAGGCAGAGGACCAGGGAGCTGAGACCAGAGACAGGGAGGAGCCAGAAGAGAGATACAGAAAGACTGAGGGAGGGGTTGCTGGGACCTGAGGATCGGAGGTCAAGGATCAGAGGTCCGTGACATCGCAGGAAGAAAAGGGCCAAACGCTGGTTTCAAGGGGCAGGGGGCAAAGCAGCGCCGGATCGTGGCTCTCCGGGAAAAGGCAGTGAGTGGGTGTCTCCGTCATTCAGCCACCTCCTTGCTTGAGCAGGGCTGTCCCGGCTCTAGACTACCGGCTGCAGGTTGCCGGCACCATAGATACAGGAACTGGCCCTCCAGACCTGAGCTAGAGCGTCTCCATCCCTCCCCCAGTCTCGTAGCGCCCCCTGGTGACTGCGTCGGATCTGCTCGTTCCCGCTCGACTGAGGGCGGAGCGAGAACCCCAGTTTACCTCCTCCCTCTTCTGCGCCCCTAAAGGAAGTCTTTTTGTCCCCTAGGGTGCTACCCATTTGGATCCCACCCCCCCAGATCCTTGGAACCCCAAATCCAGCCCAGCTTTAACTCACCTTTTTCTTATCCATATACCCTTGGGTCTCTATCTGGACCACTAAACTTGGAGTCTCTAACCTCTGTCCTGGGATCAAATCCTGGCCCTGCTTTTTGGGACCTGTATGCTTTAAACTGTTAATGTCTGTGCCTCAGTTCCATCAAGTGTAAAATCACAAAGTTGTACCAGATGACCACCAAAGTCTCTTTCTACTCTATGATCTTAAATGATCTCTCAGCTCCCCTGTAGGGATGTGGCAGAGTGGATAGAGTCCTGGATTTGGGAATAATGAAACGGGATGGATCCACATCCTGCCTGAGATGCTTAGTAGTTGTGTGGGTTGACACAATTTCTTTGAGACTCAATTTCTTCAACTGTAAATTGGGGATAATAATGGCAACCAGTTTCTAGGGTTTTCGTGAGAGGCAAAATGAGGTAACTTCAGGAAAGCTTGCAGTGGACTATTCATGTCACTTTTCTTTCCAGCTCTAACCTAAACTCTGCCCTATCTCCTGCTCCCCAGCTCAGCTTTCCCTTCAAAATGAGTCTAACCAAATTTCATATTCAATTCAACAATATAGTGTTTACCATGTGTATAGATGTGTTCAGGGTGTGAGGTATGAGGGCTGGCCAAGCTCTTTTCAAAGCTGTTCATCCACCTTTCCAGGCCACCTTTCGTCCAGCTCTCACCTGTGATTCCAGGAAGCTGTGGCATGCCTGGTAGCCACACCCAAGTTAAAAAAAAAGTCTAGGCAGGGACTAAACCAGGCAGAGGGTAACTGACAAGCCTCCAACCTGTAGGTGAGTTAGGGGGATATCTACCGTAAACATGTGAAAATGCGCCCTTCTCCCCACCGGCACATGAGAACAATTTTCCCCAAAAGTCCTTGAGACAGCAGAAGCAGGCACCACGGAGCTCTTAGAGCTAAGTCAGACATGAAAGAAGCTAAGGTCATCCGCTGCACCCAGGGCAATTGATGGTCATCCTGACTTGTCTCACCACTGGATTTGGATAACTCTGGAAGAAAGAGTGAGGCTGAAGATTTTGTGAAATGCTACAATCACTTAAATTCAATTCCCTTGAGTCAAGACTTTCCCCCTCCCCTTCCCTATGTGTAAGACCCTCTGCTAGATGCTGGAGGAATGCAAGTTCAACTGAAATTGGTCTGGAACCTATAACACTTAAAAGTATATAACATATATGTAAATATAAGATAATGTGAGGAGGAAGAAAACCTGATGCCTGACCTGAACCTTAAAACAAATTGAAGATTCTAAGAGGCTGACCTAAGAAGAGAAATCGTTCCAGGCATTGGAAATGGCTCGTCCAAAGAGAGGAAACTAGAGAGATCATGTCAAGTTGAAGGTACAGATAAATAGACAAGTTTGGCGGGAAGGTATAGAAAGTGAATTAAGGGGAGCGATGTAAAATAAGCCAAATGTGTTAGAAGGGGGATAAAAAGTGATTAGCTCAGTTTTTGCCTTTGATTTGTCCCAGAGTCAGTCACTTTCCTATCAAGGAGGCAATAGAAAGCAGCGTCTTCAGCAGGGATGAGCTAACTGGGGTACCCCTGTGTGGGAGGAAGGATATGTCTCCTGGATGGAGACAAGGTAGATGACTTAGGAGCTCTTTGGTTTTTCCTATTGGGAGCCTTCTTTCCATAGATATGGTTGTGTTGACACAGCTGCCCTGAACTGGGCTATCACAGGGAAGTAGCTCTTGTTTACATAGGACATCACCTGTTTACCCCACCTTTGCCCATGGGAACCTTTGACTAGGGCAGGTGCCTAGTGCAAGGGTGCAGGGTAGACAAAGTAGGCAAGAGTCTCTATCGGCTGGAAGGCAAGACCTAGATCAAGATTCTGCATCTGGCTAGGGCCTGGCTGAGGTCTCCTATACAGTCAGAAAGCTGAACAGGTAATGATGGGTCATTCTGTATCCTCTAGGACAGACTGGGATTGCTACAGCTGGAATCCACCCTCTGTGCCTCCCTAGAAACAGCCCTCTCTATAATAGGGGTCAAGGTCCAGATGTTTCCTAGATCCTCAAACTCTTCTAGGGGAGGAAGAAGAGAGCAAAATGCAGGGACTGGGGGTATCCAGAGAGCAAAACTATCCAGATTGTCCACCAACCCAGCCTATGCCTCCCAGGATCCCAAGGTCATAGTGAGGACCACATACCTGCTGAGCAGAAGGCAGAAAAGAGGATGGATACAGATGGAGAGAGAGAACAGTCTGAATGCCAGAACCTTAAGGTGGGAATGCTATGCCCAACACTATGTCTTATGTCTGACCTTCTCTGAGATGTCACTTGAATCCTTTGCTCCTCTGACCTTTGGCCCTTTTCTCTGACTCCTGAATTTGCCATTCTTTCCCACCTTTAAGCCTCTGTTCCTCTTTTCACCTCTTCCTAAGACCTAAAAGACATCCTTTCCTAGGTTTCCTTGCTGAAAACCAATTCAAATTCCACCTCTTTAATGAATGCTCTGCAGACTCCTCCAGTCCTTCCCCCTCTAGAGCTCTGGTAGAACTTAGCTATAGAGCCCTTTTGGTGTATTTGTTATGTAATGTGTTTTTAGCTCTCTGTGGGTTTTTTTGCATCTTATCTCCTTAGTGGATTGTGAATTTATGGAAATGGAGATTATGTCTTATCTAAACTTTGAATCTCCTTGAAGGCCTTGCCTAGTGTTTCTGTTTAGTAGATACCTTAATAACTCTTTGTTAATAGTGTATCCCTGTTGGATTACTTCTTCCCTTTGCAGGAACTGGGGCTGGAAGGTCTAAGTGCAAGGGAACAAGAGAGCTTGAAGTTCCTTTTGGACACCATTGCTGCCCTGGATGTGGATGGGGACCAGGACAGGGAACCTGAGGTTCTAGACAATGGTCAAACCTCAGCACCAGGTAAGATCCTAAGCATAGGAGCACAACAAAGTGGGTAGGATAGACCCTGGATTGAATAAAGACACAGGGTCTACGGGAACCCCAGCTGCCCAACACTTCATAGAACATCAGTTGTGGAATTTTAGAGACGAGGGAATCTAGTGGGGACACTGAGATCCAAACAGGAAATTAACTCTCTCAGGACACAGAGATAGAACTGGTAGCTAGGTCTTGATTCCTCAGTCAGGGTTTTCTATGCTACTCTGTACTGCCATTTCTTTCCCATATGGTTTGGGGGAAGGAGAGGTTAAGAAGTGTAAGAGTACCAAGGCTCTTCTCCTCTAATAAATTTAACCTGTCTTCACCCTGCTTCCTTAGGTGGTCTTATGAAGCATGAACCCCTGGCCACCCCAAGCAGACTCCGTAAATTTGACACCATCATACGATCTGGTGTCAGTGTCAGAGAGCTACGAGACCGTTTCCGGGGTTTGAACCAGGTACCAGGGACCAAAGAGACTACAGGACAAATGTTGCCTCCACATGCCCAGAAGCCTGGGCTTCTTCCAAGCCATGCCAGACTTGCAGAAACTCCCAGCCAGGTTGCTAGGGTTCCCAAATTAGGGACTGGACATTAAAGGGAACCTGAGAGCCCTGTATAGGAGACCATAGAGCTAGAAGAAAACCTCAAAGAGCATCTAATCTAAGCCAAAATATTATGAACAGTGGTCTCTTCCATAGCATCCCCAAGAAATGCTCATCTAGATTCCCCTTGAAAACTTCCTATGATGGAAGCTCACTACCTGAAGCAGCCCATTTCACTGTAATGAAGCTGTTACTATTAGACACCTACTTCCGAGGAGTGTCCCCATTGTTCCTAGGTCTGCCTTGTAGCACCAAAGAAAATTCTAGGATCCTCTAGACAACCCTTGAAATACCTGAGGCTTCTTATTTCTAGGCTTATACATCTCCACTTCCTTCAACTTATTTTCAGATAGGATGATCTCCTCCTGTCCCATTTCCATTGTAGTTGCCCAAGAGAGGTTTCAGTTTTTCAATAACCTCCCTAAAAAATGTGATAACTACAACTGAAGACAACACATTGGAAATCATCTAACCATGGACATGATTTCCCCAAATACTCCCAATATGACCTGACCCCTCCTTTCCATTCTGGATTATTCCTCTCTGGATGCAGTTTTAATTTGTGTTAGCTTTTTTGACTACCATGTCACACTGGGTAGATACTGAACAGTAAGAGTAGACTCATGGATTAAATGATCTCAAAGATTTCTTTTAACCCTCAATCTATTTATGAATTGTCAGCAGCCTACTAAATCTTACCAATCTCTTCACAGGAACTACTGTTTAACTAGACATTTTTTGTATACTTGTGCAGTCTGACTTTAAAAATCACAAGATTTAAAACTGAAAGGAGCATTAGCATACTAACAGATGAATAAAGTGAGGCACAGAGAGATGAGGTGTCTTTCCTAAGTTCATGCAACTAAAATTTGAACCCCGTGCTAATGCTAGAGCAAAAACTTATGGTATCTGAGCTAGGGAAGGGAACTAGAAAGGACCATAGAACTCAAGAAGAATTCCTTGCCTGATTAAAGATAGAAAACTTCCCACACTCCAAAACAAGAGAACAGAGGGATGGACAGTTACTGATGACAGACAAAATCGGCCACGCTTTTCCCAGACCAGCTTCTCCCATGGACCATGTATATGCCACATTTCTTTGGGACCTTTAAATTCTATAGCCCAGAGTGAGGTGGGGAGACGAATCCTCCATTAATCTTTCCCAAGGGCTTTCTCTGAGAAGTATAAAGCATCCTGGATGATCATGTTCAATAAATGTTTCCAGTGATACTATGGTTTGTAGTGGACTGGTGGGGGGGGGGGAGGTAGGGAGATAAAGGAAGGGGCATACTGAAGCTCTCATTGATTGATCCATTGATTGATCCCTGGAAAGGTCCCATATGAGTTCCTGAAAGTTTAGCCTCTTGAAAAAATGAGGATTAAAACAGATACTGGAAGCCTGACCCTTTGGGCTGTTCTCAACCTCACTCTGTTACTCCTCCTTTTTCCTTCAGAGCTTCTCCTAGTTGGGACCCAAGTTGCATAAGCCACATCAAGTATCAGGCTGGGCACACAGTTTCTTGGACATTAATTGCTAGGTAGAAGGGCTGCGCCCTCAAGGAGGTATAATAGTTATTTCCATAATTGGGCTAAGAGCTAAGGAGGAAAGCCCTTGAGAGAGGGAATGCCCCAAAGGTGCCAGTGGAGAGAGCCCCAGGGAAAGGGGAAGTGCCAGAGGTCACTGAGGAAGAAGGTCCCCTCGGACCCCTTTTAGTGAGAAAGGAGCCCTATGGCAGGGAAGGCCCCAAAGGTTACTAAAGACAGAGCTGGGGTGGGGGTGGGGTTAAGAAAGAAGCTTGGGGAGTCTGTAGAAGGCACCGCAAGATTTTACTTGTGTAGTCCTGCCTCCCTGGCTTTGCCTGGAAACATTTCCTGGTCTGCCTTTTTATTCCATTCCTTCCTTGTTAGAAGCCACCTGCTCACTGATTGATTACTTGCAGCTTGCAGCTGTTAGACACAGTGAAAGACAACTGGGGCAGGTCCTGGAGCCCCAGAATGGTTTTGGAGGGATGTGGAGCAGTATAGCACCAGGTGTTACAATGGGAACTGGAGCCGACCAAACTGACAAGACTGACAGCTGTGGTGAACCACTTCCCTCCCTTCCTCCCATCCAAAGGGAGGAGGCTACAGGAGGCAGTTCTAAATCCTATTGCTTCTCCCATTTTCTCTAAGTGCTTATTAAGCAGATCTTGGCAAGTTCCCAAATCCTCCACTCCTTTTCCTGATCCTCATCTCCACTGGACAGTGAGGTGGAATAGTCAGAGGATCAGAGAGGAAGGAAGCCATCAGAGGAAGCAGTTTCATTAGTTTTGCTATTTGGAAGCTTCTTTAGGATGATCTAATCCAACTTTAATAAATCATGTATCCTTTAAAAGTAAACTGTTTTAAGTCCCATGAATGAAGTCTAGTAGTAGAAATTGAAAGGTCTCTACAAAAGTGTGGAAGCTCAACATAGAAATGTGAGATTTTCCCTATCTTAGTAATTTTTGAGCATATCTTAGGTCTATTATCCTAGATCTATAAAAGTCAGGGACAACTTAATTATGGGACAGGTTAGGGACAGACAGTAATTTACTCAAGTCAAGTCAAGCCAAGAAGAATTTATTAAGCAGACTATGCCAGGCAAAGAAAAGTTTTGGAAGTCAGTTCTTGCTCTCAGGGCAATAGCATGAAAATTACTATGTACAGGCTATATATATATATGTATATATATATATATATACAGGACAATTTGGAAATAATCTCATATTGAAAACAGGAAAGTATATGGCCCAGTGAATAGCCTGAACCTAGACTAAAAAAACCTGAGTTTAAATTCTGCTTCAGACACTTAACTAGCTGTGTGACCTTGGATAAGTCTTTTAACCTTTTTTTGCTTCAGTTTCCTCATCCATAAAATGAGGAAAATAATAGTACCTATCTCCCAGGGTTTTTGTGAGAATAAAACAAGTTTATAAAATGCTTTGCAAACCTTAACCACTATAATATAAATGCTAGTGATTTATATTATAATTATTAGCATTAAAAGGGATTGGAAAAAGCTTGTTGCAAAAAGGAGGGGGCTAAATTATGAAGAGCCAGGGGAGTTTATATTTGAACCTGGAGGTAATAAAGGGTCTTAAGAGTTTATTAAGCAGGAAAGTGATATGATCAGACCTGAATTTTAGGAAGGTCAACTTGACAGCGAAATGGATGATGGATTGGAGCAGGGACTTGAGACTATCGACATGGGTGTGTCAACATGCAATCTAGAAACCCCAAACTTGTAGTCTAGTAAAACCTGATGAACCCCAAGTTTTAGGACTTATGGAGACCCCAAAGCTTGTACTAGTTCCTTGTTTTGTAAATCTTGAAATCTCTCAGACTTGTGAATGTTAAAAATTTCCCCATCAGGGAATTCTTAATTGGAACAAATTCCCTACTGAGAAACATTCCCCATTTTGATGTGAGAACTCCCAGGATCAGAAATGGGAGGACCTCTATTCCACCCGTACTTAAGACTGCTTTAGGGCAGAAAACTCCTTACTAAACAAAGAAAGTACTTGGATCCATGCTTATGGTGGGGCAAGGAGTTCTTTGAGCCAGGCCTGTTTTTAGAATTGATACAATGAGATGCTAGGTACCTAAAAGGGTCGGGCAAGTTTTGTCTTAATGAGATTAGTTGACTCAGCTGTGTTTTCACTGGTTCAGACTTACTGAGGAGACTTAGCAGGAATTCAGATGGGCAGTCCTTTGGAAAGCGTCTGCAGTGATTGGTAGATGTAGGGACTTAGGGGAGGTGACATGGGAGAAAAACCCCTATATAAGAAAAAGCAGAATCTCTTGAGATATAGATTTCCTTTTGGATATGTCCTTTTGGAGAAATCCCTTTGGAGGATCTCTGATGAGGATCGCTTGGGAAGAATCTCTTGAGAGAGGCTCTGGAGAGAGGCCCTTTGGAACAGTCTCTGGCTGGAAGGCTGTCTGGTGAAGTCAGCTGAGATGGAGCTGGCCTGGTGTCACTAGAATCCTTGTTTAGGCAGACCTTGTGGTGAGTGTTAAAAGACTGACTGACTGATTCTCTCTCTTAAGACTCAGGTCTAGGCCATATTGGCTTGAGGCCCTTCATACTTATTCCTTTCTTACTCTCTCTCTCTTTCTTTGATTACTCATTATATTGTTAGTTAAAATCTCTATAAAACCCAATTGACTTGGGTATTTGAATAATTGGGAATATTTCCTTGGCTACCACCTTATGTTTGATTTAAAAACCAAGACACTGTAGTGAAACATATTTCTGTGGTCAAATTTACTCACCCTCTCTTATATCTATCACAATTTATATCTTCCACCATTTTAACTCATTACAGTTTAAGACCTCAACCATTTTAAATCTCACAGTTTCCATGAGAATCTACCCTGAAGGGAATGTCAGGCTATCAGTTTCAGACTGAATAATGGACCCAAAGGTAAATAACATGCTTAGTTAGGTGGGACTAAGCATAAGCTAAGTGCCTTCTTAGCACAGTAGGCTGCGCTTCTGTCTCATAAGCTGAAGGTCCTGAGTTTGATCCTCCAAAGGGGGAAATGATACGATTCTTACTGGAACAGAGAAGCTTTGGGGTCTCCAACTTACAAAAATTAGTCCTAAAACTTGGAGTTCATCAGATCTTACTAGCTAGTTTGGGGTTTCTAGATTCCATTTCAACAAGAGCAAAACAAAAAGATGCTGAAACGGTCTAGGACTTCATCGACATTTTTCCAGACTGTTTAGAAAACTTATTCAGTTTTTCACTGAATAAGTGTGCTAGCTGTGTGAATAGATGTGAAAAATATCATAAAGGTAGAACTGATAGAACTTGATAAATGATTGAACAGGGAGAGAATGAGGAATCAAGGTTGATGCTTGGGTTATGAGCCTCTGCCACTGGAAGAATGGTGGGATCCTTGACAGAAATAAGGAAGTTGGGAATAGAAGAGGGCTTTGGGGAAAAGATAAAAGAGTTCCATTTTGGATACATTGAGTTTAGGATATCTTCAGGACATCCAAGCTCTCTGATCTCTATCAACTTTATAAATACCCAACGTCTTCATGCACGGTGAATAAATATCCTGATAGCATGAGGAGAATTTGAGGTTAGCACCACCTGGTGGCAACAATATATAGCACTTACCCTAATTGATTAATTAATTAATTAATTGCCAGCCTGCTTCTCTATAGATTACAAAAGGCAAGGGTGGATGATTATAGCTTTGGGAGAACCATCAAGTTGTGTAAAGTCAGCTGCTTGTGCTAAGTCAGTTTGAGTGATTCCATTTTAAGTCTTGTTTAGACTTTGAGTGCGCAGGCTATGGCCTTGGGGATTCTTAACAATCTCATCTTTCTATGATACTCTAATGAGGGAAGAGCTGAGGTGACACTAATCTCATCTCCTCATAATTATGTGTACCAATCAAAATACTTTTGCCCTTATATGAAGTTGTTTACTCCTGTCCATAAAAAGCAGCACATAGTTTGAATCTGGGCCAGCTCCCCTCCAACTGCCTTGCTGTGCTAAATAAAATCCTTTTAACTTTCTTTTCCTGTGTTTGTCCTCATGGACCAGAATGAGGGCCAAACCAAGATTCCTTTTATAAAAGTAAATAAACTAGCCCATTGCACCTGTGACATGAAACTTCCGTATAGGGTAAGGAATCCCCCAACATCACATACAGGGGAGATCCTGAAACTAAGATACATTGTTTTGTAGTTGCTGGGGTTAATTTTCCCCACAAAAATTTAGGAAAAACTAAAAAAGGACCAATTCTTTTATGTTTACTCCTTTGTCAATGTCCCTTCAGAGTAAATTTTTTTAATCAGTTCAATTCAATTTGATCAACATTTGTTAAGTGTTTGAGTTAGATGATGAGGATTCCAAGACAAAAATGAAGATTCCAGTCCCTGCCCTCAAGAAGCTTACATTCTGCAGGGGAAAACAGCACATATGCAAAAAAGTAAATAGAATTTTTTTGGGTCCAAATCTGTGTTTTTGACTGGCATAAGGAATTCTTCAATGAATAAACCCTCTCCTATTAGCAATTGTTCTGTTATTATAGTCTTAGTCAACCTGATGTTGACTAGGAAAAAACACAGAACTATTAGTCAAAAATCACTCTTTAATTAAGGGAAAAGGGGTTCAATGCAATAGTAGGCCTGGACACAGAGCTGCACACCACACGACTGCACAGAGTCCAAGGATTGAACTCTGGCCACTCTGGACACTGACCCCTGGGAAAGCGAACCTCTAGATTGGACATTTCCAAGGAATAAAAGAATTTGGGGAACCTATATGGCATTTGGTGGAAATCCAGGGGCAGGGAAAGATGATTGACCTCACTATAGCTACAAAGAAAATGGGAGTGTTCAAACTACACTGATTGGATACAATCAAGCTTGGGAAAGGAATCATAGCTGGAGGCTAGGGTGTAAGAGGAAGGGCTATTTACCAAGAATACTAAATGGATGGTCCCTGCCCAGGTGTGGTTCTTGGGAAAGGGTCTGATACAAAAGGGAGACCACCTAAAACAAAGGGGATCCTTAGCATATGCTTAGTCCCACCCAACTAGGATTGTCCTTCACCTGAGGGTCCACCACTCCTTCTGAAACTGCTAGCCTGAGATTCCCTTCAGGGTGGATTCCTACAGGAACCAGGAACCATACAGACTTTGAGGTCTCCAATCCACAAGCTAGTCCTGAAACCTGGCCACAAGTTTAGGGTTTCTACATTCCATGTGGACCCTGGTTCACTGAAAAGGTAAGTAACTTGTCCAGCATCTCACAACCAGCATGTGTCAGAGGCTGGACTTGAACTCGGGTCTTCCTGAAATCTGAAGCCAGCCCTCTAGCCACATGACCTTTATAGACATACCAAATATGCGTGGCAACTTGGTGACTTGGATCAGAACCAGATTTGGAGTCAGGAAGACTGCAGTTCACATCCTGACTCACTCAGACTTTTATTAGCTCTGTGTGTGGCCTTGGACAAGTTAACCAACTGATCTCAGCTGGGTGGCTTAGTGAATAGTGGCAGACCTGGGTTTGAATCTAGCTTTAGACACTTTCTCGAGCTATGTGACCCTGGTCAAGTCACTCGCTTCAATTGCCTAGCCCTTGCCCTTCTTATAATTGTTACTAAGACAGAAAGTAAGGGTTATTTAAAACTAATAAACAAGGGGGCAGCTGAGTAGCTCAGTGGATTGAGAGCCAGACCTTGAGTTGGGAGGTCTTGGGTTTAAATCTGACCTAAGACACTTCCCAGCTGTATGACCCTGGGCAAGTCCCTTGACCCCCATTGCTTAGCCCTTACTATTCTTCTGCCTTGGAACCAATACACAATATTGATTCTAAGACGGAAGGTAAGGATTTTTAAAAAATAAAATAAAATAAATAAATAGAAATAAAAACTAACAAACAAATACAACCTAATCCCTTAGCTTCAGTTGCTTATCTATAAAATGGGATTAACCACAGCTGTTACCTCCCAGAGCTGTGGTGAGGGCACAAAGAGAAAATATATGTAAAGAATTTGGCAAACCTAAAACTGCTACATAATTTATGATGATGATGATGTTAAGGTTGTAGGTTATTTTCTCTTTTGATGGAATCACCAACTTCATATGGTGAAAAGGCAAGTGGGTAGGTAGAAAATGCCTATATTCTACCAGGATGTGAGGCTCAAATGCCTTCTCAGAGTGCAATTTCTGCATCACCCCCTCAACTAAATATGAGTTGCTCTAGATCCCTGGTCCTCTCCATCTCACAAACTAGCCTGTATTCTCCAAGGCTCCCAGACTCCTTTAGCCTAAACTTGGCTTATTTAATTTAGGGCTTAAAAGAGACGCATATGACCCTGGACAAGTCACTTAACCCCAATTGCTTAGCCTTTATTACTCGTCTGACTTGGTGACAATAACTTAGTATTGATTCTGAGGCAAGGTAAGGGTTAAAAAAAATAGCTCAACTCTCCTTCCCAATTGTCAGTGACCCAAAAAAGGACTATATACACTAATTTATGTTATAAGATATGTTAAAACTTCTGAGTAGCTCTCAGACACTTTGGTAAAGATTTTCTGTCTCCTCTCTCTAGTGATTGTAGTCTATTCCATAAAGATCTGAGTTCTCAACCAAGGGAACAGTTAACTCAATGACCATCTGCAGAGGGGAATTATCAAGCATTCCTCTCAATCTCAAAATCATGAAGAGGGAAAAAAAAATAGTCTCACCCTGCAGTAGGGGAGTGGGGGTGGAGAGAGGATCTTTTGAGCAAGCAAATGATAGGGCCAGATCTATGCTTTAGAAAGATCATTTCCCATTTCCATAAATGTGTGGACTTCAGTCATCAGAGACAGAGAGAGATGCTCTATGGAGGGAGAGATCACTGAATAGAGAAGATGAGTGAGAGGAGAAAATTATCTATTTAGAAAGCCTAGACAAGAAGTAGGGAAAAGGTGTGATTACAGGGTCCCCCCCCCATCCCCTTTATAAGGATTAACAAGGAAGAGGACCCCTGAAACCAAACAACTGGGGGATTGGTTGAGTTTTCTCTTACTGTCCAAAGTTAGGGAACAAAACAAAGTTCCCCTGGAGGAAAAAAGTGTAGTTTGGAGGTTTGTTTGTTTTTCAGATCTTTCCATTTTTACCTGAATTTCAATGAGATAAAAGATCTAGAGGGGACCTTAGAGAGAATGAAAGTACAGAGATATATTTTTCTCTTAAAAGAATGCCAGATTTCGAATCAGAGGTGTGGGTTCAAATCCTTGTAGCAGGATAAGTCACTTAGGTTTTCTAGGTTTCATTTGCCTCATGTTGAACTAGATGATATCTAAGGTCCCTTTCAGCTCTAAATCTATTATCTTATTTTTATAAATTGACACCCCCTCAAGAGGTGAGGTGAAATGACTCATTCCAGATCACATAGAGAAGTTAGTAGATGAAATAAGAGCTGTCCTGTACCCAGAATGCATCTAGTACCTTGAATATTTATATAGGGGATTCCTTTACTAATTTTTAGGGAAGCCTAGGCACAAGTTTACCTTTAATAGATTTTAAGAGATTTTTGCCTGGATTAACTTCAGCTACATCCTCAAAAGAAATGGATGAAGTTTGAAGAGGAATTGTTTTAGGGGTATGTGTGTGGGAGATGAGTTCTCTTTGGGATATGTTGAGTTTGGGATGTTGTTGAAAATCCAAATGGATGTCAGGTACTTAGTGATATGGGACCAGAATTCAGAAGATTAGGTTTTAAAGAGTCACCTGCATCGAGAATATGTTAATCCCTGGGATATGATGGATGAGATCACCAAGACAATATTAGAAGAGGGTTTAAGACAGTGCCTTGAAAGACAATCAGAATTGTCGATGAGATGGATGACACTCCAGCAAAGGAGACTGAAGAATGGTCAGATAGGTAGAACTAGGAGAGGGAAGAGTTAAGAAAAACCAAGAGATAAAGAAAATGGAGGGGTGATGGTGATGAAGAATTAAAAGTGTCAAATACATCTCAATTAATGTGTCCTCCCTTCCATCAGACTATCTGGATTCATAGCAATTAGGGATTGTAAAGAGTACTGTTTGCGCCTAAGGTGTTCCTAGGAAGACTTGTCAAAGGAGTGTCCAAATACCTGCCCTCTGAGCATACAGTCAAAAATGGCTGAGGGCAGGAACTTTACTCTTATGAGACCTCCTGGAAGGCAGAACCATCCTCCTTCAGACCAGAGAATTCTCTGAGGTTTGGAGTTTTGTCTTTTCTCTCACACTAGAGACTCTTTGAGGGCAAGCTTTTGCCCTCTGACTGGAGGCTCCCTGGGGGAAAGCTTTCTCCTTTAAAGATTGTGGGCTCCCTGAGGGCAGGGCTGTTTTGATTCTTCTGAAAGGAGGATCCCACAGGTCAGGGCTGTCTCTTTGCTCTGTTTAGAGCTCCCTGAGGGCATTAGTATATTTTCCCCTCAGACAGAAGGCTCCCTGAGGACACAGCTGTGTTTTCCCATCAGATGGCTTTATCTCCTCCTCAGATCTAGGGTTCCCAGAGGACCAGGCTTTTTTTCTCTCAGACTGGAGGCTCCCTGAGTGCAGAAGGATATTTTCCCCTCAGACAAAAGGTTTCCTGAGGGCAGAACTTTATCTCCTTTTCAGATTAAGGGCTCTCTGAGGGCAGGGCAGTATTTTCACTTCAGACTGGAGGCTCCCTGAGGGCAAGACTGCATCTCCTCAAAGTCTGGAGGACCTGGTCTAGAACTAATAAGGGACCAGGAACCGCCACCTGGGGGCGTGGGAGACCCTAGGGGGCGGAGACCCTGGGGGGAGGGGAGGGGCCGGGGGTCCCCAGGCCGGGAGGGGGGGGCTTTGGGGGTGGGGGCCGGAAGCGGAAGTGGAGCTGCACTTCCGGCCCTCAGCGGGGCGGCCATGTTGGAGCGGCGGAGGCGGCGCAGAGGCTGGTCCCGGGTCCCCGCGGCGGCGGCCGGTAGGTGTTGGGCCCGCGGGGCCGAGCCGGCCCGGGCCGTCCAGAGGGGGCGCTGGGCCCGGGGCTGGCCATGGCGGCGGCGGTGGCGGCTCAGTCTGCCGGGCCGGGCCACAGGCAGCGCCGAGGGGGCGGGGCTGGGGGCGCCTCGGAGCCCCTCCCCCACTCCACCCCTCCCCCTCCCTCCCTTCCCCGCCCTCTGCTACCCCCTTCGCCCACCCCCTCATAAGTCCCTCCACAGTCGTAGCTCCCCACCCACAACTCCCCTAATCTTACATCCTGTCCTTCCAACCCAACCCCCTCGACCCCCAGGTTTCCTGCCCCTCCCACCCTCTCCTTTATCCCCCATATCACACCCTTTTCACGCATACATTTCAGACACCCTCTGAGTGAGATCTTCCTGCTGACCCCATACCTTGAAGCTCTGGGATTCTCAGTTCGTACATATTTCTCTATTTTTTACTCTTCCACTGCCCTCTTTGCCCCAGACTCCCCTGGCCACTTCCTTCTCTTCTTCATCCTTATCCCCATTCCCTTCCCATTTCTATGCATTCCTATCCTTTTCCCCGCCCTCATCCCCATCTTTATGCTCATCTCCATCCATACCTTCATGCCCATCCCCACTCTCATCTTCATTCCCATCTGTTCTTGAACCCTACCATATCCAGGTCCCTCTGCTCCTCACAAAGCTCAGATATCTGAGCTGCCTATCATGTTCTACATGCTTCAGCCTTGGAGCCCTCTATATCCTCAGGTTTCTTCTCTCCATAAGCCATATATTCATCAAGGCCACACCCCCTCCAAAAGAAAACAACTTGGGCCCGGCATCTTTCTCATTTACTTCTCATATGGGCTCTCTGAATCATAACCTCCCCACCCCACCCACTCACTTGTGGAGCTTCTCAAATCCATGGACCTTCAGAGCATCCAATCTTTCTTGAGTTTCCCACTCATAGGGGCTTTGTGCTTCCTCATCCCAAGGGATTCCTCCCTAATCTCCTCTGCCTTCTGCCTCTGTATGACCTTGGGCAAAGAAGTAACTTTCCCTTTCCAAGCCTCAGTTTTCCCATCTGGGTAGTATAGGGTTTGAAGGCTCTATCCTGCTCTAAATCTGGGCTTCTTAATTTCCCTCTAGTTTGTACCTTCTAGGATTCTGTGATCCCTTCATTGGTTCTAACCTATTTTAGATACCTGTCTCTGTGCCCTGGCACATGTTCACACCTCAGAGTGCTCCCTTCTCTTCTTGAAGCTATGCGAAAATGCAGATCTAGTTGGAAGGCCTTAGGCCCCCAGAAGCACCTTGGAGTAACCTTTGGCCAGTTCCCTTTAGAGCTTATGATAGCTTAGGCTTCTGGAAATCCAGGGTCCTCTCCAAGCCAACCAGTGTGGGAAGATGCTGATTTAGGATATTCCAGATGGGACTGACCCTCTGGGCAAAGAAAGGTCAGGCAGACCAAACACCCTCTGCAGGCCCAAGACTTCTTCCCTTCCCTCTACCTTCCTCCACATGCCCAGCCCTAGGACCCTGAACCTTTCCTTTTTTTCCATTTCCAAATTCAGATCCAATAAAGGGCTAAGGTCCTGTGAAGGAAAAAAAGATTGTTTGTGGTTTAATGGGGGTAGGGGGTAGGGGGGTGTCACTTTCACTGGCTCAGCCTGCTGTTGCCTGAGCCTAAAGGAATGTTTCTAAACAAGAGGTGACAATTGCTGCTTCTGGGAATAAAATAATCTACCCAGAGTTTTCAAATTGCTACCTGAGCCCATTAGGACTATAGGAAGTGTGTGTGTGTATGTGTGTGTGTGTGTGTGTGTGTGTGTGTGCTGGAGAGACAGCTCCTGGTGTTGGTGTGCATAGGGAATATTACTTAGTTAGGGCTCTGCCTGGGGTCCCACAGCACTAAGCTGCTACTGATCTTTTAATGACTTAGTTGCAGCTGGGGAGACTGCTCCTGTCCCTAGGTCCTTAGGCTCCTGGGAGCAGTGGTATTATATAAATACTTCCCCTTCTTTCCTTTTCTGCCGGAAGCTGTGTCTGTTTGTGGTCAGTGCTGGAGCAGTCAGCCACTCCAAACAGTTCCCAGATAGCAGGCTACCTACCATTGGTAGGTGGGGAATCCCTTTTGCTCCCAGGAACTGCTGGTGCTTAACTGGATGGATGATTGGTGATAATACAAGCCATCTGAGGTCTGAGGAGTTTCAGAAGTTGGGAAACATTTCCTATTTGCTAAGGGAAAAGCCTCAATCTGACTACACTATTCCAACCACTCTGGGCCCAAGGAGGCTCTTCTGCAAAAGATATTGGGCCAAGTTCAGGCCCAGGGCTTTCTGCTAGGCTTTGAAAGACCTGCCCTTTGATTGTCTCCCTGACTCTGGATTTGCCCTGCCCTGGAAGAGGTGGGGGTGGGGGTGGGAGTGTTTACCTCCCTTTGGAAAGGAAGCTGTGAATGTGGGGAATTTTCATTCTTGCCTTGGGAGGAATGGGGTGGCAGTTTCCCTGGGTAACATCAAAAGAGAGGAATGAAAAGGCAAAAGATAGTCTTAGGCCAGGGGCCCTTCTCATTGCCAGACAAGTGCTAGAGTAGCTTATTCCTCAGTTGTTTCTTAATTTGAAAGGTCTTATCTTTCCATTCATCCCATAAGTAATTTTGTGTCCTTAAGGATGAGAAAGCTGTGATTTTACACTCCTTTTGACCAGGCTCTGGAAAACCCAGGTACTGGGACTTGGAGACCTGCTTAATGGCAGAACAGCGTTAGAAGTCTAGAATTTGGATTCCAACTCTTTGCTGGTATTTTCATGATCCTGCACAAGTTACTTGGCCTTGTTGGGCCTCAGTTTCCTCATTTGTAAAAGAATGAGATTGACTTAGATGATTTCTAATGTTTCTAAATCTAAATTTATTATCCTTTAAACCCTTCTGACTAATTTGCTTTTTCAGAAATCATTCAACTCAACCCTCTCATTGTACCAGGAGGAAAAAATCTCTTGGTCAAGTAGCTTCTTTGAAATCACTTGGGTTATAACTAACAGAACTGGTATTTCTGATTTCCCTTCCTGCTTCAAATCCTATGATCTTCTAGATCGCTTCCCCTCTATGGGGCTCCATTTCCTTCCTTTGAAAAAGGAAAGGGTTGAACTTGGTGGTTCCTAAGGCCCCTTCTAGCTTTCAGTCCAGTGATTCCTTGAAATCATTCTCGTAGGAGACAAGAGTCTGGCCCATCATTGGGCCACTTTCCTCTTCTGTCACATAGGGATAATTATCCTAATGTTATATACCTCACAGGGATAATGTGAGGATAAATTTGGGTCATAGAAATAGCTGTGCTTTAGTGGAAAGAAGATTGAATCAGGAATAAGGAAGCACAGATTTAAACCATGACTATCTGATGGCAAGTCATTTTTCTCTGAATCTCAATTTCTTCATCGTTAACTCTTTCCCAGGGTCATTGTAAAGAAAGTACTTTGAAGCTTTAAAGTGGCATATAAATTAGTTATAGTTACAGATTTGAGACCCTTAGAGGGGAAATGACTTGACTAATGCCATACAGCTAAATACACACACAGCCTGGGATATACCTCTGGCCTAGTTCCCTTATGGACCTCTCAAGATTACAGTAGTTAGCATCAATACTGACAGAGGCAAGATTCACACCCACTTCTTTGACTAGATGCCCTTTCTAACACACAGCACTTTGGAAAGGAGACTTCCCTCCTTATTCCCTGTTTGTTTACCCCTGAGACCTGTGCCCAAATCTCCTGCCCTGACTAAAAGTCAGAGGCCCATTACCTAAACTTGACTCCTCTTATATTCTTCCCTCCATGTACTTCCAGGCATGGTTTTTCTTTGGTTAATAGATGGTGAACAGCTTCTTCAAGCTGTAACCTCTTCCTAGGATCTACCTCACCCATTGCCATTCACCCTTCTGTTAGGCACCTCTTTTCATTCTCATGACTCCAGAGTCAGCTTTGACTCTCCTTCTTATGCCCCAAGACCATTCAGAAAACATTTATTAAATGTCTACTATGTGCCTGGTACTGTGCTAGGTGTTAGGGATACAAGGAAAAGACAAAAACACAGTCCCTTCCATCCAAGAGCCTATATTACAGTGGGAGTAAATAACTTGGACCCAAATGAGTAATATCAAAATATATAAAGTAAGTACAAAGCAGTTTTCAGGGGGAAAGGGCTGTAGTTGGGTCAGGAAAGGTCCTATGTACCAGGTGGTACTTAAAACTATAGACTGGCTTTTCAAAGGTACTGAGATGAGGTTAACAAGGAGGCCAGTTTGCCTGGAACAAAGAGTAGGTAATAATTCTTATAAATTAGGAAAGCTAGGGTGTAGTTAGACTGTGAAGGACTTTAAATGCCAAAATGATGAGTTCATATTTGATTCTAGAGGAAATAGGGAGCCACTAGGGTTTCTTGAGCAGGAGTTCAACATGGATTTTTCCAGGTGGCTCCAAGGAGATAGTTAATATCTGATATTGGAGACCACATGTTCATAAACATGAAAAGGAGAAATGGGAGGTAATATACAAGAGATGAACTACTAGGCTAGTTTACCTGGAGTGTGGAAAGTTCATGAAGGGGAGTACCATGAAATAAGACTAGAAATATAGTAGTCAGGATCTAGATTTTTAGGACTTTGAAAAGCCAGGCTGAAATGTTTCTATTTTTTCCTATAAGCAATAGGTAACCACTTCTCTAAGGCCTTTTGAGTTGGGAGAGATAAGATCAGATAAATGTTTTAGGAATATCAATTAACCACTCTGAAGGATACTTTGGAAAGGAGAGAGACTAGGGTGAAGGTGAGCTATTGGGAAGTTTATGAGATGATCTTGTTATGGGCTCTGGAAGGATACCTTTTGCAAGCATGCAAGACTCCAAAACTTAGCTTAAAAACAAAAAAGAGATTTATTAATTTAGAAAGTAATGTTGAGAGTGGCCAGGAGGATAGCAAGGTAGAACAGCAAGATGGGGAGCAGTTCTTTGGGAGGACAGAATGAAAGGAAAGGCTGTTCCCCCAGATGACATCAGTTCTGGGGATTTTATACTTTTTACAACAGAGTTAGTCACTCAGGCATGAGGTGGGGTGATCATACTGGGGTCTGCCTGGGCACATAAAGATTCCTTAGTTTTAGGGAACAAAGATGATAGGATCGAGGTGTGGCCTGAAGGTGCATCTTTCTCTCCATCTAGAGGACAATCAAAGGAAGATAGTCATCTCAGGACCCTAGAGAGTCATTGGGTGTTTTTAGACTCAGAGTCAAGAGGAGGCAAAACAAGGGAGTTTCCCTGATAATAGTTCCCCTGGGTTTCTGGGGTACAGTGCCCATGTCAATCTGGATTAGAAGTGACCAGTTCTTGAATTAGGATGGAGGCTGTGAGAATAGAGAGGAGACTGATGCAACATATACAGTGCAGGTAGAATTAACAACCCTTGGCATCTGTTTGGATACAGGGTATGAGGGAGAAAGAAGAATCAGGGACAAAAAGACTGGTGATGCCCTTAATAGAAATAGGGAAATTTTGAGGATGTATTTGAGGATATAGAGTTCTGTGGTAGAAAAGCTACATTGGATGTGATTGCTGGAAAGAAGAAAAGAGAGTCACTGAGGTATATTATCTTTAAGTGAGGAAAAGAGAACAAATAGACGGCTAAAAAGAAGCCAAAATAAGCAGGTTGAATTATTATAGTCTAAAAAAAGAAAAACAAGCTGTACGTATTAGAGATCTTCAGATTTCATGTACAGTATTCTTTTGGTGTTCTGCTCTTATGTGGAAATCCCCATTTCATTTGGTCTTTAATTTCAGAATAAACATAAAAAACCTTAAGTCTAGTTTTTATTATCAAAACTGGAGTTGAGGAAAGAGATCAGGCTTAAATATACATATGTAGGGAATCATTTGCATAGAAATGAAAATTGAAGCCATGATGCAGATGAGATCACTAAGAGGTGAGTGCAAAGAGAGGAGGGCCCCAGACAGAGGGATGAGTGATATTTGGAGTGCACTGGACAAGACTGATCCAGCAAGAGACCAAGAGCAGCTGTCAGACAGGTAGGAGAAAAACCAAGAGGGCAGCATTAAGGATGCTAAAGGAGGAAAATATTATAGAGGAAGGTTGTCAGAGGTTGATAACTTGGAGCTCATCTAAGATATAGATCTGAGTGCCCGCTGTCAAGAGGTCAAAACTCAAAGTCTGTCTGAAGATCTAGCCCAAGTGCCCTCTCCCTCCCCTTCTTTAGATCTCTCTTAGCAATACATGTCTATTGCTGGCAAAGACATGCTGTTGCTGACCATTCCATGAACCTTGGATGATGTTTGAGTCATAATCTTACCCCAAGTACCTTTCTGCATTTCTTAGAAATATTCTCTCACCCTATTTCCTGGAATCCTTGTCCTGCACCAGGTGTTATATCTACCATCCTTGTTGCACTTTCCCAAGGACTGTCTCAGCCCTTTCCCAGGGATCTGTCTCAATGGAATGCTTTCATTTGTGATCTGTACCTTTAAAAGTTGTTATCTGCCTGCAATAAACTGTATTTGTCTGCCATCAGTGGGCTAAACCCTTCCAACTCCACACTGTCTGTTATATTTTGATTCTTATCTTTTCCCTTGTCCTTACCTACTGGCAAGGTCCCTATAATTTCCCCCTTTGTTATTCCTCTATTATTTCCCTTCCTCCTTACCTGGGGAACTCTGGTCTCAGTCATGGTCCCCCTTCCCCTCCTCCATAGAAGGTGATCAGCTGGGTTAGAACTGGCCAATGATATTAAGTAGAATAAAGATTAAGTAATTGGGTTTTGGAGATAAGATCATAGGCTCATAGATTTAACATTTGAAAGGACCTTAAAGGCTAATGAATCTAGATCCTTCATTTTACAGATGAGGAAACTGAGGCAGAGAGGTTAAGTCACACAACTAGTAAATTTCTGAGATGGGATTTGAGTTGAGGATGTTGGGATTTGGAGATACATACATTTTATATCAAGCATTTAAAACATATTGTGTCAGGCACTAGGGAGAGTAAAAGGCAATCTCTGGCTTCAAAAATTAGGCATTCTGTTGGGAATTTCCACAAATTTATTAATAGAAGATAAATATTAAATAAATACATAGTAATTGGGGGATGGCAGAGGGAATCAGGGAAGATCTTAAACAAGGTGACACTTGACCTGAGATGGAGTTTCAAAGTGGAAAAGATGAGGAGGGAGAGTCCTTCAGTACTGCAGACATAGGATTCACTCTCCCTGACCCTCCCCTGCCAAGAATGTAAGCTCCTCAAGGGCAGGACCTGTATTAGTTTTCATCTTTCTATCCCTAGGGCTGGGCCTAGCACATGGTAGACACTTAATGTGTTTAAAATTAATTATCCTCTGAAGACATCCTTTCTGAAGGCTGCTCTAAGACTGTGATTGTGTTGTCCTTAATTGGGCTTCCTCTTTTTCTTTGAGGTGTCAAGCACTGGTTTGTGGGCCCTGGACAGCTCTTCACAGCCTAATGCCATGAATGTGGAGGTGGATAATGTGGAGGAGAAAGCTGTCCATTCATGGTCCAGAATCTCCTCTGCAGGACAGAAAGCCTTGGAGGAAGCACTCTTGGTCTTCAACCCCATGTCCAAGGACCTCAGTGACACAGAGGCCCAACTTGTGGCCTTTCTCCAAGGTCTCCGGGAAGAGGGCTACCAGCCCACTATCCTTAGGAGCAAGGATGTGTATGGCTATAGCTCCTGCACAGCCGATCCCCCCAGCCAAACCAAACACCACGTTGGCCCTTCGACTCAGGCCAAACCACTGCCCTCGGACGTTCCCAGAGCCACTTCCAGGAGTTTGCTGGCTGTTCCAGGGACCATCTTGGGGAGGTCTTCTAAAGTCTCTAGTTCCCCAATAATCAAAACCAGCTCCACCAATCTTTTGTTGAACTCCCTGAAACAGTCAGGCTCAGGCGGTGGCAAGAACTCATCTGTGGGCTTCCCCACCCACATGTACCCTGGGGTATACCCGGCTATGCGGCTCTCTGTTGTTCTAGAAGCCTTGGTCCCTTTAAAGGCTACAGCATCCTGTTTAAACTCCAAGTACAAGCCTCTGGGGATCTCAAATTCAGACCTTAAGCTGCTGAAAGGCTCAGGGAGATCCCGGCAATCAGCTCCTAACAAAACCACTAACAAAGGACACCGGTGTTTGATCCGGAAAGCACCAGACCGGGCTGCCCTCCCAAAGGGTGGCCGTCGGGGTCCCAGTGGTGGTGTCCTTCGAGAGAGCAATGCTTGCAAGGCCTCGGGCATCCTAAATGGTAGGCGTCGAAAGAAGGGGACCCAAGTGAAGACTTCCAAGAGAGGGGCCAGGACTGCCTGTAGAGGTGGCAGAGGCAGCCATCCAGAAGCCACAGGGCCAAAGAGGAAAAGGGCAGAGGAGGCTAAAGAGACCCCAGCCAAGAAGAAGAGCAAGTTGGGGCCTGGACTAAGCAAAGCTAGGCTAGTGCCAAGCTCACCAAACCTCCTGAAGTTCCGGGTCATCAAAGTAAATAAGCGATTCTCTGATGAGGAGGTGCGGCAGAGAGCACAGAAGATCCTGAGAGTCAATTTGTCTCCAGTGATCCGTATCCAGCCACTGCCCCACTCTGTCCCCTGATTGACTCAAGGTCCAGTCCAGGGCCCATTTCCCTCTGACCCAGCCAGTTCACACACCACTTCCCCCCTCCCTTCCACTCATCCACCCTCCCCTGTGGAAAGGGGGAGTGAGAGACTTTGATTCTCCTGTCGGTGGCTGGAGCAGCAGGGGTGTTGGGTGACAGTGTGTTAGCTGATACCTGCAGACTCTGGGCAGCTTGCTCCATTCCTGTTTCAGGCTCTCTGGCCACCAGGCCCCTGGGACTGCCTAACAAGCTCTGAGCCACATTCAGAAATGCAGGGAGATGCCTCCCCCATCCCAAGGGAGAAAGCAGGGTCTTACTACCTGCTCTCAAAGAGCCACTTATGGCCTCACCCCAACAGACCTTCCCCAAACCCTTGGGGGAGGTAGTTTTGTCATGACGTGATGCACTGTGATTTGTTATTTTCCAAGCTCTATGTTTACTGATTTCATTTTGATCAAGTTTTATATCTTTATATGCCCCCTTTACCCCCCCCCCCCCCTCCATCCCAGGCTCTGTCTCTTCCATCAGGCTCAGAGCTTGGGGTTTCTTCCCTCTTTTCAGAATTCATCTACAATTCCTCTTGTTTTGGGTCCTCTCCATGCTTCTAGGAAAGTTCTTGCCACTGAAAGAGTGGCGAGTGGATTGATTTCAGGAACAGATTCATTGATAGCCCTGGCTCTTTCCTTCTACATTAGTGCCAGGGGACAGGTCTGTTGCCTGCCTACCTGGTGACCATCACCTCGAGTACATTGATCTCAGTGAGGCATTTCCTAAGTGCTGTTGGGGGTGCAGCAGAAGGAGCCAGCATGTAAACTGGTAGCATCACCTGATATAATGTTTGGGATTTGTTCTAACTTCCTTTGGGTGGTTATGGGTGTCTCTGCCTTCTTGGAGTTTATTTCTCTGGGTAGATTTGGGCAGAGGCCAGCCCATTCCTTCTGTCCTGAGACTACCTGGGTTTGAGCCTTGTGAGCAAAAAAGAGAATCAGGTGGCCAGGCCATTCTTTCTGCAAGATCCTAGGGGAGCCTGCCAGGTGAGTAAGTATAAGGTTGTGACCCTTGAGCTGCTATCTCTGCCAAGAGAGGAAAAGAGGATTTTTTTTTCTACTTCCCTGGGGACAGAACCAGACAGTGACTCCTTGTCTCCCATCCTTGCACACCATGAGTCTGTGGGCAACCATCCAGAGCTTCAAGGCCTTTCCTCAGGGCTGCTGATTCCCTCCTGGCTGCTACTTTCCCCCCAGGGCCTTATCTCTAAATCCCTGCAGCTAGACCTTGAAGAATTGTGGCTGTCTAGCCCCAGCCTTTTTCCCCACCTTTCCCTTCATCCTTCCCAAGAATCTGGTCTCCTCCCCTCCTTTCAACTAGTCATACTCTAGACTCTTGGCCCTGAGAGTGTGTGTTGAGGGAGAGAGGAGAGTCTGAAGAGATCTGTTCAGTCTCTTCCCACTGGGAACAAAAGGATAGTTGGAGGCAGGAATGGCCTGGAAGACCAATGGTCATTGTGTCTCAGGACCAAGACTTTGAGGCCTTAATCCACCTCAGACCCCATATGGGCCTGTGGAACAGAGCCCGAAGCGATTGAGCCAGGTCAAGCCATGCCCCTTCCCAGTTAGGGGAGTATTCTGTTTCCAGGTTGGCTTCTGGTGCCTGTGGGAGAAGTTCTCCACTAGCTTCACATTCATACAAGTTGGGGAGGCTGGGGTACGACTGAAAGGTTTGGTCACCTCCTTGGCAACAGAAAGTATTTCCCAGCTGGACCCTGGACTCTCAGATGGGGGGCTGAGCTGGCACTCCCCCCCTCAAATTTGAATCCAAACAATGTCCCCTTACCCTTCATCCTGCCCTCGAGTCATCTACCCTATCCTTGCCCTCTGCTGTCTATGGGTCCCTCAGTCCATAGTGGCCATGGTGGGGGTGGAGCCTAGAAGGCAGGTCACCATTCCTTCCCTGGTTGGTGTCCTTTGTGACTTTGGGAAACTTGAGGACCAGACCCTTATCCCTGCTGCGTGTTCATTGGTTTGTTTGTGACGTCTCCACGGATGCGGATCTGTGATGTTCGGTATGCAGTTGTGGCCTGTGAAGAGTGCAACTGACTTCAGGGGAAGGCCCTCAGGCTGCTGGGGTCTGGGGTTTCACTGGCATTTAAGTTAAATGGGAATTATTGACCACTTGCAGGCCACTTGTTCTGCTGTCCTCAGTAAATGGTGCTTCATCCTCTGCATCTGTGTCTGAGTCCTTTTTCCCCAGACCTTTCCAGTGAGGAGATGGAATCTGAAGGGATTTAAAATGGGGGTGTAGGGTGGGACCACCCCTGATGGAGTTAAGATGTGGGAATGCAGACATGGAAAATTTAGGAATATCTCCTTAAGTTTATCCTCTGGGACTACTTAAGGCTAGAAGATTTTAGGAGAAAGATGAAAGGCCCTTCTTTCTCTTTCTCCCTTTAAGAATGGCAGGCAAATCCCCATGGATTGATCCATTAGAGGCACCCAGAGAAGGGGGGGCACGTCATAGACTGTTTTACAAAGTCTAGTGTTTGTGTGGTAACTTTTGGGTCATGGGGAAAGTTTCAGTGAATTTAAGGCAAAAATACTCTAGCCCTAGCTCTTCTATTTTCTGACATACACTCTTCACCACACCCCACATCCCTGCACCGGACCTACCCCCCCCCACCCCCTCCACCTAGACACTAGCTCTTTCTGAGAGGGTTTAAGAATTCCCTGGCCCCTATACCCTAGTCTGGCCCCAGACCTCTTTACTGTTTAGCTTCCCTCCCCTCTCCTGGGCCCCGAGCTCTGAATGACATTCCCCAGAGGTGCCTGGAGACGCTGCTTTTCTGGGCTGGATGGGGAGGGGGTTCATTTGAATGAGAATTTGCTCCTTTCAACCCAAAGGGCTGGGGCGGGGTGATGGGGAGTGGCAGAGTGTGAGAAGCTTCTGGCACCTGCCCTGGCCAACACTGGTGTCTGCAGTCTCAACCTAGATCCACACAAATATACTTTAGGATCTGACAGTGGTGGGCTCCAAAATGTGAGTATGGTATGGGAGGATGGAAGGAAAGTGGACTCGGAGGAGTGGAAGGGAGACTAGCACCCTGCCTCCACCTTCACAAGCCCAGGGATGAGTAGAGTGAAGTCTCCCCTACCTCTGGATTTGCTGGTCTCAAGAGGTGTGAAGCATTTTGCAGTTCTGGGGAGCAGCCTGGATTTGGGTTGGGCAGGGGGAGTCTGGTGCATCGGTAAGTCTTGTTTGTCTCCCTCCCCACCTCTTGCTCTGCTTATCCCACTTCTTACTGGTCTCCAAGATGTGAATTGAGGTGGGTGGGGAAAAGATTGAGCTGGAAGGAGATTGCCTGGTGGTAGTCTTTCTCTACCACCCATCTTAGGCAAGCCTAGGAATTAGTATGGAGAAACTTCCCTCACTTCGCCTCCCCCCTTACCCCCCAGGCCTAGCAGGGGAGCAGGGAGCCAGAGCCATCTGTACTGGATAACCGCTACTCCCCATCTCTCAGCCACAAGCCAAACTGGCCACTGCTTCATCCTGCTGCTGCTAAGTAAAGAGTGGGGCAGGGAGAATGTCAGAAGGGGGTGGGTTGTTTGTCCCTTATGTGGGGGATTGTATTCCCTGGGGGAAGGGTCCTTGGAATTTCTGTTTAGGGTTCTGCCTCCCTTCTGGTCCTCAGTACAGATAACCTATGTCTGTGCCCATGAAGTGCCTGACCTTCTACCTCGACCTGGCTGCTCTGGAGGAAGCTGTTACCCTCCCACTGGCAATCTAGTTGTAGGCAGGAGCCAAAGTCTCCATGCCTCATCCACCTGTGGTTTGAGTGGGCCTGAGCCCTACTGCATTGTCAGCCACTTGCAGGTGTGTATCTTTCTGTGCTAGCAGCCTTTGAGAATGAGGTATGACTCCCAGAGGAAAAAGGGTCAAAGTCTTCTAAGGGACCCTTGAGGATAATGGGTCCAGAACTTTGAGGATGGAAGAACGGGGGTGAGGAACTTCCACAGGAGACCCTGGGGAGTTTTCTCTTAGGAGGGAGAATGAACTTAGGGGGTTTAATGAAGGGAAACTGTGGACCCTGATCCCCATCTTCTTCCATCCAGGACTCTGAGAAATGCTTCTTCTGTGATTCAAGGGGCCAGGGAGGCCATAGAATCAATAATGTGATCTCCTTGAGTGGACCTGATGGAGAAAGAACATGGTGGCAGGCAGAGAGTGGTGAGGGGATGAGGGACTTCAGGTGTTGGTGGAAGAAGGAAAGGGAAAGAAGAGGGAAGGGGTGGGGGATTCAGGAATGAAAAGCATGTGAGGCAATGGGGTTGAGCTGAGCTCTCAGTAAAGTCATAGGATGGGTGACAGGGTAGGTCTGACTAGGTCCCTGTCGGTTCAAGGTGTGGAAAATGTCAGTATCCAGCTGGACTTGGAAGGGGAGTTCTACTTTACCCACCTTATCATGACCTTCAAGGTACTGATCTATACCCCTCCTTAGTTTTAGATACTACTATGTTTTTTTCTCATGTGAATCTTGACCCCTATGGATAGGGTGATGGGTCTGGAGTCAGAAAAATGGCTTCAGATGCTTACTAGCTATGTAACCTCAGGCAAATCACCTCACCTCTGATTCCAGTTTCCTCAAATGTAAAACAGGGATGATAATAATGTTTACCTCCCACTGTTGTTTTAATAATCAAATGAAATAATTGTAAAGCAAATACTTGGCAAAATCCTTGGCTCATAGTAAGTGCTATATACATGTTAGCTATTATTTCCCATTCCAAGGGACCTCTAACCTTGGTGATTCTTGGTCCTGTGCCTCCAAGTCCAGTTACTTCCTAACCTCTGACCCCATAGTGACTTCCAACCATAGAAACATCTTATTCATTGAGCCTGTGCCCCTCACTCTGACACACTCCCCTCCCCCCAGACTTTTCGCCCAGCTGGTCTACTCATTGAACGTTCAGCAGATGGGGGTCATTCCTGGCGAGTTTATCGATACTATGCTCACAACTGCTCTGGCCTCTTTCCTGGGGTACCTCTTACACCTGGCCGCAAAGTCAGTGACCTCGTTTGTGATCAGCGATACTCAAACATTGAACCATCAAGTCAGGGTGAGGTCAGTCCTCTCGTAGAGAGGAAGGATGAGAAATGGGTGGAGGTTGTCAAGGGCTAGAATTCAGTGGTCAGAATTTCAGGTCCTATTTCTTGACCTTATCAGGTAATTTTTAAAGTTCTGGACCCAGCTATCCCTGTGGCAGATCCCTATAGTCCAGAGATCCAAGGTAAGTGACCTTTCTGATGCCCAGGCCATAAAACTCAGGTGCCTCTACCCCCTGATACTTTCCCCACACCTCTCATACTTTGGGACTCCCCCCCCCCAGATGCTGAGACCCAGGATGAGTGCCCCCATAGTTCCTTGTGACCCCCCTTAGAGGAGCATGAATCAAGATGAGCCCTCTAGTCTGAAAGAGGTTTCCTTGACAACCACATCATTCCCTGGCTGCTTTCCCTCAATCAATGCTTCCCTCCAGGCATTAGCATTTTACAATGTTTTTTTGACAGTATTTTTTTTCTTTCTTCCCTAAAGCAAAGGCATCTAATGAAATGATAGAGCAAACTGAGCATATTTCTTAAAGGGGCCTCATCTTTTCCTTCTCTGAACATCTTAGTTGTTTCTCAGAAAACTATTAACAGTTTCTAAATAAAGGTACATAATGGTGCCTTCACAGAAAGATTAGGCATGTAGATTCATTGATTTTTAGAACTGGAAGAGGTGGAGTATTAGAGATTACTCTAAATTCCATAAAGGAGGAAACTGAGGAATTGAGAAGGGACAGGAATTAGCCTGGAACTAATTAATGGCAAAACTGGGCGTTCAATTTGGATCCAGTACCCTTGCCAATGTACCATACTACCTTAGGAAAAGATAGCATACAATTCTGGGTATAGCAAGAGGTGACAGGACTGAGCTGGTTAGCAAGAATGTGATCTTCCTGAGTGGAGTGATGGGGAAAGAATATGGTGGCAGGCAAAGTGTGGTGAGGAGCTAAGGGGTTAACAAAGGGATTAAGCTGTGCTTGGAATGATCAATTGGTATGATTCAGTTAGGCCTACTGTAGGAGGAGCCAGGATAAACATTATGGGCAAGGAAGAGAGTGAACAAAGAGATGAGGCTGGACTGAAAAGAATGTGTTGGGGAAAGAGGGAGGTGGACTTGATTGGAGCATAGGATAGGAAAGGCCCTGTTAGGTCCCAGCTCTGCCGTTTGTTAGTTCTATATCCTATGACAAGTTAAGGTTAAGTGATCAGTCAGGATTATATGCTCAGATGTGTTAGCCAGTATGTCAGAGACAGGACTTGAACTCATGTTTTCCTGACTTTGAGGCCAGTTCTCTCTCTACTACACCAGGCTGCTTCTCCAGTTTCAAAATAGGGTTGCTAATATTCATACTGCTTATCTCACAGGGTTTAGAATAAAAGTGATTTATAAACCTTAATGTACTTGGAGTCAAGTAGCTTGTATCTAGATTGTGAATGGACTTAAATACTTGGCTAAGGAGTTTGAACCTTATCCTATAGGTAGTAGAAAGTCATTAAATGTTTTTGAATGAGGGGATACATAGTCACATCTCTGAATTATTTTAGTATGTGTCTGATGGATGGGTTGGGGAGTCAGAGAGACAGAGAGAAAGATCTAGAGACAGAGATGAAGAGATAGAGAGACTGGAAGAAACAGAGAAGGGGAGAGAAAGTGAGAGACAGGAAGAAATAGAGAAGGGAAGGGAATAGAGGGAGAAAAACTGGAGGCAAGGAGACTAGGAAGCTATTGAATTAGTACAGCTTACATGGCATAGGCACTTGAACTAAGGTGGTAGCAGAATGAGGAGATTAGCAAGAGATGTGGTACAGAATGAACAAGACTTGGCAAGTGGCTGGATTGAGTAGGGGGTAGGATATGAGAGAGAGAAGACTAAAAGATGGTTCCGAATGATGTTTCAAGTCTGAATAAGAAGTAAGTGGGAGGATGATCATGAGAAAAATCAGGTTTTATGGGAAAATTGATTACTTAAATATGGGTTATGTTAAGTTTGAATGGCTGGTGAGATATTGATGTGGAGTGTCCTGCAGTGGTAGAAAATTAGGAGAATATTCTGTGACAGATATTTCCTTTACACCCCCCAGACCATGATGAGGTGGGGGTATCCAGACTGATGTCTCCATCCCACTTACCTTCACTACCCCACTTTCCTCAGAGTTGCTTCGAGTTACCAACCTGAGGGTGAATTTCTCCAAACTACACACGCTGGGAGATGGGCCCCTGGGGGCCTGGGGCCACCGCCATGGGCCTCACTACTACTATGCCTTGTATGAGCTTGTGGTCCGAGGAAGCTGCCTATGCCATGGACATGCCTCTGAATGTGCACCTGCTCCTGGTGCCCCACCAAGTGTGGATGGCATGGTGAGTGAAATCTTTGAGATCAGAGAGTGTCAGGGGTAAAGGAGGAGTTTTCTCTGTGTGTATGGTGGGGGAGAGGTTCTTCCTGAGGACTGAGTCTCGAGTCTCCTTGGGATTTGCATGCCCAGGGTCTTCATGGAATTCATGTTAGTCCCTCTTAATGTTTCCAAAGCCTCAACAGCTCTACTGTTTATAGGTACATGGGCTTTGTGTGTGTCAGCATCGGACAACTGGACCCCACTGTGAGCGCTGCCAGGACCTTCATCATGACCAACCCTGGCACCCAGCTGAGCCTGGGAATCCCCATGCCTGCCAGAGTATGTGTTGCTTGTTGTCCTCCATAATCTATATGCCCACTCAGGATTCCCTGGGGATCTCCCAACCCACTAATTCTCCTTTCTTTTTCTCCAGAGTGTGAATGCCACCAGCATGCCAGGAGTTGCCACTTTGACATGGCTGTCTTTGTGGCTTCAGGCAATGTGAGTGGAGGTGTGTGTGATGCATGTCAGCACCACACAGCTGGGAGGCACTGTGAGATTTGCCGACCCTTCTACCACCGAGACCCCCGTGAAGACCCCCGATCCCCATATACCTGTAAATGTGAGTCCCTTGATGCTGAGTCCTGACCTCAACGTGAACATGACTGATATTTGACACTCATTCCTAGTCCTAACCTCTGGCTCCACCCATAATTTCTGACCCTGATATTTGATTCCTTATTCCAAATCTGTTCCTTTGTCCCCAGCATGTGACTGTGACCCTTCAGGCACTTTGGATGGGGGTCTCTGTGACACACACACAGATGAGGTCCTGGGGCTTCTCTCTGGACAGTGTCGATGCAAAGCCCACGTGTGGGGCCCACGCTGTGATACCTGTCGTCCTGGTTACTATGGCCTGAGCCCAGCACTGCCTGAAGGTTGTTTATGTGAGTGACCTCAGATTCTCCTTGACTGTGGATCCCAAAACCCTCAGCTCAGAATACCTGGTCATGATAGCCTTAGCCCAATGGAGTCCAAAGCCTGTCTTTTGACCCTTTCCCCTGAGAACTCCAAAATGTGACCCTGAAAATTTAGGAAGCCCCAACCTCATGTTTTTATCTCTTAGACCCCTAATTACACAACTTTTAAGACCCTTGGACCCTATGACCCCAAAAACTACCAATATGAGACACTTGTCTCTGGTCTGAGAACAGTTTGACCCAAGAGATCCTGTGTGAGTGGCCCCCAGCCTAGGGTTTCATAATGGTTGACCCCAGGTTTCCATAATCCCCTGACTCCCAGAGTCCCCAAACTTGAATACCTAGTCACTACCCCTAGCTGGATACCATCTAAAGACTGCCTGTGTAAATGACCTCATATCTCTGGGAACTCTTTCCTAGCCCAGGTCACCATGATTTGAGTCTAGTTTACTGAGCCTGTGACTGTCTCTATACGTCCCCTCTTTAGTTTCCTCTAGACCATCCTTTCCTTCACCTTTTGACACCCTTCTTACTTCCTTAGCTTGCAGGTGTGATCCACGGGGCACAGTTCCAGGTGACACCCCCTGCGACCCTATCAGTGGTGACTGCTATTGTAAGCGTTTTGTCACTGGCCAGAACTGTCACCAGTGCCTGGTGAGCTCTTACCTTGACCTCAGACTCTTTTTCCATCCTGATCCTGGTCCTACCTAAAACCTAATTCCCAACCTAGAACCCTGTCTTTGGCCTTCAGCACTGAACTCTGAGCCATAATCCTTGTCCACAAGACCCTCAAACCCTTGACCATATATACTAACTCAACACTGTTACATTCCCTTTTGTAATAGCTTTTAAAGTTTATTCTTGAAAACTTAACACAAATGAAGCTATTCTGCTGTCTCAGTCAGTTTTCTCATCTTTACAAATGAGAAGGTTATACCTAGCAATCCCCATGGGCCCTCAGACATTCTGCATTCCTGTTTTTGGGTTTCTTCTAGCTCTGATATATGATGTCTTCTGTTCTTAGATTCCTTCTAGATCTGAAATTCTTTGCTCTGCACTCTGAGGGTCCTTTTAAGCATATGGTTTTTAAGGTTCTAAATAAGCTTTGGTTTTTTTCCCCCAAGATACCTTGTCTTCTCAAGTAGTAGTAGGATGCCTTCATGTGAATTATTATACAGAATAAGAAATCCACTCAGAGAGGGGACTTAGCTACGGTCACATGGCTAGTTTGTGGAAGAAACAGGTTTGTAAACCAGATTTCTTGCTTCCAAATCTAGCATTCTTTCTGCTAAGCCACACTGCTTCTAGATTAGTTTAAAAATATTTTCAATGTAGATCTTTTTACTGGAAAATTGAATTTAAATATCATCATACACTAAGTTGAAAGATGAACAAGTATTTTAAAGAAGGGAAATCAAAGGTACCTTCAGTACTATTATCACTAATCATATAACACTTGATTAACTCAGACCTGATTAGATCCTATCACTCTGAACTGGAAGGGATTTGGAGATCACCGAGTCCTACCCCTCTCATTCTATAGATGAGGAAACTGAGGCCCAGAAAGGGTGCATAATTTGGCCATTGTCAAGGAGATCCAGGATTTGAACCTATATTTTCCACCTCCAAAGGATGCCAGTACTCTTTTTAAAATTACTCTGAATATTTACTTTTGAGTCTTACTCTGTGACCTTCAGCACCTGGTTGGGAAAGAACTATGAATTCTCCATGGGTAAACTAGGGGGTTGTTCAAGATCATTTTTAAGGCTCTTTTCCTTTGAAAGGCCAATTGACACTGGCAGGTTCTAGGAGATCAGTCACCATTCCTAGGCCTGAATCTCTCTGTCTCTATCATAGCCAGGGACTTACTAATTAGAAGACTGATTAAAAGACCTTGTTTATCTCTTGTCTCTGGATCAGCTAGAAGGCCTCTGTGCTTCTGCTTTCCACCTGGCACAACTAGTGCCAATAAGGGATTCTATCTGATTGTTTTTCTCTTGATCATCCCTTACTCTCCCAAAGAACTAGCAGCACTCATCACAACACAGCTTTGTGTTTGTTAGCTTGAGACCAGGTTTAAAATTGCGTATAATAGTTCCCATAGACCTTCAGTCTCATCATTTTTTAAAGCCTCTTCCAGAGAGACTGGATTTTTGGAGAAATTTGTAGTGGGTTGGGATAAGTCATTCTAGTGCTCTCATAGGGGCTGGGAGAAAAAGGTAGGAAGAGGCCCACGGCAGTGGCAAGGATGGTGATCTTTGAGCTGCTGTAGGATGAAAATATGCTCTCTGCCATGTGGGCCCCATGGGAAAAACCCTGGTTGCTTTACCCTACTTATAGCTCTTTTTGAAAATAGACATTTTTTATCGACATTTAGACAGAAAACTTCACAAGATTTTTCTGAATTAGCAACCTCTGAGTACCACCCTCTGATGCCAAAACTGCTGATCCCTGATCATCTTGAGAGGCAGCATGGTGTACTTGGTATCAAATCCTGGGGTTTAGAAACAGGAGTTCCAGGTTTGACTTTGTATATCCTTGTGCAAATCATCTTAACTTCCCAGAGCCACAGTGGCCTTGTCTATAAACTGGGGATACTCATAGCCATATTTTCTACCTGGAGGGGATGCTGTGAGGATAGTTCTTTGTAAACTTTTAACTCCTTCAGGAATGTCAAATAATTTATGATTCTTCCCCTCCTTTCTCCCTGCAGCCAGAATTCTGGGGACTAAGCAATGACTTTACTGGTTGCCGGCCTTGTGACTGTGATTTTGGAGGAGCCTATAGCAACAGGTAGGGACTTGGTCAATAGGGTTTGGTCAAGAGCCTGGAAGCTAGAGGAAGGGGGGATTAGAGGCAGTGCCAGGGGCCAGCAATGGCAAATTCATTCTTTCCTTTTCTACTACATGGGTCACTAGGTGCTCATCAGGGGAAGGCCTTTGTCCTTGCCGCCCTCACTTACAAGGTCGGAACTGCCTTGAGCTCCAGTCTGGTTATTTCTGTGCAGCCCTGGACCAAGCCATAGCTGAGGCAGAGCTTGGGCAGAGACTCAAGCCCTCTGACCCACGGCTACCTGTGAGTATATGAGCTCCAAATATTGAACCTGAGAGAGGAAGAGATGGCAGAGGACAGGATCAATCAGAGAGGGCTTTCTGGAGGAGGATCTTGAATAAAAGATAATGAGTTTCTCACTATAGAAAGTCTCCAGATGAATGACCACCCATCAGGATGTTATGGAAGTAATTCCTGTTCTTGTATAGATTCCCAGGTGCCATTGGAGGACTCCACTGGCTTAGAGATTTTGTGAGGCTCTGAGCTAAATAATGGGAGAATTTGAAAAGGGGTAAAGAGGTGGGGTTGTTGGTATTTTGGAGTAGTAGCTGGACAAAGAAGATAGAAGCAACTCTAGCAGTGAGTATACAAGTAGGAGGAGACCTGGACCTTCAGCCCTGCTATCCTTCAGGGATCCCTTTTGCCTGATGCCACCCCCAACTGCCTGCCAACAACAGGACCCGTGCTGAAGAGGCTCAGACCCCGGCTCCGGCGCCAACGTAGCATCGCCTGCCCTCTCCCTATTACTCGTCGTGGACGTCACAGCCACCAACTATCCAAGGTGAAGAGTTGATGGGAAAGCTCTAGAGATGGGAGAAGGTTTTGAAACCAGAATGTACTAAGGGAGCTTCCTAGGGTAATAGGAAAAGAACAGACCTAAGCTCTATTCTTGAGGAGCTCCCAGTCTGTGGGGTGATAAAGCAGAGAGAGCCAGATTTTTCCTTGGAGGCCTCACAATTTAGAGGGAGGCATATTATTTCTGTCTTATTCCTAGGCTGCTGTGGAGCCCAAGCCTTGGGACAGGGGCCCTCATACCTCATCTTGGACAGGCTCTGGGTTTGCCAGGATTGAAGACAGGGCTGGTCTCATGCTCCAGGCTCCTTCAGTGCCACGAGCCATGGAGTATGACATTGTGCTACGTTATGAAGCTCAGGTCAGGCACAGGGACTGTTGGGGTGCTGGAGGAGCTGGGGGAATAGAGAGGGAATCTCTTTGACCCTTGGCCCTTTGGCACTTTCAGGCCCCTGAGGACTGGGAGGCCCTTGTCAGTGTACGAGCCTACTCTCTGCCCAGCAGCACTCGTTGTGCCAACGTGTTGCCCTCAGAGCAACTCTACCAGGTGGCCCTACCTCCCAGGCACAGGTATGAATTCAGTCAAGGGGGATCTAGAAAATTAGATGAATGCAAATATGGAAGAGACCAAGTAGCAAAGAACTGAAAGGGAAGGGTGAACATAGACATCAGCCTTGCATTAACGTTCCCTTTTCCCCCTAGAGCTGTGGTTCTATCTAGACCCTTCTGCTTTGAACCTGGAACCAGATACATGGTGACCTTGAGACTTCGTCGAGTGACAAGTACACGGGGCCTCGCTGGGGGAACCATTCTGCTAGACTCAGTGAGCTTTTTGAGACCCCTACCTCCCAATATTTTTGGTTCTCTAACACATCTCTTCATTCCACAAGGCTTCCCCTGAGCCCTACTGTTCCCAGTATTGGGTTCAGAGCACATTTAGCAGTTTTGAGATCTCCCAAACAGGAGTGACATTTGAAGGAAGGCCCTGTGGGAGCTGGGCTATCAGGCAAGGATTTATTTATAGCAAGTATAGGCTCACAGATCCAGAGCTGGAAGGGACTTCCAAGGTCATTTGTCCAACCTTCTCATTTTACTGGAAACTGAGGCCAGTCAGGTTTTTAGTGTCAATGCTGGGATTTCTTCCAAATCCTCTGACTCTTGTACACTTTGTATTCTTCTGTGCTGCCTCTCAGTTGGGCCATACAGGACAGCTAGGATTTGAAGACAAAGAAGGTAGGTAGCATTCTGGATAGGGGATTAAGGAGAGCAGGCAGAAATAAGTTTAGGATGAGGCAAGAGAGAGATGCTGGGGAGACAGTATGAGGGCACTGGGTTCCAGGAGTTCAGACTTACCTAGGAGTCAAAAATAAGTCACAAAAAATTCTTGATCAGTGACAAGGTTGGACTTGTGCTTTGACTGCTTTATAAAGGTTGAATCTGAGCATAGGGTGACGGCAGGCAACAGGGAGGCCAGTTAGGAGGCTTTTGTAATTATCCAGAAAGAGGCAGTAAGGACCTGGACTAGAATGATGACTTCCCTACATTTTGAGAAGAATGGATGGATAGGAAAGTACAAAGGTAGAATCAACAATTTTCAGCCCTAGGCTTATTGATAAAAAGGTAGACATCTTTCTCTCTCAGCCTTCCCTGCAGAACTTCCCTGTCTATAGCTGTCAATCACTCCTCAGACCTATTGAAGAAACACTGAGAAATCTTAGAAGACCCTAGGAATGTGTACATAGAATGAGCATATTTGTGGTCTAATTGGGCTGAAGTGGAGAATTACAGTTGGAATGAGGGACTGGCATTTATGATAGTATCTTGGGGACCCCCTGGTTTGTATGTGGCTGTGGAATTGGAAAAATGTATCTGTGAGTGGGAGATGAGAAAGGGGAAATGAGGTGAGAGTGAGCCAGAGGAGAGGAGTCGAGTCAATCTGAATTAATGCCAGGCTTTTTATTTTTATTTATTTATTTTCCTTTTAAATATTATTTTATTAGGTCATTTTAAACCATTATTCATTGGAAACAAAGATCATTTCCTCCCTCCCCCCTGCCACCCCTCCCATAGCCAGTGCATGATTCTTCTGGGTATCACATGTGTCCTTGATCTGAACCCATTTCCATGTTGTTGGTATTTGCATTAGGGTGTTCATTTAGAGTCTCTCCTCAGTCATATCCCCTCCACCTCTGTATTCAAGCAGTTGCCATTCCTCGGTGTTTTTACTCCCGTTTGTCCTCTGCTTGTGGGTGGTGGTTTTTTTCCTAGATCCCTGCAAATTGTTCAGGGATATTGCATTGACACTAATGGAGAAATCCATTACATTAGATTGTAGCACAGTGTGTCAGTCTCTGTGTACAATGTTCTCCTGGTTCTGCTCCTCTCACTCTGCATCACTTCCTGGAGATTGTTCCAGTCTCCATGGAATTCCTCCACTTTATTATTCCTTTTAGCACAATAGTATTCCATCACCAACATATACCACAATTTGTTCAGCCATTCCCCAATTGAAGGGCATCCCCCCATTTTCCAATTTTTGGCCACCACAAAGAGCGCAGCTATGAATATTCTTGTACTAGTCTTTTTCCTTATTATCTCTTTGGGGTACAAACCCAGCAGTGCTATGGCTGGATCAAAGGGCAGTCTTTTATCACCCTTTGGGCATAGTTCCAAATTGTCTTCCAGAATGGTTGGATCAGTTCACAACTTCACCAGCAATGAATTAATGCCTCATCCCCTCCAGCATTCATTACTTTCCTTTGCTGTCATGTTAGCCAATCTGCTAGGTGGGGGTGATACCTCAGAGTTGTTTTGATTTGCATTTCTCTGATTATACGAGATTTAGAACACTTTTTCATGTGCTTATTAGTAGTTTTGATTTCTTTATCTGAAAATTGCCTATTCATGTCCCTTGCCCATTTATCTATTGGAGAATGGCTTGATTTTTTTGTACAATTGATTTAGCTCTTTGTAAATTTGAGTAATTAGACCTTTGTCAGAGGTTTTTATTATGACGATTATCTCCCAATTTGTTGCTTCCCTTCTGATTTTAGTTACATTGGTTTTGTTTGTACAAAACCTTTTTGATTTGATGTAATCAAAATTATTTATTTTACATTTTGTGATTCTTTCTAAGTCTTACTTGGTTTTAAAATCTTTCCTGTCCCAAAGGTCTGACATGTATACTATTCTGTGTTCACCTAATTTACTTATAGTTTCCTTCTTTATGTTCAAGTCATTCACCCATTCTGAGTTTATCTTGGTGTAGGGCAATGGTTCTCAACCTCTCAATTTGTAGCAATGAGAATACATAATGTATATCAGGTATTTACATTCCGAATCATAACTGTAGCAAAATTACAGTTTTGAAGTAGCCACCAAAATAATTTTTTGGTTTGGGGTCACTGCAACATGAGGAACTGTATTGCGTGGTCACAGCATTAGAAAGGTTGAGAACCACTGGTGTAGGGTGTGAGGTGTTGATCCAGACCTAATCTCTTCCACACTATCTTCAAATTTTCCCAGCAGTTTTTATCAAATAGTGAATTTTTGTCCCAAAAGCTGGGGTCTTTGGATTTGTCATAGACTGTCTTGCTGAGGTCATTTACCCCAAGTCTATTCCACTGATCCTCCTTTCTGTCTCTTAGCCAGTACCAAATTGTTTTGATGACCACTGCTTTATAATATAGTTTGAGATCTGGGACTGCAAGGCCACCTTCCTTTGTGTTTTTTTTTTCATTATTTCCCTGTATATCCTTGATCCTTTGTTCTTCCAAATTAACTTTGTTATGGTTTTTTCTAATTCAGTAAAAAAGTTTTTTGGAAATTCAATGGGTATGGCACTAAATAGATAGATAAGTTTGGGTAGTGTGACAAGGAAATCACTTTTAAAAGACTGATATATATTAATTTAAGGTCACCAAGGAATTCAGCTATGTAATTCCTAAATGAAAACTCAAGTCAGCCGTCAACCTTTTATAGAGTTTAATTACAGACAAGAGGAAGAAAGGAATTAGAGATAGAGAGACAGAGGGAGAGAGAAAGGGGAGAGAAGGGAATAGGGCTTAAATACCCCTTCTGTTTAGGCTGAGCCAAAAGGCCCAAGCCCTTAGATAGCTGGGGCAAAGAAAAGAGATCAGTCCCTATTACTCACGTGACCAAAATGGAGAAACCGTCTCAGAGGCCTCCACCTCCAGCTTCTCAGAGCACCTCTCCAAACACCCAGAGCCAAAACTCTCCAACCACCCCCCAGTCCTCAGACCCCTTTCTCTTTAAGGAAACCATCCAAGTTCCCTCCCCTCAGTTCTCACATCTACCAATCACTGTCCATCATTTTCCCTGTGCCAATGGTGGCTCTAGCTTAACCCAGGACCGCCCAGAGGTCTGGGCTTTGCACATGTCTGTTGGAGGTTATATTCTCAAATAATTAAATTTTGATCTATGCTGCAGCCCTTCCTAAATCCTGTTAGGACTGAGTGGGATGGAAATTGTATTTTCCAAGACCTGATTCTGTCATTCCAAGTATCTCTATTGTATCAATTCTAAAATCAATCATGACTCCAAGAAATTCCTGTTCTGTGCTTAAGCATAGGTCAAAGCCCTTTCCATTGTTCAGCAAAAGGTTTCTGTCCTAAAGTAATCTTAAGTAGGGAGGAGAAGGAACCTCCCATGCCAATGGGGTTCACATTCCAATAGACTATCAGTAAGAAATTTTCCAAGTATGAAATTTCCCAATGGTGAAATTTCCAATATTTATAAGTCTAAGAAATTTTAAGGTTTACAGTAGGATGGCATTTTTATTATATTAACTCATCCTATCCATGAGCAGTTAATGTTTTTCCAATTGCTCAAGTCTAGTTTTAGTTGTGTGGAGAGTGTTTTGTAGTTGTGTTCATATAGTTCCTGTGTTTGTCTCAGCAGATAGATTCCTAAGTATTTTATATTATAGTCTAAGGTGATTTTTAATGGAATTTCTCTTTCTAATTCTTGCTGCTGAGATGTGTTGGAGATATATAGAAATGCTGATGACTTCTGTTGGTTGATTTTGTGTCTTGTAACTTTGCTAAAGTTGTTGATTATTTTCACTAGCTTTTTGGTTGATTCTCTAGGATTCTTTAAGTAGACCATCATGTCATCCGCAAAGAGTGACAGCTTGGTCTCCTCATTGTCAATTTTAATACCTTCAATTTCTTTTTCTTCTCTAATTGCTACTGCTAGTGTTTCTAGTACAATGTTGAATAATAGAGGTGATAATGGGCATCCTTATTTCACTCCTGATCTTATTGGGAATGAATCTAGTTTATCCCCATTGCAGATGATGTTTGCTGATGGTTTTAGATATATACTGTTTATTATTTTTGGGAAAGACCCTTCTATTCCTATGCTTTCTAGTGTTTTTAATAGGAATGGGTGTTGTATTTTATCAAAGGCTTTTTCTGCGTCTATTGAGATAATCATGTGGTTTTTGTTGGATTGCTTGTTGATATGTTCAGTTATGTGGATGGTTTTCCTAATATTGAACCATCCTTGCATTCCTGGTATAAATCCTACTTGATCATAGTGAATGACCCTCCTGATCACTTGCTGAAGTCTTTTTGCTAGTATTCTATTTAAGATTTTTGCATCTATGTTCATTAGGGAGATTGGTCTGTAGTTTTCTTTCTCCATTTTTGGCCTGCCTGGCTTTGGAATCAGTACCATATTTGTGTCATAGAAGGAATTTGGTAGCACTCCCTCTTTGCATATTATGTCAAATAGTTTGTATAGTATTGGGATTAGCTATTCTTTGAATGTTTGATCGAATTCACTTGTGAATCCATCTGGCCCTGGGGATTTTTTCTTAGGGAATTCTTAGATGGCCTGTTGGATTTCTATTTCTGATATGGGATTATTTAAGAATTCTATTTCTTCTTTTGTTAGTCTAGGCAATTTATATTTTTGTAAATATTCGTCCATATCACCTAGATTGTCATATTTATTGCCATATAATTGGGCAAAAAAGTTTTTAATGATTGCCTTAATTTCCTCTTCATTGGAGGTAAGATCCCCCTTTTCATCTATGATACTGTTAATTTGCTTTTCTTCTTTCCTTTTTTTTTAAATTAGATTGACCAGTACTTTGTCTATTTTGTTTGTTTTTTCAAAATACAGCTTCGAGTCTTATTTATTAGTTCAATAGTTCTATCACTTTCAATTTTATTAATTTCTCCCTTAATTTTTAGGATCTCTCATTTGGTTTTCTTCTGGGGGGTTTTAGTTTGATCGCTTTCAAGTTTTTTGATTTGCATGTCCAATTCATTGATCTTTGCCCTCCTTAATTTGTTAATATATGCACTCAGGGATATGAATTTTCCTCTGAGTACTGCTTTGGCTGCATCCCATAAGGTTTGAAAGGATGTCTCACCATTGTCATTTTCTTCAATGAAATTATTAATTGTTTCTATGATTTGTTCTCTAACCGATTTTGGAGTATCATATTATTTAATTTCCAGTTGATTTTTAATTTGGTTCTTCATGTTACTGATCATTATTTTTATTGCCTTGTGATCTGAAAAGGTTGCATTTATTATTTCTGCTTTTCTGCATTTGTTTGCCATGTTTTTATGACCTAGTACATGGTCAGTCTTTGAATGTGCCATGTGCTGCTGAAAAGAAAATGTATTCCTTTTTGTCCCTATTTATTTTTCTCCATATATCTATTAACTCTAATTTTTCTAATATTCCATTCACATCTTTCACCTCTTTCCTATTTATTTTTTTATTTGATTTACCTAAATTTGATAGTGGTTGGTTCAGGTCTCCCACTAATATAGTTTTGCCATCTTTTTCCTCCTTCAATTCTCCTAGTTTCTCCATTAGAAATTTAGGTGCTATACCATTTGGTGCATACATGTTGATTAGTGATATTTCCTCATTGTCTATACTCCCTTTTATCAGGATGCATTTACCTTCCCTATCCCTTTTAATCAGGTCTATTTTTACTTTGGCTCTGTCAGATATCATGATTGCAACTCCTGCCTTCTTTCTATCAATTGAGGCCCAATAGATCTTACTCCAACCTTTAATTCTGACCTTGTGTGTCCCGCCTCATGTGTGTTTCTTGAAGACAACATATGGTAAGGTTTTGGATTCTAATCCACTCTCCTATTCGTCTATGTTTTATGGGTGAGTTCATCCCATTCACGTTCAAAGTTATGATTGTCAATTGTGACTTCCCTGGCATTTTGATCTCCTCCCCTAATTCTGACCTTTCTTCTTTTGCCATAACCTTTTAAACCAGTGGTTTACTTTAAATCAGTCCCCCTAGTCCCCTCCCTTGATATGCTTCCCTTTCTAGCCCCTCCCTTTTTGTTCCCTTCTTTTTTTAAACATTTTTTATTTTTTTAGGGTCTGTTAATTTCCCTCCCCCCTCTCCTTCCCTCCATCCTTCTACTCCCTCTCCCTTACCCCCCTTAATTTTCCCTTCTCCCTTACCCTGTTGGATAAGATAGAATTCAAGATCCCAATGGATCTAGATGCTCTTCCCTCTCAGATTTGATTTCACTGAGAGTAAGGTTTAAGTAGTACCAATTATCACTCTCTTCCTCTCCTTTTTATTAGAGAATTCTTCTCTTCCCCTTCCCATGTGTATCTTTGTGTGACAAGGATTATTATATTTAATTTATTTCTATTTCTTCAAGTATATCTTGATACCATCATCGATTCCCCCCTCCCTTTTTCTTTCTTTTTCCCCCCTTTCTCCATATCATCTTTATGCCCTAATCTTTCCCTGTGAGTGATTCTTCTAATTACTCTAATAATGCATACAATTTTTGAGAATTACACATAACATTTCCCCCACATATTAATTTATATAATTTGATCTAAATGTAGACCTTATAGAAGAGAGTTTGAATAAAAGGAAAAAAAACACATTTTTCTCCTTTTCCCTTTCTTTCATATTTCCCTTTTCATGTTTCTCTTGCTCTTTGTGTTTGGATATCAAACTTTCCACTGAGTTCTGGTCTTTTCTTTACAAATACTTGGAAATCTATTTTGTTGAATGCCCATACTTTCCCCTGGAAGTATGTAGTGTGAGATTTAAATGGTTGATGTCTTAAACTGTAGTGGTTAAAATAGTGGACGATATAAATTGTGATAGATATAAAAGAGGATGAGTAAGTTTGACCGCAGAAATATGTTTCAGTACAGTGTTTTGGGTTTAAAATCAAATATAAGATGGTCGCCAGGGAAATATTCCCAATTATTCAAATACCCAAGTCAGTTGGGTTTTATAGAGATTTTAATTAACAATACAATGAGTAATCAAAGAAAGAGAGAGAGAGTAAGAAAGGAATAAGTATGAAGGGCGTCAAGCCAATATGGCCTAGACCTGAGTCTTAAAAGAGAAATCAGTCAGTTTTTTATAACTCACCATAAGATCTGTCTAAGTAAGGATTTCTAATGACACCAGGCCAGCAGCATCTCAGCTGCTTTCACCAGCTCCCTCTTCCATTTGAATGTTTCAGAATCAGTCTCCTCAGAATGAGTCTCTCCAATCTGAATGTTTCAGAATGACTTCCCAGCTCTTCCTGAGCTCTTATTTTTAAGGGCAAAATCTTCTCTGTCACCTCCCCTAAGTCCTTACATCTACCAATCACTGTAGATGTTTCTAAAGGACCGCCCATTTTGAATTCACAGCTGAGTAGTTTTAATCTCTTTAGTAAGTCAGGAAAAAATGCTGCTGTGTCTACAAATTTCATTAGAAAAAACCTCTGAATAAGTTATCACCCTTTTAGGTTTATGTAGTTTACAAGTTGCCCCACCTTTATAGGTACTTAGTATCCCATTGTATCAATTCTAAAACAGTCATGACTCAAAGAATTTCCTGTCCCTTCCATAAGCATGGATCAAAGTACTTTTCATTGTTCTCAAGGACCTCTCTGTCCTAAAGCAGTCCTAAGTAGGGTGGAGTAGGGATATTCCCAAGGCAAGGAGCCCCCACACTCAAGTAGAGTTCTCACCATCTGCTAGGGAATTTTTTTAAGTAGAAGATTCCCCAATGGGGGAAACCCCTAACATTCATAAGTCTGAGAAATTTTGAGGTTTACAGTAGTCAGTTTTGATGGATAGCTGATTCTTGGTTGAAGACCCAGCTCTCTTGCCTTTCTGAATATCGTGTTCCAGGCCTTGCGGTCGTTCAGTGTGGAAGTTGCCAGGTCTTGTGTGATCCTGATTGGAGCTCCTTGGTATCTGAATTGTTTCTTTCTGGCTTCTTGTAGGATTCTCTCCTTAGCTTGAAAGCTTTGGAATTTGGCAATTACATTCCTGGGAGTTATCTTTTGGGTATTTAGTGTAGAGGGTATTCTTTGAACTTTTTCAATGTCTATTTTATCCCCTTGTTCTATAATCTCAGGATAGTTTTCTTGGATGATATCTTGTATTATGATGTCAAGATTCCTGTTTATTTCTGGCTTTTCAGGTATACCAATGATTCTCAGATTGTTTCTTCTTCCTCTGTTTTTCTGATCTGTCACCTTGTCAGTGAGATATTTTATTTTTTCTTCTAATTTGTTAATTTTTTGACTTTGCTTTATTAATTCTTGCTGTTTTGCAAGATCATTGTCTTCCAGTTGCCTAATTCTGGTCTTTAAAGTCTGGTTTTCCATTTCAGTTTGGTCTTTCCTGCTTTTTGAGGCTTCCAGCTGTTTCTCCAATTGGGAGTTCTTGTCTCTCAGATTGTTAAATTCTTGTTGCATTATTTCCCATTTTTCCTGCCAGAAGGCTTCCATCTTTTTGATAACCTCCAATTTAAATTCTTCAAGAGCTTGTGTACAATTTCCATTTCTTTTGGAAGGTTTTGGAGCATTTATTTGGGTTTCCTCTTCTGCTATTACCTCTGTATTCTGTATTTTTCCTCCATAAAAACTATCCAAAGTCAACCTCTTCTTTTTGCTTTTCTTGGTGTTTGGAAGTTGTTCCTGGGTACTGTTTGCCATCTCTATGGTTTTCCCTTCCCTTTTCCAGTCAGGAATCTCAGTGAGGAGAGCTAGCTCTCTGTATATGGATCTAATGCTCAAGGCTTTTTGCCTTGGGCCAACTCTCAATTCTCCACAGCTGGGCTATCTTCCCAGGGGAGCCCAAGGTCTGCCCTCCCCTGCCTGCCGACATTTCAGGTGTTACTGCTCTCAGGGGTGAGTCCTTGGTGGTCTTAGTTAACTCCCAAGACCTATAGGTGCCCCTTGCTCACTTCAGGGATGCACTTCACACACTCGTTGATTATGGTGTGCTGGTTCTGAGCGCCCAAGGTCTGAGCTCCCCTTGCCTGCCTGCTGGGGTTTTGGGTGTTACTGATCTCAGGGGTAAGTCCTTGGTGGTCTTAGTAGCTCCCCAGACCTGGAACTGCCTGTTGCTCACTCCTGGTGAACCCCTCCCTCACTCATTGGTTCTGGCACGCTGACTTTAACTCTGGCTCCATAGGTGTGGGGGGGAAAGTAGGTCCGATCAGGTTTGGATGGGAGCTTTTTTGTTCCCTTATAGTGTGGAAATGCCCATATCCCACATACCTTCAGTGCTGCTCCCTGCTGTAGATTCCCTCCGTTCTTATGAGGATGGTTTTTTGGGAGTCTTTTGAGGTCATCTGTATCATTGGGTCTGAGGAAGGGAAGCAAGCTGTGTCTAATCTGCTGCCATGCTTACCCAGAAGTCAATGTATTTTTTTTAAACAGAAAGATTCTGCTTATTTATTTCCAACAAACATCCAGAAGCTACAAGGCTTTCTACCAGTTCAAAAAGTTTCCAGATCAATGATACTTATAGGTTCTCAACCACAAGATCATCCCAAGCAAAACTCCAGTCCTTCACTGAAATGCTCAACTCCTGAACTGAGTGCAGAGACCCAGCTCCTCCAACTAACTCCAAACTCCAACCTCCATGGTGAACTCCAGTGCCGGACTTTTTAGCTGGGTCTTCATAGCAGAGAGTTGGCTTCTGTTATAAATCCTAAATCTTCCCTTTCATATTGAGCAATGGCAGTATTGGGGAGTTGTGATGAGATGGCTTATCAGTTTCTATGTCAGAATATTATGTTTCTGAGCTCCCCTGTAGTCTCTGCAAAGGAAGAGAGGAAGCCCTTGAACCCTTGAGCCACAAGGTTGATTGCTTGCCATTGAAAAGAACCTTAAGGATAAGTCTTAGGAAAAACTGATTGGTTGTGGGGATGATGATGGAGAATGATGAGTCAGTAATTACTCTGAGCTTTTGAGTTTAGATGAAGAGGACCAGAGTGATGTAAACCTTAAAATTTCTTAGACTTATAAATGTTGGAAATTTCACCATTGGGAAATTTCATACTTGAAAAATTTCCTATTGATAGTGGGAACTCTATTGGAATGTGAACCCCATTGGCATGGGATGTTCCTCCTCCTCCCTACTTAAGATTACTTTAGGACAGAAACCTTTTGCTGAACAATGGAAAGGGCTTTGACCTATGCTTAAGCATAGAACAGGAAGTTCTTTGAGTCATGATTGATTTTAGAATTGATACAATAGAGATACTTGGAATGACAGAACCAGGTCTTGGAAAATACAATTTCCACCCCACTCAGTCCTAACAGGATTTAGGAAGGGCTGCAGCAAAGGATCAAGATTTAATTATTGAGAATATAACCTTCAACAGACATGTGCAAAGCCACAGACCTCTGGGCGGTCCTGGGTTAAGCTAGAGCCACCATTGGCACAGGGAAGACATGGACAGTGATTGGTAGATGTGAGAACTGAGGGGAGGGAACTTGGATGGTTTCCTTAAAGATAGCGGGGTCTGATGACTAGGTGTGGTTGGTTGGAGAGGTTTTGCTCTGAGAGGTTGTACTCTGAGAAGCTTGCTCTGAAGGAAGCTGGAGGTGGAGGCCCCTGAGACTGTTTCTCCATTTTGGTCACGTGAGTGATAGGGACTGATCTCTTTTCTTTGCCTCAGCTATCTAAGGGCTTGGGCCTTTTGGCCCAGCCTAAACAGAAGGGGTATTTAAGCCCTATTCCCTTCTCTCCCCTTTCTCTCTCCCTCTCTCTCTCTATCTCTAATACCTTTCTTCATCTTGTTTGTAATTAAACTCCATAAAAGGTTGACTGCTGACTTGAGTTTTCATTTAGGAATTACATAGCTGAATTCCTTGGCGACCTTAAATTAATATATATCAGTCTTTTAAAGTGATTTCCTTGTCACAGTGATTCCCTCAAAGATACATCTAGGTGGAGAATCAATTTAATTCTTAGGTTACCATGTACCTACTACATTCAAAGCTTTCTACTTTGCACTGGGAATACAAGGAGTAAAAAGAAAGGAGAGGGGGAAGGTAAGTGGTTCAGTGGATAGAAAGCCACACCTAAAGATGAGAGATCCTGAGTTCAACTGTAAACTCTTGGACACTATTTAGCTGTCTGACCCTGGGCAAGTCAAAACCCCAATTGCTTAGTCCTCAATGCTCTTCTGCCTTGGAACCAATCCTTAGTATTGATGATTCTAAGATAGAAGGTAAGGGGGAAGAAGAAGAAAGGAATATTGGGGAGATTCAACATATGCTTAAATAAATATAAGGCTAGGGAAAATGTAAAACAGACCAAAGCAAGATCCAAATAAAATTCTCCAGAAAATTGGATGAGGGAGAGATTGCTTTAAATTGTTAAATTGAGGGTATTAAGATAATTTGAAATTGAAGTACCTAGACTGGAGATTCAAAGAAGAAAGGGCCAGGGTGAGGACAGATGTTCTAGGAATATGTGAATTCAGGGACATAAGAAGAGAGGTGGAGATTGAGCCACTAGTGATTGGTCCAGTTTGGCTGGAATGTAAAGTCCAGGTATGGAGGTAGAGATATGGGAGTGTGACAAGGAAATCACTTTAAAAGACTGATATATATTAATTTAAGGTCGCCAAGGAATTCAGCTATGTAATTCCTAAATGAAAACTCAAGTCAGCAGTCAACCTTTTATGGAGTTTAATTACAAATAGGAGGAAGAAAGGTATTAGAGAGAGAGAGGGAGAGAGAAAGGGGAGAGAAGGGAATAGGGCTTAAATACCCCTTCTGTTTAGGCTGGGCCAAAAGGCCCAAGCCCTTAGATAGCTGAGGCAAAGAAAAGAGATCAGTCCCTATCACTCACGTGACCAAAATGGAGAAACAGTCTCAGGGGCCTCCACCTCCAGCTTCCATCAGAGCAAGCTTCTCAGAGTACAACCTCTCAGAGCAAAACCTCTCCAACCAACCACACCTAGTCCTCAGACCCCTCTCTCTTTAAGGAAACCATCCAAGTTCCCTCCCCTCAGTTCTCACATCTACCAATCACTGTCCATGTCTTCCCTGTGCCAATGGTGGCTCTAGCTTAACCCAGGACCGCCCAGAGGTCTGTGGCTTTGCACATGTCTGTTGAAGGTCATATTCTCAAATAATTAAATCTTGATCCTTTGCTGCAGCCCTTCCTAAATCCTGTTAGGACTGAGTGGGGTGGAAATTGTATTTTCCAAGACCTGGTTCTGTCATTCCAAGTATCTCTATTGTATCAATTCTAAAATCAATCATGACTCAAAGAACTTCCTGTTCTATGCTTAAGCATAGGTCAAAGCCCTGTCCATTGTTCAGCAAAAGGTTTCTGTCCTAAAGTAATCTTAAGTAGGGAGGAGGAGGAACATCCCATGCCAATGGAGTTCACATTCCAATAGACTATCAGTAAGAAATTTTTCAAGTATGAAATTTCCCAATGGTGAAATTTCCAACATTTATAAGTCTAAGAAATTTTAAGGTTTACAATCCCCCCTGATGATCATTGGGAGACTAGTCTCCCCATTGATCATTTAACATAATCATTTTGTAGTTCTAAATGCACTTCTAACTATAGATATACGCAATATTCAATTTTCTAAGAGAAATTAGAATAGTGAGAGAGGAAATAGAAAAGAAAAGAAAGCAAAACCAATGTTTTGCTAGGTGCATTGACAGAAAGCCAAATTAGGGGCAGTCCCTTTTGGCATAAATGTGTACAATTACAATAAATGTTCAATCAAAAGTTCAGTCCAATCAATCACATCCAAAGTTCATTCTTGATCTTCTTGATGAAGTGTAGGTTTTTGGCATCTTTCTGCAACAGTTCATTCTCTGGATATAAAAGTTTTCAAGCTTCTTTCTTGAAGATCTTTTCTCAAACAATCAGAATCTTTGATTTTTTTTTTATAACAGTAAAATCTTAAACAAAATTTAAAATTCTTGGATTTTTATAAAAATACAATCTCAAACAAAAAAAAATTCAAAAATAAAAAAATTCTTAGATTTTAAATTAAAATACAATCCCCCCCTGAAGTAAGTATTAAAAAATATCAAGTTTAGCTCAGAATGCAATGTTCAGTTATGGGGGTATATGTGTCAATTATCAAAAGAATAGAAAAATAATCAAAGACATAAGAAAAATTCAAAATAGGCCTTGTATAGGTCCAGTTTAAAGTAATTTCTATCCCACAAGTATGTAGGACAGGATGCAGTAATATTTCACTTAGCCATTTGTAGCCAAGACTATAGGAAGTTGCCATAATATAAGAAGAAAAGAATTAGAATTCTATTTTGATGGGGAAATGTCATTCCTTCATCTGATTTTTTTTTTCATTCAGGGATATAGGGAGCCAGCATGATAGTCAAGCTTTGTACTTGTTTAAGTACTTCGTAAAGAGTGTAGATACAAGGAAGTCCTACGACTTAAACATAAGTTAAGAGTCGCAACCTTGAGTCTCACTTTAATATTTCTTGTGTGCTCTGTTGGCACTATCCAGGTTTAGTCTGTGCTCCTTGTTTTTATCCCTTTTCCTGGAATCAGACACAAACATTAATCACAGTCCTATAATATTTTATCAATAAATGGCAGGTTCCCATAGTTTAAAGCTTTTAGGCATATATTGATATTATAGCAAGAGTATATATATTAACTTGTATTACTGCAGGAAAAAAAATAATATTAATATTAATTATGTGTACCTTCAGTACAAAAAATGAGAAAAAAATCAAATATTCTGATAAAAAATAAAAGAAAAGAAATAAGAAAAATAAGAAAAAAATCAGTAATTCAATATATTCTTGAAAAAACAGCATCCATTTGTCTATGGATTATTATCTCCAATTCATATGATAAGATACAGTCAATCAGTTCATATGATAGGATAGAGTCAATCAGTCTCAGCAGAAGATGCTTTCTTCACATGGGAGCAGTGAATCCAAGAGTCCCTTTCTCCAATCTTTATAGATGTTGGAGTAGTTAATAATATTTGGAATGGACCTTCCCATGAAGGTTGAGTTGCTCCAGATCACTTGAAATTCTTGATATAAACTTTATCTCCTGGGTTCAGGTCATGCAGAGAAAAGTCTAATGGTCCAGCTTGTACTGCAGCTCCGGATTCATGAAGTTCACGTAGTTTGTGCTGTAACTCCTGTATATAGGAAGCAATAGTAATATCTCCCCCTAATAGCGATGTATAAGCCAGGGAGAAAGGCTTAGCCTGTATAGGCGGATGTCCAAAAAGCATCTCAAATGGTGAAATATGTAAGTCTCCTCTAGGCCTGCTTCTAAGATAAAATAGGGCCAGAGGGAGAATTTCAGGCCATTTTAAATGGGTCTCAGTGCATAATTTGCCAATCATAGTCTTAAGTTCTTTATTCATCCTCTCCACTTGGCCTGAGCTCTGGGGGTGATACAGAACATGGAATTTTGGAGTTATCCCCAAGCAAGAATATATTTGGTTTAAGACAGAATCGGTAAAATGACTCCCTCTATCGGAGTCAATACATGCTGGCAGGCCAAAACGAGGAATAATTTCCTTTAAAAGTATCTTTGCAACAAAATCTGCTGTGGCTCGGGTCATAGGAAATGCTTCCGGCCATCTGGTTAGTTGATCTACAATTACTAGACAAAATTTATAACGTCCAGCCTTTGGCATCGTTATGAAATCTATCTGTAGATGTTCAAAAGGTGTGTAAGCCAGAGGACGTCCCCCAAAGGCTTTTCCACGATATGCATGTTGGTTATATGCCTGGCAAATGGAGCAGGCTGAACATACTTTAGAGGCTATAGTAGTTATACCAGGGGCTATCCATACTCTCTTGACAGAGTCCACGATGCCCTGGGTCCCAAAATGACTGTTTTTATGAATAGATTGGCAAATTTGGTTATAGAAACTTCTAGGGAGCAGGGGTTTTCCTTCAGATGACACCCATACTCCATTAATCTGTTTTGCTTTAAATTTTTGTTTCCATTTTTCCACTTCCTTTTCATTATAGGAAAGTGATAAATTTAAATTTCCAGTGGTTGTTAATGTTAAAATTAATCCAGGTCCTTCTATGGCTGCTAGTTTTGCAGCTGCATCTGCTCAGTCATTTCCTCTAGAGACAGGGTCAGAGCCACCTGTATGGGCAGAGCAATGAACTACAGCTAGGGCTTTAGGCAGTTTGAGAGCAGAAAGAACTTCATTAATAATTTCTGCATTAGCTATGGATTTTCCAGCTGAGGTTAAAAATCCTCTCTGGAGCCATAGTATCCCGACTGAGTGACAAATGCCAAAAGCATATCTAGAATCCGTATAAATTGTTGCCTTTTTATCTTTGGCAATTATACAAGCTTGTTTTAGAGCTATGAGTTCTACTCCTTGAGCACTAATGTTAGAAGGTAGTGAAGCTGACCATTCAGTGGCAAATTCTGAGACTACGGCAGCTCCAGTGTAACGTATGCCATCCCTCATAAAAGAGGAACCGTCAGTAAATAAAATCAGATCTGCATTGTCTAAGGGAGTGTCCAAGAGATTATCGCGAGGCTTTTCTGCCATGGACACTAATGTTTCATAGTTATGTAATGGTTCTCCTGAAGTAGGTAAATCTGGAAGCAAGGTGGCAGGGTTAAGAGTTGAACAGCGTTTCAAGGTAATATTTTCACTATTTAATAAGGTTATTTCATACCTTGTAATTCTCTGATCCGAGAATGCCTGTGTTCTATGTTTTATCAATAATGCTGCTATCTCATGTGGGCACATTATTGTTAATGGACATCCCAATACTAAATCAACGGTTTTTGTTACTAGTAAGGCTGTAGCAGCTACTCCTCTAAGGCATGGTGGTGCTCCTGCTGCTACTGGGTCTAGTTGGGCAGAATAATAAGCAATTGGGCGCTGAGAAGGTCCCAAAGTCTGAGTTAACACTCCAGAGGCTACTCCTCTTCGCTCATGCACATATAAAGTAAATGGCTTGTTGTAATCTGGGATGCCTAGAGCAGGGGCAGACATGATAGCCTTTTTTAGATCTGATAGAGCTGACAAGTGTTCAGGCTCTAATTTGAGGGGTTCAGGAACCGAATCCTTTGTTAATGCTATAAGGGGTTTAGTGATTTCCCCATAGCAAGGAATCCATTGTCTACAAAACCCTGTTGCTCCTAAAATTGCCCTCAGCTGTTTCTTAGTGGTAGGAGCACTCAATTTTTAAATGTTCTCAATTCGTTTTGGAGAAATATAACGAGCACCCGCAGTCAAGATGAATCCCAAATAGTCTACTTTTTGGAGACACCACTGAACTTTATCCTTAGAGATTTTATGTCCTCTTTTGTGCAATTCCAAAAGAAGGTGTTTGCTATCTTCTTGACATGTTTTTGCATCTGTTGAAGCCAAGAGTAGATCATCTACATATTTGATTAATTTGCTGTTTTTAAATGTTATATTGTCTGTGTCTTGGCTCAAAATTTGCTCAAATAAGCTCGGACTTTCAACATAACCCTGTGGCAGCCGACACCAGGTATATTGTGAGCCCTTCCAGGTGAAAGCAAAAATATGCCTGGAGTTCTCATGTATAGGTATGGAGAAGAAAGCTGAACACAAGTCTACTACTGTAAAATATGTAGCTGTGCTAGGAATGGATGAAATAATAGTATGTATGTTAGAAACTACGGAGTGTCTCTTTATAACGTGATTATTCACTGCCCTTAGATCCTGTACGAATCTATAGATGTGCTTGCCTTCGGGCCCTTTTTTTGGTTTTTTAATTGGCAGGATGGGCGTGTTGTATTCAGATTTGCAAGGGATTATTATTCCCTGTTCTATTAATGAGTTAATAATTGGTGTAATACCCTCAATTGCCTCCTTTGAGAGGGGATACTGAGGGATAGAAGGAGGTGGGCTAGATTTAGTTTTTATCTGCAGAGGAACAGCAGATTTAAGTAAGCCTACATCGGAAGAAGATGTGGCCCAAAGAGACTCTGGTATATCTTTAGGTATTTCAAAAGTGGAAGGCTCTTTTGCCTCCTGGTTTTCCGAGAGAAGTACAGGGAGTAAATTTAAAGATTCCTCTGGTACTTCTAATGATAATGAGCCATCTGGGGAGCAGGTTATTGTGGCTCTGAGTTTGCATAGAAGGTTCCTCCCCAACAAATTTAAAGGGGAGTCAGGCATCAAAAGGAAGGAGTGTTGTACCTCTAGGGGTCCTACAGACACCATTCTAGGAGGAAGTCTTTTAACTCTTTGGGTTATTCCTGATACTCCCATTACATTCTCTGAGCCAATAGAATAACATTGTAAATCAGGTGTTCTCTTTAATACAGACCAGGAAGCTGCGGTGTCTAATAGACAATCATAATAGGTGTTACCCACCTTTAAGGTAACATGGGGTTCATTAGTATGGGGGGGGCAGTGGATAGGGACAAAGGGTAGTAGGACATCAGGGTCCGGGAAATCAAAGGTTGTATCCTCTGATTCCTGTGCCCCAGCCTCCCCCCGCCCCGGACACCATCATTGTGTTTGGGATATTCCTTGGGCACCCCCCTGAAGGGCACCTCTCTGAGGGTCATTAGTACCTCAAGTAATTTTTGGACGAGCGCCATTTCTCATATATTGTTGTTGTTCATTATCATTATAATTTTCTTCAATTTGAGCATTGTCATTATTTTCCCAATTCCTATTTCTATAATTCTGGTTTCTAAAGTTCTTATTTCTATATTCATTATAGTTATTTCCATAGTCATTATTATAATTTATAGAATTCTGGTTTCTATAACCATTATCATCATTTCTATAGTTATTATTTCTAAAGTTATTATTAAACTGTGTATTCCTTCCAAACATCTTAAGAAAGGTTCTACATTCCATCATTTTGTGGCCCTTCTTCTCACAGAAGTGGCAAGTAATGGATTAATAATTGGATTTCTGGAGAGGGGCAATTGTCGTTGGTTCATTATCATGCCCACTTTCTAATTCAGTCATCCTATCTATTAAATATCTTATTTTTTTCTTCATTTCCTCCATGTCATCATTATTTTCTTCCTCCTTTTCTTTGTTTCCCTTTAAAACACATATAGCTGTTTTTCGCAATTCTTCAAGGTCCATATCTGACCATCTTGGGCATTGTGTTCTAAAATAATTCTTAATTGCTTTGCAAGAGTTATTTACAAAGATCCTTCTAACTTGTCTTAAACTACTCTCTTTAGTTAGGTCCCAATCTAAGTATCTGTCCCCAAACTCGATTATTCTATCCATAAATCTGGAAGGTGATTCTTCTTCCTTTTGCTTAATTTTTTCCAGTTCCATCCACTTATCTGTACTGTCTGCACATTCCTTCATTGCCGTGAGGATGGCCTCTCTACAACGGTATAGTTGTAGATAATCCTCAGGATTGTTATAGTCCCATTCGGGATCCTGAGATGGCCAATGTGCTGCATTACGCCCCCGGGTTTTGTTGACATGAGCAATTATTTTATTTTTTTCACGTTCACTTAAAAAAGCCTGTAGTAAGTTCTCAAAATCCTTGTAAGATGGATTACTGAAAAAATATGTCTCCCATCTTTTTTGTTACTAGAAAAGGATCTTGTTCATATGTGGGGATATTTCGTGTAAATTCATTTGTTTCTTGGGGAGTAAACGGTATCCTATGTCTTAAAGTCACCACATCCCCATTCCGTCCTATTTCAGGTACTTCTCTTAGAGGAAACAGGCCTCTAGTTGAATTTTGTACCTGTGGGTCAGTTTGACAAGGACAAGTTTCTCTAGGAGGACAAGATCTCCTTTGCGTTGGAATTTGGTTTTCTGTAGGAGAGGGAACATGAGAAACTGGGATTGCAGGGGAAGGGTTTTGGGGATTAAATTCAGTCAAGATTTGCACTGCACGAGAGAAGCAGTCTATTAACTGGGCTATAGGGAAGGTGTTTTTCATCTCTATTTCAGGGAAGGAAATTTCCTCATTCAAAGGTTCAGAAACAGGTCTGTTTCTGGTAGAGTGGTTGTTTGCCAATTGATCCTGTAAGAAACTTTTTAGATCTTCTAATTGGGCTTGCATTTTATCCTCAATTTTTCCTATTTTATCCTCAATATTTTCTATTTTACCCTCAATTTTTTCTATTTTATCCTCAATTTTTTTTATTTTAGCATCTCTAAATATAGTATTGAGGAGTACAAAAATGACAGTACCTATTAATATAAAAATTTGGAGGTATCCTGCATTCCTCAATGCCCCTAATTCTTCAGCTGCCATATAATTGTCAAAGAATGTAGTACTCATTTTTTTATATATATTTTGTAATTTCACAAAACATGTGGGTAGCAGGGCAAAGCAACAAACAGTTGTTTTTTTTTTTTTCTAATCCAGGAAGTTGTTCCTTAAGGGAAAGGATATTTAGAAACAGCTCTTCCAGCCAGGACTTTAGGGTCCTGTTGCTGAGATTTAAAACAGCTGTTTTCTGTCTATCAGAGTCACACAGCTGGGAAGTATCCGAGGTCCGATTTGAACCCAGGACCTTCTGTCTCTAGGCCTGGCTCTTAATCCACTGAGCTACCCAGCTGTCCCTTAAGATTAAAGGGAAGAAAAAGAAAAACTGCTGATTCCAATTTAACTTAAGGAGAAAAGAGAAAAGAGAAAAAGGTTTTTATACTCACGTGTTCTAGCAGCTGTGTCTTTAGGCCAAGTTTGTTGTTAAAAGGGACTAAGTGGTGAGACGGTAGAGTAAAAAAGGCAAGGAATTTCAGAAGTTTATTGAGAGAATTCTTTAGAGTCCCTTCGTGGTCGCCACAAATGTGACAAGGAAATGACTTTAAAAGACTGGTATATATTAATTTAAGGTCGCCAAGGAATTCAGCTATGTAATTCCTAAATGAAAACTCAAGTCAGCAGTCAACCTTTTATGGAGTTTAATTACAAACAGGAGGAAGAAAGGTATTAGAGACAGAGAGAGAGAGAGAGGGAGAGAGAAAGGGGAGAGAAGGGAATAGGGCTTAAATACCCCTTCTGTTTAGGCTGGGCCAAAAGGCCCAAGCCCTTAGATAGCTGAGGCAAAGAAAAGAGATCAGTCCCTATCACTCACGTGACCAAAATGGAGAAACAGTCTCAGGGGCCTCCACCTCCAGCTTCCTTCAGAGCAAGCTTCTCAGAGTACAACCTCTCAGAGCAAAACCTCTCCAACCAACCACACCTAGTCCTCAGACCCCTCTCTCTTTAAGGAAACCATCCAAGTTCCCTCCCCTCAGTTCTCACATCTACCAATCACTGTCCATGTCTTCCCTGTGCCAATGGTGGCTCTAGCTTAACCCAGGACCGCCCAGAGGTCTGTGGCTTTGCACATGTCTGTTGAAGGTCATATTCTCAAATAATTAAATCTTGATCCTTTGCTGCAGCCCTTCCTAAATCCTGTTAGGACTGAGTGGGGTGGAAATTGTATTTTCCAAGACCTGGTTCTGTCATTCCAAGTATCTCTATTGTATCAATTCTAAAATCAATCATGACTCAAAGAACTTCCTGTTCTATGCTTAAGCATAGGTCAAAGCCCTTTCCATTGTTCAGCAAAAGGTTTCTGTCCTAAAGTAATCTTAAGTAGGGAGGAGGAGGAACCTCCCATGCCAATGGGGTTCACATTCCAATAGACTATCAGTAAGAAATTTTCCAAGTATGAAATTTCCCAATGGTGAAATTTCCAACATTTATAAGTCTAAGAAATTTTAAGGTTTACAGGAGTCATCTGCATAGAAGGGAGAATAGAAGCCATGGGAGTGAATGAGTCAAGAAATAAAAACAGAATGCTGAAGCTAGTGCATCTTCCCAAGTCTCTTGGGATTCTTAGATTTCCTCTGACCCACCTGAAAGTCACCAGGCTCTTTCTCATTTCTCAGAGAGGCCTTCTGTCGTGAATCTAGAATACTAGGATCAAGGTTCCCATGGATAGACAGACACTGTTCTCATAGACTAGCCTGTCCCTAATAATCCCTCTTTCTCCACAGCTGGTGCTCCTACCTCGAGTAGAGGAGCTTCCAGGTCTGAGAAGAGGGGACCCCGGGGCATCAGGGCGCCTGAGAGAACTCGGTCAAACTCAGTGCCTTGAGGCTGCAAGAACACCTCCACTTGGGCCCCCATCAGAATCTTGTGCCCGCTTGGTCTGTAGCATCTCTGCTCTACTATATGGTGGTGGCTTGGGTGAGTGACTCAGAGTGATTGGAACTCAGGAATGTTGGGTAAAGGGGCAATCAGGATTAGGGTGGCTCATGGGGCTGGGAGAGTAGCAATGGAGTCAATAAAGGAAGTGAGAGACAATGAGTAAGGAATGCCTGGAGGAGATGATGATGAGAATAATAATAATAACTTTTATTTGGTCCTCTCAATACAATATTAGGTGCTATTTTTAATTGAGGAAACTGAGGCAGAGAGGGAGGGTAAGTGACCCACCCAGGGTTACACAGCTAGAAAGTGTCTGAAATGGAATTTGAACTTGAGTCTTTCTGATTCCAAGGCCAGCCCTCTGTCCACTAAGGATATTTTCCTGTCTTGGAGTTGCCAAGGAATTGACTGGGTCCTGATAGAGGGACCTGGGTAGTGATAGTGGGAGTCATCAGGTTGTTTCTGGAGCAGAACAAAAGCATAACTTCAAAAGTGTGCTTGTGTATAGGGAGATAAGGTAAGAGAAATTAGTGGGTTGAGGGAAGCACCAAAGAGTGACTGTGGTCACAGGAGAATGAAAAGATGACTGGGGAAATGAATAGAAGTATCTTTTATTAGGGCTGGATCCCAAGGGTGTTTGGGGGTCAGGGATTTGAGGCTGAGTTCATCCTGCCTCACCCAGACATTACCCTCCCACCTCTAGCCTGTGAATGTGACCCACAAGGTTCTCTGAGCTCTGAGTGTGCCCGTGTGGGGGGCCAGTGCCCATGCCGACCTCATGTCATTGGCCAGCGCTGTGACCAGTGTGAGCTCCAGACATATGGCTTTGGCCCAGCAGGTTGCAGTGGTAAGGACTGAGATACTAGGCTAAGGACTGGGTGGGCATGGAGATGGAATTGGGGCAGACTCCCCTCTCTGGTCCAGCCTGACCTTTCACTGCTTCCTTTAGAATGTCGTTGCTCTCCTGAGGGGTCTACCAGTTTGGCCTGTGATCCTATAAGTGGACAGTGCTTATGCAAGCCAGGCATCACAGGACGAAGGTGTGACCAATGCCTGCCTGGCCAGTGGGGATTCCCTCACTGCCAGCCATGTGAGTGTAATGGGCATGCAGAGCAGTGCCACCCACACACAGGTGTATGCTGGGCCTGTGGAGATGCCACCACTGGGCGTCACTGTGAAAGGTGAGTAAAGCCTTATTTTAAAATCTTATTTAAACAAGGAGGTAGGGCTCCTATCCCCAGGAAACCTTTAGGGCTTGCTGGGCAATATTGAGAGTGAAAATAGGTGGCATACAACCTGGTTATTAGCACCATGCTCTATCCCCACAGGTGCCAGGATGGTTATTATGGAGACCCTGTCCTGGGCTCAGGACAGCAGTGCCGGCCTTGTCCCTGCCCTGGGTTCCTAGGCTCTGGTAACTACCATGGGACCTCATGTCAGGCGGATGGTGGTAGTGAACGAATTCTGTGTGTCTGTGCTCCTGGTTATGCAGGTAAGTGGTATCTGTGGGCATTAAAGGTACAGAACCAGTATCCAAACATGTAAACAATCCCCCTCCCCCAATATTAACTTCTATTTCTATGGCAGCTTTAGGTTTACAAAACCCTTTCCCTATAACAGCCCTGTAAGAAGAGCAGTGAAAGTATTATTTTCTCCATTTTTGTGATGGGAAAATTGAGGATTAGAGAAAGAAAATTACTTGCCCCAGGTAACATAACTAGTAAGTGCCTGATCTCTAGATTCCAAAGATGGACTTTTCCCACCATGCTAATTCTTTTCACAGTTGCTCCTGTCTATGATCCATGGACCAAGCACCCATTGTCCTAGACCTGAAGACAAAACTATGATGAAATACAAAAAACTGTCTTTTCTTTGGTAATTTGTCTTAACTGTTTTGATAATAACGTTGATGTTGGTGGCCATAGTGATCATGGTGATGCTGATAATAGCAACTCCCTCTAGCCTTTTTTTTTTCTTGCCATAATCTTCTACATACTAGGTGGCACATACTAGTGTTCTGTTATTGTTTCCAGTTTATAAATGAGGGAACCAAAACTAGGAAATGATTGAAGATGATAGATTTAGAGCTAGAAGAGGAGACCTTAAAGGTTAACTAGTCCAAGCCCTTTATTTTACAGAAGGGTAAATGGAGGCCCAGAAAAAGGGAAGTACCTTATTCATGTAAGTTATACAGGGCAAGAAAAATAGCTTACATTTATACAGCACTTTGAGGTTTTTTTATATCATGAAGGCCTTTCAAAAGTTTTATTGTTGAATTTTGTTTTTATATCCTAGGGATTTTCAGATATACTCTCCTCTTTTCTCCTTCTTCCACAGTGAGCTATCCCTTGTGTGAAAGGGGGGAAAAAACAGAAACACAGTTAAAATTCTCCATCACATTATCTACATCTGATAGTATATGCAAGACTGTAATCCCCAATCCCCTTTGTCCCATGAAAGGAGAGAAGTGAAGTGCTTTTCTGGGTCTTGAATTATACATTGTTTTTAGTTTTTTTCTTATTTTTCTTTTCATTTATGGTGTAATAGTTGTGATTCGTATTGCTTTCCTGGTTCTGATTATTTTTCCAAGTATTAGCATCATACAACTCTTTTCTTTTTTTTTTAATTCCCCATATTGTTTTTCTATGGTGAGAGAATAATCTATTATATTCACCTACAACAGTGTTTTTGACCATTCCTTTCTCAGTGGGTGTCCACTTGGTTGCTGCTGTTAATATTTTTATAACTAGATAGACTTTCTTTTTGTCATTCTTCCCATTGGAATGTGTGTTCTGTAGTGGAATAACTGGATTGGAGGATAGGGATAGTTGAATCACTTTTTTCATATAATTCTAGTTGGTTTTCCAGTATGGCCAGACCATCTCACATCTCCCTCAGCAGTATTATTATATCCAACTTCCCAGAACCCCGCCACTGTTGATTATATCCATCTTTGCCATTAAATGGGAACCTTAGAATTTTCATTTTCATTTTTCTTTTTATTAGTTATCTGGAGCTATTCTTCCCTTGAGAATTATTAACTCATATCCTTTAGCCCCTTATTTCTTAGGGGCATTTGAAGATTTACAGAATGTTACCCCCCACCCCAACCCCTGACTGCTGTGAGAGGAGTACAAGGACTGGTATCCCATCTTTCTTGTCACAGCATCAAGATGGTCGCCCATAGTCACACAGCTGAATCAGAGCTCAGACTTGTGCCTGATCTACTTGAGCTCTGAACAGGAGTTGATTAAATGGATTTTCCCACTCTCTGCAGGTCCTCGTTGTGACCGATGCTCTGCTGGATACTTTGGGCGTCCCTGGCCAGAGGGAGTAGTGGGGGGAGCACCATGCCGACCCTGCCAGTGCAACAACAACATTGATCCTAGTGACCCCATGGCCTGTGACCCCCATAGTGGGCACTGTCAGCGCTGTCTACACCACACCCATGGGCCACACTGTTCACACTGCCAGCCTGGATACTATGGCAATGCCCTCCGGCCACGAGGCTGCCGGCGTGAGTAGAGTTGAACTGGAGGGAGGCTCATAGAGAGGTGATGGGTGCCCTTCTGTCCCTGCCCCAGCTTTGACCTCCTCAACTGAAGCTGAGTTTTTTAAGTCTTGACATTTCCCATTTCTTTTTACCTGCTAGGCTGCAGCTGTGACCTACAAGGCACAGTGCCTGCCCGGTGCCTGCCTGGAAGTGGCATCTGCTTCTGTGATAGGCTCAGTGGGTACTGCCCCTGCCGCCCACATGTCCTAGGACGACTCTGTGACCGCTGTGCTCCCCAGTTCTGGAACCTGGGAGGGCCTCGGGGCTGTGAGCCCTGTGCTTGTCATGCCCAGCACTCCCTGCAGCTCACCTGTCATCCAGTAAGGAAATATTTCAGGCTTGTCCATATATGTGCACACATGCTTGAATGGATGTTTACATGTGGCTGCCTGTCTGGGAGGCAGTGACTGTGTCTGTGGATGTGTTTGAACACCTGTCTGCATGGATGTGTGATTGGGTGGGTCCGATGCTTGTATGTACAACCGTCTGTCTGCCTGCAGCTGTGCATATGGATGACTGAGCAAGAGGGTCTGGGAACAGAGAGGACACTGAATTGGCTGGGACTGAGGGAGGATACAGGGGAGCAACAGAGGTTTGAGAAGTCAAATCATGGTGTACCTCAAATGTTAGAATATGGAGTTTGAACCAATAGTCCTAAAATCACAGCCAGTGAAACACTCTGTGTGTGTGGCAGTGAAAGTTGTGGGCATTTTGTCAGCATGGTGTAGTGACAAGAATACATGGACTCTGGGGCTGCCAGGTGGCTTAGTGGATGGAGTGCCAGGCCTGATACTTAGTGTCAATTCTAAGACAGAAATAAAATAAAAATAAAAGAATACATGAACTCCTGGGAATCAGGAGATTTGGTTTCAAATTTGGGCTTATTAACTCTATGACCTAGTGCCTAGTGCCACCTGGGGAGCCCTTATTTAAAGCTTATTGAGCTTAGGCCTTAATTTCTTCATATGTGAAAAAGATAATAATACTTGAACTTTCTGTGAGTTAGTTTTAGTAGGACCCAGGATGTTGTTGTTGAGTTGTTGAGTTGTACCTGACTCCCTGTGACCCATTTTGGTGGTTTTCTTGGCAAAGATATTAGAGTGTTTTGCCATTTCCTTCTCTATTTTTTACATTCATTTTACAGATGAAGAAACTGAGGCAGACTTGCCCAGAGTCACACAGCTAATAGATGTCTGAAGCCATATTTGAACTCAGGAAGGTGAATCTTCCTGATCCCAGGCCTGGCACTCTACTCACTGCACCATCTCACTGCCCTAGAACTTGGAATAAGAACTCTGGGCCCGCATCACTGGCACTAGCCAGTGATAGTAGATAAGTTACTTCTAGGCTATGTGGCACAGTGGAGATGAGCCCTGGATCCAGAGTCAGATGATCTAGGTCCCAACCCTTGCTTTGCTGAGGAGTACTTGTAGAACTAAAGGACTTCCCCTTTCTGGGCCTCTGTTTCCTTTTCTATAAAATAAAGAGATTGTAATTGATAGTCTCAGGTCCTTTCTGTCCTCAAATAGTTGCCATTCTACTTTAGTCACAGCTAATCCCTAAAATGTGCAAAAAAATAAAGCAGCATCTCTGTTTTCCTAAAAAGAACTAGAAGGAATTTGAGAGATAATTTAGGTTCATTCCCCCTTCATCTTGCTGCTGAGGAATATTGAGACCTAGAGAAATGTGAGGACTGATTCACAATCATTCAGCCAGTATATGGACGAGCCACAGTATAATCCCAGGTGCTCCTCTGGGGGATGGATGGACTCACTGATTCACAGTGTGATATTGTAGACCAAGAAGTAACGATGACTGCGGGAGGGGGTGGGGTTGTCATAGAGAGAGAAATGTAGGCCAAATGTCAGGAAAATTTTCTTAATGATGAAAACAATCCCAGAATGTAATGGGCTGGATTCTCCCAGAAGTCTTCAAGCAGAAACTGGATGCTAGCTTGTCAGATATGCTATTAAGACCACTAGGCGGCACCATAGTGCACAGAGCATCAGGCCTGGAGTTGGGAGGACCCAAGTCCAAACCCAGGCTCAAACACATATTGGCTGTATGACACTGGGCAAGTCACTCCATCCTGTTTGCCATGATTTCCTCTTCTGTAAAATGGGAGTAATAATAGCACCTACCTCCCAGAGTTGTTGTGAGGATCCAAAAGGACTTAAAGTGCTTAGAACAGTGCCTGGCACATAGTAATTAATTGCTATTTAAATAATTGTATAGATGTTGTGTTTTCTTTTAATAAAAATATTTTATTTTTGCCTATTACATGTAATAAATTTCCACATAAGTTTTCCAAAGTTATATAACCCAAATTGTCTCCTCCTCTTCCCCATGAGCTGGCAAAGAATTCTATCTGGGTTATACATGTTTTATCAGGCAAAACACAAGATGATGGGTTTTTAATATATATTATATATAATATCATCATCTATGTGTGTATATATTTTATACATATGGTATGTTATAGTAAAGGTTCTTTGAAGGGCATAAGTGGTTTGGACTGCTAAAGATCCTTTTCATCTCAAATTCTGAGATTCTGGGATCATAGGCTCATAGGGGTTAGTCAAGAAAGGGCCTTAGTGCTTATATTATCGAATCGTTTAATTTTATAGAGAAGGGCCCTGAGACCCAAACAGGGAAAGTGATTTACATGGTTTGTATCAAAGCCAGAATCTGAACCAAGGAAAGTCTGGTTTAGGAGTGAGGAGACCTGAACATGTTTGTAGGCAGAGATGAAGGAGCCAGGGAAAGATTGAAGGTATGTGAGAAGGAGTGAGGAGATCATGTATGTGAGCCTTTCTCCACCACCACCACCCCTTACCCCAGAGGGGGAAAGGAGGAAGTACTCCCATTGGGCTGCTGGGCAGAGGGGTGGGTGATGGGAGAAATGTCTTCAGGCTTGCGTATGGAGACAGGGAGGGGAGCAGTTCCATCTAGCACACAAGCCATAGGTTTGCCAACAGCCCTGGAGGAGATGGTGGGTAGAGATGAGCTGAGTTGGGAAGGAAGAGAGTAGCCTGGGGAAGCATCGGCCTTGGTCAGGAGAAGGGAGTTATAGGGAATAATCAAAAGACTGGCTGAGAACTTTTGTGTATATGGACTATGTCTCTGTCCTTCCAGGAGTCCTTGGTGAAGGGTTTCTTGTAGCTTGGACTGGGCTTTGCATTGGTCTCCTATCTCCACAGGTCACTGGTCAGTGCCCATGCCAGGAAGGATTTGGAGGACGTACCTGCTCACAGTGCCAGGAAGGGTACTGGGGGGACCCAGAGAAGGAGTGCAGAGGTGAGGAGCAAAGTGTCTGCAGAGGGTGAGCTAAGGGTGAGGGGAACATTGTGGAGGCAGATTGGTATGGTGGATAGACTCTGGTATTAGCAATAAAAGCCCTGGGTTTGAATTCCATTCTTGTTTACTGGCTGTTGGGTTTGGAAGACTCTCTTCTGAGTCCTTAATCTCATCTATAAAATAAGGGGGTTAGAATAGGTAGATCTGTAAGGATCTTCTGTCCTACAGTTCTAAGAAAAGCAAAGTTTATGGGAGAGGAGTTGGATGAATTCAAGGACCAGGAAAATCAGTTACTCTTGATGATCCCAACTTCTTTTTTTTTCCCCAGCTTGTGCCTGTGACCCTCAGGGCTCAGTCTCTCTGCATTGCCACCCTAGGACGGGGGCCTGCTCATGTCTCAATGGTATCTCAGGCCCTCAGTGTAAGGCCTGTGTCCGGGGTTCTCAGGGCAGTTTCCCCCACTGCCGGCCCTGTCCAACTTGCTTCTCTCACTGGGATAGCCGACTAAGTCGCCTCCAGCAGCGGCTGGCCACACTGGCTCAGGGGAGGGATGCCCTGAGTGAGGCAGCTACTGACCGGAGCAGTGGGGGGCGGTTGCTGTCCCTGGAGGCTGCCCTGGGACACGTCCAAGGAGTCTTGGTGTCCACCTCCCCCCTGGTGGGGCCCTTGCAGCAGCTTTCAAAACAGCGGGATGGACTCAGGCAAGACAGCAACCTCGGGGGTTTAGAGAGGGACAGGGAGGGTCTTAGGGACTGACAGAAACTGGGGAATTGGGTCCAGTCTTTAGAGGCCATTTCCTGAAGTTAGGTGTTAGCTTCTGATGCCAAGGGTTAGTCTGTCAGAGTCAAAAATTAATCTTCATCCCTAAATGACTCTGTCTTCTCTCTAGGAGGGAGGCAGCCATGCTGGGTCGAGCACTTCGAGGGGTGGAACGCAGTGTGGCTGTGAGTGGTCCCTGGGCTAGAGCTCAGCATGCCCGCATAGGCCAGCTGACAGAAGAAATGGAACATCTTAATCGCTTGGCCACCCAGCTCAGAGAGGCCCCTCAGGGAGCCCAGGGTATGGTCCAGAGGGGTGCTGGGGACACTTGTGGGGAGACAGTGAGGAAGCTGGTCCTCACAGGCTGACCTATTTCCCCAGATGCTGTTTCCCTAGTCTCCAAGGCTGCTCTCATCTCCCAGAAGGCTGAATTTGGTATCATAGTCACAACTGCCCTGACAAACACAGAGAGTGCCCTGAGCCAATCCCGTAATGTCCGGCGCAGAACAGAGGGGCTGTTGCAAGAAATGAAGCCTCCCAGCAGGGCAGCTGCTTGGGGGGAGCAGCTCCAAGCACTTGTGAATGCCTCCTGGGCCCTGAACCCCAGCCTGGCCCAGCTCAAGGTCAGAGCCTCTGGGACAGGAATGACGTGTATTACATTTGGGGTGGGGAGTTCTGGTGCCAAGAAAAATCACTAGTGAAAAGATCTTGGGGGGGGGGGGGGGGGTGGCACTCGGACATCCCAGACAGGGTTTCTGGTTTAGAAGAGCCTGAACTTAGAGTCCCTTCTTTTCCACATCTGTGATTTTGGGTGAGTTCCACCCCCTGTATTTTCATGCCTAAGTTTCTTCCTCTACAAAATGACTAAGGTAAAACAGATAGCTTCTCTGTCCGCCTATAGTCTGGACATTCTGTGCTCTGGGATTCTGTGACATTGGGGCCAGGAGTCTCTGGGATGACTGTGTCTTGCATTCCAAAGATACCTCTTTAGGCCCCTTGTATCTGTCCACAGGTCTGTGGGGGACCATGGGGTATGGGGAGGGCCTGTGCTCTCTCCCCCTGTGGGCCAGCCTCTTGTTCTGGAGCATTGCCCACTTCCCTGTGGGCACTTGGAACTGCTCAAAACACATCCCATGCTTTGGGTACCACAAGTACCAGATTGGGGCGGCTACATCGACGGGTAAGGCAGAACCACATTAAGGGGCTAGAATTAGAAGTGTGGGAGAGATGGGCTGGGATAAGATTCTGCTGGGGAATGAGGGTAGAGCCAAGACAGGTAAGAAGAACCAACCTCACTAATTGACCCCACTCCCCTAGCTACAACGGGTTGGGACCGTGGCAGGGGCTGCCCACTCACAAGCTGAGGAAACACTGAGCCGAGCTCGAGCCACGTGGTATGGGGCTGGCACTGCCTCCATGTTGGCCACTATCCAGAGGATCCGGGCCTTCCTCACAGGTGAGGCCAAGGGGGAGGGGGATGAAATAATGTTCTCCCCTCCAGTCAGACCCCCAAGCAGAAGACTGAAGAGCTCTAACCTCAGGCTTAGCAGTTTAGGACCTTTGCCCCTCTCCCTGGAGATCAGGATTGAGGCAGAGTCTAGGTCAGGAGTGAGGTTGACAAGGCAGGGTTGTGTCAGGAGCTACCTGGAAGTTAAAGGTTTGTGCCAGGGGTCACAGTTAGAGTGGGGAGAGGACTCTGTCTCTCCTTATCCCTGTGAAGGTGCAGATTTCCTTTACCCAGGAAAGCAGAGTTTAGGGTCAGGTGGGGATGGGGGTGGAGTAGAGGAAGTACTGAACTAAAAAGAATACTAGTTAGGTTCAGAAGACCTGGATTTGAATCCTGTCCTCAATACTTAGTAGTCATATGACCTCAAATAAGTTGATTTCCATCTCTGAGCCTCAGTTTTCTTGTCTGCTAAATGTGTATTGTAATCTGCTATCTATTCTCAGGCATAGGTCATGGGGTTTAGATCTAGAAGCATCCTAGAGAACTTTATTCTGAGGAAAGTGTTTTGTAAACCTTAGAGCACTACAGAAATGGGAACTTTTGTTTATTTCTCTAGCCAACTAGGGGATGCCATAGGGTACTGGGCCTGGAGTCAGGAAGACCTGAATTCAAATTCAACCTCATATTTACTAGCTGTGACAGATTCTTGGCAAGTAACTTTACCTCAGTTCCTTGTTATAAAATGGAGGTAATAAAAATACCTACTTCAAAGGGTTGTTGTGAAGATCAAATGAAATGTTTGTAAAGTGCTTAACACAGTGCCTGGCACATAGTAGGTGCTTTAAAATGCCTGTTCTCTTCTCTCCTTCTTCTCCCAAAGAAGTTTAAGAATCAGAATCCACGTCAGTGTGCCTGATTTTAGTCCCTTGTCTTTCCTCCACTCCAGATGAGGGTGCAGACCCTGAGAGTGTGGAGCTGGTGGCCCAAAGGGTCCTGAAAATTCCTCTGCCCCAGGGGGGCCAGAGAGCTATAGAACAGCTGTTGGAAGAGATCCAAGATGCCCTCCAACTTCCAGATAGTATGGACTGGGCTCTGCCTTCAGCCCAGGACCTCCTTCGGCAAGCCCAATGGGCCAGGTAAGGAACTGGGTCCTCCCAGAGTGTAGAATATGGAGCTGGAAGGGAACCAAGAGATTATCTTTTCTCACTCTCACATTTTACAGAAAAGAAAACCAAAGCTTGGAATGGTTAAATGACTTTTCTGAGATCCCACAGCATTCATTTAATGAGCATTTTTTTTTATTCAACATTATTTTATTTGGTCATTTTCAAACTTTATTCATTAGAAACAAAGATCACTTTTTTTTTTCCTCCCTGCCCCCCCCCCCATTGGAATGAGCATTTTTTTAAGTACTTATTGGGTGCCAGGCTCTGTGATAGGTGCTTAGGATACAAAGAGAAGCAGGAGCAGGGCTCCTGCCCTCAAGGAGTTCCCATTCTAACAGGGGAGTTGAGCTACCTTCAGGGTACATGGAAGAGAATCTCAGAGGAGAAGGTACTGGATGGGGAGGAGGAGAGAGCTCAGGAAAGGCTCTCCAGAGGGTAGAAGGGGATCTGAGTCTTCACAGAGGTAGTAGGCAGAAATGGGGGACATTGAACCAGGGCATAGCATATACTTAAGGGGTAAGTGTTAGAACTAGAAAGGAGCCAGCTTGTGAAGGGGCTTTATCTGTCAAACAGGCATTGATATTTGTGCCAGGACTTGAAGTGGTATATTAGGACTCTGGGTGGAGGTTGCTTTGCTCTCATAAAACATTAGGGATCACCAAATACAAAGTACTTGAGGGCATGGCTCTCTGTTCCCAATCCTTCCTCTTTTAGAGGAGGAAAATGATACTGGAAGGAAAGAAGCAACTTGCCCAAAGTCATATGCCAGAGATGCTCCTATTTATCATGGGATTTGAAATCCAGCACACCATCCACTATAGGTCACACTATGCACTGCTAACAAAGGCCTTCCTGAGACCACTGAATACTCAGGTGAGGTTCAGGGCCAGCTGACCATCTCTGTACCTACAGGGAGGATGCAGGCAGAACCCAGGACAATGTAATGAAGACCCAGGGAGTTCTAACTGAGGCCCAGAACAATGTAGGAAGAGCTGAGAAACAGCTTCGGAAAACCAAGCAGGCCCTGCGGAGCCTAGAGGTTCAGACACAGGAGGTGAGATCCCAGGGTGCTATCTTCCACATATTGCCCAGAGTCTCTATATTGCTTCCAGATACTCCAAGCATTCAGTATCTTCCAGTGCTCCAAGAAACCTTTACCCAGAGTCCCATAGAACATTAGGGATCACCTGTTATAGAATACAGTCATAGAAAGGTCTGTTCTTTTCTTGGTGCATGGATTTAGTATGTAACTGAGAACCTCCTGGCTTGTCAGAACATATGACTAATATCTACTTCTGGTGATTCATATGGGCATAAATGATATCACCAGAAGGAACCTAGAAGTATTGCCAAAAACTACAGGGTCTTGGGCAAGAAAATGGAGAACAAATGGTCTTTACAAGTGGTATTTTTTCACTGCTACCTCCTGAAGGCAAGGGATACAGAAGAGAACAGTTGATTTAGAAAATGATGCTTGTGAATGGGATTTGGACTTCTCAGCCATGACTTGAAATAGAGGAACAACAGACTCTGGACAGGGACGAAGCACTACTAACAAAAGTAGATAAGAGGGGGCAGCTAGGTGACTCAGTGGATTGAGAGCCAAGGTAGAGATGGGAGGTCTTAGGTTCAAATATGGCCTCAGACACTTCCTACCTGTGTGACCCTGGGCAAGTCACTTCACCCCCATTGCCTAACCCTTACTGCTCTTCTGTCTTGGAACCAATACACAGTATTGATTCCAAGACAGAAGGTAAGGATTTTTTAAAAAAGGGGGTAATGTGAGAAGAAACTGGCACAATAGTGAAGAGTACCAGAGTATGAAGAATTTTAAATAACAAAGGATTTTAAGTTCCATCTTGGTTGGAGGTAATAGGGAAGTATTGATTCTAAGATGGAAGGTATGGGTTTAAAAAAAAAGGAGGTAAGAATGTATTTGCCTTGGATCATGCAAATCTAATAAGAAGGGCTTTAAATAAAAAATGATGGAAGAGGGGAAAACTTGCTGGCATATATTCAAGTTAAGGACAATAGGAGTACCTAAATTGAATGATAGAATCCAAGAGAGGAGCAAGTAGTAAATTCCACAGCCCCAAGTGACACAGATACACAACATGTAAGAAATAAGCAAATTAAACTAGAGGTTCAAACATAAGAAAAATTTGGCCTCCTATTTCTCATTGAGACTAGGTGGGATGAGATCTGTGACTGATGCTGGATTGATATTCCTTGTAGAAAAAACTGAGCAAGGTAAAGCTGGGATGTGGTAGTATTGTATATTAAAAAGGCATTTTCCTGTGTGATATTCAAGGAACCAGAGAATTTTGGCATTGGAATACACTACAGATGATCTGGGCATGTTCCGGAAACAGATCACCACTTTGCAACTAAAAGCAACTAAAAGGGAGTCACCTGAATAACTTTTGGCAGGAACTCTGCCAAAAGTAGAGCAATTAGTATCTTCCTGATTTCTCTTTCCATCCTTCAAGAAGAGAAGAGACCAAGAAGGAATTAAAAAAAATCTCTTCTTGATCTAATTCTCAATTACAAGGAAGAACTATGACCACTGGCTTTTTAGAATTGGTGACTAAGAAGGATAGGAAGCACTTAGATCTTTCTTTTCTTTTTTTTTTCTTAAAAAAACTCCTACCTTCCATCTTAAAACAATATTTAGAATCAATATTGACTCTAAGGCAGAAGACTGATTAGGTCTAGGCAATAAGGGTTAAATGACTTACCCAGGGCCATACAGCTAGGAAGTAGCTGAGGTCAGATTTGAACCCAGGATCTCCTTTCTCTAGGCCTGGTTCTCAATTCACTGAACTATCTAGCTGTCACCCCCTCTAGATGTTCAGAAAGCAGATTTCAAGGGGTTTAGAGGAAGGTTAGGTAGCATCTCATGGACTGAAAAAATTCTACCTTGGAAGCAAGCCTGGGAGAGATGAGAGACTCAAGAATGAAATTCTGAAGACACAAAAAGAAACAATTCTGACAAGGACACAAAAGGTAGTTGTTTGAAAAGAACAAAGAAGATACATAGGGAACATACTACCCAATGTGGATTTTCGAAAGATAAGTATAAAAGACAGAAACATGAGTAATAAGCATGGTTGGTAATAGGATAAATGCAAGCACAGCAGAGTTCTGTGAAAATGGTGTCAATAAAGCTAAAGCTCAGAGTAAACACAAACCTCTGAGGAAAGATAAAGACCATTATCAAAAGAAAGGTGGGTTTTTAACAGTTGTATTGGGGAAAGAAATCCAAGAATCTGTGGGAATAGAATGGTGATAACTGACCACTGAAACAAAACTGAGCTCAGCTCTCATCTGGTCTGTTTTCTATGCCAAACAAAACTTCCTGTGGACTGGAAAGGACAAGAAAGATGGCTAATGAGTAGTAGTCAGGCTAAGGAGATGGTGGCTCTCGTTCATCAGTCAACAAGTATTAAAATAAGATGCTAGAGCTGCAAATTCAAAGAATATACATCCTCTTAAGGAGCTTACCTTCTACCGTGGTGCAGACAACATGTAAATGTATGTATAAATATGTACAGAATAAATACAAGGGAGTTTGTGAGGGAGGGCACTAGTAGTTGGGGAGAGAGAGATTAAGAGGTTTTGGGGTAAATGGGAGAAAGAGGGAACTCCAGTCAGGTTGAGTCAGATGGCCTCGATTTTCTTAGAAGCCAAGTCTTAGAATGTGGGGGAGGGGAAGGTATGAGAGAGAAAACAAAGGGCTGGGGAAGGACTAATGTCCAGATTTTTGCAAAGGGAAGAGAATGGAGTATACAAATTATAGGCCAGTGAACTTGACATTGATTCCGGGGGAAATTCTAGAATGTATTATTAATGAAAATCTAAATAAGAAAGTGATAATCCAGGAATCCATATAATTGCATCAAAAACAAGTCATGCCAAACTAAGTTTATTTTTTTGACAGCTTCACTAAACTGATAGATAAGGAGATTGTAATAGTTAAAGATTATCAAGATAAAATATCTTAAGTTCTTCTTGCAGAAAAGATGGAGAGTTGTGTGTGTGTGTGTGTGTGTGAGAAAGAGAGACAGTATCATTAGATGGGTTTGGAATTTCATTAAGTGACAGGACACAAAGACTAGTTATTAAGGGTTCATTGCCAGCTTGGAAGGATATCTCCAGGGGAGGGAGTGCACACAGAGCTGTTATTGACCTTGTATATGATTCTTTCATGGACTTGAATGAAGGCATGAATGGCATATTTATCAAGTTTGCAAATGACACAGCTAACACACTGTACAAGAGAATCAAGGTGCAAAAGATCTTAAAAAGCTAAAATATTTTTTGGATTCTTAACATGGAGACGTTTAATAGGGATAAATGTGAAGTACTATATTTGGGTTTAAGAAATTAACTCCACAACTACAAAATGGAGGAGAATGTTTAGGTAAGTAGTTTGTCTGAAAAAGATCTTCAGGTTTTAATGGACTGCAAGTTCAACATGAACTATATGGTAATAGAATCATGGGCTGCATTAAAACAAAGCTCCCAAGAGTCAAGAAGGTCCTGGTCCCACATCTGAAGGTTTGTGTCCAGTCCTGGATAATCCACTTTAGGAAGAACATTGAAAAGCTAGAAAGCATCTGGATGGTTGAATGAAGTAAGGATGTTTAAACTTCCTGAGAATGAGGCTGTGAAGATTTCATGCAACTCTGCCTCACTTAAATCCAATTCACTCCCAACCTATCACTCCATGCTGCCATTGATCCTCTTAGAAAATGAAGGATAAACAAAGTGACACTCCAAGAAACCTCCATCAATGCCCTAGTGCACTAAACCACTACTTAAAATTTCACCATTATTTCCCTAAGGTTTCTCTAAAGTTTTCCCCAATATCTCTTGTCTCTCCAGTCCCCTTAGGAAATCTTCCTTAACTTTTCAAACTTCCCTCAATAACCTATATATCCAAACACCACAGGAAACTGCACCCAATGTCTCCTGTGCCCCCCAGCACTTTATGGACCTACTTGAATTTACCAAGAAAACCCCTTCCGTGTCTATGTTGTTCCCCAATCCTATTCTCCCTCTTCCTCTGTCCTTGGGTCTGTCAGAATCCTAGGATCCCATCCTCCAATGTCCTCTGCTCCTCAGCATGCTTCATCCATCTCCAAATATTCTTTTTTTTTTAAGTTTCTTTTTTTTATTTTTTTATTTTTATTTGGTCATTTCCAAACATTATTTATTGGAAACAAAGATCATTTTCTTTTCTTCCCTCCCCCCCATCTCCACATATTCTGTCAGACTGCCAACATCCCAGAAAACTTCCCTGGTGTCTTCTTTGAGCCCCCAAATCCTGAACGCCTCTCCTAATGCCCTTTAGGAATCCTAAACTCAGTTTTCTCTCAGTCCCCCAAAACCTCTTTCCTTGCTTCTGTAACCCCATTCTCCTGTTCTTTTCATCCCCTCATTTGGCCCCTGACCCCAGGTAGCCTTAGGGCTAGTTCAGGTGGCACATGATCTGGATGTAGGTCCCACCCTGGACCAGCTCCTGGGAGCAGCTGATGCTCTACAAGCCCAGGTGTCACAAAATAAACTACAGCTACAGGAGGCCCAGGAGCAAGCAGAACAAGCATCAGACACAGCTGCGAACTTGGGCAAGGTGAGGCAGGGGCCTTCTTCCTGATTACTACCAAGGTTTGCCAGGATCATGTGTCCTGGGATACAGGGGCAGTACCCAGAAGATGAGGGTTGCAGGATATCCCAGGATGAAGGGGAGGGTATCCTCAGGGTGAAAGGCCTTAGTCCTTTGAATCCTTGGAGAGGTAGAGGGAGGCCTAGGATAAAAAGTTCTCTAGTGGGATGTGGCCTGGAGAACAGAGGCCTCAAGATATCCTAGTATGGGAATTGATTCCCAGGTGGGTGGTTTCTGAATGGTGTGGCAGGAACACAGAGAGTGAGGAGAGGGTTAGAATTCCAAAATGACTGGCCCTTTCTGGCCTTACCTCCCTCTTCCCACCTGGTTCTCCTTTGCCCCAAGGACCTGCAGACAGCCAAGCTACAGTTCTCAGAGCTACAGTCTGGGATCAATGGCCTTGGGGATGAAGTGAATGGGGCCAGACATCGTTTGCAGCGAATTCAGGCAGAAGCCAGAGAGCTGCTGAAGAAAGCAAGTAGGAGCCGAAACCGTCTAGAAGGTGAGGCTGTGAATGTGTGTACCTGGTGGGATACCAAAGATTTGAGGATTTTGTGAGAGCCTTGGGTGTTTTGGGGACTCGAGGAACCCATAAAGCTCTAGTGTTTGGGGCACATTTCTCAGGGAAATTCAGGACCCTGAGTGTCAAAGGGTTTCTTAAGTACTGGGAATTTGGGGGTCTTTCTCAAAGGTGCCCTAGATGCTAGGGAGCCCTCTAAGGCCATGAATATTGGCTGGCTCAGAATTGTTGGGGAAGGTTTTGAAGGTCTTAAGATCTTGAAGTCCCAAGTACAAGAGTTTCTGAGCCAAGTAGTAGGGTGTTTTTCTTTTTCTTTTTTTTCCTTTTTAGAGTTTTCTGAATATTGGAGATGGGTTTTCAGGAGGCCTTGGATGTTTGGTAGTCATAGTGGTCCTTAGATGTTTAGGGTTCTTGGGTGAGAGAAGCCCAGGTATTTATGGGTCACAGAAACCTTTTTCTGTTAGGGGATCTCAGGGTGTATGAGATTTTCAGGAGACTCTTAAGTATTTGGGTTCATGAATACTGGGATCTTTTGGAGCCCTGGACACTTGGATTTTTTATGAGGCCTAAAGTGGTTTGGAGTGGAGCAATCTCATTGGCCAGGAGTGTTTGGGGCCTTAAATGTTAGAGATTACAGAGGATCTTGAATGTTGGGGGATCTCTGAATTGGTAGGGGTCCTGGAGTTCCAGAGGGCCTGGGGTGTCTGGGGTCTCAAGGGTTCCTGAGGGTTGGGAGGTGATGGGGGCTAGGTTGATGTTTGGGGCCCTGCCCTGCCTCAGCCTTGTGTTGGGTTTACCAGGCCTGGAGAAACGTTTTGCTCTGAATGAGCAGGCACTTGGAGAGAAGGCAGCTGAGCTTCAGACCCTGGAGAGTAGAGCCCTGGGACTACTGGAGCAGCTGAGACAGGAGGCCAGTGCCCACGCCACCTGCTGATGCGCCCACGCCCAGTAAAACAAAGATACTCCCAAGATAGAGCCTCTCCAGGACCTCCCTACGCCCCCATCTGCCCCTGCAGAGGGACCCCTCCTCTCTCTGCACTGTGTAGGGGGACCCTGGCCCCCCCCCCCCCCCCCCCCCCCCCCCCCCGGCCCCACCGAAGCTCTGTAGCTCCCTCCCGCCCCATAGGTCCGCCCAGCCTCTAAGTACCCTCAGCTCCTGCTTGTCACTTAATCTTGCCGGAAAGCAATTGAACTCTCGGTTCTGCCCCTGAATCTCTCCTGCCCCTCCCCAAGTCCCGCCTCCGGAGCCCCCCCCCCCCCCCCCCCCGGGACAGGGCGGGGCTCACCCTCCCTCACGCTCCCGCCCTCGATGCGGGCTCGCGCATTCCGGGACCCTCGCCCTCCGGCGCAGATACTGCGCGCGCGCCCGGCCCACCACAAAGTCCGGAGCGGATCGGGCGGCAGCGGACCGCGGACCGGGCCTGGCCCATAACCAGGCTCTTCTGATGCCGCAGTCTTGGCTCCTACTGTCCCTAGTACTTGTATGATTCTTTCTCCACCCCGTCCCCGTTATTCTTGTTTGCTGCACCCATTCCTCCACTGGGAAATTGAGGAAGCCTGTGCTTGTGCAGAATGGAAAGGATAGGCCTCTCCTCACTTTGGATTCTCATCCCGGGGAAGAAGCCAGCCTGGGCTCTGAGATTGAGAAATCAATGGTCTGAAGCATATGGACACCTACCTCCCCCTACCCCCGGCACTTGGTCATTTGGGGTCCTCTCAGAAATCCACAAACCTTTCTTGCCCCACCCACACTGAAGAGAACCGGCAACCTTTCCTTTATGGCCTCATAGCTCTCCCTAGAACTCCTTCCCTTCCACTTTAGCACTGAGCCAGGCCTGGATATGGGACTTTGCAATCTCTTTTACCCAACATGAAGTTTCTGCTGGGCTTTGAGGGAAATGCAGTGGTTGGATAAGATGGTCCAAGCCTGCCTGGAAGGAACCTCAAATCCACCACCTTCATTTTAGAGGAGAAAACTGAGGCCCAGAGGGGTCTCATAGAACTTATCACGTAACTGATAAAAAAAAATAGTCAACGTTAGTCTGCAGTACTTTTCTATGATACCTGGGTGAAAAAAACACTAGCATGATAAGTGCATCTTCACTTAAAAGAAGGAACCTCTTCACTGGCCTCCCCAGCCTTTAACCTCATTCCTTCTCTCCAATCTATCTTGCATAAAATGCTATTGTAATCCACCTGATGCCTTACTATGATATTCCTCTGCTCTGAAACCTTCAGTGACTACCCTTTGCCCACAGAATAAAAGCATATAGTTCTAGATTCATAGACCCTCAAATCCAACATGGATTCCTATGTTTTGCAGAAAATGGATCTGACACCCTCAGAAAGCTGAAGGATTTACCAAGGCCACAGCTGGTCAATAACAGAGCCAGGACCAGGCTCCGGGCTTGCTACTATCCAGGCTACATACATTCCCCCTACATACATACACCCCAGCAAGAGTGTGAAGCAACCTCATTTCCTAATTCAATCTCTTCCTGATCTTCAAGGTTTATCTAGTTTCACCTATTCCAAGAAGCCTCTCAGACTGGTGTCTCTTGACCCTTTCCCCATCCTTCAAGGATTATTTTAGGTCCCAGGAAGCTTCTGAATTTCCTCTGTCTCACCTCCTCAGCCAGATCTGCTAGTGAGAGTCAAATCTGTCCCCATCCGTGTTCTCCCCCCAACCCCCTTTTGCAAGACCTAGTGGAATGGTGGGTGTTCCTGACCCAGGCTAGGGGAAATAAATAAAATTGATGATTCTTGATTGATCTCTGTGCTGTATCCCATCCCCTTCTATTATATAAGACCATAGAATTTCAAACCAGAGGATATATTAGAGAAGATTTAGACCTTGACTTTAATTTTAAGTCGGGGGGGGGGGGGGGGAGGGGGCGGATAAATAGTTTGCCCTTGGTCAAAGAAAATAAACACGAATCAACCTTGAATTTTTTTTTTTAAACTTAAATTTTCTAATACCAAATCCAATGATCTTTCCACTTTCCCATAATCCAGAACCGTGGAAAGGGGACAGGAAAAAGGAACCATCTTTCTGCCCTCTCCATGATCTGTTAACCATCCATTCCTAGCTGGGTGAGCCAGGATGAAACTCCCTTGGGAGGGAAGGAGAGGGAAATCTAGTTACCCCATCCCGGTTGGGTCCTGCCTGACTCCAGGCCAGGCTTTTTCTCTAGCTGCTGCCCTTCCCAACTTTCTCCAAAGTCGGCCAGGAGAGATCTCGAGCTAAGTTAGGAACCCAGGATTGGGGCAGTTAGGAGCCTAGGGGCTAGAGTTGGAACTGGAGCCAGAGCCCTAAACCAAGGGGTCAAGAGCAGAGTTTGGGGTTGCCTACGGGGCAAGAAAACCTCCTGGGGCCAGGTCTGGAGTTTGGTTTGAAGTTAGGGGGAGGCATCCCAGGAGCTGCCAATCACTCCTGTAACGCACCAGCCTCCCTCCCTAACTTCTTTCCCTGCCACCAGGATGAGGCTGATCTTGGGGCATCAAGGGTGGGGCCTAGGGGGACCGGAGCTGTGGCTGCTGCTGTTGCTAATCGGTAAGGTAGTGATGGGGGAAGGGAGTCTCGATCCCCACCACTGAGGCTTGGTGAGGCTGTTCAGAACCCCAAGAATACAGGAGTCCCAGAACTCTTCAGAGTTATCTCTGTGGAAACACTGGGGTCTTAGCCTGGACCCCTTGTTGGGGAGTAGTTGGTCTGTCCATTCCCTTGATCCTCCATTAGTCTGCCCTGGCTTAGGGGCATCTGGAAGTATCTTTAATCTGTAGGTATGGCAGATGACTACTTTTGGGGGTACAGAATGTCTGTTCCATTTCTGGCCCCTTGGGGGTGATGTGGTGGAGCTTGGGGAGAGTGTCAATTCCATCTCTGATCCTAATCTTAGCCTTGGGAGCAGGGAGTTTCCACTTTGACCCTCTTTGCCTTTTGCTCTCCCTCTCCTTAGTGTTGGCCAAAGCTGTGGTTCAGAACCCGGACCTGCCTTCAGCTGGCTGTTCCAGGGGAAGCTGCTACCCAGCCACTGGAGACCTCCTGGTTGGGCGAGCAGACAGACTGACAGCCTCATCTACCTGTGGGCTGAGAGGTCCTGAGCCCTATTGCATAGTCAGCCACCTACAGGTGGGTCACTGAGGGTGGGGAACTGGGATAATGTAGATTAGAAACATCTCTGGAGGAGAGGGAAGTTGGACTGGGGGTGCTGACCCATGCTCCAGGAAGGAAGAGAACTGACTCATAGGCTGGGCAAGGTCAGGAGACATTACTGTGTTGAGGCCTCTAGATGGTGTGGGAAGAACCCTGGGATTTGCTGTCAGAGAACCTGGGTTTAAATTCTGCCTCTACTACTTAATGCTTGGGTGTGACTTTGGGTAAGTTTCTTTCTCCTCCCCCCTTTTCTTCTTTCTAACATGAAGAGATGGGTAGTTAAGTCTCATTCAGCTCTGATATTTTGTGATTCTGTGACTAATCTGGGGTGGGGGTGGGGGGTCCTTTAGGATGAGAAAAAGTGTTTCCTGTGTGACTCTCGGCATCCATTCTCTGCCCGCTATCCTCAAAGTCACCGAATTCAGAATGTGGTCACCAGCTTTGCCCCACAGCGACGGTCAGCCTGGTGGCAATCAGAAAATGGTGAGACCACCTGGATGGGTGTCAGTGGCCAGCTTGGGAAGGAAGACCTGGGCACTTCTGACTTGAGGGGTGGGGAGAATTGAAATACCACTGGCTAAAGTTAGACAGTAGAGCTGGGCACTGATAGCCTGAAGGAAGGAGCCAAGTACTGGGGACCAACTAGTCTTAGACCATCAGCCTTCTAGGAAGAGAGAGGAGTCTTCATGCCTACCTGATCCCAGTGTTTCCTACCAGGAGTGTCCTCTGTCACTATCCAGCTGGACTTAGAAGCTGAATTCCACTTTACCCACCTTATTATGACCTTCAAGGTAACAGGACTCCTGAGGTGGAAGGGATGGAAATAGGGAACTGAGCTCTGAGACCAGGATCCTTATGGCCTGTGGCCTACCAATGACCTTTCCCATCTCTGTAGCTCCTATGATAGCCAACCACCCCTTGACTTCTCCTCTCCTCCCATGGCCATATATTTATATGTATATAGATATACATAGAAATCCTATGATTCCTGTGACTTATTGGCTGTATTACCTCGGACAAACTAACAATTTTCTCTGTGCCTTGCTTTTCTCATTGGTAAAATAGAAGGATTAGACTAGAGGTTCCTTCCAGCTTGCAATTCTATGATCCCAGCAACCCCCTTGTGACACCCTACAGCTCCTGTGACCTCCCCATGATCATGCATGACTCCCTATTCACCAGTAACACTGTCTCTGAAAGCCCTGTGATCCACCTTCATGACTCCCCTTCCCCTTGACAAGTCCATCCCTTCCTCCAGACATTCCGCCCAGCTGCAATGCTGGTTGAACGCTCCTCAGACTTTGGGAGGACCTGGCGTGTCTATCGCTATTTTTCCTATGACTGTGGCTCTGACTTCCCTGGGATCCCTCTGGCCCCACCTCATCGAGTGGATGATGTGGTCTGCGAATCTCGATACTCAGAAATTGAGCCATCCACTGAGGGGGAGGTGAGAGAGCCCAGCCCACAGACTCATTTTCAGGAGGAAAGTGGCTTGGGGATGAGGGTGTCCCAAGGGTCAAGGGGAAGGATCCACAGGGTTGTTGGGACATGACCGGCCAGCCCAGGCCATCCCTCCAGATTCCGGATCTCCATAGGTCATCTACCGTGTTCTGGACCCAGCTATCCCCATCACAGATCCCTATAGTTCACGGATCCAGGGTGAGTGTGGTGATGGCCCCATGCCAAAGATCCCTTTATCACCCTCCTCGTCATCTCCTATGGGCCCCAATCTGACATCTAGCCAGTGGCTATTCAGGACTGTAAGGGCTATTTTGGCTCCTTCCTGCATCCCCCAGAGCAGGTGTTAAGGCCTCAGTTTAGCCTTCGGCTGGGTGGGAATAGCATTTCTGAATATGACAGCAGCAGCTGAAAGTCCCCCCCAGATGCCTGTCTCCAAGAAGTCTGACCTTGAGTGGAACAAAGAAAGCCCAGGACACCAGGGTGCCTTCCTTTCTCACAATGGACCTCAAGGAGAATGATCTCACTCTGGGTTTGGCTAGAGGTTCCCTCAGGGTGTCAAGGAGCCCGGAGCACTAGGTACCATTCTCTCTAGACCCCAGGGAGAAGGTTCTTCTCACCCTGAGCTGGGTTGTGGGGAGCTTTGGACTCCATACCCATCACTCCATTGCTGCCCCCTATCCCAGACCTCCTGAAGATCACAAACCTCCGAGTGAACCTGACACGGCTTCACACTCTGGGGGACAACCTGCTGGACCCCCGTAGGGAGATCCGAGAAAAATATTATTATGCTCTCTACGAGCTGGTCGTCCGAGGGAATTGCTTCTGCTATGGTCACGCCTCCCAGTGTGCTCGAGCTCCTGGTGCTCCATCGCATGCTGAGGGCATGGTGAGAATGGGGATTCGGTAACAAGGGGGGATAGTAGGGACAGAGACCCAGGGGTGATGGCACACCAAAGCTTTCAGTGCTTGGCAACAAGATCCCTTCAAAGCAGCCCCACTCCTCCCTCCAGGTCCATGGTGCCTGTGTTTGCAAGCACAACACCCGGGGTCTGAACTGTGAGAGCTGCCAGGATTTCTACCATGACCTGCCCTGGCGCCCAGCAGAGGATGGCCATTCCCATGCCTGCAAAAGTGAGTGCCCATCTTGCCAGTTCCCTGGCTGGTGTGCCCCATCCCAGCCCCTTTATAATTCTAGCCATTCCCTCCTCCCCCAACTGCCCCCTACATCTGCCCATGGATGGAGATGGCTAGAACAATTTCCTGATGACCACTTAATCAAAGAAAGAAGGAGTGGGGGTTGGAAGGTCCCACTAGGAGCCAGCTGGGAAGTGAGTCAAAAGAGCCCAGGAGTTTTGTATTTCTTAACTTCTCAATGGGTGGGGGAGGGAAAGAATTTAAAATTGAAAATAAAATCGGATTGGGAGGGAAAAATGATCATTGGACCTTGCAATCAAAGACCAAGGGTGAAGGTGGTCCAAAGGACAAGAAGTTTCCATGAATAAAAAGCAATGTAACCTAAGATTCTATTTCCGTTCTTGTGCACAACTTTCTTAGTGACAGAAACATGTTAGCTAAACTCGTCCACTCTTAAAATACCATTGCCTATTAAGGGAGAGAAAAGAGCAGAGACAGAGAAATCCTTTGCCCAAGATACAGTGCCCCGTGGCATCCCTGGGGAGAATTGCCACCAAGTCCTGGGGAGGGGGGGAGGAACCCCATCGTGTGTTTTCTCCCCATGTGTCCCCTCCTCCTCCCCACAGAGTGCGAATGTCACCAACACTCCCGGAGCTGCCACTTTGACATGGCTGTGTTCCTGGCCTCCGGCAACACAAGCGGAGGAGTGTGTGATGATTGCCAGCATCACACAGCTGGGATGCACTGTGAAATCTGCCGTCCTTTCTACTATCGAGACCCCACAAGGGATTTGCGGGACCCAGCCGTATGCCGCCGTGAGCATGGGGTGGTGAATGGCAGGGGGTTGGGGGGAGGATCGTGGAAGGAACTTGGGGTGACGCTCTTGATTGCCCTGCAGCATGTGATTGTGACCCTTCGGGGGCCCGAGATGGAGGCCTTTGTGACCCCCACGATGACCCCATGCTGGGGCTTGTCTCTGGCCAGTGTCGGTGTAAAGAACACGTGGTGGGCCCCAGGTGTCAGCGCTGCAGGGATGGCTACTTTGGACTCAGCACCACTAACCCCCAGGGCTGCCAGCGTATGTTCTCCCGACCCTTGACCTCAGCCCCTGTTGCCCAGACTGATTCCACACTGCCCAGTGATCCGTCACCTGGTTCATGCCTGGCCTTCTAATAGCCTCCTGAGGATTTACCCCTGACCCTTTCCTCAGAAGTTCCCTCTGAACCTTGCTCTTTGAGACTCTCCTCGTTCTTTGGCTTCTGTTCTGCCCATTGAGCCCAGACTTGTCCCCCAAATAGCGCTCCATTTGGGCCGCTGTCCTTTGTTCCCATGACTTTAAGCCCCTAACCCTGTGCCCTTGGCCTTGCGTTCTCCTCATCTTGGACTCTTCTGCTGACCCTGACCTCTGATCCTAGTCCGAGTCATGTCCTGACCCTCGACTTGTTCCCCTTGTGCTTCTGACTTCCTGATTTCTCTAGAAACCATCGCCTTCTTTGGATTCCTCCTCTTTCCTAGCACTGTCTTCCTTGCCTATCTCTGACCATACTGTTGCCCATCTTGGGCCTAGAGGGGATAATATTGGGATTATTAGTGATGGGTATATTCCTGCCCCCACAGGGTGCCAATGTGACCCACGGGGGACAGTGCCAGGGGGTCCCCCTTGTGATTCTAACAGTGGGGACTGTTTCTGCAAACGTCTGGTGACTGGAAAGCATTGTGACCGATGCCTGGTGAGGCTTCAGGAGGGAACCAGGGGTGTGCCTAGCAGAGTTTCCCAAAGGGAGAATGGAGGAGAAACTCCCTGGAGGGGGAGGTGGGTGTCTCTCCAGGGACTAGGGAGAGGTCTCCCACCTTAGTGTCTCCTTCCTCTGCCCTCAGACTGATCACTGGGGTCTGAGCCATGATTTGCTTGGTTGCCGCCCATGTGACTGTGATGTAGGAGGTGCCCTGGAACCCCGGTGAGTATTTTTCTAGGGGGATTAATGCTGGGGAAGTAAAAGATGTAGTAGGTGGGGTCTGAAGTCAGAGAGTTCCCACAGAGACTCAGTCTACGATTAGAAAAGTGCCAGGTATGCCAAGGGACAGGGGTGGTGAGGGGGTTGTGGATGGGTCTCTTGACGGATGTTTGCATTGATCTGAGTGAGGGATGTGGAGGACAGGGGTGCCTCAGTGCCTGTTTAGGAGAAATCAGTCAGTCAGTAAATGTGGGTGAATCCTCAGGTGTGCCGAGGACTCCGGGCAGTGCCGATGTCGCCGGCATATGTTTGGGCGACGCTGTGACCAGGTGCAGCCGGGATACTTCCTGCCGTTCCTGGACCATCTCACCTTGGAGGCTGAGAAAGCCCGTGGGCAGGTGAGAACCAAGGGTAGTAGTGGGGGAGGCTGGAGAACTACTTTAGAGGGATGGGGAGGCAGCCTTTTAGATCCACTAAACTACTTCTCTGGCAGGCCCTAGACGTGGTTGAACGGACAGCACGCCCTGGAATGACCATCTCCTGGACAGGTGTGGGCTTTGTTCGGCTACGGGAAGGTCAGATCCTCGAGTTTTTGGTGGACTCAGTATCCCAAGCTATGGACTATGAACTGCTCCTGCGATATGAACCCCAGGTCTGGTCCCATTTTCTTTGGTCTTTGGTCCCAAGGTCCCATGATATTTTTTAAAATCCTTACCTTCTGTCTTAGAATTAATACCAGGTATTATTTCCAAGACAGAAGAGTGACTAGGGCTAGGACTAGGTTAAGTGACATGCTCAGAGTCACACAATTAGGAAGTGTCTGAGATCAGATTTGAACCCAGGATCTTGTGTTTCCAGGCTTGGCCCTGTATCCACTGACCTACCTAACTGCCCATCCCATGATTTTTTGACTCCTCTCCTGCCTGGACTCTGCTCTCTTTGAAGTCCTCCTAAATCCCCTAGCAATCAATTTCCTTTGAGTCACCTATAGCTGTGGGGACTGACTTCCCCAGGAGTTTATCTGGCCTTCCATACCTTTATTCTCTCTCTTCAAAAAAAAATTAATTAATTAAGAATATTTTCCCATGGTTACATGATTCATACTTTCTCCCTCCCTCCTCCAAGAGCTGACAAGCAATTCCATTGGGTTATACATGTTGTACCTTCGTCTCAAGGGAGATCACATGGAAACTGGGAGGCCCCAGACTTCCTGTTAGGACACCTGGGTCTAAATCCCAGCCCTGACTTTAGTGATGGAGGTCCTCTCCACCTTAGTTATCCTGTCTGTCAAATGGAGATAATAATGCTTGCATGACCTCCTACCCCGGGTTATTTGGAGGAAAGTGATAAAACATAAAGTCCTCTTAGAAATAAGATCTAGTTGTTGGTCTTGCTCTATTGACAACGTGGGTCCCCTTCCCTTGGGGTGAAAGTCCAGCTCTATCTAACCCCACCTCCTCACTCAGGTCCCAGAGCAGTGGGCAGAAGTGACTCTGACTGTGCAGCGCCCAGGGCCAATATCTCACAGCAGCCCCTGCGGCACCACTGTGGCTGAGGATGACCACTTCCGGGGGATGCTCCAACCTGGTGCCAGGTGAGGGACAACCTGATCTCTTCTGGTATATCTATAGCATCTATCTCTGTATCTAAAGCTATGGTGTATCCCTTCGGGAAGGAGGGAGGGAGGAAGGACTATGCATTTATATAGTGCCAGGCACTGTGCTGAGCATCCTACAGATATTATCTCATTTGATCCTCACAATAACCTTGCTTGATAGATGCTGCTATTATCCTCAGTTTACAGTTGGAGAAACTGAGACAGGGACAGGTTAGGTGATTTGCCCTGGGTCACTCATCTAGTAAATGGCTGAGGCTGGATTTGAACTTAAGTCTTCCAGACTCCAGGGCCCACTGCACCACCAGCTGTCTCAGTGTCTTTGGGCAAGTCCTTTTTCAAAACTTTTTGACCTCCAGTTTGCCTGTTTGTAAAATGAGGGGGTTGTATCTAATCTCGAAGGTCCTTTCCAGCTCTAAATCATAGGATTGTAGGAATTTAGAAACAGGAGCAGGCCACAGAGGCAGCAGCCCTGGGTTTGGAAGGAGTGGACTGGATTCCAGCCATTCTTTGCCATCTATTGGATAGGAGATCTCTGGTAAATCATTTCATCTCTCTGGGCCTCAACTTCCTCATCTTTAAAATACAGGGGCTAGATTTTTTTAATTAATTAAGAATATTTTTCCACGGTTACATGATTCACATTCTTTCCCTCACCTTCTTTCTTCCCCCTCCAGGAACCAATGAGCAATTCCACTGGGTTTTACATGTATCATTGTTCAGAGCCCATTTCCATATTATTACTATTTTACTACCGAATCTAGCCTCTATATTTTAAAGATGAGGAAGTTGAGACCCAGAGAGATGAAAAGACTTACTAGAGATCTCCTACCCAATAGGTGGCAAAGAAAGGCTGGAATCCAGTCCACTCTCTCCAAACTCAGGGCTGCTGCTTCTGTGTCTTGCTCCTGTTTCAAAATGCCTACGATCCTATTCATTTAAAGTCAGCATCCACAGGGGTTAGATTTGATGACCTCCTGAGGCTGTCTTAAGAGTGAAGTACTATGAGGATTGATAATAACTCACATTTTTGTCACCCTAGGAGGTTTCTAAGTTCTTTGCACATAGGAAGCCCTTAGTCAATGCTTTATTCACTCATCTCTCCTAATAATAGTGTTTTGAGGTTGGTACTGTAAGTATTATTATCCCCCCCCACCCTTTTTTTAAGTGAGAAACCCTTACCTTCTCTGTCTGGGAATCAATACTGTGTATTGGATTCCAAGGCAGAAGAGTGGTAAGGGTGAGGCAATGGGGGTTAAGTGGCTTGCCCAGGGTCACACAGCTGGGAAGTGTCTGAGGCCAGATTTGAACCCAAGACCTCCTGTCTCTAGGCCTAGCTCTCAATCCACTGAGCTACCCAGCTGCCCCCTATCCCTTTCTTATAAATAAGGAAATTAAAGCTCAGAAACGCTGAGTCACCAGATAGCTAGGAAATGCCAGAGCTAGGATTTGAACATTCAGGTCTCTTGATTCCAAGTCCAAACTTCTTTCTTCCATATCAGATGGTGAGTTTGGAAAAGTACTTTGTGACCTATAAAGCTCCATACAGGTACATGGGATGATTATGATGAAGAATTTGGTCATTAATTGAATGAATTATTTGAATTGGGGGTAGCTAAGTGGCACAGTGGATAGAGTGTCCGGCCTGGAGTCAGGAAGATTCATCATTTGTTAATTCATTCCATATACATTTTCTGAGTTTCTACTGTATGCTAAGCCCAATAGAGGGAGGCAAAAATAGGGATTTCTCTGAATCTAAGCACTGAACTTTAGAGTTCACTGGATCTGACCCCCTCAATTTTGTAGATGTGGAAACTGAGGCAAAAATAAAAAAGAGGAGGCAAAAATAAGTAACACATCATCCCTACCTTATAAGACAGTAGTGTCTAACTGAAATAGAAACAGGGACCATTAAACTTCTGGAGGCTCCATTTTGACTTAGAAAATCACATTTATATTTTATATATATACATATATATAATTAATTTATCAACACATAAAAGTCATCTAGGAATTCCATTTTAACCTAATTGGGGCCATTCTTGGCCATGTGTTAGACACCTCTGGTCTAGTAAGGGCAATGATGCCCAGACACAAATAATTCTAATATAAGACAAGCTAGGAGCAAGGCTATAAGAGAGGGATAGGCACAATGCAATGGGGCCTCTGAAGAGGGAGAGATCGCTCCCAGCTATGGGGAATCAAGAGGGTGTCTCCACGGGGAGCTGACATTTGAGTTGGGACTGGAAGGCTGGGTAGGATTTTAGCAGGTGGGGAATGAGGAGACATTCCAGGCAAAGGGAACAGTATAAGCAGCAGGAGGAAAACACAGGGCGTACTCAGGAAACAGTGACTAATCCAGTTTGGCTGGAGATTAGGGTACATAACAGGGAGCAGAATCATTGATGCTCAGAGCTGGAAAGGACCCAGAGGGTCATAGAGTCCTAGCTCCCACCCCCTCATAGGAATCCCCTCTAGAATAACTCTTTGTAAACAATTCCAGTAGTGGAGAAATTCTGAGGCATCCCTTTCTAATCTGGGACAGCTAGGATGATGATGGATTTTGCTTAAGTGGAGCTGATGTTTGACCCCTTCTAATTTCCACCCTTTGCTCCTCATTCTGCTCTTTGGGGCCAAACAGGATTTTAAAAACGAGGTCATTCATGTAATAACCATTCGGAGATCCAAACGCTGGACTTGGGAGTCAGGAAAACCAAGGTTCAAATCCCAACTTGGATATATCCTAGCCATGCGAGTTAAGTCCCTTAACCTCTGTGGGCCCCAGTTATCACATCCATAAGTTGAGGGGGCCGGATTCAGTGAACTCTAAAGTTAAAGTGCTTAGATTCAGAGAGATGCCTAGAAAGCATTAATGTTTGAGAGTGGTCCGTACCCAAAGGCTATGTCAATATCCAAGGAGTTCCCAATAGGGGTGCCTGAGTGAGCTCTCTGCCTACTGCCTGGCCCTAAATTTATGATCTTTGAGCCCCTGCCCATATGACCTAATTTCCAGCAGTCTTCTCATCCCAGTTGCCTTCCTCTGGACAAATACATTCCAGCTGGCCCTTTTTAGTATGGTTGGGTCTGGCCCATGCTGGGTACAGATGGGGTACCATCAGAACAGGAGACAGTGCCCCAAATGTGATGTGTACCTCTAATCAGAGGTAATTACAAGCTGGATACAATATTGTGCAACATATCTGAGGCATTTGGGCAGAACTGGACAGAGTGTTCCATATACAGCCTGGCCTTGAACTATAGAAAAGAGAAGATTTCTAAAGTATCAGGATTTTACTAATCTCTCTAACCTCCCCTCTGTCCCCTTTTCCCTGCTAGCCAACTGAGGTCTTTTTCTATGCTCAGAGAATGTTGTACGTATGTAGGATAAAGGTGGGGGTATATGTTGGGCAGCTAGGTGGCACAGTGGATAGAGGACTGGACCTGGAATCAAGAAATCTCATCTTTCTGAGTTTAAATCCAGGCTGAGACACTTACTGGCTGTGTGACCCTGGGCAAGACACTTAATGCTGTTTGCCTCAGTTTTCTCATCTGTAAAATGAACTAGAGAAGGAAATGGCAAACCACTGCAGAATCTCTGCCAAGAAAACCCCTAAAAGGGCCAGGAAGAGTCAGAAATGAATGAAAAGTGACTAAACAATAACAAAATACCCAGTCCCAGTGTTTATGCGTGTGTTCATATGTAATCACTAGAAGGGACAAAGAGAAATATGTGGGGAAGAGATAAGGGACGAAACACAGCCCAGGAGAACACTAGATAGTGTAGGCTGGCACGGTGCCCTGCCTCCCCTGCCCTCTCTGCTTTCTAATGGGGGTGGGAGAGCAACAAAGGCCACAGTGATGGGAGCTGACCTTGTCCTTCTTTCACTCAGGTATGTGGTCTTGCCCTATCCTGTCTGTTTGGAGCCTGGGGTTTCCTATACTCTTCTGCTGGAGCTGACTCGGGCCGGAGGAGATGCTCGCCCTGGAGCACCCACTCCCACCTTGCTCCTTGACTCTGTGAGTTCCTAGGGGAAAGGAAAAGGGAAAAGCTGAGTTTTGACAGTGCCCTAGGGTTGTCCATACCCAAGCAGGGTGGCCTGACTGAGTTCTCTCTGCCCACCCTCAGCTGGTGCTATTGCCCCGATGGTCATCCCTGGAGATGTTTAGCGCAGGGGATGCCGGGGCCCTAGAACGACGGGCAACCTTTGAACGCTACCGCTGCCATGAGGAGGGCCTGATGCCCGCCAAGAGCCCCCCATCAGAGGCCTGTGCTCCTCTCCTCCGAAGTCTGGCTGCGCTGCTCCACAACGGGGCCCTGGGTGAGTGGTTGCCCTGCTCAGAGCACAGGAGAAGAGGAGGGAGGTTGGGGCCCTGCCTGCCACATAGCCTATATGACATCATTTTCCTCATTTTTCTTCAGCCTGCCAGTGTGACCCCCAGGGCTCCCTGAGCTCTGAGTGCCAGCCCCACGGTGGACAGTGCCCATGCAAGGCCAACGTGGCTGGGAGACGCTGTGACCATTGTGCTCCAGGAACCTTTGGCTTTGGCCCTTCAGGCTGCAGGGGTACTTCCCTCCCTCTCCCCACTTCCCCGCTGCTCTCACCTCTGTGGTCTTCTCCACTCTCATCTCCCTCCTCACTGCCCCCTCCCTAAAAAAGAGTCCTGATCTTGGACCCCAGAGTCAAGTCCTGCCTGGCTGGGAAACCTAGCTAAGTGGCTGGGGCAAAAGCCTCGGCCTCTCAGAGCCTTAATTTCCTCATCTATAAAACAGATCTAACGATGCTTGCCACTGAGGAAAGCACATCGTGATCCTCAAACTGCTAGAGAAATGGCAGTCTTAGCTAGGGGGCACCACAGGGCATGGACTCAGGAAGATCCAAGCCACACACTGAATTGTTGTGTCCTTGGTCTCATTTTCCTCATTTGTAAAATCCTAATTTTATATATTCCAGGGGGCAGCTGGGTGGCTCAGTGGATAGAGGGGCAGACCTGGAGATGGGAGGCTAAATCTGGACTCGGAAACTTCCTAACTGGGTGGTCCTGGGCAAGTCACTTACCCTCCCCACCCCACCCCTCTTTCCTGGAACTGATACTTAGTATGGATTCTAAGACAGAAGGAAAGTGTTTAAAAAAAATGTCCCTTCCCAAGCTCGCTCCAAGAGCTGCCTCAGTTTCCATCCCTGTCTCCCCAGCCTGCCAATGTAGCCCTGATGGCAGCTTCAGCAGTCTGTGTCACGAGGCCAGCGGGCAATGCCCCTGCCGGCCTGGAGCTTTTGGGCTACGCTGTGATCGGTGCCAGCCTGGGCAGTGGGGCTTCCCCAGCTGCCGCCCCTGTCACTGCAATGGGCACTCGGATGAGTGTGATCCTCGCACGGGGGCCTGCCAGAGATGCCGGGACCACACAGCAGGAGACAACTGTGAGAGGTACCAACTGGGGCCCAAAAGGAGGGAGAGAGAGAGGGTTTGGTCCTAAAGCCAAGCATTTTCCTTGTCCTTTGTCTCTAGGTGTACGGCTGGCTTCTATGGAAACCCGGTGCTGGCATCCGGTGGCCACTGCCGGCCTTGCCCTTGTCCTGAGGGCCCAGGGGGCCAGCGCCACTTTGCCACCTCCTGCCATCAGGACAGGCACTCCCAGCAGGTGGTCTGCCACTGCCAGCCTGGGTACACTGGTGAGCAGGGGGAGGGGGAAGAGGGGAGGCCTGAGGTGAGTGGTTGGGGCCTGGAGGGGGCTGATCACTCAGCCTGTGGTCAGCTGGGACCCATGGTCACTCAGCAAGTATTTATTAAGTCTTGGGCCAGGCTCTGGGCCAATTCCAAGTTACTTAGTCTAAGAGGGGTTCCATTTTCTCTGCTGTAGAATGAAGGAATTGAACTAGAGGTTCTCTGAACCCAGTTTCAGGTCTTATATTATAGTTTATTTTTTTTAGTTTTCTATTTTATTTTATCATTTTATGTTCTTTTAAAAATATTTTCCCCTGGTTACATGATTCATGTTGTCTCCCTTCCCCCTCTCATATTTTATTTCTAAGGCCCCTTAGATACTGATAACTCTTTTTTGCAATTTGATCCTTCTTTCCTGCCCTAAGAGTTTATTTAGGGCACTCCTGCGAGGGCCTGAGCCTCTCGGTGAATTCTGGGTGGGTTGGTTGTCACCCGTGTTGTCCGGCAGGCCCACGCTGTGAAGAGTGTGCCCCCGGACACTTTGGGGACCCCCAGAGGCCAGGAGGCCGATGCCAACCGTGTGAATGCAGCAACAACATTGACCCCATGGACCCTGAGGCCTGCGACCGTCGAAGCGGACAGTGTTTACGATGTCTACATCACTCCGAGGGGCCTCGATGTGCCCACTGTCGCCCTGGGTACTATGGGCAGGCCGCCCACCAGAGCTGCCGAAGTGAGTGTGGGCCTAGTCGGCCAGGCAGGGAAGAGAGTAGAATGGAGCTTTGGGAAGGATGGCCTTGTCCCTACCCCTATCAGGGGAAGACTTGATACCCGCTTTAAGGAAGACTCTGTTCTGAGGTAGGGGAAATGGGAACCCTGATTTCTAGAGGGAAGATGTAGCCCTTGCTATCAAAAGTGCTCTGCCCATAGGGGCAGCTGGGTAGCTCAATGCACAGAGAGCCAGTTTTAGAGATGGAAGGCCCTGGGTTCAAATCTGGCTTCAGACACTTCCTGGCTATGTGACCCTGGGCAAGTCATTTAATCCCCATTGCCAGGCCCTTACTGCTCTTCTGCCTTATAACCAATAGAGTATTAATTCTAAGATGGAAGGGAAGGGTTTTTAAAAAAAGAGAGTGTTCTGCCTGACTCAGTGCCTTCTCTGGCCATAACCTGGGCTCCTGGTTGGCAGGGTGCACCTGTAACTTTCTGGGCACAGAACGCAGTCAGTGCCCTTCTCAAGACAAATGCCGTTGTGACCCAGGCAGTGGGCAGTGCCCGTGCCTGCCCAACATTCAGGGACATAGCTGTGACCGTTGTGCCCCCAATTTCTGGAACCTGGCCAGCGGACGAGGCTGCCAGCCCTGTTCCTGCCACCCTAGCCATGCTACCAGTCCTTCCTGCAATGAGGTTTGTGCCCCCCCCCCCCAAAGTGGTCTTCTTCCCCTTCCCTCACCCTCAGGGCCCTTTCCTGAACCTGCTCCTTTAGCCTCAAGGGTTCATGGCCTCCCATTGTGCACTGGGGAGGGGGGGTCATCACTTCTTGAGCAACTTGGTGGATTCTTCTGACCTGGGGAGGGGTGTTGGGAGGTGGTGCTTCTCCTCGAGGGAAGGAGTTATGCCAGAACTGCAATAAGTGGCATCTCCTCACAGTTCACAGGGCAGTGCCATTGCCGAGCAGGCTTCGGAGGCCGCACATGCACCGAGTGCCAGGAGAATCACTGGGGAGATCCTGGCTTGCAGTGTCGGGGTGAGCAGATGACAGCTGGGGGATGGCAAAGGAAGAAGGGGGAGGAAAAGCATCATGATTTGGGGGTTGAGGGAAGCACAGAGTAGAACCTGGAGATAGGATATGCAAGGTAAGGGCCAATGGAAGATGCCCGTGAAGAGGGACGACTGTCTTGATCTTGTCTCTTTCCTCCTCTCCCAGCCTGTGATTGTGACCCGAGAGGCATCGAGACCCCTCAGTGCCACCATGCCACGGGACACTGTGTCTGTAGGCCAGGGGTGGCTGGCGTGCGTTGTGACCAGTGTGCCCGAGGCTTTTCTGGTGTTTTCCCTGCATGCCAGCCATGCCATGCCTGCTTTGGGGACTGGGACCGGATTGTGCAAGGCTTAGCCTCCCGCACGCGGGCACTTGAACAACGATCTCGGGAATTACACCAGCTGGGGGCCCTGGGGGCCTTTGAGAAGAACTTCCGCCTTCTGGGAGAGAAGTTGGGCACCGTGCAGGGCATTGTGAATGCCCGAAATGCCACAGCTGCTGCCACATTGCAGCTTATGGCCACCACAGAGGACCTGAGGTGCGAGCACTTGAACTGGGTAGCCTCATTCCATCCCTCAATCCCTGGCTTTGTATTCATGGAGCCCTTGTGTGAGACTGAAGACAGAGTGCTTGCCCTTGGGGATTCCCTCTTCCCCAGGGATGGAAGAGGCCAGGGCCATATTTCTTCCTTTATCTCTGACCCAGGCATGACATTGAGGAAGCCACAGGGCAGCTGACCAGACTGGAGGGAGAGCTGACAGATGCCCAGGATGAGAATTTCAATGCCAACCATGCCCTGAGTGGATTGGAGCGGGATGGACGAGCTCTCAATCTTACACTGAGACAGCTGGGGCAGCATCTGGATGTGCTGAAACACTCCAACTTTCTGGGTTAGTTCAGGGTGCGAGGGAAAAAGGGCAGTGTGGGCAGGGTAGGGAGTATGGGTCCTAAAACCACAGGGCTGCAGAGGACCTCAAAGGCCATCCAGTCCAATCCTCTCACTGAATAGATGAGGAAACTGAGGCTCAAGGAAGTAAAGAGGCTGGCTTTTAGTGGCCAGATGTGAATCCAGGTGTGTCCTCTGACCCCAAACCCAGGCTCGTTTCACTGTTTCCAAATAATACTTGAAGTTAAAGGACACACCCGGACTGTAATTTGATCTGTTTTACTTTCTCCTGTATGACTGAGGACACATCTTTTTGGCTTGTTTCCTCATCCGTAAAGTGATGGAGTCAGACCAGATTTAAGGTACCTTCTAGGTCTGCATCCTATGGTCCTTTGGTCCTCCGAAGATGGAAGGCAGGAAGGCAGGGATGAGTGGGGAGAGGCAAAGGTGAGACATAGACTGGGCTGGAGGCCAGAGAATGGGAATCTCAGAGGCCTGATTACTCTGGCCCTTTTGCCTTACTCTCAGGGGCCTATGACAGTATCCGTCAGTCCCATGCCCAGTCATCAGAGGCTGAATACCATGCGAACCGTTCAGCCTTGGCCATCCCCAGCCCTGTGAGTGACTCAGCAGCCACACGACGCCGAGCAGAGAGCTTGATGGGCAGCCAGAGAGACAACTTTGACCGGAGGAATGTGGCTAATCGTAGGGCTCTGGGTGAACTCGCAGCCAGGGCCAACACCCTTAGCCTGACAGGCATCAACGAGCTGGTGAGCTGGGCACAGACCTAATGTGGGTTGGAGAGCTCCATCTGGAGCCAACCCGAGGCAGGGTGTAGGTTTGTTGTGGGGCCAGCTAATCCCTTCTGGGCACTGTGTTCATAAGTCCTCCTCTCCTATTTGTGGAAGAATAATAGCACCTTAGATTTGATTTTATGGGCCATGTGACTAGGCTTTTCCCATTCTTTCAAACTTAAATATTTATTAAGCACCTACCATGTGCTAGATGCTGGGGATACAAAGATAGAAACAAAGCATTTCTTCTCTTGGGCAACATGGCAGGGAGAATTGAGAAATCAACTCATGCTCTGGTCACTTTCATCAGCAAAAGTCATCAAGGAGATGAGGATGCTTTAGGTAGACCTGGGGGGTCCTTTTGGGTGGTCCCTAGTTCTGAGCTTCTCTGATTCTGCTTCAGGGCTGTAATCCAGGAGGTAAATCCGCCTTGCCAAAAAAGTCTGCCTGGAGAGCCCCAACACCTCCCAGACATCTGATATAGAACAAAGAGAGATGTCTTCTTTCATAGGCAAGGGTGGCAAGAAGCAAGGTTAAATAGGTTCATGGTTCCTAACTTTTTTTTTAATAATCGTGATAAAGTTTCTTTGGCAATTTTTCTTTGTCTTTTTCAAGGGTCTCCAGTCTTACCTTAAAAAAATCTGATTTCAAATTCTAAAATAGATTACTTCTTTTTTATTTACATACATTTTAATCAATATCTATTAAAATAAATTTCCCCCTGAATCCTTTAGAACCATCCCCAGAGAAACATTGCTTATATCAAATCTTTTTTTTAAAACCCTTACCTTTTGTCTTAGTATTGATTCTAAGACAGAAAAGTGGCAAAGTTCTAGGAATTTGGAGTGAAGTGACTTGCTGAGGGTCACACAGCTAGGTCTGAAGACAGGACCTCCTAACTCCAGGTCCAGTGCTCTATGTGCTACCTCACTAGTCCACAAATAACCTTGTTGTTGTTGTTGTTGTTATTTGTTTACCAATTACATATAATAACAAATTTCCACATACATTTTCTAAAGTTATATGATCCAACTTGACTCCCTTCCTCCCTTCCCTCCCCACTCCCCAAACTGGCAGGCAATTTGATCTATATTATACATACATTATCATGCAAAACATATTTCCATATTATTAATTTTTATAAGTGACTAATCATATAAAACCAAAACCCCAAGACAAAAAACTCAGATAAGCAAATGATAAATCGTAAGCTTTCATCTCCATTCTCACTCCCAACAATTCTTTCTCTGGAGGTGCATTCTCACAAATAATCTTTTATTTTATTTTACTTTTTAAATTTTTGTTAAAATTTATTTGTTTAGACTATTTTTTCATGCTTACATGATTCATGATCTTTCCCTCTTCTCTTCCCTTCCCCATCCCAAAACTGACAAGCAATTCCACTGGTTTATATATGTATCATTGTTCAAAACCTATTTCCATATTATTCATAACAAATACTCTTTTAAAGGAAAAAAGAAAAAGAAAAAAGTACCAAAACTAACTAATAACATTGAAAAAAATCTGAAAATATATGTAATGTTCCACACTTGTGGACTTTCCTAACTTCTGTTAAAGAGTAAGGGGAAGCAACAAGAGATTATGCTGCCTTCCTTTCTGAATGTTTGAAAAAAAGATACAATAATAGCCATGAACATTTAAAATTTTTTATTGATTTATCTTTATGAATATTAAATATTCCCACTGTTTCCCCAAGTTGAACAACTGGGGGGAAGAAAAGAAAAGGAAAAAAAGCCTCATAACAAATTTGCTTTGTCCAGCCAAAGCAATTTCCACATTGGCTATGTCCAAAAATGCAAGTCTTATTCTACATTTAAGATCCTCACCTCTCTTTTGGCAGTTATTCACATTTTTATAGTGCTATTAAGTCTTATCAAATAATAATAATAACAGCATTTATATAACACTTTAAGACTTGTTCAATGCATTACAAATGATGTGCTTAGATCTTGATTAGACATGGAAGAAATCAGATTCATTCATCTACTGCATTCGGAGCCATCACCAGTTATCTTGACTTTTGTCTTACTACTGGACTTTCATGATTCTGGAAGAGATTGAGGCTGATGACTCACATAACTCTGCCTCACTTAAATCCAATTTATATGCAAGTCAGAAGACATCACCAGTGAGGTTATTTTGATACTTTTTCAGTATGAAAGATAACAATCACCAAGTTATCTCATTTGCTCTTCAGAACAACCCTGGGAAATGGGTGCTATTATTACTCCCAATTTACAGATGAGGAAACTGAATCAGACAGGGGTTGGGTGACTTGCCCAAGGTCACATAGCTAGTAACTATCTGAGGCCACATTTGAACTTGGATCTTCTTGACTCCGGGCCTTGAGTTTTATTTGCTGAGCAACCTAGCTCCCAAATATTAAAGCTAAAGCAACTGAGACTCAGTGAGAATAAGGGATTTGACCAAAGTAGGTATTAGATTCAGGACTTGAACCCAGGTCTTTGGACTTCAAATCCTAAATTATATAGTGATTTTCTCAGAAGGGGTCTTTACAGTAAGATTGGATCTTGGTCAGGATTAATCAATCAGTCAAACACTATATGCCAGGCACTTTGCTAAGTCCTGGTCATAAAAGAGCTCATTCCAATGAGGAAGATAACATAAATCATACAACAGTAAGTAAATGAAAGGTACCTTAGAGATGATGGCCCAAGCAGCTGGAGGAAGCAGGAGGAAAAAAACCTGACCTGAGTTTTATTTTTTTTTTCAACCCTTACCTTCTGTCTTAGAATCAAGTACTGTGTATTGGTTCCAAGGGAGAAGAGAGGTAAGGGCTAGGCAATGGGGGTCAAGTGACTTGCCCAGGGTCACGCAGCTAGGACATGTCTGAGGCTCAAATCTATTTGAATCCAGGACCTCCTGTCTCTAGGCCTGGCTCTCAATCCACTGAGCCTCCTCACTGCCAGGGATTCTGAGAGTCAGAGGTTGGGACAGCAGTCTAAGAGAGGCCCAGAAATATTGAGGTATCGGGGGTGGCAGTCAGTCTTCCAGAATGGCAGGATTTTAAAGTTCTCAGAGAGGGAAGGAAAATGTGAGATGATTGGAGGTAACAGAGAATCACTGAAGGTTTGAGCAGGGGCTGTTATAGTTGGATTTCTAAGTCCCTAACTCCACTGTGGGTAATCCTAGGCCTACCCATTTTGAGTGGTGTTCACCTTAGTCAGCCAGGCCGCCTAAGGAAAGGTATAATTAATGTGTACCCTGACTGCCTGTGCCATGCCAGGTATGCGGGGCCCCTGGGGATGCTCCCTGTGCCACAAGCCCCTGTGGCGGGGCTGGCTGCAGGGATGAAGACGGACAACGCCGCTGCGGGGGCCTGAACTGCCAGGGAGCAGCGGCCACAGCAGACAACGCGCTGGGCCGGGCCCGTCACACACAGGAGGAATTGCGGAGGACGCTTGGAGATGCAGATGGACTTGTGGGCAAGGTAGGCACCAGATCCAGGAGGAGACGGGGTGGGCATCGGAAAGGATCCCAATGGAAAGGACTAAGCTTACATCTTGCCTTTAGGTGGCAGAAGCAAGGCTGCAAGCGGGTATGGCTCGGCAGCGGGCTCAGGCGGCCCTGGAAAAGGCCAACGAGACTCGTGGCCGAGTGGAGCGGGCAAACCAGGAACTTCGAGAACTAATCCAAAATGTCAAGGACTTCCTGAGTCGTGAGTGTGGGGCCCAGCCGGCTAAGGGAGAGGGCAGGTTGAGCCGGTGGTGATGGGTCTGAGCTGGCGTCTGTGTTTCTGTAGAAGAAGGAGCTGACCCTGGCAGCATTGAGGCCGTGGCCACCCATGTCCTGGAGCTGTCCATCCCAGCATCACCTGCTCAGATCCACCATCTGGCAGGGGAAATTGCTGAGCGAGTACGGAGCCTCGGGGATGTGGACACCATTCTGCAGCGCACTGCAGGTGATGTGCGCCAGGCTGAGCAGCTTCTGCAGGATGCCCAGCGGGCCCGGTGAGCTGAGGTCCTTGCCCAGGGCCTGGTCAATAGTAACCCCTGACCTCTGACTTTAAGCCCTCAACACGCCAATGGTTCAGTTCAGCTCCCATGAAAGCTTCTGGTTCTTAATAATGATACCTATAGAACACAGCCAACCTCTACCTTTGATCCCACCAAAAAATAGCAACACCCAGAAATCCCAGTCAGCTTCTGTCCTTCGACCCTAACACATCTAGAAGAATTGTCCCTGATCATGACACAAGCGTGATTCTGGGAGGCACAATCAACCCCAACCATGCCCTCTGACCATCAAGCGGAATCAGTACACTCAGCGGACATAGTGAGCCCCACTCTAATACACCATCGTGATATCCTCAGCGCCTTGTGGCATCCCAGCCTCTAGCCCTTTGACACCAATGCCAGAATAGAAAAAGCAAGCGAGTTTGGAGACAGAGGACTAGGGTTTGAAGACTGGCTTTATTATTTACTAACTAAGTCATATTGGACGAGTAATTTAATTTCTCTAGGCCTTGGGTTGCCTCAGTTGTCAAATGAGAGGGCTAATGTCCTTTCCAGATCTAAATCCTAGCACTCTATATAAAGTCAAGGTCAACTCCAACCTCTGACCCACAACATGCAATCATGACATTCAGAAGGCACATGTCCCTTTATGATGCTCTGAGGAGCTCAGCCCTCTGACTCCCAATCTCCCTCTTTGACACCTCAACTCTCTAACTCCTCTGTGCAGGACACGTGCTCAGGGTGAGAAGCAGAAGGCAGAGATGGTGCAGGATGCGCTTGAAGAAGCCAGACGGGCGCAGGGTGCAGCCAAAGGCGCTATCCGTGGGGCGGCAGCTGACACAGAGGGCACTGAGCAGACATTGGGCAGGGTGAGCCCCCATCAGGCTTACTGTCCAGGGTGCTCAGGCCATAAGAAAATAGATTTAGGGCAGCAAGGGGCTTTAGAAGTCATCTAGTCCCATACCTTCATTTTGTGGTTGAGGAAAACTGACACCCAGGAATATTAAGTGACTGGCAACCTAGGCCATTCAGGATATAAACCCAGGTCTTCTGACTCCTGTTCTAGCTTTTTGTCATCAAATCATGGTGCTTCACCACTGCTTCTTGGACTCCAGGGAAAAGCTGAAGCAAGGATAAAAAGAAAACAATTCTTAATCTTCAGGAACTTAAGGTCCATAAGGGGGAAACCCCACATATGTAAGGAGGAAATATAGAAGCTATCCAAGAATAATACCAAATACTCTAGGGGAAGAGAGCCCTATGTCACACCTGGAGGGATTAGGAGGGCTTTATGGAGGTGGTGACATTTGAACTGAGCTTTGGAGGAAACAAGGGTTTCAAAGAGATGAGGAAGGAATGTGTTTCAGGAATGGGATATTGTCTATGCAAAGACACAGAGACGGGAGATGGAGGGTCCTGTGTGAGAAATGGCAGGAAGGCCCCTTTGGCTCTGGGGGAATAATGGATAATAAGGCTGGAAAGGTAGGTTGGAGCCAGGTTGCAAATAGTTTTAAATGCCAAAGGGGGCTGTTAGGTGACTCAGGGGATTGAGAGCCAGGCCTAGAGAGAGGATATCCTGGGTTTGGATCTGGCCTTAGACACTTCCTAGCTGTGTAACCCTGGACAAGTCTGCCTTGGAACCAATACATAGGTTTGATTCTAAGACTGAAGGTAAGGGTTTAAAAAAAATGCCAAAGAAAGAAGTTTCTTGAAGATAGGTACCTTAAGAAAATTACCTTAGAACTTGAATGGAGGACTGAGGACAGATACTTGGAGCAGGGAGACTAAATGGAGGCTACTTGGGTCTGGGGCTCAGAACCTGGGGGGTTCTGTAGTCTGAGAATGCCAGGAAAGCAGTTTGTACTAAGGACAGTTGGGTCCTCCTCAGGTTCGGGAGAAGACAGCTGGAGCAGAGCAGGACCTGACTATGGCAGCTGAGCGGACCCAGCGGCTGGATGCTCAGCTAGATGCTTTGAAGTTGAAGAGAGCTGGAAACAGCCTAGAAGCCACAAGGGCTGAAGAAACAGCGAACAGTGCTCAGGGCCGGGCCCAGGAGGCTGAGAAGGTACAGGCGACAGGAGGAATATGAGGCATTGCCATGGTTATCTGGATGCAGAGGCTTGCCCTGGGAAACATGAGGATGTGGTTGTGAGGAGGGGGTGACTGGAGGCAGATGGGATCAGCAGGGGAGGGCTCTTGGAGCAAGGTTGTAAGATATGGCCCTGATAACCCTGGGATTCTCACTTTCTCTTCCTGGGCAGCTGCTGAAGGGCCAGCTAGGTGACCGGTACCAAACAGTGAGGGAACTTGCTGATCGGAAGGCTCAGGGTGTCCTACAGGCTAAAGAGAGGGCCGAGAAGCTACGGGATGAGGCCCGGGGACTGCTACAGGATGCTCAAGACAAACTCAGGAGGATGTATGGTGAGGCCAGAGGGAAAGTGGGGGGGAGCAGGGAAGATGCATTTCAAGCCCTCAGAGAGCCCCTCTGGAAAAGCATGGAGTCAGAGAGGGTACAAATACCTGGTTGGACACAGCTAAATATTCAAGGATAGAGAAGGATGTGAGAAAGACTCCCAGTGACTAGAGATAAAATAGGCATAACCTGGAAAGTCCTGCTAGTGATTGGGTGCTGGTATTGTTTTATGAGATACATAAACTTTGGTGCTAGGAGGGGCTGAGACCAATGGGATGAGCAATAAATTATGTCCAGAGAGTTATGGGAAAGACCAGAACTAAGCCAGGGATTTTCAATGTGTGTTTGCCCTCAGAGCTGGAAGGCACATATGAAGTGAATGAGCGAGCCCTGGAGGACAAAGCAGCTCAGTTGGATGGCCTGGAGGCCAAAATGAAAGGTGTCCTTCAGTCTATCAACCAGCAGATTCAGATCTACAACACGTGTCAGTGACTCCTCCCACTTCCCCTTTCCCTGGGCTGCCCTAGTAGCACCCCATGGATAGATGGGTGCACATTCATTGCACCAGTATCTCCTGCCTGGGGTTATGCTCAAGGGGCTAGACAATTAGGGTTTGGGGAGTAGGTGGTGAGGGTGGGGGTGGAGGGGAGTGCTCTCTCTCTCTCTCAAACTTTCCTGGGCCATTGAATAAATCTGAAGTTGTGATGCTGATTCAGGACATGAGTGTATGTTCCAGAGGGGGATGGAGGAAGGTATGGGTGGATATGAGACCTTGATGATTTTTATTAAAGTTTCAGTTCAATCCTTTTGTTTTCATATCACAGTCAGTTCTGGGTGTATTCCCCTGCTCTCTTGATGACTTTCCTATCTAAAGAAAAACACCTAGGACAGCTAAGTGGCTTAGTGGATAGAGAGCCTGACTCAGAGGTGGGAGGTCCTGGGTTCAAATTTGACCTCAGACAACTTCCTAGCTGTGTGGCCCTGGGCAAGTCATTTAATCCCAAATGCCTAGCCTTTATCACTCTTCTGCTTTGGAACTGACAGTATCAACTCTAAAACAGATTAAAAAGGATTAAAAAAAAAAAAGAAAAACAATTGAGCATTAAAACCACTCTAGCTAGATGAGCCATGTTCAGCACTCATGGTCTCTCACCACTCCAGGGAAAGGAAGGAGGCCAGTTATTGGTCCATCCTTTCTTCCAGGACAAGATGGTACTCATTACAGTCAAATAGGGCTTGGTTCTATTTTTTTTTAAACCCTTATCTTCCATCTTGGAATCAATATTATATATTGGTTCCAAGGCAGAAGAGTGGTAAGGGCTAGGCAATGGAGGGGGTCAAGTGACTTGCCCAGGGTCACACAGCTGAGAAGTGTCTGAGGTCAGATTTTTTTTAACATTATTTTATTTGATCATTTTCAAACATTATTCATTAGAAACAAAGATCACCTTTTTTTCCTCCCCCCTCCCCCCACCCATCCCATTGGGGATGTGTAATTCCTTTGGGTGTCACATGCATCTGAGGCCAGATTTGAACCTAAGATCTCCCATCTCTAGGTCTGTCTCTCAATCCACTGAGCCACTGGCTCTCAATCCACTGAGCCACCCAGATGCCCCCCTTGGTTCTATTTTGTTGTTCCTTCTGCTTACCTTTCTGTGGTTTATACTGTTTTCCTGGTTCCTTTCTTTCCTCCAGTCCTTACCGGTTTCTCTTTTATTCCTTATACTTTGTTTTTTTGCTTAAAATTTTTTTAAAAAGCCCTTACTTTTTGTTTTAGAATTGATACTGAGTATCAATTCTCCCAAGGCAGAAAAGCAATAAGGGCTAGGCAAAAGGAATTAAGTGATTTGCCCAGGGTCACACAGCTAGGAAGTATCTGAGGTCAAATTTGAATCCAGGGCCTCTCCATCTCTAAGTCTGGTTCTCTATCTGCTGGACCACCTAGTTGCCTTCCATTCTTCCAGTTTCTTACTGCACTGAAAATCCAGTTTCATTCCTAGATTACAATTTGTTTAGTGTTCCCCAATCACTGGGTACTCCTCTTAGTTCTACCTTTCTGTTACCTCAGAAAGAGTTGCTTTGAATATTTTAACATAGACCTTTTTTTGCCCTTACTAACCTATTACCAGCAAAGCAAGTTTCCAAGATAACCACAAGGGATTGTGGTTCATCATCATGATGAAAATGCTCTCCACAGCTACAACTAAAGAAGGAACTTTTGGGATTTAAATACAGCTCAAAACATGCCATCTTCCACTATATTTCCTTCATGAGATTTTTATTGCATGTGTGATATGTCTTCTATCATGACATGGGCAGTATGGAAATGTTTTACATAAAAGTACAGGTATAACCTATTATCAGACGTTTATTCAAGGTGCTTCAAGGAGAGAGATAGGAGGAAGAAAATCTGAATTTTAAAGTGTCAAAAAAAATTTGTTAAAAATTGTCTATTTAAAAACAAAAACAAAAACCAACAAACAAAAACAAAAACTTCCTGTCCTCAAGGTATAGGATCAGTAGAAGAGAATCTCTGGAACAATAATCGGTCCACACGCAGTAAAGAAGTATCCTGGATGAATAGGTGGGAGAGTAGGCACATGTGAGCTGAAATGTTTTTCATATACTTCTAGATCGTTAGCCATCCCGCAGCTCCATGTATAATGTATGTGTGCAGCCCGTCTTTCTGCAGGCCCTCCAACAAATCTTATTTCTACCTGCATAGTTCCAGTGACTTGATACAATCTCTTTCAAGGGCTGTGCCCTAATCTCGTCCCTTTAAGCCTAGGATAAAAAGGCAGGTCACCTTGCTCCGGCTCGGGCGACGGGGGTGGGGTGGGGTGGGGATAGCCCTCATACATCCGCCCAGCCCGGAGGTCCGAAAAGTGCCAGATTAGATCCGAGAACCGCGAAGCTCTCCCGCATCCGCTCCGCCTCTGGGGCTTGCCGGCCACGTGACCGGTAGGCCTGCTCAGAAAACGCCCCGTCCTCGGCAAGTCACGTGACCTCTCTCGGTCGCCCCCTTCCCTTGCCCCCTTCATTCTTGTCCCGGAAGTGCGTCACCGCCTCGCTCTCTCCTCCCTCCGCCACCGCCGCCGCCGCCGCCGCCACTTCGAGTCGAAACAAAACAAGCGGCGGCCGCGGCGGCGCCGGGCGGGGGGGGGGAGGGACGGGACGAAGGAGGCGTAGAGAGCGGGGAGACCGGAAACGGAACCGACGCCGACGCCGGAACAGGAACCGAGAGCGGGTTGCCAAGGGGCCCAGAGAGCCGAGTGCAGGGCTGGCGGCGGCGGCGGCCTCGGTGAGTGAGGGAGTGAGGGAGGCCCTGCCGCCCGGGGCGGGGTAGTTGGGGCCGCCCGCGGCGTTTCGCTGCGCAGCCCTCCCGCCCGCCTGCTCCGGCCCGGCCCAAGGTCACGGAGAGCCGGCCCTGGGCCGGGAGGCCGGGAGGCCAGAGGCCAGTCTCTCAGCTGGGGGGGCGGGGCCGGCCCCTCCTCCGAGGTCCCCGCCCCTTCGGCGGCCTTACGCCGGCCGAGGGAAGGAAAGCCGGGCATCCAGAAGCGAAGGAGGAGGGGGAAGGCAGATTGACGGTGGAAGAGATTCTTCGCACTTGGTAGGCGAAGTCAGGGCCCAGAAAGACTTCCTGCTGGAGAGCCGAGGTCCGCTCGTCGCGTGCGTGGGCCCGCCCCGGCCTCCGAGGCCCTTAGTAACAATCACTAAAACACACCTAGAGGCCCCGGGGGGGAGTAGAGGGGCCAGACAGGCCTTGGTTCTGAGATCCCCTGAAGGGAGGAGTGCGGGGAGAAAGTAGAGCTACGACAGGTGGGGGCTGAGACTGACATAAAGGCCAACCCTAGGGCATGTCCTTCCACTCCCTTTCACCTCTTCAGTACTAATCATCTCCCTAGGCTGTACCCAGTCCCTCAGGTTCCCTTCTCATGCCCATTTTAGAGACCTGCGCTTATGATTTCTAGGGTTCCTTCTAAATCCTGGTAGATAATATGGGGTGGTGGAAGCTGTGAACTGCTTCCTCTGTGTGTGTTCACTTCATCCTTACCAATGAGGAGAGCAGAGTTAACAGTAGTATGTGGGAGTAGGCAGGCTCCTAGCATGGCAAGGAAGCCCTCCTGCGGATTTCTCATGGCCATAGACAGAACATTATCTGTGCACATGCAAAGCCCAATCCTGGGTATGATGAAAGAATCTGGAAGATGGGGAAGCCCCTCAGATCTCCAAATCCAACAGGTGAAGTTAGTATGGGCACAGATCTGTGACAAAAAATGATACAAAGCCAGCTATGTTAGAGGTAATCCTATGATTAAGGATCTGGTGGAATCTGGAAGAAAAAAGGCATTGAGTATTGTAATTAGGTAAGAGGAGAGATCTGCAAAAGGTGAGTATGGATGGGGCATCTAGGTGACTGTAAATAGAGCGCCTGGGTTCAAATGTGACCTTAGATACTTCTTAGCTAGGTGACCCCTGGAAGTCACTTAATCCTGATTACCCTTACCTTTCTTCTGCCTTGGAACTGATACTATTGATTCTAAGACAGAAGGTAAGGGTTAAAGAAAAAAGATGAGTCTCGGGGAGCACTGATAGATGGTAAGAATACTACAATTATATGGTTTGTAAAGTAAGCAAGTAAACTACCATGAAGGCAAGGGACTTTCTGGATCAGTGATTGTTTTTTGTTTGATAAACACAAAAAATAGACAGTAAGCATTTATGAAATGGTTATTATGTGTCAAATGCTGGCACTAAGCCCTGGAGATTGACAAGAAAAGCAAAAACATTGTTCTTGCTCTCAAGGACTTCATGTTCTATTGTGGGAGACATGTAAGTGACTTTATATGTACATACAGAGTAGATAGTCTCTGAGGAAAGGGCCTGAAGGAAGCAGAGGAGGAGGGTCAGGAAAAAAACCTCTTCCAGAAGGTAGGATTTGAACTGAGTAAGCCAAATGGCAGCAGAGGATTCTAGTCATGGGGGATAGCCAGTACATTAGGCCTACCTACAGGTTACAGGCCCTTTCTTTCCTGTACATTAGAATCAGAACCATTAGAAGATAAGCACTTTGAGGGTGGGGACTGTTTTATTTTTATATTTGTATCCCCAGAGCCCAGTACAATGCCTGGCACATAATAAGTGCTTAATAAATGCTGTTGAAAGGATGAATGAATCAGGCAGATAAGGCTGGTCCAAGAGTGGGGAGAATGTCAGCTGTCAATGCTGAGGGTGGGAACACATGTTCTAAGGTTTCTCATGTAGTTAAACCTGTAGTAATAAATGCAGTCCCTTTTGACTCCACCCCCTCCCCCGTATATTGCATTTATGGATTGACTGCCTTGAAAAGAGGCAGTATAGAGAGAAGCTGACAGGCATGTACAGAAACTAGAACCTTTCCCTTGTGTCAGCCTTTTGTGTTGTGGTTTGAGGAGATGGAAAGAAGTACTCCAGTTCTGCTGAGTAGTGACTTTAGTCCTAATAATTGGAAGTTAGATTAGGGGGGAATGGTAGTTGGGTTTCCTGTTGTTGTTTAGACTCCTAGGACCTCGCCTGATGATTCTGTTCCCCTCTTGGCATTTGAAATGGATTATGTTAGGGGCTCTCTGATGGAGGAAAGAGTAGAAAGTGATTTGCAGGGGCTACATGGAGCTATTAAAACATGTAGTAGAGGGAAGAAGGAACAGCAAGGGCTCAGAGGTGATATATTGGACACCAAGGGAAGAAAAAGGATCTCCAAATAATAGAATCTCAAGAGTTGGAAGGAACCTCAAAAGTCATTTTGTTCTAGTTTGTGTAAGTGCTATGGACAGTGCTAGAGATGTTAGGTTAGGCAGGAGACCAGATCTGCTGGTGTCAAAGGAGAAAGTGCTAGTCTGTTCATGTGGATGCCTCTTATTTGCCTAGCCCTTACATAGTTTGCTGTGATTCTTCCTTTCTCCTGTTTCCTACCTTCCGAAGAGTATTGTAGGAAACAGGAAGGAGATTCGGAATTGGTTGTAGAAAGTGAGGTGGGGACAGTCCTGGTGCTAGTGTTTAATCTTGTTATGGGCTCTGTGTTCTGGAGTTTAGAATGGTTTTTGTGCTTAGTGTTCAGAGACATCCATTTATAGCCTAGACCCTGCTGGATGGTGTAGGGAGTGCTGTGTTTCCATTTAAGCCTATCCTGGTGCTTCCCCAGGGCCTTGAGTTAGCACCCAGGCCTCATCTCTTCTTAGCAATGGAAACTGGCCCTACCACTCCTAATGATAAAGTGGCATGTACTTTAGGTGACTAAGCAACAGAGTGAAATTGAAAAAGAATGACAGGCTCCAGGTCTTCCTGCCTTCTCCATACCCTCTTCTTTATCCCCATCATGGGCATGTGGAACACTGAAGGTGGAAGTAGAGTTCTGGCCAGAGCCTGAGAAATTTTCTGAACTGGTAGGAGGAATACCACGTGAATGTGGTCTGCTTTTGCATGGCAATCTCTCTACTAGGGAGTAAAGCCCTGGCAAAGAAAGAGGGACTGGGTAACAAACCCGAGAGCCATGGTGGCTAGATTGGGCCCAGGATGGCAGAGAATGAGAACTAATGCTTTCTTGCCTCTTTTGCCTGTTGCTCTTATAGCAGCTCTTCTTATATGTAAGGGAAGCAGAGGAAGCTGGAATCCTTTCCTTAATCAGACAGCCAAGGCACTGGCCAGTTTGAGAGCCCCAGCCAAAGAGGTCTGCAGCTGCCTTTATCATTCACTTGGCCCTCAGAATAGCCCTGCCCAAAGGCCCTACATCCAGTTCAGCTCTATAGGAATGTGTGCCCTGGGCCACCTCATTCACTTGCCACACTTGCCTTTTTATGCATGTTCTAGTCTGGAGTCAAGAGAAGAACTTGAAAAGTAACCCAATAGGAGCCAAACAATAGTTGGGATACCTCCCCACCTTGGTGCTTGTGGGGAATCCAAAAACATTTCCTTTTAATCAAGCCAGGACTTGGCAGTTAGTAGACTCCCTCTTTCCTTTCTGGTTCTCACTCCGTTCACAGGGCTTTTTCCTCTGACTTTCCCTCCTGCTGACTTTTCATGGACCCAGTAGTCATCCAGATCCTTTCTCAGTGATTATCCATCTTGTAGCTCTGTCCCTTTAAGCTGTTCCCTCTTGCTCAGAACTATAGGTGGTCATCTAGTGTGACTTATTTTTCAAATATAGAAATTGAGGTCCAGAAAGGTTTATTGACTGGCTGAAGTTTATTGGGTGGCAAAGCCAAGATTCAAACCCAGGTCTGATGATCCAAATCCAGGGTTCTTTCTGTTGGAATATAGTTAACTCAATATGACCTTCCTTCAAGTGTTGTGAAGCCCTGCACTAATAGGATTAAGATGTGCTTTTGTCAGGGCAGCTAGGTAATACAGTAGATAGAGCACTAGGTCTAGAAAGATGGGAAGATCTGGGTTCAAATATGTCCTTAGACATTTCCTAGCTGTGTGACTCTTGGCAAGTCACTTGATTTTTATTGCCTAGCTCTTACCACTATTATGCCATGGAATTGATACTAAGACAGAAGATAAGTTTTTTTTTTTTAATTATGTAGTTTTGGAATAGGAAGGCAATGGTGTCACACTCAATAGAAACCAATTCCTGCTAGAAAACGACAAATTAACATTATGTTTTGTTGTAATTTTATTTGTTAAACATTTTCCAGTTACATTTTTTATCTTTTAAATCCTTGACTTCTGTCTTCTGAGGCAGAAGAGTGGTAAGGGCTAGACAATGGGAGTTAAGTCATTTGCCTGGGGTCACACAGCTGGGAAATGTCTGAGGACAGATTTGAACCCAGGACTTCTGTCTCTAGGCCTGGCTCTCTATCTCCTGAGCCACTTTGCTGTCCCCCTCTTCCAGTTACATTTTATAGACGTTGGCACTTCTGTAATAAGATAGATAAAAATAAATAACTACAATATAAAGATGATTAAATTTCTTCCCTGGGTGCTGGATTTCTTCTCTTATTCATTCACATCCAGTTTCAGTGGTGAGTGAGGTTCTCTCCTACATACCCAAAGCCCTTACCATATATCAATACTCTTCTTACTCTCCAAAAAAACTTCTTTACCTTCTAGGACTTGGCATCGAATGACCAGGGTCCATTTTTCCTTAGGTCATTTGTTCCTCACTGGAAAGTTTGGCCACAGAGAGTCGCCAAGATAGCTGGGCCAGGAAGAAAACGTCGAACCCCTGACCCAGACTCCATCACTGACCCCGGTGGATTCTGGGTGTCAAGCAAGCGGCTCAAGATGTCCGGAGGGGCTAGTGCCACAGGCCAGCGAAGATGCCCCCAGGGGCTGGAGGATGCCACCAACAAGAAGAAGCAGAAGGATCGTGTGAACCAAGAGAGCAAGGATGGGGAGCCCAAGAGAGGTGGGAGCCAGACATGGAAAATGCTTTTATAACTCCAAAGAAGGGAGCCCCTGGGCAGCTAGTGGGTTTAAGTTGATATTCCCTTTGCCCTTCTCCATTGATTTTTTAAAAAATAAGTTATCCTCTACATAGGTGGAGCACCTCATTACTCAAAACCAAACCAACCCCCTGGCTTCATCCCATTGAGATAGAGTAATTAGCATAGAAGACTGGGAAGGGCACTAGATTTAAAGTCAGAAAATTGAGCTTAAATCTTATTTCTGTGACCATGGATCATTCATTTTTCTTCTCAGTGTCTATCTCCTTATCTGTAAAATGGGGAGAGTCCTCCCTTTGCTCATTCCTTCTAGGACTGTTCAGGGGAAAATATTGAGTAAACCTTCAAATGATATAGAAATGGGAGTAGTTAATACCAGACTCCCCTCCCCTAATGATTTTTCTACCTTGTAATGAAGTGGAGGAGGGAAGGGATTGACAATTGATCCTGAGTTGCAGGTTTTAAGGAGTTAAACAGGCTTCAGGCTTGTGTGACTTTGTATCCCCAGAAGCAGTGAGGGAAGAAGAGTAGGTATTCAGTTACGCCTGAGTCCTCCCACCCCTCAACAAATGGAAAATGGAAAGTATATTTCATTCCTGACCTCACATCCCTTGCCTTTGCTTTTTAGGGCCTGCCCTAGGGTTGAAACCATATACCCTTCAAGAGGAGCAGGAATTCAAGGAAGGTAAGTAATTGAGGGAAAGGTTTGGCTTCTCACTTGACCTGTACTCTCTGAATGTGCTCAGGGACCAGATACAAACATATGTGGATGAGAGAATTCTCTAAGTGAACATACTGCCAATGACAGTATACAGGCCATTTAAGATTTGAGGATAGGGAGCTTTTTCCTGTGTCAGGCTCAGTCAATAGCTTGCAGTAGTAGTGGATCCTGCCTGATACCTCAGGGAACTCATGGGAGCTTCTCTGGTCTTATCTCTGACAGAACTACTGCTAGATTGGAAGCAAAATGCAGATGAAGTGATTGTAAAGCTGCATGTGGGGTCAGGGCCTTTGCGGATAGAAGAAGAAGATGTGACCTTCACTGATACAGACTGTGTGGTGCAGTTACCAGGTTTGGCTCCAGGTGTGGGTGGTGGGTGTGTCTGGTTCTCTGTATATATCCCCACAATGAGCACAGAATGAGGGAGGTCTTATTCCCAAGATAGGCCACTTTTGCCCATTTGCTGCCTTCTCTTTCCCATGGACCAGTTACTCCCAAGAGCTTTAACTTCAAAATTGAGGAGGAGCTACCGAAGAGGATAGAATTAGGGAGTGGTCTGGAAGTATCAGTAGTTTCTATTGCTTGTCCCCCTTAGATGGCCGGCAGTGGAGCTGCATCTTTTATGAGGAGATCGAAAGTTCCTGCAGCAAGATTCAGGCCCGAAAGGGTGGTGTCCTACAGTTGTTATTGCATAAGAAGATTCCACTTCAGACCTGGCCTTCCCTTCTGGTGAGCCTTTTCATCCTAGGTTGTAGAGACCTTCTCTATAGGGGAGCACTGAAGAGGAGGGGTGAAGGGTCAGAACTCTGAGGGGGTCATCTAATATTGAGGTGTCTTTTGCAGAAAAAGAAGCCTGTAAGTCGGGATTTGGGACTTGGGGTCCATTGCAAAGAAAATGGACAAGAGGTGTCCCCCAGTCTTCTAGAATCTGGATCTAGCCCAGAGCTCCAAAGAGAGAAACAAGAGCCACGAAATCAGAAGCGAGCCCAGGGCCGAGGTGAAGCAGGCACAGGAACAGGTCCTGGAGCCCAAGCAGGGCCTAGTGCCAAGCGGGCAGTGCACCTCCGGGGTGTTCCTGAAGGGGAGGCCTCCAGGGGCAGCCCAGGTCCTCGAGGTGATGGCTCTCCCTCTTTAGCAGAACCCACAGTTAAGGTAAGGTGTATGGGATGAAGTAGAATGGGTCCTTTGCACTGGGAAGTGGTTGGGTTCATAGATGACTTTTTAAGTGTTGATTCATATTTTCCCATGAATAGCCTGTTTCAACAGAGCCTGAAGCATCTGTTGGGGAGCCAGAGCAATCATCCTTGATGGCCCATTGTACTCAACAGTCCAGTCAGGAGGAAAATCAAACCCCTTCTCTAGAGAATCCCCTGGAAGGGGAGAAGATGCCACCACACCAGAATGAGATGGCCTATCCAGCCCTCTCCCAGGGTAGAGAAGAGGACCAGAATGAGGAGGCAGCAGCAGCAACTTCAGAAGCTACACCTGATGGTATGGGTGAGACATGTCCTGGGGCTTGGCTGGGTGCAAATGACAATATATAGGATGTGAGGAAGAGTGATACTATAGTGGTTTTGACTTTTGCAGGGACTCATTGGTAACACTTAGCCTGGAGGGAGTTTAATTTTGACCTGGGAATGACAAGGGTAGAATTGGTGGTGACTGTGATCCTGGTTGGGCAAAGAAAATCTATGGCAAGTCTAATTATATGGGTCTTGTAAACCTCAAAATTTCTTAGACTTATAAATGTTGGAAATTTCACCATTGGGAAATTTCATACTTGAAAAATTTCCTATTGATAGTGGGTCTTGGCTATTGGAATGTGAACCCCATTGGCATGAGAGTTTCCCCCTCCTCCCTTCTTAAGATTACTTTAGGACAGAAACCTTTTGCTGAACAATGGAAAGGACTTTGACCTATGCTTAAGCATAGAACAGGAATTTCTTTGAGTCATGATTGATTTTGGAATTGATACAATGGAGATACTTGGAATCAATCTCCACCCTACTCAGTCCTAACAGGATTGAGGAAGGGCTGCAGCATAGATCAAAATTTAATTATTTGAATCTCTACCCTACTCAGGTTAACAGGATTTAGAAAGGGCTGTAGCAAAGGATCAAAGATTTAATTATTTGAAAATATGACCTTCAACAGACATGTGCAAAAAAGCCAGAGACCTCTGGGCGGTCCTGGGTTAAGCTAGAGCCTCCATTGGCACAGGGAAATTGATGGACAGTGATTGGTAGATGTGAGAACTGAGGGGAGGGAACTTGGATGGTTTCCTTAAAGAGAGAGGGGTCTGAAGACTCAGGGGGAGTGGTTGCAGTGTGCTCTGAGAAGCTTGCTCTGAAGGAAGCTGAAGGTGGGGGCTCTGAGACTGTTTCTCCATTTTGGTCACATGAGTAATAGGGACTGATCTCCTTCCTTTGCCCCAGCTATCTAAGGGCTTGGGCCTTTTGGCCCAGCCTAAACAGAAGGGGTATTTAAGCCCTATTCCCTTCTCTCCCCTTTCTCTCTACCTCTATCTCTCTATCTCTAATTCCTTTCTAACTCCTGTTTGTAATTAAAACTCCATAAAAGGTTGACTGCTGACTTGAGTTTTCATTTAGGAATTACATAGCTGAATTCCTTGGCGACCTTAAATTAATATATATCAGTCTTTTAAAGTGATTTCCTTGTCACAGTCTGCACAGAGCCTAAGCCTGAGCCTGAACCTGAACCTGAGCCAGAGCCTGAGCCCATGGTGATACTGACATTTGTGAAGAATGACTCCTATGAGAAGGGTCCAGATTCGGTGGTTGTACATGTTTATGTAAAGGAGATCTGCCGGAAGACTTCCCGAGTACTGTTTCGTGAACAGGACTTCACCTTGGTTTTCCAGACCAAGTGAGTGAGTCTGCATGGATGGTTAGAATAAGGAATGGGGTAAGGCTGAAATATGATAGAGAAATGAGAGGGACATATCCAGACTAGCTTATCTTGATGCCTTTCCAGTGATATGAACTTTCTGCGGCTGCACCCAGACTGCGGACCACATACTATCTTCCGATGGCAGGTGAAGCTCAGGTATAGTCTCATCAACCCCAGAGACCCTGTCTTTTCAGGGTGGTCTGGACTGAGGGTTGATGTATCCGGGACCCCTGATTTGGCTTTTTATGATCCAACTTTAGAGCTCATTTCTGTCTCTAGCCTAGGGATTGAGGAGCCTTTGAGAAGGGACATGGGAATGGTGATATGAGGGCTGATATTGCCTGGGGCTTGGGTGGGACTGGGCAGTTGGAGGGAGATCTGCAGACCTTATCTTTTATTTGTGGAACAGGAATATGATTCAGCCTGAACAGTGTGTGTATCACTTCACATCTTCTCGAATCGACATCTGCCTCAGGAAGCGGCAGAGTCAGCGCTGGGGGGGCCTTGAGGCCCCAGCCACACGAGGTCTGCACCCCGAGCTCCCCTCGTGTCTCCCCTTCCTGAGAGCTCCCATCATATTATTTCCTTCCCCTTCCAGAGTTGTTTTGTGTTTCTTCAGGTGCTTACCTTATGTCTTTCTCCCCCTCAACAATTCCCCTTTTCTCCAAGTTCGATTTCACTTATATCTCCATCTTGGTTCTGTCTACTATCATCCTTCCCACTTGACTTCCTCTAATCTTGTGACTACCACTGTACTATCTATCCCCCATTAAATGTCCTTCTTTTTCTCACTTTCTCTTGTCTCTTTTCATCAGTTCCTTTAATGCTATAAACCCTGCTCTTGTGTGTCAGGCAGGGTGTTCCTGGTCCTTGGGGCTATCGTGAAAGGCCTTGCTCCCCTCCCCTCCATGTGCTGCTAACCACCAGCCCCCTATTCCCCCTTTTTAAGGTGCAGTGGGTGGTGCAAAGGTTGCCATGCCGACAGGCCCAACTCCCCTGGATGCAGCCCCACCGGGTGGCTCCCCTCTGGCCAGCCAGGAAGAGACTCGAGTTGGGGAGAAGGAAAAGGTGAAGGCCCGGACTGAAGAATCAGGGCTGGATAGTGTGGCAGTCCGCACTCCACCAGAGCACGTGTCCCTGAAGCCAGAGCCCCCTCTCACATCGGTGAGCAGGGGACTGGGTTGGGATAGTGTGTGGATGGCAGCAGTGTAGCATGGATACCCTCCATACTCATCATACTGTCTACCCTTCACAGCCCAAGCCCACATGCATGGTCCCTCCCATGCCTCACAGCCCCATGAGCAGTGAGAGTGTGGAAGAGGAGGAGGAAGAAGAGAAGAAGGTATGCTTGCCTGGTTTCACAGGCCTTGTCAACTTGGGCAACACCTGCTTCATGAACAGTGTCATCCAGTCCCTGTCTAATACACGAGAACTTCGAGACTACTTCCATGGTGAGGCAGGCTAAGGAAAAGGCTGGGGTGTGGAGGCGGGGGAGGGGGGGGAAGGGGGCTATGTTTGCTCTGCCTCACACTCCTCTCATTCTTCTGCCCTGGTATTTCTAGATCGTTCATTTGAGGCAGAGATAAACTACAGCAATCCTTTAGGCACAGGTGGACGACTGGCCATTGGCTTTGCAGTGTTGTTGCGAGCACTATGGAAAGGCACCCACCATGCCTTCCAGCCTTCCAAGCTGAAGGTGAGCTCCTCCATGGTCTGTTCTTCTTTAGCCTCTTAAATCTTGCCCCCACCTCTAGCCCTATGCATTTTGCTCTAGCCTTTCTTGTAAACTTTATAGAAAAATATTCTGTTACTTTGTGTATAAAGAAAGGGCAATTATATGGCACAGTGGATAGAGTGCTTCACTTGGAGTCAGGAAGATTCCTTTTCCTGAGTTCAACTCTGGTCTCAAGACATGTAATAGCTATGTGACCCTGGACAAGTCACTTAACCCTTTTTACCTCTGTTTCCTCATCTGTAAATGAGTTGGAGAAGGAAATGGCAAACCACTTGAGTATCTTTGCCAAGAAAATCCCAAATGGAGTCTCACACACGATTTTAAAAAGCAACTGACCAACAACAAAATCATCACAAAAGAACCATGGTAGAATCTCCGCTCTCCCAGTTACTAGCTAGGTCACGTACAGCAAGTGCCTATAAACTAAAGTGCTGTATAAATGGCAGATGTTATTATTACTATTTTTTCTTTATAACTTAATTTTAACCTTGTATATTGGAAGTGAGGTGCTTATTGTTTTGTGTTAAGGCATAACAGGATGCATTACAAAGAAGACTGACTTGGAATCAGGAGAATTGGCTTTGAATCCCGGATCTGTAGCTCATTGACTAGGCAATTCATTTCCTCTGTCCGAGCCTTAGTTTCCTTATCCATAAAATGCATAGGGGTGATAACTTTTATATTGTCTCCCTCACTGGGGAGTGCTTTGTCAGAGAAGTGCTCTGTAGTTCTGAAAGTAATGTAGAAATCAAATTGCTATTTCTTCTTATAGGCCATTGTGGCAAGCAAGGCCAACCAGTTCACTGGCTATGCTCAGCATGATGCCCAGGAGTTCATGGCCTTCTTGTTGGATGGACTGCATGAGGACTTGAACCGAATCCAGAATAAACCCTATACGGAGACTGTAGATTCTGATGGACGTCCTGATGAGGTGAGGGCTACTTGCGTATTGGGAACTAAGGAATTGGATTGGGGAGTCAAGGAAGAGAATAATCTTGAGAAGCCCTATGACTAAATCCTCCTCTCTCTTTTCCCTTCAGGTGGTTGCTCAGGAGGCATGGCAACGGCACAAAATGAGGAATGACTCGTTCATTGTCGATCTGTTCCAAGGACAATACAAGTCAAAACTGGTGTGCCCTGTGTGTTCCAAGGTGGGCAGGGTCCCCCAAAGAGCCTGGAGTAGGGGATCGGGCTCAGTCTGAACAGAATTTGTCAGATACTTAAGCATTTCACTGTTGTCTGCTCTGTACTCAATCCAGTGCTCAGCTACATTATGAGGGAGGCAGAAGTAAACTTAAGTCTGAGCTCTCTTCCCCCAAGTACCCATCTTGCCCTTCTACTCAGTATTTGTCTGAATTTGAGCAAGTCTTCAGGCCTGAGTTTTCTCCTTTGTAAAATGGGAGGTATTCACCTCTTTCCAGAGGTGATAGAGACATTTTCAGTATAGCCAAAAAAGGAATATTTTTGCTTAACTTTGCATATTTGTTAGAAGGGTTTTGTTTTCCCCCATGGTAGGAGGAGGTGGGATGGATATACTTAAACCTTGTTCATTGGGAAAAAAATTTTTAAATTATAAGAGAGTAAAAAAAGTAAAATAAGAGACATAGGAGATGTTAACTAGGTGGTATCTCAGGTCCAGTGATACCAGGAGTGGGAGGTAGTCACTGTGGCTCTGTATTTAGTGCAGGCTTAATGGAGAAGACAGAAAAGACAAGCTCATAAATAAAATGTAGTATTTCAGCTAGGCAGAGAGGAAGGTATTATTAGAAGCAGAGTTGGAAGGATCCTTAAGGGTCATCTTGTCCCATTCATTGACAGCGGAAGAAATAGTTCTAGAGGTTTAGTGTCTTGCCTAAATGGGTAGTAAGTTGTGGAGTTGGAGTTCAAAGCCTAAGCCACTGACCCCAAATCTAGCCCATGGTATTTTTGGGTGGTAAGAATAGCATACAAGAGAGATTTGGAGGGAGAAATCGGCCTTTAAGTGGGTGGGGAGGAGAATAGGAAAGCAAGGCTGCTAGAGAGGAAGAAAATAGATAGGAAGGGCTGAGGTGGGTTCAGACATGCAGAGCCTCCAATGCCTGGTCATGTGGAAGCCAGGCAGGATGTAAGCAGGGTGTCAGAATTTGGATTCCATGTATAGACCCCGTGTGACCTTTGAAAAGGCAGTCCATCTCTCTGAGCACTAGGTGGTGTCACTGTGCATAGAGCCTTGGACCTGAAATCAGGAGGAGCTGAGCTCAAAATCCAGCCTCAGGCCCTTATGAACTGTGTTATCCTGGAAAAGATACAAATCTCTGCCTGCCTCAGTTTCCACATCTGGAAAGTGGGATCATAATAGCACCTATGTCCCAGGGCTCTTGTGAAGAACAAATGAGATACTAATTGTAAAACACTTAGCATGGTTGCCTCTATAAACTAAACTGATATTCTAAATCCATTGATTTTGAGAACTTGGTTTCCTGAGTCAAGGAATACCATTTAGGAAGACCAGATTAGTGTGTGCAGGAGAATCTCTGAGGAGGCTTGCCGATTTCCAGGACATAGTAACTTTTGTACCCTAGTGGGAACAGCACACAAGCACACAGCAACCTCTGTGACTTGGTGCAGAAATTGAGGACTTCTTTGTTCAGCGATGTCTGCTGGGTGGTTTCAGCTCTCCATCACCTTCGACCCATTCCTGTACCTGCCTGTACCCCTGCCTCAGAAGCAGAAAGTGCTCACTGTGTACTACTTTGCCAAGGAGCCACACAAGAAGCCTGTCAAGGTGAGCAGCCCTTATACCAGCCTTCTGAGACCCAGGACCTTCAGCCTTCTTCCTTCACCCTAACCATGCCTTCTGTCTGCTCCTGTCACCTCTGACTCTTAATATTCTTTCATTGTAGTTCCTGGTGAGCATCAGTAAGGAGAACTCCAGTGCTATGGAGGTGCTTGACTCCCTGGCCCAAAGTGTTCACGTGAAGCCCGAAAGCCTTCGACTGGCTGAGGTTTGGCCTAGAGAAACCTTTCCCTGCCACTTTCCCACAGAGATCCTTTATCCACGTTCCTTTCCTCTCCCCTCACCCTTTTTCTCCCTTTGAAGTATATGTTTGGATATTCGTTTTCTCTCTTTGAGATATTTGTTTGGATATTTCCATTTCAGTTTAAAGGTAGGGATTGAGAATTTCCATCATGAGCATCCTTTATTTTCCTAAAATGGTACCCAGACTACAATAATAGTTTAAACTATATTATTCTCACAGCAATTCTGTGAGGCATGTCACTATTATTTATTTTGGAGATGAGAAAACTGAGACTTGTTGATTGTGATTTGTTCATAGTTAATAAGTATTAGTTTCAGAATTTTAATCCAGTTCTCAATAACATGATTAATGGGTAATGATCCCAAGCAGGAAAATAGGGAACAATATTCTAGGAAAGATGTATGACATGTATAAAGAAAGAAAAGATGTAATGGGATTGAGTACTAGTCCTTTTGGGTTGTTGGGACTTTGTCATAGAGTCACTTGCTAATATAGAAGAATGGTGGCATGGGAAGGGAAGGGTGAAGATAGAAACCAGTTCACAGAGTCATAGATGCTTAAGATTGGAAGGGACTTTAACTGCCATATTGTCCATCCCATGGATGAAAGGGATCCTCACTAAAATACTTGACAGGTGGTCATCCAGACTCTGCTTGAAGACATCAAGGAGGGCGCAGGGATGCTGACATTTTCCTCTTCCTGGAAGCTGTGGGGTTGCCAACATTATCCCACTGTTTCATTGAGCTTGAAGTCTTCTAAAGCTCAAGATCTTTTTAAGAACAATTTTTTTCTTGCTGCATTCCCTATCTTCTACTTGTATAACTCATTTTTTATTTTGAGGTGTAAGACTATTCATTTTATCTTTATTGAATTTCTTCTTATTTTTCAGCCCAGTGCTCTAGTGTAGGGGTCCTTAACTTTTTTGGAGGTATGGCCCTTTATCAGTCTGGTGAAGCTTATAGACCCCCTTTAAAAAAAAATTGTTTTGTTGCCAACATTCATAAAATGGAAGGAAATACTCAGAGGTTAGAAATACTTCAATTAGAGGTTAATGGAAATAAATATGCAATTTTTTTCTTACTCATTTTCACAAACCCCCTCCAACCTATCCCTAAAGAGGTCTGTTGCCCTTGTGTTAATAACTTCTGCTCTAGCCAGTCCAAGGCCTTATATAGTTCTTAAGCTACCAACTTCGTGTCATCTGCAGAATTGATAAGCATATTATCCATGCCTTTATTTAAGCTACTGATAAAATGTTAAACTAGCACAGGTTCAAATTCTGATCCTTGGGTCATTTATGAAGTACTTCTGTCCCATTGACATTGAACTCTCCCAGCTACTCTTTTGAATTTGACCATCAAGCCAGTTCTTTAACCATCTAATTGTATTATTGTTTCATTCATATCTCATTCTTTTTTTTTTTTTAACTCTTATCTTCCATTGTAGAATCAATACTGTGTATTGGTTCTAAGGCAGAAGAGTGGTAAGAGCTAGGCAATGGGGGTCAAGTGACTTGCCCAGGGTCACACAGCTGGGAAGTATCTGAGGCCAGATTTTGAATTTAGGACCTCCCATCTCTAATTCTGGCTCTCAATCTACTGGGCTACCCAGCTGCCTTCCCCCCGCCCCCATATCTCATTCTTTACAAGGATAATGAGATATTTTATCAAAAGCTTTATAAAAATCTATATGAATTATTCACAACATTCCTCTCATCTACTAACTCAATATTCTTGTTTGAAAAGAACATGAGGTTAGTCTAACATTTACCTATCCTTGATGAAGCTAGCCTGGCTCTTTATCATCACTGCTTAATTCTCTCCTTAGGTATTTATCAGCCATTTTAAAAAAATAATCCATTCTAGAATTTTCTCAGGAATAGAAGACAAATTTCTTGGCCTGTAATTTGGAGACTCTGCTCCAGTCCTGTGACACCTTGGCCATTTCCCCTAATTACTTAAGAAATCACTGAGAGGTGTGTCAGCCACATCTGCCTCTGTTCTCTAGGAGTGTAATCCACCAGGGCCAGGAGACTGGAATTATTGTAGGGTAAATCAGTTCCCTCTTATTATCTAGCACCTTGCCAGTCTTGGGTATTTATTAGCTCTCTGCTTCTCATATCTTTTCTCTTGTTTCACTAGAAAGGTTATCTTTTTTAGAGAAAATAAAAAAATAATTGAGTATCCTTTTTCTCTGTTGTCAGGTATAATTGAACCATTATCTTCCTTGTGTAAAGGTCTTGCTCTTTTTTTGATTTTCCATTTTCTCAAAACATAGTCAGAAAACTCCTTTTTGGAGTTCTTCACTTCCCTCAGCTCCTCCTGAGTTTTAGCATTCTTGTTACTTTCTATAAGACTTTGCTATATACTTTTCTATTCCTTTTCTACTCCTTGACCTTGCTTCCACCTTTGGTACATTTCTTTTTAAAATCTAGGTTGCCTGGAGAATTCCTCCTGTAGCCACAGGAATCTAAAGTCAAATCCTGGTTTTCTTCCTCATGGGAATTGTTTGCCTTTGTATCTTCAGAACTTAACTCTTAAGCATCTCCCATTCCTCCTAGGTCATGGGTTCTTACCTCAATTGTCTGAAATTTGCTTTCTTAAAAAAAAAAAATCTACAGCCCTACATTTCTTCTCTATCATAAATTACTCAGAATGGTAATTTCCTTCCCTGGTTCACATTATCCCACCCCAGCAAATGGTCCCTCCTTGTTATGAATATGGATCTGAAATAGTATATCCTCATGTTGATTCTTTTATCTTTCGAAGGATGAAGTTATCACTAATGCAAGCCAAGAAATTATTAATTGCTCTCTTTTTTGTCAGAGAGCTCCAGATGTCTGCATCATTGAAGTCCCTTTCACAACTATGATTTAGAGTTGTGAAAGGAATTTAGGAGTCATCCAGTCCCAACTCCCTCATTTTATTATAGATGAAATTGGAGAACAGAGATAAGGAGTTTTCATTTACTGATCCATATTTGAAAAGAACTATAGGGTAGTTTCTGAGTTAGGATTCAAAGCTGAATTCTGTGGATTACAAATCCAAAACCTTTTGCCACAAGAACACAGTGCTTCAGATACAGAGCAGTAGTTGCTGCTTTTAAGGAATAATGTGTCTTAGGTATTCAGAAAAAATACAGGAGCTGAGAAAGAATTGAAGATAACATTATCAACCCTCAAACCGCAGAAGCACAGTGAGCTAACTCCCAGGTACCTGTGCAGTTGGGTAGCCTTTGTGATCTCTGCTGACTTCTTACCAAAGATTAACTAGTTTGTCACATGAAAGACTTCACCAGAAAATGACAAATTTCTTCTTCCCAGGTCATATACAATCTTGGGGGACCTTCGTTTTTCTGGATTTAGTTTAAGGATTTCTTTGTCCTAGTGACAATGTGTTTTAACCTTCATACTATGTGTCCTTTGACATTTTACTCCTGTCATTATCTACAGTGCCTACTATGTATGCTCTTGACCATTGGGGATTCCTGAGCCTTCCATCTGAATCTCCCTTAATTTCCAGCCCATCTTTTTTTTTTTTAAGTTTTATTTAATTGATTAATTTAGAGCATTTTTCCAGTATTACAAAAATCATGTTCTTTCCCTCCACTTCCCCCAACCCCCTCCCATATCTGACACACAATTCCACTGGGTTTTACATGTGTCTTTGGTCAAGACCTATTTCTATATTATTGATATTTACACTAGGGTGATCATTTAGGGTTTATAACCCCAATCATATCCCTATTGACACGTGTGATTAAGCAGTTGTTTTTCTTCTGTTTCTACTCCCACAGTTCTTCCTTTGAATGTGGATGGCATTCTTTCTCATAAGTCCTTCAGAATTGACCTTGATCATTGCATTGCTGCTAGTAGAGAAGTCCATTACATTCAATTGTACCACAGTGTATCCATCTCTGTGTATAAGATTCTCCTGGTTCTGCTCCTTTCACTCTGCATCAATTCCTGGAGGTCGTTCCAGTTCACATGGAATTCCTCTAGTTCATTGTTTCTTTGATCACAATAGTATTCCATCACCATCAGATACCACAGTTTGTTCAGCCATTCCTCAATCGAGGGGCACCCCTTCATTTTCCAATTTTTTGCCATCACAAAGAGCACAGCAATGAATATTCTTGTACAAGGCTTTTTCCTTCTTATTTCTTTGGGGTACAAACCAGCAATGCTATGACTGGATCAAAGGGTAACCAGCCCATCTTTTCTAGCAGATTTAGTATCAGGATACTTCTTAGACAATATAGAAGAAAAATCCCTGGCTTTGGAATTGTCTTGCTTATCATTTCTTTTTTTTTCTTTTAAACATTATTTTATTTGGTCATTTTCAAACATTATTCATTAGAAACAAAGATCATTTTCTTTTTCTTCCCACCCCCACCCCTCCCAGTGGCAATGCGTGATTCTTCTGGGTATCACATGTATCCTCGGTCCAAACTCTTTTCCATGTTGTTGGTATTTTCATTAAGGTGTTCATTTAGAGTCTCTCCTCAGTCATATTCCCTCCACCCCTATAGTCAAGCTTTTGCCTTTCCTCGGTGTTTTTACTCCCACCATTTGTCCTCTGCTTGAGGGTAGTATTTTTTTCTCCTTGATCCCTGCGGATTGTTCAGGGACATTGCATTGACACTAATGGAGAAGTCCATTACCTTTGATTGTACCACAGTGTATCAGTCTCTGTGCAAAATGTTCTCCTGACTCTGCTTCTTTCACTCTGCATCACTTCCTGGAGGTTGTTCCAATCTCCATGGAATTCCTCCACTTTATTATTCCTTTTAGCACAATACTATTCCATCACCAACATATACCACAATTTGTTCAGCCACTCCCCAACTGATGAGCATTCCCTCAATTTCCAATTCTTTGCCACCACAAAAAGAGCTACTATAAATATTTTTGTACAAATGGGTTCCTTTCCCCTTTTTTATTATATCTTTAGGATACAGACCTAGATAAGAGTGTAAGCTCAGTTTTATGGCTCTTTGAACATAGTTCCAAATTGCCTGCTGTACAGAATGATTGGATCAGTTCAAAACTCCACCAACTATATATTTCTGTCCCAATTTTGCCATTTCCCATCCAACATTTATCACTTTCCTTTACTGTCATATTGGCCAGTCTGATAAGCATGAGCTTGTACCTCAGGTTGTTTTAATTTGCATTGCTCTAATCAAGAATGATTTAGAACATTTTTTCATATGATTATTGATAGCTTTGATTTCTTCATCTGAAAACTGCTTGTTTCAAATCCTTTGACCATTTCTGTTGAAATCTCTGACTTTGGTGTCCAAGGGACCTTCTTTCAAATCTCAGTTCAACTATTTGTAACATTGGGCAAGTTATTTTAGTGTTGGATCTTGATTTCCTCCCTTACAAAGTGAGGTTGGAGTAAATGATTTCCAAAGGACCTTTAAACTCCTCATATATGACCTTGGATTGATAAAAAGCAAATTTATTCCCTCCCTCTCCCCACCAGTTGTGACTTGATTTGCAGGGTCTTGGTAGCAATGAATCATTCTCAACCTTCCTATACCCATTAAATCCATCTGTATAGAATGAGAAATCCAAGAATCTTGATTCATGGCTGCTATGGGTTATGTTTTGTTAATATGATTCAGAAGAAAAGAACATGCTTTTTTTTTATTGCTACAATAATAAATGAAGGATTAATCATACAACCCTCTATTATGGTCATATGGACCATAGTTAGTCTGGAAACTCAAGTTTCCTAATCTGATTTTTAGAGCAGGAAGGATATTGATATTAGAGGGTATTTAAGTAAGGTCATAAAGAAATTGAAGACCATGCCATCTGAGAATCGGTAATATTTACTTTGGAGAAGAGAAGATTTAAGCTATAATATGATCATTGTCATCAAGTTTTTGAAAGTCTAGTATGTAGAAGGATAGATGAGACTTATTATGCTTGGCTGTAGAAAGTAAGAATAGGAATGATGGGTGGGAGTTTCAGAAAGGCAAAATTATGATTTGATGGAAGGAAAGAACTTATATTAGTGGAAGTAGTGGACAGTTCCTTGAAACCAGAGGTCTTCAAGTAGAGACTGTATGCTCATTTGTTAGGATATTGTAGAAGCAATTCATTTTCAGGTATACATTAGACTTAAATGGTTCCCGATGTCCCCTAGCTTTGAGACTATGTACTTGAACCCTTCAGTTTAGAACTGGGTTGTTTTCTTTCATACATACTCCTAATAGTCTTTCCCTGGTGTTTTATTTCAATTCTATATCTATTCTTTTCCCTTGTAAACAAACTAGGAAAGACATGCTATTATAAATTGTGCAGTGTAATGGGGCAAAAGGGAAAGAAGGAATAGATGCCAGATAGGGATGGTCATTTAGAGAGGCAATGGCAGAAAAAGGTAGAAAATCTTTTAGGGGTTAAGTCTTTCCCCAAAGCCAAGACCTAAAGTTGCAGATTAGAGATGAATGGAAGTTTAGCAGTTGCTGATATATAAAGGCCTAACAGCCAAGGACAAGAGTACACTGGGAAGTTGATAAATATCAGTATGATGCAATTGTCAAAAGCTAGATATTTTCCATGATGTCACTTCATTTTTGTTGGAGGGGTTGTTATGTTTGCTATATCATAGGTCTAAACTAATAGGAACTTAAGTAATTGGCTCTGTTGTATTATTCCTCAATCCCCAAATGGAATAGGAATAGAGAAGAGGGAAAGAGACCCACCAGTAGACTATGACCATCATATTGGCATGAAGTGATAAGGATGATGCACCACACTGGTGACAGTGTCAGAGGAGATAAGGAGGCTTCTATACAAGAGATATTATGAAGGTAGAAATGACAGGATTTTGACAGCTGATTGATTATAGGAAAAAGTGAAGATTTGAGAATGACACCTAGATGTGAGACTGAGTGGGATAATGGTGGTGTCCTTGATAGTAATAAAGAAGTTAGGAAGAGGGGAGGGTTTGAAGGGAAAAAATGATTGCAGTTTTGGATATGTTAAATATAAAATTTCTATAGGACTTTTAGTTTGAGATGTATGATAGGTAGTTGTAATGTGAGACTGGAGATAAAAGATTAAGACTGGGTCAGTGGATTGGATCTGAGAATCATCTGCATAGAGATGATAATTGAAACCATGGAACCTGATGAGATCAAGTGAAATAGAAAAGAAGTCGGCCTAAGACAGATCCTTTGGGGTCTCCTACAGTCCTAGGAAAAAAGTCTGTCCACCAAAGGAGACAGAGAAGGAGCTGGCAGACCAGAGAATTATGAGACATGAATGCTACAAAAACCTAGAGAAAAGAGAGCATCAAGGAGAAGATAATGGAAGTATGACACAAAAAAGTGCATTAGATAGATGCAGAACAAAACTTTATATTAATTCTGAAGGAAAAGGTCTTCCCTTGTATCAGTGATTCTTCCCCTCCCTTCATGTCCCCTCCAAGATGGTTAGATAATGAAGACTTCTTGGAGGTGGGATTTGAGGTAGTCTTTTTTTTTTGAGGTAGTCTTTAAAGCCTGTGTTGGAATCCAGGTATTCCAGTGACATCATTTGCCATGTAGCTACATCAGCCCCAAAATGAGTGACTTAACTCTCATCATGGAGAACCTTCTGTCTCCTAAATGAATGTATTGTAATTACAATTGTACGTGATCTTTGAGATCATTTAATTCCTGTTCATTCATTTCTAGATCAAGAAATTATGACCCAGAGAGAAGAGACTTCTCCAAGTTATACAAGGAATAAATAGAAGGCCTACATTCAAATCCAAGTCCTGTAACTGCATTCAGGGATCATGCCCCCTCCTCTGCTGCCTTCCTGTTCTATCCTCTGTGGGGAATTAGCCAGCTATGAGACTGTTAAATCTACTTAGGCCACTGCCCATTTGGATGTATGAGGAGCCTTGTGAGACAGGAAGTAGTAGTGTGTAGGGGAGAGTTCATGGCCTCCTAACTGTGTAACAAGGGCCAAATCTTTTAGCCTTCTTGAACCTCAGTTTCATCTGTAAGGTGAAAATAGCATTTGTACTACCAACCTTTGGTAAATTTTGAAGTCTTATAGAAATGTGATCTGCTTTTATAGTGTTTAGACTGCAAAATGAATCCCAGCTCTTAATGGCATGTGATATTACCAGTTGACTTACTATAAGATACTTGTTCCTCTTGGAGAGCTCCCCCTTCCCCTCCCTTTTCCTCTATTCCCTCTCCCTCTCCTTCCTCCTCTTCTCTCTCTTTTCTTCCTCTCTCCTCCTCTTCCCCTTTTCCTTTCTCCTTTCTTTTTCTAACTCTTTCTTCCTCCTTCCTGTTCTCTCCTTTCTCTCCTTCCTTATCCCTATGCCCTTGTGTTCCTGAGCCTGAGCTCCATCCTATCCATATTCCTAGTGGGCAATCAAGGATTTGCATTACCTGACACTGGTAGTTTTGAGGAAAAGATATTGGATGACTGAATGAAACCTTTGTGCTCTTACCCTTTCTTTAAATCAGGTGATTAAGAACCGATTTCACCGTGTATTCCTGCCATCACATTCACTAGACACTGTCTCTCCTACTGATCTGCTCCTTTGCTTCGAAGTGCTGTCCCCAGAACTGGCCAAGGAGCGGGTGGTAGTCCTTCAGGTGCAGCAGGTTGGTCTGCCCATCCACCCAGTTAGAAATAAAAAAAGAGATGGGGTGGTATTAAAAATTAATAAAAAATGGAAAGGAGGACAGATTGGAACTTTGTATTCTTTTCCAGCGTCCTCAGGTACCCAGTGTCCCCATTGCCAAGTGTGCTGCCTGCCAGAAGAAGCAGCAATCTGAGGACGAGAAATTGAAGCGTTGTACCCGATGTTACCGTGTTGGCTACTGCAACCAGTGAGGCAGCCCTCTATTCCCACCTGGTCCTCCCCTAGCCCGTTTCCATCTATTACTGGCCTTGGCTGTCTGAACACAGTTACCCCCAAGCCTTCCCACTGAGCCTAGGACTTTTACTTCCAACATGCACCAGAGATGTCTAGAATTAGCAACCTCCCCATTTCTCCCCTGGCCCCCAGTTGTTCTTTTTCCTGACCTGGGTAGGTGAGGCAGAGGCACTTATACCTGTTCTTTTCATAGGGTTTGTCAAAAGACTCATTGGCCAGATCACAAAGGCCTGTGCCGTCCAGAGAATATTGGCTTCCCCTTCTTCATCAGTGTCCCTGAATCCCGTCTCACTTATGCTCGTCTGGCTCAGCTCCTTGAGGGTTATGCTCGGTGAGTACATTCATCCCAACAGAGATTGGGGTAGGGGAGAAGGGGGCAATGCCATTTGGATTCTAATGGAGTCTCTTTTCAACCCAACTCTAGGTATTCTGTGAGTGTGTTCCAGCCACCCTTCCAACTAGGCCGTGTATCCCCAGAACAGAGCCCTCAGGTGCTAAGCAGCTCTACGCCCCCTGTGCCAAGCACTTTGGAAGCAGGGGATGGGGATCGGGACTTAAGACCCTCACCAGAATCCCAGGTGTCCCCTACAGTGGCTGAGCTTGGTGACACAGGTTCCTCAAGGAGCCGGGCACCCTCTGATCGGAATGCTGTGCCCAGTCTTGACACAGGCCTCTCAGAGTCGACAGTCAGCATACCTGGTGAAGGAGGATTTTCCAAAGACACTGTTGGGGAGAGGTTGCTCAGGCCTGAAGGTAATAGATTCATGAATAAGAAGGACTGAGTTCCATGGTCCTGGGAGAGGTGAAATGATTTTCTCAGTTGAAAGAAGGATCTTCTTGATAACTAAAGATATCATAGAGTATGGGGGAAAGGAGTCAAGGAGAGTTTAATGGAGGCAAGTGGCTCTGGAATTGCATCTCAAAGGGAGGCAATTTAGCAGATAAATTTCATTAGGTAGGAGGAGATGAAGAAAGGAGTCTGTTTTAGGTATGGGAAATAATATGAAAAAATGCCTTGAGAAGGGAAAGGGTAGGATGAGAATACAGTTACAGTCTGGTTTGGATGGAACATAGACTAAGTGAGAGATAATGATATAAGTATGAAAAGAGAAATTGGAATTAAATTGTAGGAGAACTTCAGTGCCAAAATCAGCAGTTTGTACTTGAGTAAGCAGTGGGGAACATTTAAGGTTTTTGAGTGTCTAGGTGGTAGGCATGATGGTACTTGTGCATTAGGAAGATAATTCAGATATTCTGTGCAGATGAGTTTGAAGGGTAGAGGGCCCAGAGATAGGAAAAGTGGCTAAAATGGAAGTAACCTGAACTCAATAGAAGTTGAAAGGAGTGAGGCCAAACCCTAGTGAATCCTGGGGTCCCAGAGGTGAAGCTTTGGGGTGGGGATTCTGGCTTCTGATATATGTAATTTCTTGACAGCTGCTGTCCCAGGCTACCAGCACTCAGCTGATGTCTTAAGCGCCCATCCACCCCCATTTTTTATCAACAAAATTGATTCTACCAACAAGGAGCAAAAGCTAGAAGACAAAGGTACCTACCACTTCAAAATAGACTGGGGGGAAAGGGAAAGTTGGAGAAAGATGGGGAACAAACAAGACCTGGATTCCTGGGGCAGAGATCATGGTCCTGGTGAAAAGAGGAATACTAAGCAGGTATATGCAAAACCTCTCCCTCTATAGGTGAAACCCCCTTGGAGCTGAGTGATGACTGCAGCCTGGCTTTGGTTTGGAAGAACAACGAAAGGCTGAAGGAGTTTGTGCTCGTTGGCTCCAAAGAACTCGAGTGTGTCGAGGACCCCAGCTCAGCCAGTGAGGCAGCCAGGGCTGGCCACTTTACTCTGGAACAGTGTCTCAATCTCTTCACTAAGCCAGAGGTGTTAGCCCCAGAAGAAGCCTGGTAAGGCTGGGAAAGTATTGATGAATTGGAAACTCCAGGCCCAGACTATCTGTGCTGGTAGGGATCATAGAACATAGAACACAATATTAAAACGTAGAGCATAGATTGGCACAACTGGGGGGGAGAACAACATAAAAGAGCACAGAAAATGAGCTGAGAACTGGAACTAGAGCAGAAAACAGCTGAAAGAGACTATAGAATATGGGGCATTTATATTGAAAGGGTCTTTAGACCTGTCTTGATGTGGAAGGAAACTTAGAAATCATTTCAACCAACCTCTTGGTTTTATAGATGGGAAAACATATCTTTTAAGCAGAATAGGACTTGCCCAAGCTTGCATAGCTAGCTGGTAGTAGAGCCAGGATCAGGACCCAGGTGAAGCCTGTGGAATTGTATTTGTTTTGGGGTTTTTTCCTGCAGCTCTATGCTTTGAGGAACATCTGAATCCCCTTCCCTAGCAAGTATTCTGAGGGAGGGAGCTCTCTGGGCTAGAATAATGATACTGCCCTCCCCAGGACTGCTCAAAGACCTCTACTTCTTCTACCCCCTCCCCCTTCAAGAATTCATCCAATGGGGACAGTTAGTTGACCCAGTGGATAGAGTACCAGGCTTAGAAATGGGAGATCTTGGGTTCAAATTTAGACTTAGATATTTTCTAGTTATGTGACCCTGGGCAAGGCACTTAACCCCCATTGCCTTACTGTTGTTGTTTTTTTTTTGCCTTAGAACCGATACATTGATTATTATCTTTTGTTTAATTTATTTAATTTAGAAGATTTTCCCATGGTTATATAATTCATGTTCTTTCCCTGCCCTCCTCCCTCAAGACCTATTTCCACATTCCAATATGTTGATTCTAAGATGGAGTGTAAGGATTTTTTTTTTTTAAGTGCATTCAGAGCACCAGGTTAGCCCCTCTTTTCCATCCAGGAGATCCTAAGTGTCACCTGATCTGGTACAGATACCCCAGTGTTCAGAAGTAAAATGGAAAGTTTCTGATCATTTGAAGCGATGGAAAAAAATAGCTTTTCCATGGGGTAGCTGAGAGATCGGCAGGGGGGGAAGTAACATTTGATTTAAAGAATGGATCATGATATTTAGAACCAAAAGAGACCATAGAATTTTATTGTACTATTGAGAAAATTTTATCTTAGGAGAGAAAGGTCACAGGGCATAGTAGAAATGGGAACATCTGACTTCAAGTATAGTGTCCTTTACTTTCTACCACATTCCTTCAAGTGTGGCTCCTGCAAACCTAGGCAGTCTTTCATTTTCAGTTCATTAAGTGTACTGCTACCCTGCTCAATAGCACCAGCTATTAATGCTCTAGTGCTTAAACATGATAGCCTGAGGAGTTGAAGAATTCAAGGGTTGGCCTCTCCACTTTAAAAGGTCCCAGAGAGGCTCATCAACTTTACAGATAGTAAACTGCAGATCTGAGCCACCTTCTCCTATCTCAGCTAAGCTAAAGTCACTTTAAGTTTGGAAGCCAAGGGCATCTGATGTCTGTGCTCTAGCAGAAGAGTAGAGAAAGTCATTGTGGTAGAGTAGAAAAGAGGGCTGGCCTGGATACTGGACTTCCTCGTAGCTCTTAGTCTCAGCTCAGGGTATCCAGAGACAATATGTCCTTAGAGGTTCCTATTCTAATGGGGTACATATGTAGGTACATACAAAGTAGAAACAAGGCATCCTTGGATAGGAAAGCACTAGCATATTGGGGGTACCAAGAAAGGCCTCTGTCTAGAAGAAAGCCAGGGATTCTAAGCCATTAAGACTGGAAAAGGGATAGAACCTTTGTGTATGAGGAGCAGCACAAAAGCTAGAACAGTTGGATTATAAAAAGTCTGGAGGAGTGATGTGTAAGAAAACTGGAAATAGAAGAAAGGGCCAACTTGGAGATGGTTTTAAATGCCAAATAGAGGAATTTGTATTTGATCATTGTGGTAATAGGGAGCCATTAGAATTAAGAGTGGAAGGTGACATAGTCAGGCTTAGATTTTAAGGAGATCACTTTTGCAACTATCTGTAGGAAGGATTGGAGTGGGAAGAGACCTGAGATAGGGAGGCTGATTAGGTGCAAGGATAATGGGAGCCTGAACTCAATGGCTGTCTGAGTAGAGAGGACATACAGATGAGAAAAGTAATGGAAATAGAAGTGACAAGATTCGACTACTGATTGGATATATTGAGTAAGGGAGAAGAGGAGCCAAAGATGACACGAAAGTTTCAAACTTCGGTAACTGAGGTACCTTGACAGAAACGGAAGTTCTGGAGAAGAGAGAGTCTAGTGGTAAAAGATAATGAGTTCCGTCCTAGATGAGTTTGAAATGCTTGTGGAATTCTAGGAGACAGTTCATTATTTGGGCCTGGGGTTTAGAAGAGAGCTCCAGCTAGTAACAAGGATGAATAAACTAGTACAGGTGAATTAAGAGTAGCAAATATTAAGGAGTTTAACCAATGAGAAGAGATTATAGGACTGTAATTAGTAGGTATAGTAGTATCTAGTAAGTTTTGTTTGTTTGAACTCATACCTTTAATCTTAAAATCAAAAGTATTGGTTCTAAGACAGAAGAACAATAAGAGCTAGGCAATTGGGATCAAGTGACTTGCTTAGGGTCATGGCAACTAGGTAGTGTCTTAAGTTAATTTTGAACCCAGATCCTCCCAACACCAGGCTTGGTGCTCAATCCACTGAGCTACCTTAGCTGCTTCCCTTCCCCTCTCCCCACTATCCCTGGCTTTAACACTTTAAAAACATTTTTTCTAGACTTTCATTTGTTTAGTCAGGAGGAAAACTATCATTGAGGTGCAGCTTTGAGTAAAGTGTTAGAGAGCAGTATAGTATTGTGGGGAAAACATTGGACTGATTGTGGGTCTCTTTTCTTCTGATGTAAAATAAGAGAGCTATAATCTGGATCACTAACATACTGTGACCCTTTGATTCTAGAACTCATCTTGCCCACTCCATTATGGCCATAAATACTTCATGTTTACTTCCATACTTATTTTCACCTGTCTCTTTGCAGGTACTGTCCCAAGTGTAAGCAACACAGGGAGGCATCCAAGCAGCTGATGCTGTGGCGCCTTCCAAATGTGTTCATTATCCAGCTAAAGCGCTTCTCCTTCCGAAGCTTCATCTGGAGGGATAAAATCAATGACATGGTGGAATTCCCTGTCAGGTGAGGAAACTTGGGGTGTAGTTGAGAAGAGACTAAAACCCATCCTTAGGGAACCTCAGGATCTGAGTCCTTCCTCTCTTAGAATGGGGGAATTCCCTGTCAAAGGATCAGACAGCATAGAGTGCACAGGGAGAAATTGTGCCTTGAACATAGTAGGCATTTACCAGATATTTAAATGAATGATATATGAATAGAAATGGCAAAATGTGACATGTTTGCTATTACCAGAGAGCCTCTGCTAGCTCTGGGTCATGTAGGAATGGAGGAAAAGGTCAGCTTTAGCAGCTCTGCTGGGAAGGGTCTGAGAAATCTCCCAGCTAGTCTTTCTCATTTCATAGGATCATTGTAACTTCTTTTCCATTACCCCAGGAACCTGGACTTGAGCAAGTTTTGCATAGGCCAGAAGGATGACCGGCAACTTCCAACTTATGACCTGTATGCAGTCATCAACCACTATGGGGGCATGATAGGAGGCCACTACACTGCTTATGCCCGCCTACCTAGTGACAAGAACAGCCAGCGGAGTGACGTGGGTAAGGAAATATCCCGTCCCCTAAGGAGGAGGCACCCCAAAGTGGTCCAAGTGAGGATTTAGACAGGTTACGTAGTATAGTTTTGAACTTCTATCCTCTTCTATTCATCTCACCTAAGCCTTGATGCTTTGGAGTTTTTGGGAATCTCAACTTCAACTTTCAGGTTTTTTTGTTGTTCATTTCAGTTGTGTCTAAGTCTTTGCAATCCCATTTGGGGTTTTGCTGGTGCAGCTATTGGAATGCTATGCCATTTTCTTCCCCAGCTCATTTTACAGACAAGGAAACTGAGGCCAACAAGGCCACATGACTTGCCCAAGGTCATACAGTAAATGTCTGAGGCTAGATTTGAATTCTAGTAGATGAGTCTTCCTGACTCCAGGCCCAGCACTCTATCTACTGTACCACCTAGCTGCCTTCAGTTTTTAGCAAACCCTCATTTCCATTACCTGCTCCCATTTATAGCTCCCTTGTCCCTCAAAGTGAACCAGATTCTGTGGTTCCCATTTAGACTCATCCAGAGCCTTCTAGACCTTTGCCCAATCTTTGTTGCATGAAGACATTTTCCAGAAGTATGACAAATGCCCCCTTTCTAGAAGAAGTGAATCAGAGTAAGGATTCTGCTTTCTTGGTACTGGGATATGTCTACTACTCCTAGTCATTCTTCCTTATTCCTTATTTCCAAAGGCTGGAGACTATTTGATGATAGCACAGTGACCATAGTAGATGAAAGCCAGGTAGTGACCCGCTATGCCTATGTCCTCTTCTACCGTCGACGAAACTCTCCTGTAGAGAGGCCCCCAAGGGCTCCTTCCACTGACCACCACCCTGATCTGGGGCCAGCTACTGAGGCGGCCACCAGCCAGGTGAGAGGGGAACCTGCATGAGTATGAGAGGGGTTTTGGATGTGGGATAATGAAATACTTGGGGTCAGGAGAAGGGAATGAGAGGGAAGAAGATAAGGATCACATTGTTCATTATCTTGCTTTGTTTCTAGGGTGGGGTGGGAAAATCAGGCTCTGATGTGGTGACATCTACCTTGGGGGAGGTGGTCATATATTGGTATTAATACCTGACTCATGAGCAGAACACCCTGTCTCATATCATCTTTCCTGTCCTGTCCTCCCAGTCCCATGCATGCTCTCACTGTGGGCATTGAGCACCAGAGGCTTCTTTTTTATCCCTGATTGGGCTGAGGGACCTAGGTTCTGTGTCCATTATATATCCCACTGAGCCCTGAGTATGCCTCAAACCTGGGAATTTGGCTGTAGAGGAAAGCAGGGCTTCTGAGGGCCATAGGTACCAGATATCCCTGGCCTTTAGTGGGGCAATCCAGTCCACTTATGCGCCCACGTTGACACACCAGACATGCAAACGCACATGCACTCCCATAACTCCCACAACTGACCCATAGAGACTCTTCTCCCAGTTGGAAACCAAGCTTCTGGGGCTAAATTCCAGTCCTTTCAGGCTCTCAGTCTTAGGTTCCTCATACAATATCCAGCCTCTGCTGGAGCACCTCTAGTTGATGTGTTTCTCATATGTGTTGCTAAAATACACATATATAGAGTTCAAATACTAGTGTGCACACACACGCCGCTCACACTGATTGCCCCTGCTCAGAGTTGAGTACCTACATTCCTTACCCTGAGTATTGCTCCCCAAGGCTGAGCCTTCTGGGGTTGACATCCTTCAGCCTCATGGAACTCAGCCTCCAGGAGAAGTTGCCTCAGTCCACAGTCCCTGAAGCCAGAGCTCTAAGGAATAGGGATGCTGTGATCATGGGAGACCTTGGGCTTTCTCCCTCTCCCTCTCAGTGAGGGGATCTCTCTGAGCTTTGTCTGGAATGGGAAGCACCAGCCTTCTGCCCATACCCACCACCTCTGCCATCCATCGACACATTGCCACTTCTGACAGCATGTGGGTATAGTGGGCATAACCCATCCTTCAACTCGATCCGTCAACTCTGCTCTCCATCTCTTCCCACACTGGGCTGGGCCCCATGGGGATGCCAAGGGACCATCCCCTTTCATCAAGCCTGGCACGTAGGAGAAGCTCCTGATGTGGGCAGAACAAGAACTCTACCTGAAGAGACCAGTAATAGGCCAAGGCCATTGGAGCCTTGGCCTATAGGGAAAAGAAAACTATGCTGCGATTGGCTAAGCCCTACAAGTGCATGGGGCAGAGCTGGACTGTGATTGGCTGACCAAGTTATCTGGGTCAGGGAAGAAAAGCTGTGCAGTGTTGGGATGTCTTCTGTGAGCAAGACTCCTTTCATCCGGAGGAGAACTGGCCAGTGATTTGCTGGATCCTCTATGATCCCGGGGGCTAGAAAACTGAACTCTAAGTGAGACACATTGTGCCGGAAAAAGTCATGCCAGAAATGCTCTGTGCCCCCTTGAAATTGACCTCAGATGATCACTACAGTTGGCTACCATCTACTTTCTGACTGCTTGACCCCAAGACTGCAGGTGGACAGCCCCAGCATCCATTCCTGGGGTGGCCAGGGTGGGGCTCAGGGCTTTGGGGGGTGGGGGCACCATGGGCCACATCCCATCCTGTCCTGTCTTCCCGCTCCCTGGTGCTGACTCAAGTTTCCGCACACCGCAGGCTTCCCGGATCTGGCAGGAACTGGAAGCAGAGGAAGAGCTGGGGCCAGAGGCCTCAGGACGTCTGGGCCACTGGGGGCCTCGAGGCTGGGCAGCCCCACCGAGGCGGGCCCCTGACGCACCAGATGAGGGCTGTCTCCGCTACTTCGTCCTAGGCACCATGGCTGCCCTGGTGGCACTCGTCCTCAATGTATTCTATCCACTGGTGTCCCAAAGCAGATGGAGATGAGTTGCCTGCTTATAGGCTGGCCCCTCTGGGGAGTGGATTTGGACCCCCACTGTGGACTTAGGGCCCTGGCTGTGTTCATCACACTTTGTCTCAGGGCTGCCTGCCAGCCTTCCCCAAGGAGAGAATAGGCTTCTGCCCAGCCAATTCCTCATGTCTTAGATCCTGAGCTATGTCCCTGGGCCACCTGCCTGTTTGGCCCTACCTTTAGCCCTAGGCCATAAGCATAATCCTGAGGTTACAGGGATCCCATTCTCCCTTCTTGCCTTCCATCTATGAGGCCCAGCCCCAGGTCCTTCTTTCCCTTTCCATGATCCCAATTCCCAAGCTACTTAATTTAATGTACTAATTAATTTATTGTATTTAATGTGTCAATAAAGTGAAATTGTTCCCAGGCTCAGTGTCTTGTCTCCTCCCTCTGGTGCCTCTTAGTGCAGTGCGTCTTTTCCCCATGTGCGCCTACCATCCCAAAAATGTATTAAGAATACCTGCACCAATGTATGTGCCCTCATTGCTCACTGGTGGTGGAGAAGGGGGCCCACACCCTAGGGAGAGGATCCTGGGAGCTGTTGGAGGGGAAGGTATTGCCCCTTCCATACTGCCCCTCCCAGCATTATGTTCCATTTGCAGGGAATGGGCCCCGAGCCCTTCACGCCTGGTCTGGACCCTGAGGGGGGCCCCCCGATGACGCCCGCAGAGCTGTTCCCCCGCCCCACGGAGCGTCCCACCCCTACCTACAGCAACATGGAGGAAGTCGACTAGCAGGTCCCTGGGTGGGGGGGCCCTGGGTGGGGGGAGGGTATACCTAGCAGGGCTTTCTGGCTCTGACCTTCTCCTATGCCAAGCACCTTGTTCATTCTCAGCTTTCCCCCTCCCTAGCTCCTAACAGCTTCCCTCAGCCTTTCCCTCCTCTAACCTGGGACCCAAGCTTCATTTGGGGGGTGGAGGTGGGAGGGAACTGGAGGGTTATGGGCTGCTGAGGTGATGCCTTGGCTGTCTGTAGTCAGCCTGTAACCCTCAAATGTCCACACACTCACACACATACATACATATACACATACATACACACATACATACGCATACACATGCACCAGTTCCCTGAATAAGACCCTGGATTCTTCCCTGGCTCTGAGCCCAGCCTCTGGTGCCCTCTGTGTTTAATTTCTCAGTTATACTTTTAGTTCTTTCTGATTTGCATTTTAATTTTATTTGAAATATTGTAATTTTTTTGCATTTGGGAAGTGATTGCTGCTGTTTAAATATATTTTAAACAATAAATAAGTAAACCTCAATTATTGTAACCACTGTGGAGGCTGCATTTAGCACGGCCCATCCAGGGACACCTCCATCACCTGGTCCTACCTCCTTTCAAGCTTTTCCCACAACTCTTGTCTTTTTCTCTCTGCCTCATTCACCATCTTTGGGTCCAGTATAGAATTGAAGACATGGAAGGCCCACCCTTCGGGACTTATGAAAGAGTCAGGGAGGCAGGTGGATGCTCTGCTTAAAGGAATACAGTGATTTCATATTTGTGCTGATATTTCTCTAATATTTTATATAGTGCTTCATGTATCTTCCCTCATTTTGTGCCCCATTTTATGAATGAGAAGAGAGGCTCATAGAGTTTAGGCAGTTTGGCAATTCATACCACCAGTGTAACAGGTGGCATCAGAACCATTCTTGTTTGAGGGGCAATGAAATTTTTTATGTTTTTAAAATATCCTGCTACTCAAAAAAGGTTGGGAGCCACTGATCTCGTTCCATTTCCTAACTCTAGATAAGGAACAGATTTGGAGAAATCAAGCCATTTGTTCAGAGTAAAGAGAAGGAAAGAAAACATGCATTTACTAAATATCTAATGGGTGCAAGGCACTGTGCCAATAAAGCTGTTTTACAAATATCTCATTTCAGTAGTAGCAGAGTCAGGATTTAGCCCTTGCCCTTGATTCCAAAATCAGAGCTTAGGATAGGTGCAGCAGGCAGGGTGTGGAGAAGGGTCTGCAGAGGCCCTCTGAGGGTAGAGCTTCTGTCAGGGTTCTCATTGCCGTCTGTTAGGGATCTGTTCCCTGGACTATCGTAGCCTCATCAGATTTAGAATTGGGAAGGATTTTTTTGGATCATCTGGTCCATTTTCCTTCAAAAGGAAACATTCCCAGGCAAGGAAAGACTTTGGTAGTGAATAGTACAAGGTCAAGGCCTAGCTCTCTGGCCTCTGGATCTGGTGGTTTAGGGCAGTTTTGTCTAGTCCTACCCTCTACCCTTTGAAGGACTTTCCCCTTACAAGGAAATCCTAAATGGAACAGCAACAGGACACAGTGGAAAGAGGAATGGATTTAGTCAGAAGATCCAGGTTCAGATGCCAGTTCTCCCAGGGGTGGGTGGGGGGACTTCAAGGAAGGAACCCCCTTATCTTTCTGAACTGAAAATTTCCTCATTCCTAAAGTGAGGATCCCTGCTGATTTTGCACGTTAAGATCTTGTGACTAGGGGCAGCTGGGTGGCTCAATGGATTGAGAGTTAGACCCAGAGACAGGAGGTCCTGGGTTCAAATCTAGCCTCAGACACTTCCTAGCTGTGTGACCCTGGACAAGTCACAAACCCCATTGCCTAGCCCTTACCACTCTTCTGCCTTGGAGCCAATACACAGTATTGATTCCAAGAAGGAAGGTAAGGGTTTAAAAAAAAAATCTTTTGATTGTCAGCAAGCATTTTTTACTCTCCTGTGTGCCAAGTTCTAGGCAATGTCTATAGCTATACACAAAATCCCTTTACAAAGTCAGTGGCCAAGAGAAGGCTGATATGGAAGCTGGTGCTAGAGAGGGGTCCTGAGGGAAGCCAGTTGGGGGGGGGGTGCATCCCAGGCTTGGACCCTCTGACCTGGTCTACATGTCTGATTGGCCAGTTATGTAGCCTGTGTGGGCCCTGGCCAAGCTGCTTTCCCTCTTTGGACCTGTTTCTTGTTTATAAAAGGAAGAGCTTGATCTAAATGATTTTGAAGGAATGGAGGAAGGAAACAAGCCTTTATTAAGTGCTTGCTGTGTGCCAGGCATGGTGCTAAGCACTTTAAAATATTATCTCATTTGATCCTCAGAACAACTTGTTGAGGTAGGTACTATTATTACCCCCATTTTACATTTGAAGAAATTGAGGCAAACAAAGATGAAGTGACTTGCCCAAGGTCACACAACTAATACTCATTTGAAATAGGATTTGAACTCAGATCTTTCAAATTCCAAGTGCAGTCTACTAAATGTCACCACTTAGCTGCCTTTCAAGCCCATTCTAGGGCTATAAATGTGTTTATCCTAAGCCTTGTCTAGTTTCAGGTTCCCACTTAATCTGGTCATCTTCTAGGCAAGCACAAGCTTGTCAATTTTGAAAACTACATTATGCCAATGCTAATTTTTATATATGTATGTATGTATGTATATGAGGCCTAGAGGAATATGGAATAAGACAATGATTTAGATTTGCTTAGGAAACTCTAGAAAAATGTATTTATATATACTGTATACTATAGCCATCCATCCACAGATATAGTGCATGGATAGGGATTGGAATTAACATTCAGGTTTGGACTGAGTGGAAAGGGTGAATGACTAGTTTATAAGTGGGTTCTTTTGCATGTACAAGTTAGCCAAGTACATGGATTCTTTTTTTTTTTTAACCCTTAACTTCTGTCTTAGACTCAGTACTATGTATTGGCTCCAAAGCAGAAGAGTGGTAGGGGCTAGGCAATGGGGTTTAAGTGACTTGTCCAGGGTCACACAGTTAGGAAGTGTCTGAGGCTAGATTTGAACCCAGGACTTTCTGACTTTCAGTCTACTGAGTCACCTAACTACCCCTACATGGATTACTTTCATAAGGGAAAGTAAACTCAGGGCATCAAGCATTTACCTGCCTTATTGCTACTCCAAGCTCTATGCTTGAAGCTGTCAGAATCTGAAAGCATATCCCAGTCTGCTTAGAGGAGTCAGGAGTGAGAAGATTCACATTCTGCCTGTCTTATATGTATGAACAAGGGTGGGAGTTGAGAACACATTTTAATTAAGCAAACATTCACATATCTTTCCCATGATGCTGAGCTGGCAGCAGAGAAATCCTTTTCCTAGAGGATCTCAGTTTAGGTGAAGAGATGGGGCCTAAGACAAGATGGAAGTGCACAAAGAACTGCAATAAAAGATGGAATGTAATTAGTGCTGTAACTAGAATGACTTAACAGGACTGGGGAGTTGGAGGGAGAAAGCATAGACAAGGAAGCTTTTCTCTGTTGGTCATAGGCCATGGGGAACTTCTCCTTTCCCTGATTCACCATCTGGATCACTAAACAAACTAAAAGGGAGAGACTGAGCCCCCTTGACAACTCTCCCACCACCTCCTCTGCTTTTCTTCCCCTGGCACAGAGCTCAGCTGGACAGAATCATCAATAAATATTAAGCATGTTAAGAACACTATGATGGTACCTGAAGGGGAAAGTTTAGGTAAGACAGCCCTTGTTCACATGGAGTTCACAATCTAGTACACGTTATATGATAAATACATGAGGAGAGTGGAAGTAGTCATTGCATTTGAGGGAGAGGAGACTCAAGGCAGGCTTATTGGAGGAGATAGTATTTGATTTGGGCTTCAAAGGATGGGTAGAAATTCAAACAAAAGCAGAGGAAGAGGAGACATTCTAGTCAGAGTGCAAAGGCATCTAATCCAGAAAGTTCAGTGAAGGAGGCTAGAAAGAGACATAGAGTTCAGTTTTCCTGCCATAATGTGGGACAGGAAACATGGTGTGAGTAAAGACTAGAAAGGTATGGGAGGGCCTTAATGTAGCCTGAAGAATTATAATTTCACTTGTTAGGCAGGAAGGAGCCATTGGAAACTTTAGAGCAGGGGGCTGACATGAACAGATCTAAGTAATTCAGAATGAATGAGTGCTGCCATTTAATTGTTTCAAGTGAAATTTGATTTAAAAATTATTCCAGGAATAAGCCTGAAGAAGAGAGTGGATTGAGAAGAATAAGGGCAGGAAAATCTGTTAGGAGTGTATTGGAATTGTCCAGAGAATGACAAAGGTCCACCATGAAATATAAAAAGGAGAAACTTGACAGGACCAAGCTATTTGGCTGGGGTGGGGGCCCAGTTCAAGATGACCTCCAGACTATATTATCTGACACTACTGCCTGGAAGGAAAAACAGATTGTAGTTTAAAATGAGGAAAGGCTCCCACGATTAGAGCTGTCCAGAAGTAGAGTGTAAATTACCCAAAGTAGGAAATTGCCCATCCCTTTAAGGCCTTTAAGCAGAGGTGAGATGACCCCTTGCCAGGGATTATTCATTCTCAGAATTTAGATTTGGGTGCATTGTAGAGTTTGGGTCAGAGGACCCAGGACTTCCTCTCTTAGTGCTTCCCTAGCACACTCCCTCCCCATAGAGCCGTTTCAAAGCGAACCCCAGGCTCCCAAAAAAGACCCCACCTCCTGGTCCACACTGAAAACCCCTCCTCTTCGACCTCCTTCCTCCCCCCAGAGCTGGTGAGATGACCCCCTAGTCCTTGTCGAGGCCATTCTCACGAGATAAAGGAGCTCCGTCCCACCCGCTTTGCTGGGGGATCAAGGTCTGAGTTCTCTATTAAACTAAGCTGCCAGCGGATGAAGGCACGCACCTCCTGCCTCCTCCCCAGCGCTTAATGAGTGCCATGAATAGTGGTGGGCTGGGGCGGAAGGGGAGCACCAAATATCTGGGGAAGGTGCCCTGAGCATAGAAAAACTGAAATGCCAAACTCCCAGGCCGGGTGCCCTAGTCCAACCCCTCGGACCGCAGTGGGGCGGGGCTGCAGAGATGCTCCGGGGGCCCTGGGCACGGGCCACCTGGAACCTGGAGGGGTGGGGTGGGGTGGGGGCGCCCTAGGTGCCGACTTGGCCGAGTGCCCGGAGCCTCAGGGAACGCGGCCACGCGCACAGGGAAGAGACTAGCTATGTAGCGAGGGGGCGGGGGCGCGCAAGTGCTGCGCTGTGCCGGGCTGCGCGCAGTGCAGCGCAGGCGGGGTGGGGAAGGGAACAGGAGCAGAGTCGGGAGTGGAGGAGATCGGGAGGCCGGAGCTGAGAGGGCAACAGCGGAGATGGCGGAGCATCCGCAGCAGCTGTGGAGCCAGCCCAGAGGGAGGCAGGGCACACCGGAGCCCCTAGCGGGCAGCAGCCGGGCCAGGCCGGCGGGACTGGCTTCGGCGGGAAGCTGAGCCTGAGGGCCCAGGTGAGACCCCGGACTGGGGTTGGGGGATCTGCACCGGAGACAAGGAAAGGGACCCCATTCCCCTAGCAAGCTGCCCCCAGATGTGAAGTCAGGTCTTGTTCCTTTGCACAGCTGGCTTGCTGGCGACCATCATCAGCCTATAGAGAGGAGGAGTCTTGCCTCCCCCTTCCCTGTCCCACGCCAAAGGCCTCCCTTCCCCAACCTAGGTATTCAGTGCCATCTAGTAGGGGTATTAGTGTGCACTCTTGTGCTGCGACTAAAGGGTGAAGCTTCCCGCAGCTGGGAAGGGGACCTAGGTGTAATGGTCGCCGGGCACCCACTCAAAGATCCTGAACCTCAGGAGACAAATGGATTCCTCAGATCACCCCACCCCCATCACAAGGTTGGGCTTTTCTCAACCTTTCATCACTGGAGGCTTTTGCCTGCGCTCCAGCTATTCAGCCACCGGTGTAATAAGCAGCCCGAGTCTGAGGCTCTCCCAGGAACCCTGCCACAAAGAGTGGCCCCACCGAGCATTGGAGCCTCCATTCCAGGGGACAAATCAGGTCAGAGGATCCTATCATTTTCAAAGTGAAGAGACTTCGACCATCATCTAGTTCAACCCTCTGATTATAAATGAGGAACTAGACTAGAGGAGAGCTGGCACTTGCCAAGGTCACATAGGTAGTAAGTGGCACATGATTCGAATCCAGGTTCTGCTATTCTAAATCAAGTGATCCTTTTGCTTTGGTACTATAGCTGTGTGAGAGGGCCAAAGAGACTAAAGAAGGGAGAGACACCTACCCTTGGAAAGACCTTATCTCTGTCAGAGATCAGGATATATAAACAAGTGAAAAGCAATTCATTAATCAGATAAGGGCCTAAGGGAGAAAGGATAAAAGGTATATTGGGGAAAGTTTCCTTGTCAGAGGTGGGCTGACCTGGAGTTCAAATGAGGGGTGAATCCCCCTTCCAGCTAGACTGGAGTGAGGAGAGCTTTTGTCCAACACAAAGAAGGCTGATCTTGGGAGAAGACCAGACCTCTGTTAGGTACAGTTCAATAGAATGGAAACATCCCTGGGACCCTGAGCTGGGAGTCAAGGAGACAGGTTCTCCGCGAGACTCTGACATTTACTTTCTGTGTGCAAGTCTCTTCCTTTTCTTTGGATCTGTTTCCCTGACTGGACCATAAGGGGGTTGGAGGAAATGAGCCCTGAGGTTCTTTTCAGCTCTGAATTGGTGTCCCTAGAGGTGGTGTTGGTGTCAGCTACTTCCCAAAGGAGCCCCTCTGGGGATAAGGGTAAAGATGGCTACTGGAAACTGTGTCTCTTTTTGGTTGTTTACAAACACCCAGCCCGGCCTAGAGCCTCCTGAGGAACAAATCTTCTCCTGACCTTGGCCACGCACCAAGGGCATCTCCTCAGCAGTGCCAGAGCAGAGATCTACACAGACTCCCTCTCAGTCGTGCAGGAGAGACTGAGAGCTGCTTGCCTCCTCCAGGACAGAGCTGCCTGCGTCCCACCCCACCCAGAGACCCCAGACTATAAAGAAGGGACCGACGACCTGAGGTGTAGCTCTGGATGTGGGTGGGTCAGGAGCTCGCACCTTTATTCTCAGCCTTCCTCTTCCCTCACTCCTCCCACCCCAGCTGACCATTTGTGTGTGAGGAGGGAGAGGACAAAGTCAAAATACCTTCTCCAGTTCCCCTAGGTTAGCTGACATCATGGTAGGGGTGTTGGTGGGGTGGAGGTGGAGTCACTTAGTCATCTTGCCAGATGGGGCAACAGCTGCTGCATGTTCCCCAATTCTGATGCTTGGTTCCTTCACTGGAATCCTAATATACTAAAGCTGGAAGGGACCTTAGAACATAGGGTGCAAGAGCTAAGAAAGCCTTTAAATTTACTCTACCCCTTCCTTTTACAGATGGGGAGACTGAGGCCCAGAGAAGTTAAATATTTCAGGTTCAAACAAGTAATGACAAAGCTGGGATTCAAATTTAGCTGTTCTTAGGCCAGCCAATTCCAAGATTCCAAAACAGAATGCTGTCCTATAGCCCATCCCTTTCTCCCTAGAGCAAAAGTGAACTTCAGGTGGATCTGGGTCTGTGAGAGAAGGGGGCTGGGTGTAAAGTCAGACATTTATCTACATTCTCATTTTCCAGAGCAGGAGGCAGGCTATTTCAGAAAGGATAGAGACTAGGTTGTGGAGACTTTGTTTCTCTCCTGGAGAGCTTCCATCTTGAGGGAAGGCAGAAGATAGTGGTAATAACTTCCATTTCTTCAGAGCCTTAATGTTTACACTGCACTTTCCTCCCGACGCCTTTGTGAGGTGATGAAAATATTGTCATCTCCATTTTACAGTTATGCTCAGAGACTGATTTGACCTGGGGCTCCCGACTCCCACTCCCTGTGCTGCTGCTTCCCTCTTTAAAGTTCCCACTCAGAATCAGATAAAAGAAGGCCCAGTGTTGGATGAGGGGAATAGAAACTCATCTCAGACTTCCTGGAGGAAATTGGGGGGGGGGGCAATGTCCTAAAAGCAATCTAGCCCAACTCATTTATTAAGCTATTAAGCACCTTTGCTTCCTTGCCCCGGGCACTGTGCTAGAGTCATAAAGATAATGGATGGAAGAGCCAAGCACTGAATACTAGTTGCCAATTCCAAATGCTCCTGCCTTTGCAATACATCATAACTCGCATCTAAATAGTACTGGGAGATTTACAAGTACCTTCCTTACCATAGCCTTGCAACACACAAAACCTCAGGAGGTTCAGCAAGGGTAACTGACTTGCCCAGAGTAGCTTACTTAGCACAATGCCTGGCACGCTGGAGAGGTTGAAATGTTTACTGATTAGGCCTTGACTCGAAGTGCCAGGGTTAGGAGGATGGGGAGCCCCAGAAATTCACCAGCTTCCCTCTCTTGCCCTCCTCCCTCCCCTCCAGGTGGCTCCGGGATTATGCTGAGCCCCGCCCATGGAGACCCACGTGGACCTTCCCGTGCTGGAGACAAATGATGGACCGGGGGCAGGGGCTACAGTGGACAGCCCCGAGGATGCTGGCTGGGCTGGGGGACCGTTCCCTGGGGGCTTCCGGGCTTCACTGGCGGGTGTGCTGCTTCTGGAGCTGGCGCTGGGTTTGGGCTGCAACGCTGCTGCCCTGCTGCTGCACCGAGCCCGAGCCGGCCCCCGGGCCTCGGCCAGCGCTCGCCTCACCCTCAGCCTTCACGTGCTGGACACGCTCATCTGCGCACTTTGTGTCCCGCTCAGCGTAGCCGTACTCCTGCTGCCCACGACGTCGCCTCGCGTTCCGGCCTCTGCGCGCCCCGCAAGTCTGCTCTGTCGGTTCCATGAGGCCGGAGTCACCTTCAGCGGAGTGGCCACGGCCGCTGGCGTCCTCGCTGTGAGCCTGGACCGCTACGACATGTCCGCGCGGCCCGCGCGCCGCCGTCTCACGCCAGCGCGCGCGCTGTTGCTCCTGGCAGTCGCTTGGCTCCTCTCCCTGGCAGCCTTCTTCTTGCCCTTTGTGGAGGCTGGGCTCGCCCCGGGGGTGTGGGATGAGGCCTCGGGTGCTGACAACCGCACAGGCGTGTCCTGTGTAGGTACTGGCGGAGGTTGGGGCGTGACGGGCCGAGGGGCGCCTGCTGGCAGGGGCCACCTGCTGGTGCAGATCCCCGCCTTCGTGGCTGCTCTCGTGGGGCTGCTGGTGACCTACGCGCGTGTCCTCCATGCGCTGAGCGCGGGCCTCGGTGCACGAGCTAGTCGGAGGAGGAGAAGGGGGAAGCGGCGAGGGCACGGCTGTGGCTCTGGCGCCGGGGCTGGAGAGGCCCGAGGACTGAGTCCGATGCCGCCACCGGCCGCGCCTGCCCCGGGTCCCGCGCCCCCACCGCCAGCACTACAAACTTCAGTGTCTGTGATCCTAGCGCTGCGCAGAGCGGTGCGCAGGCACCGCGACCGGCGGGCTCGGAGGCGGCGGGTTTTGCGCCGGTCGCTGCTCATCGTCAGCTCCTTTGTGGGATGCTGGGCTCCGCTGTCTGTGGGCAATCTACTTCTTTTGTGCATGGGCCCCAGCGAGCGGCTGGCCCGCCTAAGGCTCTGCTGCCTAGCGGCCGCCTACGGTACCACGGTGCTGCACCCGCTCCTCTACGCCTTTCCTCGACGCACGCTGAGCCGGGCGCTCCGAAATCAAGCCCGGAGGCACGCTGTGTGCGCCTTGAGACCCGAACCTCCTGCCCCGGCTGCTGCTATTGTGCGGAATTCCTGGCTAGGAATGCGCAAAGGCCAGGGAGAGGCGGAGGAAGCTGGGGACCGTGCTTTGGGCTTGGGAGAACAACCGCCAGACTGAGGACTCAAGCTGTTGCCCCTGCCCTGCCAGCACCCATGGAATGAGGGTAACCCTGATTTCCTTGGTATCCGTGGTTCATGGATGCCCATGAACTGACAGCCTCATCCAGGTGCATCTTCCCAGCGAGTGCCCAGGAATCATCTGCCTTCTGTGACCCGAAGGTAGCCACAGACTGAGGGCCTCAGCTCCAAGTCTCTGCCCTGGAGCTGAAGGTCTCATTCATCCACCATGTCCTGCAGATGACCATACACTGGAGACTTTCTTTGCTCTCCTGTCCTGTGTGGCCTAGAGGTCCAGGACTTGTCACCAGCACCTACCACCCCTGGGCCCCTGGAGCCTGCAGGGGGATTGGAGGAGAGCCTCCCTCTAAGCTCAAATTCCTGCTGGCACAATCCCACTACCCATCACCAAAGAAAGCACAGTCTTCTCCATTGTTTCACAAAGTCCCTAGCTACCACAGAGTGCTCTGCTCCTGGGGAAGATGGGGTGCCCCTGTTGTACCATTAAGGCAATAATGGGGCTAGGGAGAAGAAAACCCCACAAGAGACCCACTGCCCTGACAGGGCTCATTACAGCAATAACTCCAGATGGAGGTCCTCAATTACCCCATTCCTGCCCCCCAAAGTTTCACCAGCCCAAGAGTCTCAACCTCCCTGTGCAATACCAGGTTTAGCAAGGGGGTGGGATTCTGTTTGGTCTTCCTGTTAGTTTGTGGCTTGCTAGAGGGGGCTAGGCAGGTATCTGTCTTCCCTCTATCAGCAAGCACCCTCCTAAGAGGGAAAGGCTCATAGTAATTGTTTCTTAGAGGGAAGGGGGGGGGGGGAGGGAGCAGACCAGAGTTTCTTTGGGCTTTGGCCAAACTGCCAGAATTTAAGGACTGTCTCTCAGTGCAAATCACGCAGGATGCAATGTTACTAGAGGTGTCCAGAGCCCTTGGCAGCTGTTTCCCCAATGTGGGCAAAAAAAAAAAAAGGAACTGCCCAGATGTCCTAGGGGAAGTCCTACCCCAACATGTAGTGTTTACTTTTAATACTGTCCAGTCTGGTGTGACTTTTCTGGTAGTGTTCTGTTCCCCTCTAGTTTGAGGTGATCCCAGGTCTTTGTGCAGACTATTTGCAAAGGATCTGCTCCCTCCCTTTTAGCTAAATAAACTTGTTTGCCATTCTGTCCTCAAAAGTTCTGGCCTCTCTCTGGGGCCCTGCATGGGCTGGTGGGGAGGGGGGGGGAGATATGGAGGCAACCCATTCGTTTTACTTGTGGGATAAAAGAACAAGGACTCACTCATCATACTGTCTGAGAAGCTGACTGGTTTTGAAAATGATTTGCATATGTCAACAGAAAAGCATCCTTCCTCCCAACAGTTTCCTTCACTCTCAGTCAATGCTGCTCTTGTCTCAATTCCCTCCCAAATCCCATTGACCAAACTGCTCTCTAGGACCTCCTGGTCAGGACTGAATGTCTGGGTTCTGGACCCTTCTTGCCACTAGATCTCAGAGTGTTCTAGGGGAGAGTCTGGACAGCAGGTTGTTGGGAAGAGGGACCTGAATGGGTTGACAGAAATATATCTAGAGAATAAAGCAGGTTTATTTAATTTAAGGGCATCCCAGAGGCAGAGAAGGCATAAGCTAGACAGCCATGTGTAGGTCTTGAAACTGCACCCTATCTCATCTCCCAGATCTTCTGGAAACTCTTATGGACCATCTATCTCGGCTCCTCATTACATGAAGAGCCTGGCACTCCTGAAATATGGCATATCCAAGGCCACAGGGACCTAAGTAGCAGAACTGAAATGAACCCGGGGCAATGCCCTTGTCACTATACTGTGCTCCTGAGTTAAAAAGACCACTTCAGGAGAGAGGTAAAAGAGGAGAAGGACAAATGATCCAGGAAGACCTAGTGAAGGAGGGAAAGAAGGGAATTTGGGGTTGAAAAGAGTTGTCCCTGCCCAACAAAATATCCCAGGGTATAATTTAGTTTGTAAGAATGAATTTTGAATCCCATCAGCTTTAGTCTCTTCATTTGTTCATCTCTAGAAAAGGTGGGCAGTATCACCATGCCTAGAGGTAGGGTGGAGGAAAATAAAGGAGGGAATGAAAGAGGAAAAAGAGAGGAAAGGAGGGAAGAAATCTCTTCAGCATCCTTTCTCCTCAACATCAGGAACAATCTCCCAACAGCTATACAACAAGGAAAAGGCTGACTCAGAAGATAGTACCTTATCCTATAGGTATTTAAGCAGAGGATACAGGATCCCCTGTCAAGATACTGTAGATAGGATTCCTGGACCACTAGGGAGGTTGGAGTCTGATCTCTAAGACCCCTTCCATCAGATGTCACACAGGCGCACCCTTGTGGCTTCATCAGGAATCGCTGTCAGGCTGATGGGTTTCTGCAGAAGGAGTAATCAATGAGAACCCCAACCTGCTAGATCCCCCTGTTCTTTGGAAGCTAAATCTTGCCTGAAGCCTGCTAAAAACTTGATGACCTCAAGGCATTGTAGAGGGGCAATATAGGGGAAATTAGATATGGGAAATGGCTGGGGCTAGAAGGCTTCACATCTCCCCCCAGGGTTCAAGGAAACATTTTATAGACATTCTGATAATAGGAACTATGTCTTGAGGGCACATGATCAGGTATTTTAGGCACTTTGGGGGGTTCTTGGGTAGTAAAAGTTCCAAGAATTCCCTAGAATGTTGGGTCTTATGGAATAGGGAAACCTGAGGAGAGGAAGAGAGATGGGGCATGGCCAATCTTTGGAGCAGTCAGAACACACACAACATTTATTAAGTTTGTTGTCTTATATGGACCTGGTTCATGGTGCCTCCAAACAATTGCAATAATAATCTCACAGATCACTATAACATCATAATAATGAAAATGTTTGAAATATTGTCAGAATTATCAATATGTGGCATGGTCATGATGTGAGCACATGGTGAGGTTGTCACAAACTTTCAATTTGTAAAACAAAAAGCAGCACCTTTTATCCATGATACAACAGATATTTAAGGTAATCAAGGGAAATAATGTGTTAAGCTGACTGAATTACTGCAGAAGTTGTTAATGTCAACTAGAAAAAACACAGAACTATTAAATAGTCAAAAATCACTATTTAATCAAGGGAAAAGGGGTTAGCGCTACTAATACGACAACAGAGCTGCTTTCCAAGACTGCACCAGAGTCAAGACGCCCTGGTCACTAGCCCCTGGGAGTGCCACCGACTCAGGATGGACTCCAAGGAACCAAAGAACTTAGGGAACCTATATACCACTCTAGATGACCTGGGGGCTTTAGGATTAGAGGGACAGTTGATTGACTTTACAATGGTAAGAAAGGAAAATAAGGAGTTCCAGACAGGAATAATAGTGAGGGGCTGATGCCCCACAAAGGACACAAAAGGGAAAGACTCAGCCTAGGGCTGGGTCACCTTGGTCATGGACCTTAGCCTAGGGGGAGAAACCATTGGGACAAAAGGGATGTTCAATATTGGATGGGATTAGCTGTTCCCACCCAAACTACCAGGAAGCTCACTGTCTGGTGAAGAGGGACCTTCCCTCAGGGGGAAACCTCTCCTGTGACAAGGTCAAAACCTGGGGTTTCTACACTGAAACTAAATAAACTGGGGATCTCTAGATTTCCATGTTGACAATAACTAAGATACTTAATATCTATACTTGTACCTAAAGAACTTGGATACTTAAGGTACTGAAGATATAAGAAATTTATCACTATTAATATATAGACTGAGAGCAGGGAATAAATTGAATATGATGAGATGATATAAAAAAAGGCAAAGCAAAATCAAAGGATATGAAAGAGGAATCACTGGGAAAAGAGAAAAGGAGAGAAATGGGGGTAAACTAGCTCACAGGAGGAGGCAAGTAATTCAATACAGTGGAGAGGAAGAGGAGGGGACAACAGACAATGTTTGAATCTTACTCTTATCAGAATTGGAACAAAGCAAAGTTGATAACCACATTAGTTAATTTTAGAAACTCATCTTACCAGAAAGGGAAGAAGGGAAGGGGGAATAAGAAAAGGAGGCAGGGACAGATAAAAAGAGAGGGTGAACTCAGGGAGAGAGTAGTCAGAAAAAAAGGTAATATCGTTTAAGTCCAATAAAGTGAAACACAATAAACTGAAATAGGCCTGTATGCAGAAGTCATCTATAGGTAGCTATCAGCTTTGCATTACCTGTACAAGCTCTTACAAGGTGTCAATCACTGAACAAGTTTTTAGAGTAGAGGAAATAGAAATGATTCCTACTCACCCCTGTAGAAATCCTAGAGAATCTCTTTCCCTCTTTATTTCAATGCAATAAGCACTTATTAAGAGCTTTAATATTTGCAAGCAGTGTGCTAGGTACTGTTCCAGGTGCTAAGGATATAAATACAAAATGAAGCACCTCAAGAATCTTAAATTTTACTGGGAAGGTACAGATTAGTAAATACAAAGTATATACAAGATAATGCAAAATAATGTAAGAGGGTAAGTGACCCCCAAAAAGGAAGGAGCAAATGTGTGTGTGTGTTGGAGATGAGGAGATAAGATTCCAGACACAGGAGACCAGGTATACAGACACAGTCAGAAGTTGGAATATTATGTATGACTAGAATGCAAAATTCATGAAGAGGAATAATTTGAAATAAGACAAGATACAGGTTGGGGAGATTAAGTACTAGGAAGATTCTATTTTATCCTAAAGGCAAAAGGGAGCTGAGGAAGATTAAAAAAAAAAACCAAAATTCTTACCTTTTGTCTTCCTTTCATTTCTAGGCAATGGGGGTTACATGACTTGCCCAAGGCCATATAGCTAGGAAGTGTCTGTGGTCAAATTTGAATCCATGACCTCCTGTCTCCAGGCCTGGTTCTCAATCCATTGAGCCACTTGGTTGCACCCCACCCCTCCATTTTTAAGTAGCAAAGTATGACATTTGTCAGATCTATGTTAGATTTGTGTTTCAGGAATATTTAGTATCCATGTGGAGCCTGGAAGAATGGAAAGGTGAGGAGGGCATCTTCTCAACAGCCTTCCCTCAGGGCTCCATCCTATCTACCTCTCCCTTCCCACTGTATTACCAGTACTGTTTTCATGATTCACATTACTGACCTAGGGTTGGGGTGGAGGTGTGGTGGTGAGGAGGAGAGGGGAGGAACTATCAATTTGGCAGTGTCAGGTTTTGTTATTCCCATCACCAATATCTGTAACTACACCTTTCCTAATCCTGTGTCCATGATGGACTGAGAAAAGGAACACACTATTACACAGCCATCATCCTCCATTCCTCACTAGGATTAATTAAAAAGAGACTTTTAGTAGAATGAGCAAGCCTTTATTTCCTTTCTTTCCTACTTACTTTCATTATTGAAGAAAAAAAATTGTTTTAACAAATACCAGATGTCATGCTGACCATATATATAATACAAATCTGGGCAGGATAGCTTTATTACACAAAGGATAGCAGAGACTGAATTTTAAAGTATCTTGATAGTATCATATAGCAAGGAAGGAACCCAAGTCAATTTTAGACTACATGAAGTGGGGAGGGAATGGTTCAACTGGAAATACTTCCTACAGTCAAGATCATATCTGGAGTACTGTGTCCAATTTTTGGTAACCTCTCTTAGGAAAGGTACAGGAAATCTGAAGTGTGACCAAGGAGGGGTAATTAGGATTTTGAAAGAATTGGAGACCATGACATACTATCATTATTGAAGATTCCCAGAGTAGGAGACGTCAGAGTCCACCTAGTTTAAAACCTGAGCCTTCTTAGGACAATTGATCTCATTAGTGGTCATATACTCTTTGCTTGAAGACTTAAACTTTTTTTTTTATTCAAAGATATTTTATTTTCTCAATTACATGTATTAAAAACTTTCAACATATGGTTTTCCAAAATTATAAGATCAAAATTGTTTTCCTCTCTCCTGGAGATGGTAAGCAATTTGGTCTGGGTTATACATGTATTATTATGCAAAACACACTTCCATATTGGTTATAGTTGTAAGAGAATACTTATATAAAACAAAACCAAATTCACCAGATAAAACCATAAATAAACTAGCGTGAAAAATTATATCCAAAGGTTCTTTCTTTGGAGGTGGACAGCATTCTTTGTCATAAGTCCTTCAGAATTGTCTTGTATCATTGTATTGCTGAGAGTAGCTAAGTCTTTTATAGTTGATCAACGTACAATACTGCTGCTGCTGTGTACAATGTTCTCTTGGTTCCAGTCATTGGAATACATAATAGTATTCCAGTCAATGGAATACATAATAGTATTCCATTACCAATATATAATGCAATTTGTTCAGTCATCCCCCAAATAATGACCCCCCCCCAATTGCTTGAAGACTTTTGATGAGAGGAAACTCACTATTTCTGAAGGTAGCCCATTCTAGTTTTGGTTAGTTCTCACTGTTGGAAAATGGTTCCTGATAGTTTGGCACAAAGTATTTCATAAATCCTTGATTGATTGAGCTGTAAACCTCAAATTTCCTTAGACTTATAAATGTTGGAAATTTCACCATTGGGATATTTCATACTTGGAAAATTTCTTACTGATAGTCTATTGGAATGGGAACCCCATTGGCATGGGAGGTTCCTTCTCTTCCCTTCTTAAGATTACTTTAGGACAGAAACCCTTTGCTGAACAATGGAAAGGACTTTGACCTATGCTTAAGCATAGAACAGAATTTCTTTGAGTCATGATTGATTTTAGAATTGATACAATGGAGATACTTGGAATAAATCTCCACCCTATTCAGTCCTAACAGGATTGAGTAAGGGCTGCAGCCTAGATCAAAATTTAATTATTCCAATCTCTACCCTACTCAGGTTAACAGGATTTAGAAAGGGCTGTAGCAAAGGAGCAAAGATTTAATCATTTGAAAATATGACCTTCAACAGACATGTGCAAAGCCTCTGGGCGGTCCTGGGTTAAGCTAGAGCCTCCATTGGCACAGGGAAATGGATGGACAGGTGATTGGTAGATGTGAGGACTGAGAGGAGGCAACTTGGAGGGTTTCCTTAAAGATAGGGGGTCTGAAGACTCCAGGAGGTTTTTTTTTGGAGTAGTTGGTCGGTGTGGTTCGTGTGGGCTCCGAGAAGCTGGCTCTGAAGGAAGCGGAAGGTGGGGGCCTCTGAGACTGTTTCTCCATTTTGGTCAAGTGAGTAATAGGGACCGATCTCTTTTCTTTGCCCCAGCTATCTAAGGGCTTGGGCCTTTTGGCCCAGCCTAAACAGAAGGGGTATTTAAACCCTATCTCCTTCTCTCCCTCTCCTTTCCCTACTCCCAGTGTGATTAAACCTCCATAAACTCCATTCTGACTTGAGTGTTTCATTTTAGGAATTTCATAAGTAAATTCCTTGGCGGCCATTGTTCAATATTACATAAATCCTGTAGCCACATTTTAACCATTACAGTGCTCATAACCTCTCCCAGAAGCATAAAATTTCTACCATAACAGAGCAAGACTAAATAGCAGCACAGTCATTCTACTGACTGGGGACAAGCAGAACAAAATCTATTGCTCTTTCAAATGAAGGACCTTCTCTCCAAATACTTGAAGACAACTATGTCTCCCCAAAGCATTCTCTTTTGTGACAAGGAAATCACTTTAAAAGACTGATATATATTAATTTAAGGTCGCCAAGGAATTCAGCTAAGTAATTCCTAAATGAAAACTCAAGTCAGCAGTCAATCTTTTATGGAGTTTAATTACAATAGGAGGAAGAAAGGAATTAGAGATAGAGAGAAAAAGAAGGGAATAGGGCTTAAATACCCCTTCTGTTTAGGCTGGGCCAAAAGGCCCAAGCCCTTAGATAGCTGGGGCAAAGAAAAGAGATCAGTCCCTATTACTCACGTCACCAAAAATGGAGAAACAGTCTCGGGGGGCCCCCACCTTCAGCTTCCTTCAGAGCAAGCTTCTCAGAGCACACTCCCACCACTCAGACAAACTCCTCAACCACCACCTCGAGTCTTCAGACCCCCCTATCCTTAAGGAAACCATCCAAGTTCCCTCCCCTCAGTCCTCACATCTACCAATCACCTGTCCATCAATTTCCCTGTGCCAATGGAGGCTCTAGCTTAACCCAGGACCGCCCAGAGGTCTCTGGCTTTTTTGCACATGTCTGTTGAAGGTCATATTTTCAAATAATTAAATCTTTGATCCTTTGCTACAGCCCTTTCTAAATCCTGTTAACCTGAGTAGGGTAGAGATTCAAATAATTAAATTTTGATCTATGCTGCAGCCCTTCCTCAATCCTGTTAGGACTGAGTAGGGTGGAGATTGATTCCAAGTATCTCCATTGTATCAATTCTAAAATCAATCATGACTCAAAGAAATTCCTGTTCTATGCTTAAGCATAGGTCAAAGTCCTTTCCATTGTTCAGCAAAAGGTTTCTGTCCTAAAGTAATCTTAAGAAGGGTGGAGGGGGAACCTCCCATGCCAATGGGGTTCACATTCCAATAGTCAAGACCCACTATCAATAGGAAATTTTTCAAGTATGAAATTTCCCAATGGTGAAATTTCCAACATTTATAAGAATAAGAAATTTTGAGGTTTACACTTTACAAAGTTAAGCTTCCTACCTCTTTAGTGAATCTTCGAATGAAAATAACTCAAGACCCTTCATTATGCTGGTTGCCTTTTTCTGCATGTTCATCAACACATTAACTTCCTCCTTAAAAAACAGGATACTCCAGATGTGGTTTAACTAGGGCAGTAGATACTGCCTGTTTTCTAGCAGCCTGAGAGCACATTGATTTTTTTGGCTGAAGAATTATACTGTTGACTCACATTGAGCTTTCAGTGATTTAAAATCCCATGATCTTTTTTTCCCCCTTTTCCTAAGCTTAACTGCTGGGCAGCCAGGTCTTTAGCACCTGAAACTTGTGGAGTTCCTCTTAAAAAAAAAAGTATATGTGACTATATAGGTATATTTATATGTAATATATGTATATATGTGTGTGGAGAATTCTGAGATTCTGTACCTCTAATCCATAGCTGTTTAATTACTGTCTCTTTCAACTCTACCTGAACTTGTGACCTTAAGGGAGTAGTTTTCCATTTCCTTCTCCAGGGTACCCTGCCTTTATAGATGAAGAAGAGGCAAATAAGGGTTATGTTACACAGCTAGTGTCCAAGGCCATATCTGAACTCAGATCTTCCTGACTCCAGACCCAGTGCTGCCTCCCCTGACTGTAGTCTAACTCACTGTATTTCGGGAAGTTGGGCACAAATTCAATAATCTCACTATTTCCGTCCTCACAAAAAAGACTTATAAGTAGCCAAATCGATGACCAAGATTTGTGTCAGGGCTCCTATGCAGTTATTCTGACTTATAGATCCTCCATAACCAGGAACACTGCACATTTTTACCAATTGTCAACTAGAAAAAACACAGAACTATTAAATAGTCAAAATCACTCTTTAATCAAGGGAAAAGGGGTTAGAGCTACTAATAGGACAACAGAGCTGCTTCCTATGACTGCACAGAGTCAAGACGCCCTGGTCACTAGCCCCTGGGAGTGCCACAGACTCGGGATGGACTCCAAGGAACCAAAGAACTCGGGGAACCTATATACCACTCTAGATGACTTGGGGGCTTGGAGTGAGAGGGACAGTTGACTGACTTTACAATGGGAAGAAAGGAAAATAAGGAGTTCCAGACAGGAATAATAGTGAGGGGCTGATGCCCTACAATGGACACAAAAGGGAAAGACTCAGCCCAGGGCTGGGTCACCTTGGTCATGGACCTTAGCCTAGGGGGAGAAACCATTGGGACAAAAGGGATGCTTAACATTGGATGGGATTAGCAGTTCCCACCCAAACTACCAGGAAGTTCACTGTCTGGGGAAGAGGGACCTTCCCTCAGGGGGAAACCTCTCCTGTGACAAGGTCAAAACCTGGGGTTTCTACACTGAAACTAAATAAACTGGGGATCTCTAGATTTCCATGTTGACACAATCTAAGAAACCCGGAGCGACTCATGCAGTTATTTTGCCAACGACAGGTATGGGATTTTTTTTTTTCATCAGTTATGTTACTTGGCAAACAGTTTCCCAGGCGAACAACGCAAGCACCAAAGAACACAGTCCCGTTTGCAACTCTCCCTTCCCCCCAGCCCCCAAACAATCACATGTTCTCTTCCTTCAGAAAATCTTGGGAAGCTTTCAGGCCACGCCGGCCCAGTCACTCCCCTCAGCTACGCCAACACTAACATGGCGGCTTCCGGAAACGGCGGAAGCCGGTTGGGCAGGTTCTTCCGCCTGAATATCTTTAATAGTATTGAAGCGCCGATCAGTCCCCGCCCCCCAGGAGCAAGCTCATTGGTCGTTCTTCGGAGACGTACAGAAGCGCTCCTCCCTATTAGTTAAGCGTTAATGAGCGAGGAGGCGCGGATTGGTTGGGCATGTTTCTTCCTGTCCTGACCGGCTCCACGATGGCGGCTGACTCTCTGTCTCTCTTCACTGGCCTCGGCCTCAGCGAACACAAGGCGCGCGAGACCCTTAAGAATGAGGCGCTGAGCGCGCAGCTCCTGGCGGCGGCAGCACAGGTAGTAAGCAGAGCCCAGACCGCGGTGTCTCCGGATCTCAGGAATTTCCCACCTCACTCCCCATCCCCAATTTTAACGTACTTCCAACCTCCCGTGCCCAACTTGCCTGGGGGGCAGCCGCTCTCTAGTGTAACATCCTGGGCGAGCTTTCGCTCCTTCCCCTCCCCTGCAGGGACCTTTCGTCCTCCCTCCTGGTGGTATCCGAGATGTGGTGGTGATGGCGGCGGGAGTGGGAGCGTCCTGTGGGTCACATGTGCTCTCTCCTCATTCACTGACCCTGCGGGAATCGCCTTGACCACATCCTTTCTGCTTCCCACGACACCCTCTTTGCTCCGCCCATGACACACTGCCATTCCCAACTTTCCCCTAGCCAGAGCCCCTTGCTGACAGATTGAGAGATAAGACCTGAGGTAACCTAGACCAACTTCTTCAGCATCCTCCCCAGAGCTCTTAAGTGTCTTGGCCAAGGTCTCAGAGGGAAGGCAGGGGCTGTAGCCCTGGTCCTGGATCCAAATCCAGAGCTCTTCCCACATATGATGCTCTCTCCCTGGAATAGTAAATTGTAAGCCCTTTGAAGGCAAGGATTCTTCCCCTTTACCTGTTTTTGTGTCCTTGGTGCTTAGCACATAGCAGGTGTTTAATAAGTATTTATTGAATATAATTTTTTTACCTGAATAAGACATTCCCCAAAATTCTTCCTTATGACCTGTGCTAAGATAACTGCTTTAATCATTTTTTATCCTCTTCTCTTCCCAACTGTATTGAGCTCTTGAAATAATGGTTCATTTCTCACCAACCCCAGGCCCTAACCTCCTAAGTAAACACAGATGTCCCTAAGGTTATATTCCTTAGTCCCTAGCCCCTCTCTGATGCCTACCCAGGAAATGACATTTTTTGGAGAGCTGGCTTTTCTCCCCCTCTTAAGTATAACTTGTTTTCTCCTATTTTAAAGACTTGAGGACATGCCCCTGCCCTCACCTATAATATACCTCAGGGTGATGATAAGTCACCCTAAATAAAAATGTCTTAGAGATATGCTACCCTTATACCTAATAATTTTCCATAACTATAAAATTCCAGTCTCTTTTGATAATCTATTTCCACGATATACCCTAAGTTTTATGTCCTCTGGAGTAACAAACATCTCCCTTCCTTTCATCCTTTTCTTGGGTTCTTGAGTTATGTCTTTGACACTGCCCTCTACTCATCCTTTGTCTACTTCCTTTGATAGGCTCAGCAAGTCTTGGGTCCCAGGATTGACAAGGCTACAGGTATACTCCTATACAATGTGGCCTCTCGCCTCAAGGATCCCAGGCGGCTGTCCTTTCTGGTGGGTTATGTCACCAACAAGAAGATTCTCACAGACTTGCAGCTCAGTGGTAGGTATAGTTTCTTTCCTATAATAACACCACATACTTGGTCTCTATCATAGTCCTAAAGTCCAGCATTGAGTTTGGATGTTTTCCCTCTAATTCCTGAAACTTAGTCTGTTCTTTCAATTTTGCTACCTATGCCTGGGGTTCATTGGTCCCATACCTCCTTAGTCCACAGAGGCTCCCATTCTTCCCTTCTCCCAGCCATTCATTCCTTCTATCCCTTTTTCCTTAATTAAATCTTAATAGTACTTCTTCCCTAATCCCCTTTTTTCAGTGTTCATCCTTAATTTCTCATCCTCCATCCTCACTTCCCTTAGTCTATGATATCATCAATGACACCATATCTGATTAGTCCTTGGGTATACTAGAATGGCCTTTGTTTCTCTGACATAACCATCTTGTAGCTCTGTGGTGAGTACCAGAGTTTCTTTAATTCTTACTGTGTCTCTATATACCCATTTTTCCTGTATTCTCTGTTAGCTTTGGGACTATTTTATCCCTCTTAGCTCAGGGACCTCCTATGGCTCAGTGATGTTTATGGGGGCTCTTCTCTTTAGTTTCCAGTTCAATTAAATATTCATTGTATTATATGCAAGGCACTGGGTATGTAAGAATGGAAAACCCCAAGTTCCTGCTCTCTCAAGGATTGTATTTTTTAATGGGGAGAATAAGATAGGCATACAGATACAAAACAAAATGAAATACAAGGAGATGATGAATGGTCTCTATGAATGTGCAGAGACTGAAAAATGTTGGATGATAATGGGAGATTTTCATGTAGGTTATATTAGAAAATACTCTAAAATGTACTATCCTATCCTTTACTTCAGAAATGTATAGCTCATTGCTAAGGACTAGGCCTTTCCCTTCCATTCCCTTTAGTTACCTATTCACTTAGATATAGCATAACAGGTTTTGCCATTGAATAATTATCCTAGCAAAACCAGCATTGTCCCTCTCCAGGGATTCTGGTGGAGAATTCAACCTATTGTAGCCAAAATCTTGTCCAATTGAAATACCATTGATAGCTCCATTTTAAGCTAATGCTGAAGATGACTATTCATATTTGGAATTGCCCTTTTCCTAGTGTTGCTTTGTGTCTCAGGCTTTTAGTCTGGATTAAATATCAGTCTAGTTGAGATTGCCTCTGTGTCCATACTTGCTTTTACTCTTTTCACTAGCATGGCCCACACGCTTATCTCAGACCTCCTTAGTACATGAGACTGATTAAATTCTGGCTGATTCCTTTCTCAGCTGCCCTGGAGTATCTTCGGAGCCACCCTTTGGACCCTATCGACACCACAGACTTTGAGCAGGAGTGTGGCGTGGGTGTCACAGTGACCCCGGAGCAGATTGAAGAAGCAGTGAGTCCTAGGGAAAGGGATAATTTTGGGAATAACACCACCTTAGAGCCTGGGATGCATGTTGGGGTCAGATATTAGGGAGAAGCAGTTATATTTGGGCATGGTATGGTAGAAGGGTGTACCAGGCCTTCTTATTCCCTAGGACAGAAGGGATCTGGATATTTTGGAATTGACTTTGGTTATTCATTTCACTGTTATTATTAGCCAACTTGGGGCATCTGTTATCTACTCTGCCTTCACTGATTGAGAATGCAGCAGAGTATAATATTTTGGAATCAGAATATGCATTTGACACTCGAATCTACTTCTTTGACTCACACTAACTATATAACCTTAGATAGGTCTCTTAAAATTCTGTGATCCTGTTTTGTATTGGTCTCTTTCTACCTTGAATGAGAAGCTGTACTTGGGAGGCCAATATAAGTCTCAAGGTTGTCTTGTATTCTTGCCAGGTTGAAACTGTGATTTGTCAGCACCGTGAACAGCTCCTGAGAGAAAGATACCATTTTAACATGGGGGTGCTAATGGGTAAGTGTGGGATATTCCTGGCCTAATAAAATCAGGCTATACCTGATCAATGAGAAAAATGAGGTTGATAATGTTACTCGTTATGTGTTCAGAACCATTAATTAGTTTTAGCTTTACTCCTTCAAGATAGGCATAACAATGATTGCTATCCTAGTTTTACTTATGGGGAATTTCAGGTTAAGGTACAGTGACTTGCTTAAAAGTTACATAATCAGGTGATGGAATACTGTTGTGCTAAAAGGAATAATAAAGTGGAGGAATTCCATGGAGACTGGAACAACCTCCAGGAAGTGATACAGAGCGAAAGGAGCAGAACCAGGAGAACATTGTACACAGAGACTGATACACTGTGGTACAATCGAAGGTAATGGACTTCTCCATTAGTGTCAATGCAATGTCCCTGAACAATCTGCAGGGATCTAAAAAAAACTATCCACAAGCAGAAGATAAACTGTGGGAGTGAAAACACAGATGAAAAGCAACTGCTTGACTACAGGGGTGGAGGGGATATGACTGAGGAGACTCTAAATGAACACTCTAATACAAATGCCAACAACATGGAAATGGGTTTGAATCAAGGAATTGTGCGTGGGCTATGGGAGAGGTGGTGGGAGGGGGGGAGGGAAGAAAAGAAAATGATCTTTGTTTCCAATGAATAATGTTTGGAAATGACCAAATTAAAAAAAAAGTTACATAATCATAGAGTATATGGCAAAGCTAGTTTCTGAACTTAGATCTTCTGACTCAAAGTTTTTTCCTTCCATATCTGGCTGCTTAAAGGCTTCTGAACATAGTAGGCCCTTAGTAAATGTTGATTGAATTAATTCTATAGCTTTTTGTTTTTCTCTTTTGTCTTATACCTTTTGGAATGGGATATGGGATAGAGACCTGAATATGTGACTGATTCTTGCAGCTGAGTAGTCTCTTTAGTTTCTAAGGCCAAGCATAGGCATCTTAACAATTTTTGGCATTGGCTTTGGAGCTAGATAAAAGGCCAGCCTCATCTTTGAATTCTATTTTCTTCTGAAGCTGATACAATGGCAGAAAATAGATTATCTGTTTCACAGCCTCTGAGGCAGGGTTGGGTTCCTGTGTTACTTCTTACCAGGTTCTTCCTAGCCCTCAGCTTCCTGGTGTCTCCTCTTCCAGGCGAGGCGAGGACAGCATTGAAGTGGGCAGATGGCAAGACCATTAAGAATGAGGTGGATATGCAGGTGGGTATTTGTGTGTTGACAATTCAACTATGGTGGTCAGTTTGGAATTTACCTTGTAAGACTATTGCTATCATCAGTCAAATGATGAGGCCATGCCACCAAGTCTTGTGTTGGGTTGGTCTGTGTACTCTTATAGATGAAAGGGACTTTGGAGATGGATGAACTCCATCCAAGATGATGGTGTCTCCAAGCCCAACCATTACATTTTATAGAAGATACAACTCAGGCCCCAAGAAATTGAAAATCACAGTGGCAATAATTAGTGGTAGAGATGGGTTTAAAGCCAGGTCCTTTTACTCTTTGCCCTTTGCACTGATACACTGCCTCATCAGCTCTCTTTAGACATTAATAATTATGATGAATTTAAGTATATGATAAAGCTCTTTCTTATTCCACTAACACAGCAAAGAAGGGCTAAGATCAGTCAGAAGAACAATATGAGGTTGTCCTTTTGCTTTCCATTGTTGGCATTCTGGGAACTCTTTGTCTCCAAATGTAACTGAGTCAGATCTTGGCCTCAACTTTATTGTCTATATCTTTGTCCAGGTTCTTCATCTTCTGGGCCCAAAGACAGAGTCTGATTTGGAGAAAAAACCCAAGGTAGTAAATGGCTCCAGTTGTTCAATATCTCTGGGACAAGCTGAGGGAACAGAAAGATGGGCTAGGACCTAATCTTAGGATACTGAATCTTTTCTTTCTTGGCTTCTGTGGGTTTGGGTTTGCAGTTGTGCTCCAAAAGGAGGCCAAGCCAGGCTATGTTTACTGCTTTTGCTCTCTAGGCTGCAAAGATCCGACATGAGGAGAAGGACTTGAAGGCAACTAGAACTGCAGTGATGAGTGGTATAAATTAAGCTCCTAATTCCTGGTTTCATATCCACATCCACTTAGGTGACATAGGTTCCTGCCCCTTGAGCCCTCTTGAGACACCTCTTTTTCCCCTTCTCTCTTCCCTTACCCTCCATTTGTTGTGTGGGGCCAGTGACTTCAGAACCAATCTTTTCTTCTTGGCCTATAGAATGTGGTTCTAAGAGAGTCCATCCCCCCCCCACCCCCCCCCCCCATGATGCTTGTGTGATATATGAGGAATTGATTTTAGCCTCAACTGAGAAACTTCTGGTTTTGATGCTCAGATAACAACCACAGTTGAGACTGTCTTACTGTAGTACCTGTGACCTGAACTCCCAAGCTATGATTCATGAGATCACCAGGCACCTGCCCTGCTCCTAGGACTAGAAGAGATCCTGGAGGCTAGTGCCTATTGAACCATCCTTTAGAACCTCAAGTTGCATGGTTGTGACTATTCTTATATCCATCTTGTGTCTGGCCCCTGTGGAAGCTCTTACTAAAGAATTCTCACTCTCCCTTGGGAGTTTAACCTAATATGGTTGTTTTTCTTTGCCTGCATCACCTAGGTTTGGCCTAGATCCTTGATGATCAGCTCTGAGAGAGGCTCCCTTTCCTTTAAAAAAACAAAAACAAAAAAAAAACCCTTACATTCCGGGAGCAGTTGGGTAGCTCAGTGAATTGAGAGCTAGGCCTAGAGTTGGGAGGTCCTAGGTTCAAATCTGGCCTCAGACACTTCCCAGCTGTGTGACCCTGGGCAAGTCACTTGACCCCCATTGCCTAGCCCTTGCCACTCTTCTGCCTTAGGATCAATACACAGTATTGATTCCCAGACAGAGAAGGTAAGGGTTTTAAAAAAAAGCCCTTACATTCCGTTTTAGCATCAATGCTGTGTATTGGCTCCAAGGTAGGAAAGTAGTATGGGCTAGGTAATGGGGGTCGAGTGACTTGCCCAGGGTCACACAGCTAGGAAGTATCTGAGGTCAAATTTGAACCGAGGACTGTCCTTCCCCTTATTCTTAGCCTCAGTTATTTCATGCACAGAAGTTCTTCCTGTAGTTACTATCTGGAATTTCTTAGTGTTTTTTTGATTTTGAGTTCAGAATCTTCTAAGATCCAGGGAAAGCTTGGGTTTTACTTTGCTAGAAGATTACTATTTTTTTCTGGGTCAACCACTGGGTTCCTGGGGCTGCCTCTGAACTCAGTGGGAGGTTCAATCTTCTCTCTGGAGGATACTATAGCATATTTTGGTTTTCCTAGGTGTGGAACTTACAACTTCTCTGTCTCTGATGGAACAGCTCAGGGGAGAAGCACTTAGATTTCACAAACCTGGTGAGTGAATGCTTTGGCTGGAGACAGGGGCAGAGGGCCAAGGCACTCCCTCTTTCTGAGAGATAAGAATATGGCTCATTTCTTTTTGGTGGAGGATCATCATATGATCCTTGACTCCAAAGTATCTGTCCAGAAGCTCCCATCTGTTCTTTTACCTCCCTTGTGTGTGTGTTCAGGATTAGCCCCTGTAAGATGATGGTTTTCATTGTCATTTTCCTCTTGGGTTTTGAAACTAGCTCCATGTAGAGCCTCCTTTGGGCTCATCTCTTTCTTCTGCCCCACCAACAATAAGTGGTATAGATCCCATTCCTGAGGAATGTTCTTTTTTTTTTCCTTGCCATCCTCTTCTAAATGAATCCCCTGGATCATTTGACTCTTTCAGGTGAAAACTATAAAACCCCAGGCTATGTGGTCACCCCCAACACAATGTCTCTTTTGCAGCAGCACATGGAGATCACAGCAGGGCAGGTACCTGGGTCTCTTCCATTTTGTGGGTATGGTAAGAGGGTTGGACCACCTGAGAATTAATACTAAAGGCCCAGGGCAGTGGAAGTGACTACAGTGACTTCTGGGTCTTGAAAGTGGGGTAGTTTGTGGGCATGTAAGAACTTCAGAGAAATTTGCCTAATGTCCCTTCTGGGGCCCTGATTTCTAACGTGGCCATGGAGAAAAGCTTGAGAAACTGTTGTTGAGCTCAGCTGTCACACAGCCAATTGAGGTCTTCTGAACCTCTTCTTTTCATATCATTCCTTTCCCAGGTGAGAACACGATTCCCACCTGAACCCAATGGCATTTTGCATATTGGACATGCAAAGGCCATCAACTTCAACTTTGGCTATGCCAAGGTAGGTGTCCATCCTGACCTGAGAGTAGAGTACTAACCCCTTATTCTCAGTAGTTGGGGGTCATAGATTTTATTAATCTTGGGCTGGAAGGTACTTCATAGACCATAGAATATAGCCTCCATATTTTACTGAAGAGGAAACTGGAACGCAGAGAGTTTGTGACTTACAAGGTCACACCAGTATTGAATAGAAGAGGTAGAATTTGAACTCCAAAGTTAGTGTTCTTTTCACTGCATCATGCTCCTTCCTAATAGGATAAAGAGATTTATTTCCAACTGTTACTATGGGGAGTATAATGAACCAGTAGTGACCCAGAGACACAATGGATACTTGCTGATTCTGATGGCTTTTGGAAGTAACATTGTGAATCTGGGAGCAGAGGGACTATTTACTGGCTGGTGGCCAGGAGAATTGGGAATCCCGTGACAGCCAGGGACAGGATGATCTTACTATCTGATAATATCTCTAGGCCCAGTTTCTTCATCTAAAATATGTGAGTCTCAGACTAGATGACCTATCAGGACCTTCTAGCTTTAAACTTTATGTTTCAGTGGACCTGAAGGGAGCAGGATGACCCTACAGTAACTCTGATATAACCATTTACTCTTATGACTCTGGGAAATAGCATGACATGATGTGAAGTGGTACAGGGTATTTCCTCTGTGAATGATGGCCTAGAAGGTGTTATGACCCAATTGCTTCCTCTCTGGTGACTGGGGGAGGGACATAGAGACTCATTATGCCTTACTGCTAGTAGTTTTGAGGTCAATACTGTTTCATGTTTGCAACTCTATAGTGAGTCGAGGGCTATAAAGGTCACTCACTGCCCATAGTAAGTTAACTCCCTCCCTTCAGACAAAAGCTGACTCCTTTTGGATGCAGGCTACTTTCTTCTTGGGGCAGAGTTGGCCAGTTTCCCTAGGGAACTGAAAGCTTCTCCTAGCCAATTATCCCATTCCATTGACATGTGGAAAGGACTTGGTGGTAGTTGGTTCATTCTGTGTTTTGATTTTTAAAGCCTCTATACAGTTGAAATCACATTGTTAATTTAGGATAAAAACATATATAACCTGTGCAACTTGGATTTTGCTTGTAAAATTACTGTAGTTAGTGCATTTAGATACAGTAGAGTTTTTTGGTGAAAAACTTTGGGGAAATGAGTATTTCCCAGTTTGAAAGAAAACTCCAAGATCCTTTCTTGAATTTTAAAATACTTTTTTTTCCCCTAAGCCTTTAAATGGACAAAAGAAGATAATTTTAGAGAGGAATATAGTTGTCTAGTAGTGGGTTCTACAACAATGTCTTCTTTTCTAGGCCAACAATGGAATCTGCTTTCTGCGTTATGATGACACAAATCCTGAGAAGGAAGAGGAGAAATATTTCACTGGAATCCGGGACATGGTAGAATGGCTGGGTATGGAGTCCAAGGCCAAGAAGGGCTGATGGGGGAAATGAGGAAGAATGGGAGGGGAAGATGGGAGTAAGTAGATTTGGTGGAAGGTTTTCTCCCTCATAGGACTGACTGGCTAGGGCCTCTGGCTTTGCAGGTTACAAGCCATACAAGGTGACTCATGCCTCAGACTACTTTGACCAACTCTATGCCTGGGCTGTGGAACTCATTCGTAGGTAAAATTAAGGGTCCCCTTTGGGGAAGGTAAGGATGGGAATTTTCCTGTTCCTAGGAAAATTCTTGGGACTTACAAGAGTACAAGAGTTCCTAGAACAATTAAACCTCTGGATACTAAGAGTTGATATCTTTTCTACCCATGCAGGGGTCATGCCTATGTCTGCCACCAACATGTAGAAGAGATTAAAGGCCACAATCCTCCACCCTCTCCATGGCGAGACCGGCCAATTGAAGAATCCTTATTGCTTTTTGAGGTGAACTGGCTTTTGATCCTATCCCTTGGGGAAGACTCTTGTACTTTGAATGTATTTAGTAGGTATGCCCAAGGCTTAAGTGTGACTAGAATCTGTGTTTCCACAGGGAATGAGGAAGGGGAAGTTTGCTGAAGGAGAAGCCACACTAAGGATGAAACTGGTTATGGAGGATGGAAAGATGGACCCGGTGGCCTATCGTGTCAAGTACACACCTCATCATCGAACTGGTGATAAGTGGTGGGTGCTACCTTCCTGGGATTAAAGCCAAATGTGGGCTATAGAAGGGATTCAGGGCCCAGGCCCTTTGATGAAATGTGAATGGTTAGGTACTGTCATTAGCTCATAGGTTTCTGGTTTCTGTTGCTGACTGTAGGTGTATCTACCCTACATATGACTACACACATTGTCTGTGTGACTCCATCGAGCATATTACCCATTCTCTCTGTACCAAAGAATTCCAGGCCCGGTGAGTAAGGCAAGGGAGGGCAGCATCTGTGACCCTTTGCTCTGATAAATCTTGGATTTACTCTCATCCATGGTAGTACTGGAGAGTGATTAGAGGACAGATACGGAGAGCTGGTGGTGTGCATGGGTGGAGGGGGGAAGGGTCCTTGGAAGTCCAGGCTGTGATTAGCAGGTTAACTCAACTATGTGAAGGCTGGGTTGATCCTAAGGGATCATTCTGGAGTATCTCTTGTTCACAGACGCTCGTCCTACTTCTGGCTATGCAATGCACTAGATGTATATTGCCCAGTTCAGTGGGAATATGGACGCCTCAATCTGCACTACACAGTTGTGTCCAAGCGGAAGATCATTCAATTGGTGGAGGCTGGTGCGGTCAGGTTAGATTCTTGTGATGGTGAATGGTAAATTGGTTCTTCTGGAAAAGGTATGACTGGTGGGAAGGGAGCTAAAGCCCTCATCCCATTCGCTGTCTCTCTGGGCCAACTTCCTCATCTCTAAAATTCTATGCTAAGATTGGACTCTAGATGATTTAATATCAAGAAGGGTAGTCAAGACCTATGCCTTTTCCTGCTGGCAGGATACTGATCCTGAATGGAATTCTGCTTTTCTCTGTTTGGGTGCGTTGAATTCCCCTTCCAGGACAGACAGATCAGATGGGTCTGTGCCTGAACTGGGCACTGACTCCTGAATATAACAAATTTGTCATGAGCTGTCCCTAGTCTTGGTTTCTCTAGTTGGGAATCAGTGGACCAGGGGAGAGGGTCCTGCATTGGAGTTAGGACCTGGGTTTAAATCCTGGCTTTCTGCTTATTGTATGACTGGAAAAGTGACTTCACCCTCCCTTGACTTCAATTTCCTCAACTGTGAATTGAGATAATTGGACTAGAGTTCTGTTTTTGCTCTTAAAGGCTACTTTTGGTGTGTGGCATATAAAGTTCTGGTTAGAATCAAGAAATCTTGGGCAAGGTACTTCACCTTCTTTATTTCTCAGCTTCTAGAGAAACTTCCACTCTGCTTATAGATTCTTATGTGGAAAGCACTTGATAAATGTTAAAGGTCTTTTGAAATATTTAGTCATTAATAACCAAAAATATTAAGGGAAGCTCCCTTATGAGGCAACATGTTGTAGGGCATCAAGAACTTGATTTGGAGGCATACTCTTACACATGACCATAGGAAAGCCACACAAATAGAAACTGAGGTGGGTGTGAGGATTGACAGGGTAAGGGCTTAAAATTCTGCACACTTTAAAATGGTCCATGAAAATCAGTTCCAGGTTTGAAACTCTGTGATCGCTATGTTTTTTTGAGGATCTGTGGTGCTTTGCTGGCTTCAGGGTATTGGGTACAAGAGCCCCATCTTAGGCAGGCACTTATTCTGCTCATTCTTCTTGTGTTATAGAGATTGGGATGATCCTCGTCTCTTCACACTCACAGCATTACGTCGGCGAGGTTTCCCCCCTGAGGCGATCAACAACTTTTGTGCCCGGGTAGGTGGGAGAATATTAAGGGTCTTATTCCCTGGACCAAGTAGCCTTTGGATGGCATAGGGCCCACAATCTGGGCCTGAATGGCTGCTCACTGGCCTTTCTCTGACAGGTGGGTGTGACTGTTGCCCAGACAACGATGGAGCCTCATCTTTTAGAAGCCTGTGTTCGAGATGTGCTGAATGATGGGGCCCCCCGGGCCATGGCTGTACTCCAACCACTCCGAGTCACCATTACCAACTTCCCAGAAAGCAAGGTTAAGGGCAGGCAGAGGAAGTCAGACTGGGAAATGGAGCTAGAGGAGTGCTACTGGAGTTTCCTGGAATGCAGATATATCTAGTCTTTCTTCTTGTCCCATAATCCCTGTGGAATCCCTGCCCTTCTCTCTTTGATGCTATTCCCACTCTTGGAAAAGATCTTGGATGAGAAGCAACATGAAAAACCTCTTGATTTGGATTTTCTAAGTTCAAATTCTAATTCTGCTTCTCATAACCTCTGTGACCTTGGCAAATTATTTAATATCTCAGATAATGAAGCCTTTGCTTCATTACCTATAAAACAAGTTGGTTTGTCTAGAGATGATCTTTAAAGTCCTTTCTAGGTTTAAATCATGTGATCCTAAAGCTCCTATGTTTTCCTTTTTGACACAGGCACTTGATGTCATCGTACCAAACTTTCCAGCTGATGAGACCAAAGGCTTCCACCACATCCCCTTTTCATCCACAATCTACATTGATTACACAGACTTTAAAGAGGTTAGGGGTTGGGATCTGACTTCTCCTGGGACTCTTCCTATTCTTCATGATTCTCCTGGGAGCTTGGGAGAAGGATGGGGCAAGAAAGAAGAACTTTCAGTGCCATCCAAAATTTTGGTAGCTTCTAGGTTGTTCCCAGGCCTTCCAACCAACCCTGTTACCTTATTCATACCTTTGTCAACTAGTCATTTTGTGTCTTGACTTTAACTACAATCTTTAGACTGGATATTTTTTGAGGCAAGAATGAAGCATCAAAGAAAACTACTAGCAACTATTTTTGCCTTGGTGTTCAAATGACTTTCCTTGCAGGAACCAGAAAAGGGTTACAAACGGCTTGCAAAAGGCCAGCCAGTCGGCCTGAGACATGCAGGTTATGTTATTGATGTACAGAATGTCATCAAGGTAAGAGGTGTTCATCTCTTTAAGCCACACGGAGCCTAGGATTGGGTCTACCTTTTCTATTAGAAGTAACCCACTGAGTTTCCTAGTCATTTCAAGTGACTTGAAGTCAAGGATAGAGTCCTCCCTCCAACATTGTCATTCATTCATTTCTTTTCTCCCTAGCAGAAGGTTTTACCTAAGCATAGGGAAACCTTGTCAAGAGGTTGACCAAAGAAGTACTTCCTGTAGTTAGAAGCTCCTAACTAACTAACTAACTAACTAGGAGGCATGACAGCCAGCAGCTAATAAACATCTATCCCAAGGAACTTAGTGGATTAATCTCTCCTTTTTTTTTTAGAATGCCAGTGGCCAAGTGACTGAACTGGAAGTGACTTGTAGCAAGTCAGATACTTCTGAGAAGCCTAAAGCTTTTATACATTGGGTGTCAGAGCCTTTGCAGTGTGAGGTCCGAATCTATGAGAGGCTGTGAGTCTATGAGAATTGGGGACTGGGTTTGAGGGAGGGGAAAAAATATTAGGGAGAGCTGAGTTTTGACTAATAAGCTATGGAGCCTTACAAGTTTCCTTCTACTATAGATTCCAGCACAAAAACCCTGAAGATCCTTCTGAAGTGCCCGGTGGTTTCTTAAGTGACTTGAACTCAGTGAGTCTGCATTGGAGATTGAGGATGTGGCAACTAAGTCTTCTTGTATTTTCCTTCCCAAGAAAACTGAGTGGAGTATATAAAGGCTCTTTCTGTAGAGTCTAGAAAGTAGTGTCTGTAACTGTGGGACATACCCAACCCCCATTACCCTGAAGCCTGAACCCCTACCTCAAATGGTCTAATTCAGATGTGTCCTACAGGACTCTCTGTGTGTGATTCAAGATGCCTTGGTGGATTGCTCAGTCAGTGGTGCAAAACCTTTTGACAAATTCCAGTTTGAAAGATTGGGCTACTTCTCAGTGGATCCAGATAGTACTGAAAGAAAGGTCAGTCAATACTCTCTCTTCTCTTCCCCTCCTGCCCCCTACTCACCCTAAGTCTAGGGCACATGGTCTTATTTCAATTAATGTCTTAAAGAGTGGACACTGAAGGTTTGGCCACAAAGCTGTCCTTCTCTTTTCCTCTCAGCCAAAGTTCAGGAAATGTCATCATGTTACTACATTGTCAGGGTAAGGGATCAAGGAGAAATTCATTATGTTTCCAGAAGTAACATAATCCATGTGAAAATCTTAGCCTTTTCCTTTGTCAGCATGATGTGTAGGAAGTTGGATATTAGTAGACTTGAATTCTATACTCTGCTCTAACACACTGATCTTGGGCACATTCTTTTGCAAATAATTTATCTAAATCAGTCTGTGATTTTTTAACCCAGGATGCCTTTCTCTGACACGCATCTTAGTCTTTTTCTTTTGGTTGACCTTCTCTGGAGCCTCTATGACTAAATTCAATTCATCCCCTGATTCCCAGCTCTTTTATGCTTTACCAGACTGAACTAGGCTGGCTTTCCAAGAACAGGCCTCCAATTGTTAATAGGCCTCAATCTGGAAGCTTTTCCAGTTGGGGTCTTCCAGAATGGAGTATCTCTTTCCTGCCTTGCTGAGGATTTAGAATTGGGTTTTGGGGGATCTCTCCCTATTAGTCATCGTTATTCCTCACATAATCCTTTTATGACTCTTGAGGTAATGTCTGGAAGAGTGCTTTGGAAATGATAAAACCTTGTACAAGTAGAGCATCATGTTAAGTTTTTATAGCAGTCTTTAGAGGTAGGCAGAACAGGTGGCATTTCCCTCATTTTGCAAATCAGAGCTGAGGTCCAGAGAAATGATTTGCCTAAACTCATGAACCCTTTAGAATTCAGGTCTCTTAACAAGCAGCTCAGTTTTTTTCTGAGAAGGTAATGCCAGTCTACATAGGACTATAAGCAGTCTAAGTAGCATTAAATCTATTATTTTGAAGTGCTTTATAGTGAGGCTAGACTTTTGGGGCCTAGGAAATGCTCATTTGGTACTTGGTTTTTTAACTAATCTAAATTTTCCCTAAAGGGACTGGCAAAACTCTGTACCTGATTTGTAAGTACCCCAATTTCTCTCTTTTTTTTCCTCTAGCTTGTCTTTAACAGGACCGTTACTCTGAAGGAGGACCCTGGAAAACTGTGAGTGCCTTGAGTCTGGATGAAGTCATCAATCCAGAGGGCAAGAAAAGAGAAACCTACTTTTGCCTTATCAGGGCCATACTTGGTCATGCTCACCTGCAGTGCTAACTCAGGATTACCAATAAAGAACAGCACAGTTTTCCCTGGAGTTTGTCCTCACTGAGTTGGGGGAAGGGTTGGTGGTGAATTCTGTACTCATACAGATTTCTGGCCTGGGGATGTGTATCAGGGAAGGAACAGGAATGAACAACCTTTTTGATGGGTCAGTGGCTCTTGTTTCTCCCTAAACTAAGCTTTTACTTCACTTCTTTCTGTCTAGGAAACCATTCCCTTTCTCTCCCTAGATTTTGAATTAATAAGAAGCAAAGGAAGTGGCTTGACCCTCCTTTGGCTCCTTTGGCCAGTACAGAGCACTTACATTTCTTTAATCTTCCTACATATTTCTACTGATTGGTAGCTCTGGAAGAGGAGAGCAGATGAATTTTTCCCACTTCCTTTTTCCTCCTCAACTTTGGCTCAGGAACACTTGTCCTCTTCCCTTGCCTCTAAATGTGATAAAGGCAGAGTAGGATGCTGTGACCTGGAGCCAAGAAGAAAGTTTGATGTTCCAGATGAAGGATGGAAAATAGTCTTAGATAAGATCATAGGTAGACAGGAGGTTGTATCATTCAAGTATTTATTAGGAATTTACCATGTAGTAGGCACTGTCCTAGGTGCTGGGGATGCAACTATAAAGACTACAATCCTCACTCAAGGAATTTTAATGGAGTAGACTAGAAACCTCTTTCTTATCCCTTAAATAATCTGACAGCTAGTAAAATATATTTTCCTTGAGGTCAGAGGTCATTTTCAGTTTCAACAGACCCACCATGTATGCTTTTCATAAACGTTTATAGATCTAGAGGGAACTTTAGAGGCTCTCAAGTCTGGCCCCTAGCTTCTTTTATATAAAGGAGGAAACTGAATGAAGCCCAGAGAAGAGCTAGTGTAATACAAGGAGTAAATAGAACCAGGATGCAAATCCAGGCTCCTTTCTACTGCTCAGCTGAGTGATCTAAGATTAGATCATTAAAGGCTGCAGTGTCCGGGACTCAATGTAATCAAATTGTAGAGCTGACAAAGGTTGGGCACAGACCCAGCTAATTTGTCCTAGGGGATCAATGATACTCCCCTAATCTGGAAAGAAGTACTCCAGGTTTTTGGTTCTGTCAGCAGATGTAAAGGCACACACCCCTGGCTGGTTTTGTAGTCCTCGCCTTCTCTGCCCTTCTTGGAAGCCACTTTATTGGGAGATCTGGCTGTCTAGTCTGGCCTGGCTTACTTTGGGGTCCCTCCCCCCAATCCTGCAGTCCCAACTCTAAAGGCAATGAGTGTGTCTGCAGCTTTAACATCCTCCACATTTTCCACTGTATACAAACACCAAAGTCACCCAGGGCCTGGTTTAAGGTGGACTGCAGGGAGCTGTGGGCCTGCTGCCCCCTGCTTGGAAGGGACCCGCACACTTCCCCCTGGGCTCTATCCCCAGAGAATGGGGTCCTTTTTTCTTGGGTTAGGTTAATCATTTAGTCAAAGATGCAGTGAGAGCTCTGAGAGCAGCAGGGTTCTGAAGTCACTGAGGACCCCAGGCCCTGCAGGGGCATCAGTTCCGGGCCACCTTAAGCAGGGATGCTGGTGCAGCTGAGTAGGAGGTAGTTTCACTGAGGATGGGAAGAGAGGGGGTAGAAAGGACTTCAGTCGTCCGCCAGGATGGCCTGTAGTGAAACCCCCTTGGAATGGGGCCAGGGCTGTGCCAATTCGGCAGCCCTGACAGCTGGTGCTGGAAGCCAGGCTCTGTCAGGTGAGGGGCAGGGGTATAGTTAGGAGACTCATGAGGTAGGGAATGGGGGAAGATGGGTAGTAACCCCAGGCCTGGTATCTCTCCCTGAATGGGGCTGCCTTTCTCCTTTCCTGACCATGGGAAGAGACTGTCATTCTCCTCCCCGGGGGTCCACACCTATGACCCTGTTTGGCCTGCTGTGCCTTCCCTGTGATCTGCCACTGCAGGCGCCTTCTGGTTTCCCGATCTCTTTCCAGATTGGAGCGAATCAATGATTTTCATCCCGAGTCTCCTTTTATTTGGGGGGACTCCAGGCTCTCCCAAGTATCCCTCCCCCTTTTAAGGTCTCCATTTGGGGGCTGATTTAGGCTCTGTTCCCAATCCCTGGTGTCTGGGTTCCTCGGCCTTCTGGACTCTGCGCTCCACCCCCACCCCACCCCACCTGCCGCCCTGCTCAGCCTCCCCACTCTACAATGGTCTCCTCCCTGCATAGACGGGACTTCCAGTTCGGACTCCTGCTCCAGAGAAGGAACAGCCCTGTTTGGCTGGGCTCTATGGAGGTGGGGGAGGGGCACTCTGAACTCATGGCCTAGTAATTAAATTGAGGGACCCAGACCAAGGCCTTGCATCCTCGAATCTCGGGCTCCTAAAGATACCCAAGGTCAGTTTAACCTCTGTGGAAAGGCGCGGGGGAAGGAAACTGAGGCCGAGGGCTGTACATTGCCTTTTCCCACGGAATCTTTGTGATGACCACTTTCTAACCCACCATTACTCAGGGAAATGGTGGGGAATTGCGGGGATGTTCCTCTACCGACCCAAAGGAGGAAAAAGGGAGGTAAGGAGAAATGTATACATTCGTTTCAGTTCCCTGAGATACGAGAAAACGTCCATCTAAGGACGTCCCGGGGCTGCAGCGGAACGCGTTCCCTTTAAGGCGAGCCAGGAGGCCCAGGCTAGTTCTCGCGGGAGTTGGCGACTTCATTCTCGCGAGAGAGAAGCTCGGCGCCCATTGGCTGTCGGGGTTGAATGTAAGATGGCGCCCAGGGAGCTGTGAGGGGAAAATCCTGTCGGTCTCGAAGCGGCGACGGTAGAGCAGGGGCCCGAGGCGGCACGGAGGGGCCCGTGGGCGGAGCGGCGGCGGCGGCACTCGGTAAGGGCTGTGGCACGGGTAAGGAGGGTGCCTGGGGCGCCACGGCGCGAGTGAGCGAGCGAGAAGGTGCCACCGCCGCTACCACTATACAACGGCGGAGGGAGCTGAAGGGAGCGGGCCGTATCTACTGGGCCCCGGAGGGTGCGGGGCGACTCCGGGTAGCCGAGAACACTCCTTTACCCCCGCGCGACGCCGCTGCCCAACCCCCTCCTCTCGAGTTAGCTGGAGGGGTGGTAGTGGTGGGGGTCCGCGTTTATAAGCTCGGGCTTGGTCTCGGGTGGGGGGGGAAGGGGGAGAAGCTGGCGGGTGCGCGCGCGCAAAGCGGGTTCTCTCTCCCGCCGGCGCGCGCCGCCGTGCGCTGCCGTTCTGAGAGCGCGCGGGCCTGGGCCTGGAGAAAGTGAGGGGTGGGGGCCGCGGGGGTGGGAATGAGAAATCTGGTCTATTTCTTTGCCAGGCATGGGGGCGCGCCCGGATGGAGGGGGCGGGGCGGCTCGCTGGCACTGGGCTGTGGCTCTCTGGGCCGACCGGGAGGGGCGAGCCTGGGGCCTGCCATAGCCGCGCCTCTGGGGAGCTTGTCCCCCTCCCCCCGCTAGTTCAGTTGTAGGGGTGAGCTTTGCTCGCTTTTGGGCCGAGGCAGGCACGAGTCCCGGGATGGGAGGGAGCCTCGCCCCGCTTGCGCAGGGAAGGGGGGGGAGCGGGCACGCGCGGTTTGCCCAGGCGTGTCGCCGTCCCTCTTGTCGTCCATCTCCCTTTCCCCCCCCCCACAGCTTACTGACGCCCCCCTGGGCCCAACTAGGCTGTGGTCAACGTGACGTTTGGATGGGGCTCAGCCTCTTCTCAGCAGGGGCGGGGGATGGGGGGCCGGTCCGGGTTGGCCCTTTATCCTCCATCCGGATCTAGTGACCAGAGGGCTGATGAGCCGGTGCGTATGCTTAGTGCAGAACCGGCAGCCTCTGCTCTGGTCCTGTGGTGGAGAGTCCAAAGCCTGGCCTGGAGGCTTTCTCCGGATCTATTCCTGGTTCTGTCGATTTCATGTTGGGATAGGGTAATTTGTTTATAAAGGGATTCTTTTCGGTACTACTTGTCTCTTGTCTTTGAAAATTGATTCTTCCATAAGCACCCCCTCTCCCCCCAATACATTCCCACTGTGCCCTATTGCCTAGAACTGGAAAGAACAACTGGGAGATGTTGCCTCTGTAATCTTCATCTGTCATCCTATCCCCAGGCTTTATTTGTCTAAGGGCCGGAGATTGCTTCATCTAGAAAGTTGGCCATGACAGAACAGAAGATCCTTTTCCTCCTCAAATCTGCAGAAATCTAATAAAATTTAAGCAATTAAAAAAAATTGTAGGGGGCAGCTGGTTTACTCAATGGATTGAGAGCTAAGTCCAGAGATGGAAGGTCCTGGGTTCAAATATGGCCTCAGAAACTTCCTAGCTGTGTGACCCTGGGCAAGTCACTTGACCCCCATCTCCTAGCCCTTTTCACTCTTCTGCCTTAGAACCAATACACAGTATTGATTCTACCACGGAAGGTAAGGGCTTTAAAAAAAAATTGTAATTTTCAGAAGAAATTGCTGTTTCAGGAATTGCCCTACTACATAACAAGACACTTTTTTGATTCATTTTTTTAAACTCAGATTTTGAATCCCATTCTCCTTTGTATACTGTATTTTTCATTTTTTCCCCTTATTCTAGGCTCTGATATGTCTAAATGCTGCATTGATCTACCTGAATTCTAGAGAAGCATATTTTCTAGGACAAAATGATCCTAAATCTGTCTGACAGTTTTGTAGACCTAAATTTTGTGGTGGAAATGAAGGGAATGTTAACAGTAATTGGGAAAAAAATTAGGCATTTAGTAATAACATGTAGTCCTCTTCTTTCCAACTTAATTGTCACATTTAAAACATCAACACTTAAAGAGACTGAGGATGGAGAGAACTAATTTGCTCTTCAGAATCTTACTGAACAACCAGCAGACTACTTAAAAGATTTGTTGACTGAGTGACAGTTCACATGCCAGACTTATGTTTACCTATTAAAATTAACATTACATTAGAAAAAAGTTCCATAAACTATCCTTGGTATTTTCTGGAGCTGTCAACTGGAACTTTCAGTTAACTTTAAAGTAAAGAACTTTGTCTTTGTATCCAGCAACCAGTTGTCTGGCATAATCTGTTCTTCTCTAAACATAAGAAAGTTTATGATACTGCCAGGTTTCAGGATTAGGTATTAACCTTTTTATAGACTGTACCCAATTGATCAGCTAGCTTGAGATTAAACTATTGAATTGCCAATAACTTCCAATAACTCATAATTTTTTGTAAATGTTAGGCTACCATTTTTTTAGTTGGTATAAAAACAATAAACCTCAGCATTAATCATTTAAGGGGCACAATCTGTTTTGCCCTACCAATTTTCTAAATAAATAATTTAAAAATAAATAAATTGGATGATTTTAGTATATCATGTATTTCCTGTATTATTTCAAATAAAAGGTTAGCATGGTTTAGTGAAGTGTTGGACTTTGAATTAGGAGCCCTGGGTTCAAATTCCAACTCAGTGTTTGACCATGGACAAATGTTTTATCTTCTGAGGATTTGTTTCCTTCTCTGTAAAAGAATCATCATAGTACTTTCATTACTATCCCATAAAATACAAATTTTCATGGAAACTCTGTTGAAGTAGGCAGGAATTACTGTCCTTGTTTACTGGAAGAGAAAGCTGAGGGTTAGAAAGTTTATCTCCCTGGAGTCAACCTCAGTACTAGAGCTGAAAACTCAAATGGCTTACTTTCCTTGACTACTAACTTTACCTAGTGTATGATGGGAATCTCCCTGTTATCTTAATGTGTCCAAGTGATGCTTTTTGCCAGAGATTTTCTAGTACTTTGTCTCTTGGCCAAGTGATGTGTGTTCAGTGTTCAGAGTAGCTGACTTTTTTTGTTCCTTGGCATATATTTGGCCTAAGCTTTTCATAGTATTTTTGCATAGTGTCTAGGCTGCTTGTTATTTACTTAACTCTTCCTTTTTCTTTTTTCTAAAATGTTTGCATTGGAACCTGCTTTCCTTTTCTAAAATGGAAAGATTGAATTGTGCTTTAAAATCCTGGAATTAAATGGCTCCATGTTTTATTGTTTAAACTAGAATTATATAATCGTAGGTAGAGCTAATAGACTGTTGGGAAACCAAATTTTTAAATTCTTACTTGAAAATGTATTTTTTACAAAATAGTAGTGTAGAATAAAAATGTTTCTGAATTAATGACTCATTCTGGTAAACACCGTGGCTAGATGACAATGGATTATTTCAGTCACAAACTTCAGAGTGTTTATTTCTTTGAAAAGAGGCATATGCCCCCTTTGAGCAAATAGCTTACAGATTGGGAGTGATTCAGTTAGAACAAGTGTATAACTTGGTAAAATGAAACTGAATTAAAGAAAAAGAAAAGAAAGAAAACCTCTTACCTTCTGTCTTAGAATCAGTGTCAGTTCCTAGGCAGAACAGTGGTAAGGGCTAGGCAATTGACTTGCCCAGGGTCACACAGGAAGATTGAATCCAGATTTGAATGCAGCACCTCCTGTCTCCAGGTCCTGTTTCTGTATCCACTGAACCATGTAACTGCCTTAGTAGTTGCCCCTTAGAAACTTAATTTTAATGCACCTCCATATGAAGAAAAATTGAATTTGAATTGGTCCCAGTTAAGTTATAAATTACCTACAAATCCATAAATTGGACTCCTACAGTGAGCGCAAAGTTTAATTGTTGTATTCATGAACAGAAGCCATTCTAATAATGAATTTAAGAGGTATATGTGGTACTGGCTAGAAAGCAGACTGTAAATGAGACCTTTTGTCCTATCATTTATGAAGTGCCAACTGATAAGCTTTGTATTTGTAGCTCATAAGTGGATGTTAGGGATAGAAAAGATTGTGAATGACTAGAGTGGTGTAGTTAAATATATGGAGAGGACTTACAAAGAAAGTGAAAAAATGAAGATTAAATTCTTGTTACTCTAAGAGAAATTAGACAATAATATACAAAAAGCACCTCGATTTTAGTTTGAGATGAGTAAGTAGCCCCTGAGTTTTAGTAGGTCACAGTAGCAGATGAGCAAAGAAGGAGAAAGAAGGTAAGTGTGAGCAGCACTACTGAGAATGAAATACTACTCAGTCATATTTCCTTTTTTTAAAAGTTGCTCATTTGGCAAATCTGCTAGCAGAGAAGTGACAGGAGAAATCTCTTGGTAGATGGACAAAAGGTGTTGAAGTGCCGTTTGTTTTCAGACATGGCAAGAATGTTTATTTTGCTTATGCTTATTTGTTACAATAAAGGTCTTCTATTGATGGTAAAGGAGTAGGCTATAATAGAGATATAACATTTAAAAATACACAGGAGCCCCAAATGGCAATTTTGTTACTACCTTTTAAAATTTAATATGCTCTTTAAAAGTGTACTTTTGATAGAAAGTAAGCTCCTTAAGAGAAAATGTTATTTCTCTTTTGTTTTTGTATCCCCAGGGCCCAGCACATAATAGGCACCTGCTAAATGATTGTGGGTGTGTTTTTAAAACTATGTAATAGTTGTAAAATTAGTTATTGAATATTTATAAATAAAGTAGTTATAAAAAAGAAATAATAGGAAGACTGCACTCCTAATATGTTAAGAATAATGTCTTGCATTCAGAAAGTGAACTGCTTTTTTTGTTCTATGCATCAACTTTGGCAGTAGCTAAATTCTGACAGGGAATGGGACTAGCCTATCATTTTAGAAAAACAAAATTGACAGCTTTTGTGAAAAAAGTTCAGGATGTAGGACGTGCCCTTATTTCCCATTGTAGAACTTGTGAGCCATAACATAAGTGTAAGTTTCATTTCAGAATCATAGAATTTCAGAGTTTGAAGAGACTTAGCAGACCTGTAGGCCAACACATTCCCAAAAAAGAATCTCTACTACAACATAGTTGATAAAAGATCATATATTCTCTGAAGACCTCTAATGAGGGATAATCCAGTAATCTAGGGCAGCCCATTCCATTTTTTGTTCTAATTGTTAGAGAAAGCAATTTTTTCTTAAATAAAATTTTTGCTTCTTTTAGCATTCACTAATTCCTATTTATTTTTACCTGTGGTACTAAGTAGAACAAATCCAACCTCTCTTTCACGGAACTGGACTTAAAATATTTGAAGACAAATGTGGTATCCCTCCTAAATCTTTTTCCCCTTAGACTCTTAGTATTCCAAGTTTCTTTCAACCAGTTCTCATGCAGCATGATTTCAAGGGTCTCTTATATTCTTGTTTTCTTTTTCTGGATATTTCCTAAATGGTAGTGCTGAATACCAAAAGCAGTACCAGGAAAAAGTTTGGTGTCACTAGCACTTGATTTTTTCTGGAAGCTATGGCTTTCTATAGTCGAATTTCAACTGAATTCTTTAGCTGCCAAGGCATAAGATTGATCCATTATTAGCTTTCAGTTCCCCAGAATCCCAGATCTTTTTCATATAAATTACTGTTTAATTATATATACTTTATTTTAACACTTGTAAAGTTGATTTTTTTTTTAGCCCAAGTCTAAGACTTTACATTTAATCTTATTAGATTCAACTCATTTGTTCTAGCCAATAAAGATTTAAAAAAAAAAAAACAAAAAAAAGCTTACCTTCTGTCTTGGAGTCAATATTGTGTATTGGCTCCAAGGCAGAAGAGTGGTGAGGGCTAGGCAATGGGGGTTAAATGACTTGCCCAGGGTCACACAGCTAGGACGTGTCTGAGGTCAGATTTGAACCCAGAACCTTCAGTCACTAGGCCTGGCTCTCAATCCACTGAGCTACCCAGCTGCCCCCAATAAAGATTTTTTTAAGAGGTAGGGTATTCTAACTCATCTACTGCATTGGGTATCCTGACTCATTGGCTGCATCAAGTATTCTTTTAATATTTGAGTCATCTGGAGATTTGATAATAATGCCATTTAGATCAGTATGACCTATGGGCCACATCTAGTCTGCTGCCTGTTTCTTCATATGGTGTATGAGCTAAAAATGATTTTTACCTTTTTAAATAATAAATTTTTATTGGAACACAGCCATTTTCATTCTTTTATGTATTTGTCCATGGCCGCTTTCCAGGTACAATGGCAGAGTAGAGTAGTTGTGACAACTCTATGTTGTCTCTGTGTACTCTAATCTTGTCACTGCTGCTTGGTACACTAAAAATGGCAGTGACTGCATTTATAACAACTATTTCCATTGCCAAACATATTACTATTCTGTGACTTTTCTTTTATCACTAATGCATACTCCTATCAAAATAAGAAAAGAAAAGAAAAAAATTAGAATGAAAAAACCTTGAATTTGTTAGTTTGGGGCCAAATTTGAAATTTTTCTAAGGGAGACTGCTCATAATCACTGTTATTGAAACCTGAATGTCTTTAAAATTAACTTTTGCTGTAGATTTGTTAATATTAGTGAATTCAAATTGAAATTACATGGAAAAATGGTGCTTACATGCAAAAACTTATATTGTGATAAAGTTAATTCAAGGACAACTAAAGTTGCTTGAATCACAAGTCATCTCAAACTTTACTTTGTATAGTTCCTATCCCATTAAAAAATTGAAACTGTAAGGCCTCTTTTTTTTTTTAGCTCAAGCTACAGTTGAAGCTATATGTTTTTGATATCAATGCATGTGCCAAAGAAATGTTTCAAAACTAAGAACAATTGAGGAAGTTTTTCATTTAACCTTCAATTTGAAGTAATTAATCTACAATATTATAATATACAAATAATAAGAAAAGAGTAATAGAATTCTATAAGTGCTTTCTAAGTGGTAAATATACAGAATTAAAATTATTTGCTCATGGATTGATAACAGTATTTTGCAGACCTGTTTATGTGAAAAGATATTTTCAGAGATATGTAACGTTTCCCTAAAGATTAGCATTAACAGATGTATATTCAAGTTAATTTTAATGATAGGGAATACTAACTTAACCCCCCCCCCCATTAAGTCAAATATTAACCCCCTCCCCCAAAGTTCTATTCTCATTATTATATTTTTAATTATTTAAAAACTTACCTACTATCTTAGTATTAGTTCTAAGACAGAAAATTGGCTAGGGCTAGGTAATTGGGGTTAAGTAATATATCTAGGGTCATATAGCTAGGAAATGTCTGAGGCCAGGTTTAAACTTAGGTCCTCCTGTCTCCAGGACTGACACTATCCATTGTACTACCTAGCTGTCCCTTCATTCTCATTATTAGACATGTATTATTAAAAAAAAAAAACTACTCAATAATTATTATATTTTAAGTAGCACCAATAAATAAATTTGTGGACATTTGTTTCCTGTCATTGTTTACTTACATACTTGTCTCTGATTTTCTTCTTGGCTTATGAAGGCTAAAATACTGTCTGGTCCTTTGCAAATATTGTTTCCTAATTCCTGATCTGTGCCTTTATTTAAGTCAATGTCAAAAAGGTATTAGATGTTATTCCAAGATGATGGAATAGAAGTAGTATAGCTGAGCTCTCTCCCACAGTTACTTCCCCAAGGCCTTGAAAATTAATAAGACCAAATCTTGATCAGGAAATTTAAAAATATATATCACAAAGAGTTAATTTTCCATTCAGAGTCAGCATGGGATACAGGCAAGTCTCTGGACACTGGGATACAGACTGAATGAAGGCCTACCTGTACCCTGTATACAACAATAAGAGGGCTCAGATTTGACACAGAGGGGCTTAACTCTGCCAGGACAAGGAACCAGGCTGTCACTCATTATTCAATAATGGGCTTTAGACCTATTTGAAGGTGACAATCCAGAGCAAGGATTATCTAGACCTTAGGCTGTGTTCTGAGAAAAGAACAAGTATGGAAGTAAGCAGTAATGAGGTGGCCTTGATCCTAGGAATGAAGTCTCCATTCCAACTTCTAGTCTAATCTGAAGTCTACAGCTGAATAACCAGGGCATGGAGTCTAGACCACTGGGAAGCTTGCGGTTTTGTCACTCTGAACCAGCAGAACTTTCCTTGATGGCTGATAGTGACTAAATCCAGAGCATTACTGAAACTAAATGGGTCAAACCCACAGACCTTGTGTTTTAAGTCCAAACCTAGGGGGTTAGGAATAGCTTGCATAGCTCATACTGGGGTTGGAGAGAGCAGATATCAGACTTTGGCGTGGGTTTGCAGGTCCCAGGCTTTATCTGCCCCTGAGATCCAGGTATAACACAACATTCAATAATCTGTGAAAGCTGCAGCAAGACTCTAGAAAACTGGATAAAACCCAGCCCAACTGTTCTTTCTAGAAGTGTCTAGAATTAACAGAAGCCCAAAATAAGACTAGAACAATGAGCAAACAAACCTCCCAAAAAACATTATTGTGACAGGAATGCCCAGAACACACAAACCCAGAGGATGACTGTGAAACATCCAGAAGCAAAGCCTCAAAGCAAAACATACCTTGGGCACAAATTCAACTAGAATTCCTAGGAGAGATGAGGCATGTTTGTTTTGTTTTAGAGGAAAAAAGATTTCATAAAAGAAAGTTGTGGAAGAAAGAATTGGAAAGATAAATAACTTAGTAGAAGAGTTAGATAACAAAATTTTATCCAAGCAACAGACTCCTTGAAAATTAGGATGGATTAAAAGAAGATATTGACTTCATTTGGCAACAAAAAATAGTAAAATAAAGTCCAAAAGCAAAAAAAAGGCAAAAAAATTTAATAGAAAACTGTGAAAGATGTATTGCTAAAAACAACTTTCTTAGGAAACAGATTAAGGAGAAATTAACTTAAGACTCATTGGACAACAGGAAAACCATGACCAAAAAAGAACCTAGACGTGTACTTTAAGAAAGCATAAAAGAAAACTGTACAGGTCTCTTATCTTAGAAGTAGATGGAAAAGTGAAAAAAGACACCTGTCACTTTCTGAAACTCCAAAATAAAAGCTTCCAGGAATATTGCAACCAAAATTCAAAACTTTCAGACCTACAAGCAAACAGAAAGAAATAATTCAGGTATCGAGGAGTTATTGTTATTTTTTTAATTTAATTTACGGAGGTGGAAGTGAAGGTATATATTTGTTAATTAGAAAAGTAAAATTTGCTTTTAAAAAGGTATAGCTAATGTAATGTAGCTAATATTAGAAGAGAAACTTAACTGGGGAAAAAATCTCAACAATTTCTTTGATAAAGGTCTCATTTCCAACATATAAGGAACCGATTCCAATATAAAAGAATAAGAGCCACTTCTCAACTTAATTAGGAAGTTTTCAAAGGAAGAAATATCCAAGCTATCAATAGCCCAATGGACATAAATACTCACAAATAATTAAAGAAATGCATTTAACTAAAGATGTGTTTTGTAAGTTTGTAACCTACTTCTGGAGTTATTGAAGCTTAAAACTGCACTAAGACTGGGAAAATTCTGTACACAATTCAATATAGAAAGAATATTAAAACAAAACAGAATGCTATGTAACTTACAGCCAAGTTTGGCTCCAGAGAAGAGATGAGACAATAAATGCATCTCTCTTGCAGAAGTGGCTCAATATAGAATATTACATACACTTTCATGTTTTGTTAATATCTTGATTAGTTTTTATGATCTACTTTTCCCCCTATTTTATTTGTTATAAGGGAGGGCTTTTGGTGTAGGGATGTATTTGGACATAAAGGTTTTGTAAAAAAAATAAAATTTCAGTTATAGTAAAAGATTATCTAAGCAATTAGTTGGAATTCTAATTCAAAGTTGTTTGTTTTAAAGCATAATAAAAACTGGGAATTAATGGAATAAACATTTTTATACTGCCCTATATGTAATTCTCCAACTTTTGTGTGATTCATATTTATCAGTGCTACATTTTTGTATAATTGCTTTCTAATTTATTAGTAGCTGACTTCTAGTTCCCAGTGTTCTGGAACTTCAGGGAGTACTTATGTGATGACAGTGGATGCAGCTAAACTAATGGAAAGGGTTTTGGACTTGGGAGTAACAGATCTAAGTTTTCATCTCACTTCTCATGAGTACTGGCTTTGTGACTTCTCAAAGTCAATTTATTAACCTATAAAATAGGAATAATAATACTTGTGTCACTTCTCCAAAATTATTGTGAGACTGCACACGATTGGTGGAGCACTAAATTTTAAATCAGAGACCTTAGATTTGAATCCCAGCCATGCTCCTTGACTAGCTCTATGACCTTAGGCAGATTTCTCTAACTTTGGGGGAGGGGAGTCCTCAGTTTGGATCAGTGAATCAAAAGTGGGGAATTAAAGAGATTTATCAGATGATCAATAGGAGTACAGGAATAAAATGTGGGGCAGGGCCTGCTCTGTTTGGATGGGCTTCCAGTTCCTCTTTCCCTCCCTCCCTCCCTCCCTCTGAGAACTGAAAAGCAGAGGCAGGCAGGCAGGCAGGCAGGCAATGAACAGGCAGAGGCAGTGTGGTAAATTGGAGCCAGTCAGATGCAGTCAAGCCAGAGGATTGCATCCAGGTGGAAGATGTCAGTAAATCAGCAAGCATTTATTAAACACTTATTATTGTCATGGGGCTTGTAGATGCAAAGACAAAAAGTGAAATGGTCTGTTTAACCCTTATGTTTATCTTCTCTGGGGGAAACAATATACATATATAGGTCCAAAGTAATTTTAGGGAAAAGGTACTAATAGTTGAAGGGATCAGGAAAGGCTTTCTGTTGAAGCCTTGAAGGAAACTAGGGATCTTAATTGGAAAAGTAGAGGAGAGAGTCTTTCATACCTGAGAGATGGATTGTATGAAAAACAATATGGAAGCCATTTTATCTGGAGCAAAGCATTTCTGAGAGGAGTGATAGCCAGAGAAAAGGTGGTTGGGACTAGGTTTTAAACAATTCTTAATGCTAGAGGATGGGAATGAAGAACAAATTTGTTTATAAGGGAATTGAAGATACCATGAGGCAGAAAGTAAAGATGGGAAATGGAAGAGGAGAATAGATTTCAGTGTCCAGTTTAGCTCTGCAGATGACATCACAATTTTGTGTTTTGTTTAGTTTTTGTGGAGGAAGAAGAGTGGGATACTAAGGCTTCATCTCTTAAAACAGATCTCAGCTTCCTATACAAACTTATTATAAGTCCCTGGTTTTGGAACCCTTCAAGAACCACCTCTCATTATGCAGAGAACCAATATCTGATGTGATTACTGATGCTGCCAGCTGTCCAATGACCACAAATACCACATTCAAGCCAGGATCTTCAGAGGCTGATCAGAATATGACCCATTGAAACCAGCTGTACACCATTTGGATGAAGGACTATTGTCTTCTGCCAAATTTAGATGTGACTCTAAAAGAGGAGGATAACTCAGCTCAGATACTTCAGGTGATAGGTGGGGCATTCCCCAGTTGCTATTTTCCATGAAGCTGAACATTTGCTCTACTGTGACATAGCAATTATTGATTAGTCACTTGGATTCTATAACAGGGATATGTTGAAGATACTTAGCCACAGATTTAGAAGGGACCTTTCCCCATTAGTAAACTAGAAAAAATATAGAAAGTCTTCTCTATGTTTTGAGTTCTCACTTTGGAATTGTGCTACCTCTCTTGTATTTCTAGCTGGAGGTATGTAGGCAATTTTTCTCTCTTCTCCCTCCCAAACTTCAGTGGTAGCTATGAGCATATGGCAGTGAAAACCTACCCTCACCTAGGCAAACCTGAGGCTGGACCTAAATTTCCTGACTGCCTCTTCTGCTTTGTGGGGTTTTTATTGTTGTTTTGTTTTGTTTTTTACCTGAGCACATGTTTCTGAACTGTTATCACAAGATATGGGAATTTCCAACTTTGACTGCTACCTGAATTTCAGAGTTTTGAGATTTCTGTGTCAGTACTGATTGCCCAGCGGGAGGTGATTCCCACAGCTACATTGCTTCTCAAAGGAGATGACTATCTTTAGAATCCTGAACTGAAGGTCCTGAAGAACTGTGCTTGACTGACCAGATCTGGACTTGGGATGTTGTTTGGACAGTACAGATCTAAATGTTTTTAAAAATAAAAGAAAAGAGAGGGAAGAGAATATACCCCCAAGGGGAGGCTTGGACCCTGAGGTATGGAGAGAGAAAACTCCCTTCTCAAAGTGGGATTCAGGGGAGACAGCAAATGTAACAGATTGGCTCAGAGAGAGGAGAGGGGGTTTGAAGATTTTCCCCCTTTTGCTTTCCCTCCTTTGCTAAAGCTGGTCTCCCCAATTTGCTCTTGTCCCCCCTCCGCTACTTGGGACCAAAGGTCTCCCCTTGATTCTGTTCACTCATACTCAGCTTGGGGAACAGATAACTTTAATGTTAACTCAATCAGGTAATACAAATGGAATAATGGGCAGGGAAGAATGGGAAAAGGAAAGTGGGGAAAGGGGATCCCTGTCTCTATCTAAACCCTTTCTCCTCCCTCCTCAAGTTTGGGGGGGAACTCAGGCCTTGGAAGCTGAGCCCCCTGAGAGAAAGTCAGGTTGACTCACCCCTGGGCAACAGGAGCTGAGGTAAAGTCTGCTCAGGTTTGTCTTCAGAAAGTCCCTTCAATTGGGAAGTGTTGGGGGAAAGGATTTCTAGTCACCAGCAGGAAAACTGGGTAACCCTCAGGAGAAAGTCTTTATCCACCTTCTCTCTTCGAGGTCTCAAGACCTAGAGACCCTCTCTGCTCTCAATCAGTCAGTCCTCTCTCCTCTGGAAATTCATTCCTAGGGCCTCTCCCCTGTCGATGTGATCAATTTCACATACTCTTCAGTCTGGCACTTTTTCTTTAGTGCCAGCCTCTATCCCATGAAGTAAATGTCAAATATTTGTTAAGCAGTCTACAAAAGTTGTCATACCTTCTAGGATTGATTTGTGTATAATGAGTTATTTAAAACATTTTAAATTTGAGATTATACATTGTTGGTGTTCTAAGTAAATAGCTATATATATATATATATATATATATATATAAATAATAGCTGTTTTATACCTGATATCTGGTTTGTGAATTAACTACCTTTTCTAGAGGGGACCCTTTTTATCTTGTTTCTAGAGACCTTAGGGATGATCAATACCTAAGCGTTACCATAGATATTTTCTTCCATACATAGGGATGGAGGTATAAATAAGCCAGAGTGAGGGGAAAGCCTGACTTCTAGTTAAATTTGGGCCACTCCCAAAATGAATCTAGGTCCCACGTGAATCCAGAATAAGATTCTCCTTTTCTGGGAGGAGACTCATTGGATCACAGATCACTGAAGAAAGACAAGAAAACAGCCCAAGAGAAAATCATTTCTGCCCAACTGACTGAATTTGGATTGGGCAAACTTGAGTTTGGAATCAGCAACCAAGACTTTCAAGAATGTCTATTTAGCATAAACTCTTTTGGGTTCCGAGGCAGAAGAGCAGCAAAGGCTAAGTAAGCAGTTAGGGTTAAGTTAGGGTCACAAAGTCAATCACTAAGCTAAGAAATGTGAGGCCAGATTTGAACCCAACTCCAGTCCTGGCACTTTATCCAAACTCAACTGCCTAGCTGCCCAGGACACACTCCTAAAAGGAAAAAATGTTGCCAGATTTGTGGGTTATTTTTTTTTTGTTTTTGTTTTTTGTTTTTGGCAATTACAGGTAGGTTAAAGAAGGCAACTCAGAAAAGGTGATACTATAGGAAAATATCCACCTAATCAGTTTTCTGATGTGCCTACTGCTATATGCCTACTTCTGTATTAAAGACAATAATTGATATAAATTAGAGACATAATTTAGAGCCATAAATTCCTATCAATCATTCTTTGTGGCTTAGAATTCTAATAGTGACTTTCTTAAACAGGTAGAATGGTGTTGCACACATCCTGAACTACCTGGTTATTAGAAGATTCTGGTTCTACTTAGCCCTCAGTGTTTGCTTTATAGCATAGCTCCTTATGAGCAGGGATTGTGTGTCTCTTTTTATATCCCTAGCACTTAGCATGGTGCCTGGCACATAGTAGGCACTTAATAAATATTTACTGACTTGTAGATTAACATGTGATAGCGAATATTTACAAAACACTTCAAGGTTTACAAAATACCATACATGTTACCTCATTTTATCTTCATGACAACCCTGTGAGTTTTATGCTATTCTCTTTTTATAGATGATGAAATGAGTGGAGGGAGATTAATTGACTTGCTCAGGGTCATAACTACTGGTGTCTGAGGCAGGATTTGACTTGTTTTCCTTATTCCTGGCTTTTTACTTATATTACCTAACTGCAAAGCAAGATATGATTATTGCCTGTATGTACCGCCCCCCCCCTCACAATTAATGTTTATAAAAATCTTAAATAAAAATATAAAATAAAACTAAAAATTTTATATATTCCCCCTTCTGCTCTTACTTTGGGCCATTTGTCAGATAGTCATATGCTCAAGATATCTTGGGAAGAATAAGAGTTCTATAAAGTAGAGTTGTCACTTTTTCCTTGCCTTTCAGCTTCTTGCTATTACAAAATATTAAGCCAAGATTAGAAAAAAAATAAACACTCAATCACATTGCTTCATTAAAAATTAATATTTTACTGAGAGCAGAAAGGTTTTATGAACCATTAGTAAATAAAATTATTTAATATATTCTTTCATCTTGTATTTTTATTTAGTTTTTTCCAGTTTTCAATATATATTAATACAGTAGGACATGTACATAATTTATAAGGTTATATGGATATTAGAGATGATCATCACAATTTTTTTTACTGTTGAGGTGCCCAATCAGAATGATTCAAAAGCCAGTAGATTACAATACTTTAAGGTTTCCTCTAACTCCTGTTTTCACAGTTTATAAACATAAAATGTGAGTTTTAATTAGAATGTGTATTGGATTTTGTTTCTTAGAATGTAGTATAAATTTGTATTTTTTATTTTGAAAGAGAACTATAGAAATCCAGATGGGTGAACTACACACACAAAAAAAAAAACATACAAAGTAATCTGATACCTTTTTTGTTTCTCTGTCTAATTCAATGTTCTTCCCATTAGCTGCTTGAGGTATGTTTTTCCTTTATATATTACACATATTTGTTTTCTTGTCTTAGTTTTTTTCCCACTTCAAAAAAAAAATACATCAGTTTAAGTACAAATTATTTGCACTGCTTTATTCCTTGAAATAAGACATAAGAAATAATAAGAAACAGTAAGCAAAACTAAACATAGTGAAAAATTCTAGCATTATATACAGTGTTCTACACCCAGAGGTCCCCAGGTTTTGGAAAGAAACTGGAAGAAATGTTTCTTCATATTTCTTTCAATTTTGCATTGAGGGGGGGACTGGCTTGGTTATTATAATTTTGCAGTATTAGTAGGTATTGATTGTTTTTCTATTTCCATTTACATTATTGTCTCCATTTTCCTTTAAAACACTTACCTTCTGTCTTACAATAAATACTGTGTATTGGTTCCAAAGCAGAAGAGTGACAGATTAAAGTCTGTTACATAAACAGTATATAGTAACTGCACAATTAATACTGTTGGTGTTCTTGAATAGGTACATTATTCTCATTTAACCAATTTCATCTTTAGGTTCATTTTGGAATATAGGATACTTTCTTCATAAACCATATAATCAATCTCATTTCTTAGGTTTCAGCAACAGCAGTTCCTTTGAGCCTTTCTGTTGCTTCCTTTGGAGTTAACATTAGATTTTTCTTGTTCCTGACTAGTGATAATTGACTGCTTTTATTTGAGTATTGACAGTTCTAAGGCTCAATTGTTTCTCCTAGAATGCTTTAAAAATTAATATAACTAGCTTATAGATTATTCAGATACTTTGTTTTTCATTCTGATCTCTTGTCATTGTTATTAATATATTTACATTACAAGTTGCCAATCTTACCTACTGAACTGGGTATTTCAAACTCAGCATATCCAAGAGAAAAACTCAATATCTTTCCCCCAAAAAAATTCTTTCCAACTTCTCTGTTATTGGCAAGGGCATTCTCTCAATAACCCAGACTTGAAATCTTGGTGTCCCTTATTCATAATGCTCTAAATCCCAACCCTGTGCTTTGGCACAGGCTCTCTCCATACCCAAATGTTATCTTACTTCTGCCTACTGGCATCTCTAGCTTCCTTCAGAACTTAACTCAAATCTCATTTTCTATAACAGTCCTTTCCTGGTTTACCCGGGATTACCTCCTATTTAGATTATATATATATATCTTATATGTACATAATAGGGCAGCTCTCCAGCCACTGACCCCCACCTGACACCTAGCTCTCACTTGTAGCTCCTAGTAGCTGCTAGCATGTGGCAGCGGCCACACCCCGGGCAAAGGCTTTGACAGGCCGGCTAAACCTTGAGAGGGTAGCCATGGGGTCATCGACCCCTGGTGAACCAGGGCTTTGCTCACCCAGCATGTGAAGACTGCTTCGGCCGAACAGATGGAAGAAACCAACAAGAAGGTTCAACGGCTGAGATGGCGATGCAACAAAGCACTGTGGAATGCTCAGGGCATGTTGGAGCACAGAAGACAACACAGCCATCCAATGCAGCTGAGGAAGTCTCCAGGTGTAACGACCTTTCATGCCACTGGACCCAGGCTTCCAACGCTGAAGAGAGTGGGACTGTCTCTGTGCATTGACTTTTCCACTTAAATCTCTTTCACGCACAAGTGTCTTTGTGCACACTCATCTATCTTGGACTTCAAAGTCACATGAGGGTACACCATAGATGAAAACGCACAAAGACAATTGTCATTCTCGGTTACCGAGAGACTACTACTAATGTACATAATTGTTTGAATTTTGTATCATCTATTGAATGTGAATTCCTTTAAGTTACATTCTGTTTTTTACTTTTTTAGTATCCCTAGTATTTAGTACAGTAGTCTGGCAAAAATTAAGTGCTTAATAAATAAATGCTTGTTGATGGACTCAATTGGGTAATAGAAGTAACTTCAGTTACTTTATTAATACAGGTAATGTATTTGCTTGGGGAGAGGGAAAGACTGGGAATTATTTATAAAGGTTAATTATCTGTAGTTTCCTTGTCCCCATTACTACTAAAATTGAAAACAGGCAGCTTCTGCTTTCGTATGATCAATCCCCTTTATAATATAACCCCCCCCCCCTTGTCACACAAAAACACAGTCATTCCTGGAAACTATCATAAAGCAGTGTTGACAGTTGACTCAACATTTCCTCACATTTTCTTTATACAATTGTATAATGAAAGTCTTTTTATTTACTTATTTATTTTCAATAAATAAACATTTCTCTCTCCCTAATTTCTCCCACTGAAAAGGGGGGAAAAAAGAAAATCCTTTGTAATGAATATACATTTTCTTTCTTACTTTATTTTTTTTCCAAAACCTTATTTTCGGTCCTAGAGTCAATACTGTGTATTGGTTCCAAGGCAAAAGAACAGTAAGAGACGGTAGGGGGCCCAAAGTCACATAACTAGGAGGTATCTGAGGTCAAATTTGAACCTAGGACCTCCTGGCTCCAGGCCTGGTTCTTTGTCCACTAAGCCACCTAGCTTCCTTCACAAATAGGCATTTTCAAACAAAACAAATTGCCTCATTGGCCATGTCCAAAAATGTATATCTTATCACCTCTTTGTCATTGGGAGAGTAGCATCAGTCCTCTGGACTGATTGTCCTCCAGTTGGTTTTTGCATGGATCAGTGTGTAAGCCTTTCAGAGTTGCTTATCTTCATGATGTTGTTATTGAATAAATTATTCTGATTTGATTAACTTTACTATGCATTAATTTATACAGTTTCCCCAGGTTTCTCTGAACCTATCCCTTTCATAATTTTTTAGGTATAATTATTTTTATATACCATAATTTGTTCAACTATTTCCTAGTTACTGAGCATTCCCTTATTTTCTAATTCTTTGGCTCTATAGAAAGAGCAACTGGAAATATTTATGTGTATGTGGGTCTTTTTCCTTTTTCTTTGACCTTCTTAGGGATTAGACCATAGTGGTATTGCTAGGTCAAAAAGTATGTTTAGCTTAGAAATTATGGGGGCATGGTTCCAAATGTTGGGAAAGCCTTTCTTCGCCACTAGTTAGCACTTTTGAGTTATTAATAGCTCACATTTATATAGTACTTTATTATTTAAAAACCAATTAAAAAACTACTCTCTTGTTTTGTCTGCTTTGACTAATATTTGTTGACCTCTAAAGGCCTGCGAATCAAATAAGCCAGTTAAAGCACAAAGAAATACAGAAATTTGGGTTAGTTTGCTGATAGGTTGAGTTGGATCAGGAAGTTTCAGGTTACCTGTAGTGTGGATTTAATTTTATATGAACATGTTGTTTTATGCTAATCTCATTTTGGTCATCAAGAAGTTGTATTTGTTTTTCTGCTTTTCCCCTTTACCAGTTTCTTTAAAATTCTGTTGTGTTAACAACCATATAAAAGAATAATTTCTAAGAGAAATGCAAGTCAAAACCCCGAGGTTTCGGTTCAAACTCTGAAAATTAGCAAAGATGACAAAAGATGAGAATAGCCAGCATTGGAGAGTTTGTGGGAAAATAGGCACACATGCATTATTGGTGAATCTGTGAATCAGTACAATTTTTTTTTTTAATCCTTACCTTCCAACTTAGAATTAATACTATGTATTAGTTCTAAGGCAGAAGAGTGGTAAGGGCTAGGCAATAGGGGTTAAGTGACTTGCCCCAGGGTCATAAATTTGAACCTAGGATGTCCCATATAGTCATTTTGGAAAGCAATTGGGAATTGCCTAAAAAAAGTAACTAAAATATCCATGCCCCTTGATCCAGAGAGATCCCATTGCTAGACTTATACTTTAGGGAGACCATTGAAAGATAGTTCCCATATATACCAAAGTATTTAAAGCAGCATTTTTTTGTGTGAAAACTAATGCTTGTAAATAAAGTAGATGCTTATTGATTAGAGAATCACTAAACAAATTGTGGTACATAAATGTAAAGGAATATTATTGCACTCTAAGAAATTTGAATACAGAGAAACATGGAAAGGTTTACATGAACTGATGAAGAGTAAAAGTAAGCAAACTAACCAATATGCCAAATGACCAGAAAAATATAAATGGAAAGAACAACCATGAAACAGTCAGAAATGAATGTTGCAAAATTACAAGGAGAAACCATGAAGAGATATGGGGCAGACATCCACAATCCAACCCTTTGCATTGGTGGGAAATCCATGTGTGTGATACATTGTACATATTTTGAGAATATTTCTGTATCAACTAGTTTTTCTGATTTTTCTTCTCATTTTCTTTTATAATAGTTGTTATATTTGGATGGCTCTATGGGAAGGGGGAGAAGGAGGGATACTACAGAAAATTTTGGTGATAAAGTTTAAAAAAATTTTCTAGTTCATTAATCTCAGTGTGTCATAGCATCTGAAGGCTATTAAGAATCCTGGACTTTTTTTTTTTTTTACAAGAAAGTGTAGTCTGTAGCAAAAACAACAAAAATTTGATTTGTCTTTTCTGTCTAACCATCCATTTACTATGTGGACTTCAAATTTGGAAACTTAGCTTGGAAATTTCCACTAATGAAGGATTGTTTTCTTTAGAACAAACAATGTTTTTTTTTTCCTTTTTGGATAGAGGTGTGCATGTAATATGTTGGTATTTGGTTGTAAGTTCCCTTTTCCCAAACTTTTCCTGTTTTCCTAAATTGAAAATCCAATTTGCAGTCATTCATCATGACTATTTCTGTTTTATCTCTTACCTAGTACAACAAGATTTAAGTAATTTATGGTGAATTATACTTAAGTGTTGAATAGTGGAGTACAATTTATAATCCAAAGACAAATTTATAAATAGTGGAAAGGAGCATATAAGAGTATTTATTCATACCTTTTGTCACTTTGAGAGCTTCTCGAATTTGTCTTTGGTCTTAAGCATTATATTCCAAGTCTATAAAATTTATAGTTATAAAAAAATGTGTACTGGGGGGCAACTAGATGGATCCATGGTGATAGAGCCAGTTCTGGATATAGAAGGTCCTGGGTTCAAATGTACTCTCAAACTTTCTAGATGTGTGACTTAAGTCATGAAACCCCAACAATCTGGCCCTTATTGCTCTTCTGCCTTCAAACCAATACTTAGTGTTGATTTTAAGACAGAAGGTAAAGGGGGTGGGGTGGGAAGGAATATACTGGTCATGTGATCTTTGGTGAGTCACTTTCCCTCTCAGTACTTTAAGCAGCTTTTTAGGACTATTAAGTTTCAGAAAATTCCCCATCTCAGTAGTAGTTTCCTCTCTCAGGAATTCTGAAATTACAGGTTCAGTTCCCTTAAAAGGCTCCATGGTATTGTGAGAGGAACCCTGGACTTGGATTGAGGAGACCTATGTCACTTAGCACATTTGTGACCTTAGGCAAATTACTTTGACTCCATGGATTTAGGTTTCTTTTTTCAGTTGGGGAAAATATGATAAGGAAAGGTCTAGACAAAGTGCTCTATCTAGGGAAATTTGGAAAGAGCAAATTTTCAAATCTGGGGGAATTTGGAGAGGAAAAAGTACCTGAACTAAGTCTGGAAGAAAGAAAAGTACATGAAGACATTCTTTGAATGGGAGGATGGCCTGTGAATTCAAAGAGAGGAGAGATGGCAAGATATTTCTGACCATTTAAAAAAATACTACATTTTCTGCTAATATCACTAATTGTTAGGACTGAATGATTAGAATAATGTAAATGAAATTGTATAAACAGAATTAGGTAAAATGAGGTTTTGAATTGAAGAGCTTGTTTTTGAAAAGGGTGCCACATTGATTTTTTCATGCTCTTTATTCACAAATGAGACATATATTTGAAGGGACATTGGGCTAAATGAATGTAAATATGATAGTGAGCATTCTAAGAATTGGTGTTAAAGCACAAATGAACATTTGTGAAGTAGGTAGATTTTTTTTTTTACCAAGGAAGCAGTTTCTCGGTCCCTAAACTTTATTACATCGAAATTCTTATAACCATATTTATGCATTTATCCCTTCATGTTTTGAGAAGACTTAGAAAAAATTTACCATTTAATTTCCTCAGAATTCCTTTTGGAAATAACAGTCACTAAAAAGACTTGGTATAGTCTTTTCTCATGAATGAGAGTAAAAATTTCAAAGATAAGTGGTGATTATAAAGTGTCAGAAAAATAAGACTCAAGTGATTCTAACCCTTTTCTCTAAAAGCAAGCCTTCTAGAAGAGATGAAGGGGTAGAGCCAGGCTCCAAGATAATTCTGGTTTCTAATTTGTGTTTAATGGACTAAATGGGTTTAAGAAAAAGAAAATTCTGTAGCAGCAGCTTTTTTTAAAGGCAAGGGGGCAAATTTTTTAGTTTAAGAATTCTGTAAGAACATAGGAGTCAGTATAGCATCTGTTCATTTGTGCAGTGGATGTACACATTGGTCATGTATTCTACTCTACCAAGTTGAATTTGTTAGATCTGTAATAGAAAAGTCTTGTACTGGATTGTTGCAGTAATCTTACTCTGAAGTGTGCATAATTTAAACAGATATCCTCAGGTTTTAAGTTCAAGACCAGGTAAGTCTCTTAACTGTTTACTTGGAAATTAAGGCAAATTGTGAATTGTAGAATGGTTAAAATGATATTCAGTGGTTTGAAAAAGTGAATTGTGAACACATCTAATAATGGGGTTCAATACATTTTTACTACCACTACTCCCTATTAGACTGAACTTCCTGAAAGCAGGGGGGCTAGCTTGCCTTTCTTTATAGCTTCTTACTTCCCTTTGCACAAAACGTGGCACATAGTAGGCTTTTAATAAATATTTATTGACTAATCTAGAACCACTTTGGTCGTTATGGTTTCACTACATTCAGTTTTGTTTTTTTCTTTTCATTATGTTGTCATTGTGGTTATTTTCTTGTTTCTGTTTATTTCATTTAGCGTTCATGGAAGTCTTCCTTTTTTTATTCTTTGTTTTTTACATTACAATAATCTTATAATACATTTGTGTACTTCAATTTGTTTAGCTATTTCCCAGTCATTGGATATTGCTTTTATTTCCAAAAGCTAGTTAGCTGTCTCTTAGTTGTTTTCTAAGGGCCCTTCCAGCTTTAATCGTCTATGGTAGATCCCTTAACAGTGTTTTCAAATACCAGGAGTAGTGGCATCCCGCCATTTTCCTCACTGATAGCAGATAATTCCCAGAATTTAATAGAATGCCAGAACTAGGAGAGGGCTTGAGGGTTTAGTTTTTTGTTTTGTTTTGTTGTGGTGTTGTTTTAATTTTTAGAATGGGGTGGTTGGCCTAAAATCTCTTCCAGTTTTCCATCTTCTGTAAGGATTTGATGACTTCTGAGGTCTTTCCAGCTCTAGCCCAATGACCCTATTATTTTATTATTTAAAGAGGTGTCAGACATAGCAAGAAGGCTCATTTAGGGTGACACAAATAACTAATAGTAACCTACCTAGTTTGTGTTCATTAACTTTTCTGTTGAAGTTGGAAAATATATTCTTAAGGTAAAATAAGGACTTAAAATTCTTTGTCTCATAGAAAGTCATGTCTTATCAAAGCCACAGTGCTGAGGTTGTTGTATTGGAGAGCTCTTGAACAAAGGTTTTCCTTTAGCAACTTTGTTAATTTTTTTTTTAAATTCTATGCATATTCTTGCTAGCTAGTACATGCCAGTGGAAATGTTGCTGTTTAACATAAACTTGTTTTTACTGGCCCTACATCTTAACAATTCCTTACAAGGTTGATTCTCTAACCATTTAGAAATAGACTTTATTTCTTCACAGAATTCTATTGGTAATAAGGACTGTAATAAAACTAGCTAACTTAAAAAAAAAAGTCTGTTATATCCAGTATTTCACACCTTTAGGCCTCTACTTCTCTAGAAACTAGAGGATTGGGGGAGTGAGGAGAGAGAGGCATCTTATGGAACTTGGTCATTATAATTTTAAAGGAGATGGATAATTGACCAAGCTGATTTGTGAATTAAATCATATTTAAAAATAATACTTTCACAACAAAAATACTAAAACTTCTAAGCCCATAATCCACTTATTTTCAAACTTTTCAATAAAATTAAAATTTTTAGTGCAACAAATATATTTTAACAGTCCATAGACTGACTACTTCACTTTATGAAACTTTTTAAAAAGATGGTACTGGAGGTGAATAATTACCTCAGTTTATTGGTTAACTTGTCTTTTCAAATGAAATGTAATATTCATCCAGCTGATACATTGTATAGTGAATGTTTTTGTCATTTTACTGGAGACTAGATGAAATGTGGGTGGGTTTTTTTTCCTGAGTTGTGATATGCTTTGGATCTTCTTGGTTCAAGCCATATTTATACTGAATAAACAATACTTTTCCTTTCTTGAATATTCTCTTTCACTGTCTCTTTGTACTGAGAGGGAGACAAGGGTGAACAGAAGCAGATATAATTTGGTTTTAGTGAAGAAATAATGTGATTCAAGAAAAATGTGTTACAATGGGGTGTATAAAAACTTGTATTAATATTTAAAGTGTGTATTAAAAAAATCTTTGCCCTAAATATTCAGGTAATCTAGATGCCTTACAAAATCTCTTCTCTTTTTTTTTAAACTCTTACTTTCGGTCATAGAATCAATATTGTGTATTGGTTCCAAGACTGGGGAGTAGTAAAGGCTAGGCCATTGGGTTTAAGGTCCTTGCCCAGGGTCACACAGCTAGAAAGTATCTGGGACCACATTTAAACCCAGGACTTCCTATCTCTAGGCCTGGTTCTTAATCCACTGGGCCACTCAGTCTCCCTCTCCATTGTGAAGTTTGCTAAAGGTTCTGCTCTTATTGATAGCCTTTAAAAAAAAAAGAAAGAAATGAAACCTGCCTTCTCTTTTATTCTTTATCTTTAGGATCCTAAAGATTTTGCAATATGAATAATTCTTTGGAAAACACCATTTCCTTTGAAGAATACATCCGAGTGAAAGCAAGATCAATCCCACAGCACAGGATGAAGGAGTTCCTAGACTCCTTGGCATCCAAGGGTCCTGAAGCACTTCAGGAGTTCCAGCAGACAGCTACTACAACTATGGTGTACCAACAGGGTGGAAACTGCATTTACACGGATAGCACCGAAGTGGCTGGATCTTTACTTGAACTTGCCTGTCCTGTAACCACCAGTGTTCAGCAACAGACTCAGCAAGAGCAACAGATCCAGGTCCAGCAGCCACAGCAAGTTCAGGTAAAGAGGAAATATTGGATTATTGCTAGTGATAAATTACTTTCCTATGTTACATGAAATTTACTTTGGTCATTTGCTTATAATGGCTTATTTTACAAAGCGTTAAAAACTATACTCAGAAAGTGATGTTATGCTTCTGTTGCCCAGAATTATTAGTGTTTAGTACTGTTGACTAGGAAAAAACACAGACTATTAAATAGTCAAAAACACTCTTTAAGGGGAAAAGGAGTTCAGTGCAAATAGTAGGCCTCGACAAAGAGCTTCCTGCCACACAGACAGGGAGGATTGAATTCTGGCTGTTGACCCCTGGGAAAACCAATTAGGCTTTTCTGAGAAGCCATTAAAGTCGGGGAGCTTAAATACCTTTCTAGGTGAAACATGGGGGCTGAAGATGAGAGGGACAGTTGATTGAATTTACTATGGTAAGAAAAGAAAATTAGGAGTTCCAGACAGGAATAACAGTGAGGGACTGATGTTTTACAATGGACACGAAAAGGGAAAAACCCAGCCCTGGACTGGGCCACCTTGGTAAAGGACTTTGGCCTAGGGGGAGAAACCATTGGGACAAAAGAGATACTTAACATCTGATGAGATTAACTAGTCCCACCCAAACTACCAGGAGGTCTATTGTTAGCCTGAGGTCAGTGAAGTAGGACTTTCTCTCAGGAAGGAACTCTCCTGTGACAAGGTCAAACCTGGGGTTTCTGCCTCTAAACTAAATAAACAGGGGGATCACCAAATCCCTCCAAGCTACCTCTAGATTCCACATTGACAGTAATGTAGGCCCCACCATTATGTGGCTTGAATAACGACCACAAGAATACCATAAATCACACATTTTATTTCAGAGTTAGAAGAAACCTCAGTGACATATAATTCAACTTATTGTACTTTACTAGGAAACCCTTATAAGATATCTCTGATACATGTACTCCCAGGCAGTCAGTGTGTGATGAAGAAGAATGCATTTTTCTTTTCCCCCAGCTGGAATAGGATTACCAACCTTGCCTTTGCAGTGGTTAGACTCTGTCCTGAGCCTGAGACTGCCTTTGGTAGAAATTACATTGAAACTTTGTTAATACAGTTACATTGCACATGCAGATAGGACTTAAGATACTGATTTTTCCAAGACTAAAATTGGGCACTTAGGTGGCATAGTGGATAGAGTGCCTCATCTCAAATTCAGGAAGACTTCTGAGTTCAAATTTGTCCTCAAATGCTTATAAGTAAGCTATGTGCCCCTGGGCCAGTCACTTAACTCTGTCTCAGCTTCCTTCTAATTATAAAATGAATTGGAGAAGGAAATTGCAAAGTATTTTAGGATCTTTGCCAAGAAAATCTCAAAGGGGATCACAAAGAGTCAGACATGACTGAAAAATGAATGACAATTGTGCTTTCCCAGGCATATGTCAGATTATGTCCTCTCTGCCCCCTTCTCTTTCGTTCTTGTTCTCATTCAGTCAGTTCCATCATAACTAGTGTTGATCTATAGATAACCAGGGCAATCCCAGAGAGCTTTGAGGCTTAATAATCTTCCCCTCTCCCCCTGTCTTCACCCTTATTTCTAATCATCAATAATTCTCTATCAAAGCAGTCCATTCCACTTTTTTCTTTTTTTTCCATTCCACTTTTATATAACTTGAATTATTAAGAAAAAATTGGACATCCTATAGTATCTGGTATAATAAAATCTAATACAGAACTCAGTCTTGAGTTTCAAGTTATATAGAAAATATATAGACATGCTAAAAGCTTTAGTCTATATTTACTTCTTAACCTTTCATACTGAGCAATATATTAGGAGAACTTGTGGTTCAACACTAAAATTTAGAATGTAAAAGCAGTAATTGTTTTAATTTAGAAAGATAGGTTGGGGGTCAGCTTAATAGATTGACAGCCAGGCCTAGAGTTGGAGGTCTTGGGTTCAATTCTGGCCTCAGACACCTTTTAACTGTGTGACCCTGGGTAAGTCACTGCCTAGCCCTTTTTGTTCTGTCTTAGAACTAATTCACAGGATTAATTCTAAGATAGAAGGTAAGAGTTTTTAAAAGGAAAGACTGTCTTTTTTGAAGGACTTATACGTAATTTCAAAAATTAGATCTTCCCCATATTATCTGTTCTTTTACATTTGCTTTTGTGAAGCCTTCAGGGTATGAACACCCTGGTCATCTCTTAGAAAAATATGAAATGATAGTATCATTATATTGAAAAAAATTGAAAGGGAGCAACTGGGCAAATCAGCCCTAGAGGTCCTAGGTTCAAATCTGGCCTCAGACACGTTCCAGCTGTATGACCCTGGGCAAGTCACTTAACCCCCATTGCCTAGCCCTTACTACTCTTCTGCCTTGGAACCAATTCATGACTCGGAAGGTAAGGGTTTAAAAAAGAAAGAAATACATTTCTGTTGAGAAATGGAAAATATCTTTCTGTTAATATGGTTTCTCATATAGAAGTTTCTTGCCTTACCTATTTAGTGCCCCTTTCTGTTTGATCTCAGGTGTCTGAAGCTTTTTTTCTTTCCTTTCTCCCCAATGTTGGTAGCGAAGAAATATAAAGGAGGAGAATGGTGGAGGAATGAAGGTGAAAAGGTAGATGTTTCTAGTTAATCTCTGGTGAGGAAAGCAGAAAGTCAGCAGGGAGTTCACAAAGCTCCGCTCTTCTTAGTTGGTCCTCTGAGCTTCTGGGCAGAGAAAGTCGTGACTTCAAGAGTGAGAACTTATGACCTTAGGAAGAAATGCCTCTTGAAGAGGAAGGAGGGAGCACCCACACCCTGCCCTGTAATCCCTGCACCTGACTCCTGTTGGGAACCCTTAGTCTAGTAGACGAAGAAGACCTTTTTCTCCAGGTTTACTAGACAGAAGAAACCAATAAGAAGGTTCAATGGCTGAGAGGGCGACACAGCAAAGCACTGTGGAGTGCTTAGGGCGTGTTGGAACACAAAAGACAACACGGCCATCCAATGCAGCTGAGGAAGTCTCTAGGTGTAATGACCTTTTGTGCCAATGGACCCAGGCTTCCAACACCGAGAGAGTGGGACTGTCTCTGTGCATCGACTTTTCTACTTAAATCTCCTTCACGCACAAGTGTTTTTGTGCACACTCATCTACACCACAGATGAAAGTGCACAAAGACAATCGTCATCCTCGGTTACCGAGAGACTACTACTACTAGACTACTAGTTGATATATCTAATTCCATTACTAGGTTTGTATCCCAGAGATTAAAAAAAAAGAGGAAGGACCTATATGCATACAAAAATATTTAAAGCAGCTCTTTTTGAGGGGGCAAAGAATTGGAATGTGAGGGGATATCCTTTAATTGGGGAATGCTGAGTAATTTATAGTATGTGATGTTATGTACTGTTATGGTGTAAGGGAATACTGTTATGGTGTAAGAGCAGGAAGAACCCAGAAAAACCTGGAAAGACTCTTATGAATGGAAGCAGAGTGAAATAAGCAGAAGAATTTTGTACACTTAGTAGTAGACTTCCTCAGCTGCATTGGATGGCCGTGTTGTCTTCTGTGCTCCAACATGCCCTGAGCATTCCACAGTGCTTTGCTGCATCGCCCTCTCAGCCGTTGAACCTTCTTGTTGGTTTCTTCCATCTGTTCGGCCGAAGCAGTCTTCACATGCTGGGTGAGCAAAGCCCTGGTTCACCAGGGGTCGATGACCCCATGGCTACCCTCTCAAGGTTTAGCCGGCCTGTCAAAGCCTTTGCCCGGGGTGTGGCCGCTGCCACATGCTAGCAGCTACTAGGAGCTACAAGTGAGAGCTAGGTGTCAGGTGGGGGTCAGTGGCTGGAGAGCTGCCCTATTATGTACATATAAGGGGTGTGTGTGTGTGTGTGTGTGTGGTCTAAATAGGAGGTAATCCCGGGTAAACCAGGAAAGGACTGTTATAGAAAATGAGATTTAAGTTCTGAAGGAAGCTAGAGATGCCAGTAGGCAGAAGTAAGATAACATTTGGGTATGGAGAGAGCCTGTGCCACAGGGTTGGGATATTGTACAATGAACCACTGAATAATAGCTATTCTCACCAATTCAATGATCCAATGCTAATCCAAAGTATTCATGATTAAAAAAATGCCACCTGCTTCCAGGAAAAAAAAACCTGATGTCTGAGTTCAGACCAAAGCAAACTTTTTTCACTTTATTTCTTAATTTTTTTTTTGTTTGAGTTTCCTTCCACAAAAGGATTAATATGGAAAAAGGTTTTACATGATTGTACATGTAAAATCAATGTAAGATTGCTTATCCTCTAAATGGGAGTTTTGGTGGGGGAGGGAGAGAATTCAAGACTCAGTTCTTTTTAAAATGCTGAAAACTGTTTTTACATGTAATCAAGGAAAAAATAAAACTTAAAACTGATGATGATTTCATTTATTTTTCCATACAATGATATTTAATTTTGATTTGGATGTAGATTTCTGTCCCCTTTCAAAGAAGGGGGAAAAACTAGAAGGTGGCATTTCATTGCCTCTTCAAACCTAATCTCAAGACCCATTTTTGGGTCACAGAGGTTCTTTAAATGTTTTGAATAGTGTTTCTTAGAATGGTTTAGGGAGCTGAATAAATCTGACCAGACTATTTCCTGGGTTATATATGGAATAATCAGAAACCCTAATGGCCACTGACTCCTTTTTGTGCCTTATAGAACCCAAGTCCCAGTATGACTGAAACTGAAATGTATGAGGGGTCTTCAAATGGTTCCCTTATGCTACAAACATTTTCTTTTTGATTCATCGTTTTAAAGGGTATAATCGGGAAAAATAAGTTGCATTTTTGTAAGTTTTGAATAAGGCCATAATGAGGAAAATAAAAGTTATGATGAAATTGATAGGCTCACAATCACGATGACCTAGCACCTGCCTTAGAGAGTTAAAAGATAGATGCAGGGCTTGTGTGTCCATGTGGCATCTATCGGTGCTTCTTTGAAAGTATCTTTGAAGTGATTCTGAGATTTGGCATTTGGATTTTATTTTTATTCAAAATTATTACTCATATAAAACCTGTAGTTTTGTTGTCTATTCCTGCTGTCATTGTGTATGCTGATTTGACATTTTAATATATATATATTTTAATTTTAAAAATTATTTTAATATTTTGAAAAAATAATACTTTAAAAATACTTCTATCAGGAATATACCTCCAAAAATTTGTTTCCTGTAAGGAAAAGAAATCTCAAATAGAAAGCACCTGGGATGAGTGATCAACTTGGGAAATACAGTTTTTAGTTAAAGGTGAGGTATAGCATCATGGAATATTATCCTCATTTTTTATAAGTCTGAAAAATGAGTTGCAGAAAGGCGAAATAACTTGCCCATGGTTATGAGGATTGCAGGCAGAATTCAAATTAGTGATTGTCAACTCCATCCAAGTTTAATCTTCTTTCTCCTATTCCAGTTGCCTTCTCATGTCTTTTGTTGGAAAATCCAGAAAACTACCCATGTCATATAACATTATTCTAATGGGAAAATAAATATTACTTTCTAAACAACTGACTTAAATGAACTTTGAAACACAGCTTGTTTACAACTTGAGTACCTTATATGTGGTACATATAGGTATTAGAAGTACTATAGGCTAGTAATTCATAAGATTATTTTTCCCACTCTTCCATAATTCATAAGAGAATAACTCTATAGGTTGATTCTTTACAATTTCTATATTTAGCCCATAATTTGATATATTTTACCTGATAGGGATTTGGTAAATGTTTGTTGATGGTATCAGTTGGATAAGCACATTTAAAAATGTATGTTATCCTGTGATTTCTTATTTTTATTAGCCATTTGTAAATAGGGCCTTGAACTTAATTTCTGTGCTGAGAAAAGATGAGTTCCTGGTGTTTTCTAGTGACCTCTTCTGGCAAAGGGAGCAACCTTCATCTCCTTTCTTATGAGAGCCAGAGCCTTTGGGACAAGTTCCAGCTCCAATAGAGAATCCTGTCGTCTGATTCCTTTGCCTGTACAAATAAGAAAATAATCCAAAGGAAGTATTGTTGCTCACTGAGTCATTTGGGGAACTTGAGAAAACAAGTCCATGTCTACACAAAATTTTCTTTTTTTTAAAGTTGGAGTGTTAAAACTGTGGCAGAAAATAGTCAGGAATCATTGTTTTGTAGAAGTTTCTATCTAGGCTCCATTATTCTTTGCCAAATTAGATCCTAACAGGAATCTCTCACTTTATGTTTTAATGCATTGCTTGAAATTTATTTCCCTGAGTGGGTAGACTTAGTTCTTCTATCAACCAAAGAGAAAAAAGGCTTCCTTTGAAGAATTGTGGCTATAAAGCGTTTGAGAAACCGAAGTGTAGGTTCGTCTTTCTGTCAGAGGTTTTTGTTTCAGAGTAATAATTTTGTGTTTGAGTAGAAATCTATTTCTTTACCTTCTTTTGAATAAGCTAGCTAATTTGAGCCAGAAAGAAACGGAGACAAAAGAGAATGAGCTCATAGATGTAGTACTCCCGTTTTGCCACCACATTCCGTACTGCTGTTTGTTTTTACTCTGCTAGCCCTAACCAAAATCAGTTCTAGTTCCCATTCATAGAGTAATTTAAGATTTACAAAGTGAGGTGAATAACATAAGTAGTAATATCCCCACTTTACAGTTAAGGAAAATAAGCTATAGGGAGGTTAGAGTTCTTGCTCAGAATCATACAGATTTAGGTTACACCAGAGGTTTCTTTTGTGGACAGAAAGTAATAATGTAATAATTGTAATACAATTGTAATACAATGTATATGTAAAACAATACAAATATTACAATTATACAAGTAAAAAATGTAATATTAAATTAAATAAAATTAATAAAATTAAATAAATAAAATGTAATAAATGTAATAAAGTAATAATGTAATAGAGCAGCAAAACACAAACAGAGGAAAAGTTTCTTGGAGAACAGGATGCAAAGTTGAAGGAGATTATCTAATTCAATCCTTCATTTGACAGAGGGAAACAAAGGTCTAGAGAGGGTTAGATACTTGCCCATCTATAAGGCAGCAGTTTTGATTCACACTCATGTCTTCTGATTATTTAATATATTCTTTCTGCTCCCTACTAGATGCCTTCTATAAAAGAATGAGCTCATAGATGTAGTACTCCCGTTTTGCCACCACATTCCATACTGCTGTTTGTTTTTACTCTGCTAGCCCTAAAACGGGAAATGCCAATTAAAAAAAAAAAAAAACTTTTCTGGGAGTGAGAACTCATTCCGTTTTCCCTAGACTTTTCCCTCTACTTTCAGAGAGAATTCATTATATAGGCATATCCTTCTAACATCAAGAATTGGTTGCTTGAAAACATGTTGTTAAGCAAAATAATATTTGGGGCAGTTAGCTTCAGAGGCTTTATAAAAGCGTAATGATGTATAATGGTGAGTTTTAGATAAAATTTTTGTTGTTGTTTAGTTGTTTTCAGTTGTGTCCAACTCTTTGTGACCTCTGTTGGGGTTTTCTTGGCAAAGATGCTGGAGTGGTTTGCATTTCCCCCTCCATCTCATTTTATAGATAAAAACTGAGGTAAAGTATTAAAAGACTTGCCCAAGGTCACACAGCTAATAACTATCTTCAAAGTCATTCTTGATTTTTAAAAAGTAATTTAAAAAATAAGAGAAAAAGAGGAAGCAGGGGAAGATCCGTAAAATTGACAGGTACAGAGAGAAAAATCTAACATTATATTCATCATTCTGTACTCAAGGGATTCCAGCTTCTGCAAAGAGGCCAGGGGAAATGTCTTCTTATATCTTCTGTGATCATGATTGTTTATAACTCTCAGCATTTACTTTAAACAAAAATAAGTTTTTATTGATATTTTTAATTTATTTTATCATGTAAAATATACTTCCATATTGGTCATTGTAAGACCATACTCGTACATAATTAAAATCCCAAAATAAAACCATAAATACACTGATGAAAAAGATGTCTCCAAGAGTTCTTTCTCTGGAAGGTGGATAGCCTTCCCATAAATCTTTCAGGAATGTTCCAGATCGGGTAGCTAAGTTTTCACAGGTGTTAATCATAAAATGTTGCTGTTACTGTGTACAATGTTCTCCTGGTTCTGCTTATTTCACTCTGCATCAGTTTCTTGCAGATCTCGACAGTTTTTTTCTGAAATTATCATGTTTGTCATTTCTTATAACATAATAGTTTTCCATCACCAACATATACCACAATTTCTTCAGCCATTCCCCAATTGATAGACATCCCCTCAATTTCCAATTCTTTGCCACCACAAAAAGAGCTGCTATAAATATTTTTGTAAAAGTAGGTCCTTTCCCCTTTTTTATTATGTCTTTGGGACACAGACCCAGTAGTGATATTATTAGTTCAAAGGGTATATGCCTTGTTTTATAGCCCTTTTGGGCATAGTTCCAAATTGCCCTCTAGAATGGTTGGGTCAGTTCACAAGTCTACCAACAATGCATTAGTGTCCCAATTTTAAAGCACAATCTTTAAAAATTATTCTTTTGACCTTGATATTCAAAAGTACTCTAACTTCAGCCCATCCCCTTGGCACATTACTTAATTGCTTATCTCTGTAATAATCTTAAGAATTTCTCCAATTGAGAATTTATCTTAGTAATTTTACTGATCAGTTTTTACTTCTGTCAACATGATGCCCACAACCATTTTACTGTTGGTTCTGAGGGTCTTGATAAATCATTCTTCAAAAAAGAAAATGAGGATATGAAGCTTGCAAGCTAAGATTTTTAAGAAACATAGCTAACTCAGCAATTCATTGATCTGGGACAATCCTGAAAGACTTATGACCGGGAATGCTATCCACCTCCAGAGAAAAAAGTGTTGGAGTAGTCTTTCACATCAGTGTATTTTTGGTTTTATTTTGGTGTTTTGGTTACATATGACTTTGTTCTTAACAACAGTGACCAATATTGAAGTGTGTTTTGCATGACAATAAAAAACTGGAAAAAACAAAACTCCCACCAAAAAAAAAAGTATTTAAAGGGAAATTAGCCATAGCCACTGTTATAAACCAGAAGGAAAAAAGAAAAGAAAAGAAACATAGCCAGTCGGTAAGGGAGAAACATAAGAAATGGATTTTTAAAAAACCCTTACCTTCCATCTTAGGATCAATATTATGTATTAATTAGAAGAGTAGTATGAACTAAGCAGTGGAGGTTAAATAACTTGCCTTGAGTCACACAGCTGAGCTCAATCCACTTAGCCATCCAACTACCACCTTGTTTTTAACTCTTAGTTATTTCTACCAATTGTTGCTTTTGTCTGTCACTTCATGCCTTTATTTCCCTGATATAAAAAAATGAAGCAATATATTCTACTCCTAGATTGCCTCCTTCTGTAACAAAATACACAAATCCTACCTATGCCTTTGGCTAATTCTTTGTTATTTGCAGTGTTGGCGTTACCTAGCTATCTTCACAAAGGCTATTTTGAGTATTCATTGTTTTCCAAGCTAAATTTATTGCATAAAATAGAGAGCTATAACATTTTCAGAACTTGGTGCCCAGAATGCAGTGACCTAATGTGAAATAGTAGATTTCTTTTCATTCATAATTATCATAAATGTTATTCTAAGCAAACTTTGTAGTTGTAAGGCTAATATTGTAGCTCCTAAGTAGGAAATTTCCCCAAGGAAAAATTCAGTATGGTCTCTACAGTATTTTTCAGGTATAATATTGTCAGGAGTTTGTTTTGGTCCCCCATCTGGTAACTGGAAGTAATTGTTTCACCAACCTTTACTTATTCTATGATAATGATGGTGATGATGACAAAATAATTATAGTTAACATTTATATGGCACCTGTTATGTGCCAGGCAGTGTGCTGAGCACTTTACAAAGATTATCTTACTTGATTTTTTGCAACAATTCTGGGAGGTAGGTGCTGCTATTATCATCCCCATTTTACAGATGAGGAAACTGAGGCAGATTAAGGTGTGTGTATGTAAGATGTATGTTCATACGGCTAATAAAGGTCTAAGGTTGGATCTCAACACAATTCTTCTTGAGTCTAGCTCTCTATTCATTGTTCTATCTAGCTACCTTCAAATGAAATGGACTTTTCTCTGACACTCCTATTATCATCTTTATATTCTCTCCTCTCCCTTCCTCCAGTCCTCACTTCTATAATGTATTGCCTCTTAACCTACACCAGATTCTCCCTGTTGAAGTTTCCCTCTTTTCAAGATCCAATTCAGGTACTCTCTTCCTATGAAAGTGATCTTTTCCTTACCCTCCTTCCCTTCCTCCCTTTCACACAGCTAGGATGTGTCTCAGACCAAATTTGAACCCAAGTCCTCCTGATGCATGGCTCTCTCTGCTGTACTGCCTAACTGCCTCTCACATTTCTAATGACCCTTTGTCTGGACTGCTATTTTACACTTATTACACTGTGCCCTGTTTTATACTTGGGATACAAATCTGTATAGAAAGAGAACATGAGATTCCTAACTAGAAGGTACATCAGAAATTATCTATTCAGATTCTCTCATTTTACAAATGAAGAAATTGAGGCCAAGGGAGGTCATAACATTGTTGTAAGTGGTAAAAATAGGATATTGTATGCCATCTATTATTTTACAAACTCCTTTAAGATAGGAACAGTTTAATATTTTTGTATTTCTTGACACCCATCATAATGCCATATACATACATACATATATATACACACTAGCAATAAATACTGGACTGAATTGACTGTTGACTTATCGTTTCTCCAGGTCCAGGTCCAAGTGCAACAGTCTCCTCAGCAAGTTTCAGCCCAGCAGCTTTCTCCTCAACTTACTGTCCATCAAGCCTCTGAGCAGCCCATTCAGGTCCAAGTCCAGATCCAAGGGCAGGCCCAGCAACAAGCATCACAAGCAATACAAAGTCAGACTCTGCAGAGCCCGAGTCCCTCTCAGCTTCAGGCTGCCCAGATTCAGGTGCAGCATGTGCAGACTGCCCAGCAGATCCAGGCCACAGAGATTCAGGAAGAGCACATACAGCACCAGCAGATCCAAGCTCAGCTGGTGGCAGGCCAAGCTATTGCTGGTGGCCAGCAGATTCAGATCCAGACCGTTGGTGCACTTTCCCCACCACCTTCCCAACAGGGTTCACCTAGGGAGGGAGAGCGGCGGATCAGCACTGCCAGTGTCCTTCAACCTGTGAAGAAACGTAAAGTAGATATGCCTATAACTGTATCATATGCTATTTCTGGGCAACCAGTTGCTACTGTGCTAGCCATTCCACAGGGCCAGCAACAAAGTTACGTGTCCTTGCGGCCAGACTTATTGACAGTGGACAGTGCTCATCTTTATAGTGCCACTGGGACCATTACCAGTCCAACTGGAGAGACTTGGACCATCCCTGTTTACTCAGCTCAACCACGGGGTGACCTTCAGCAACAGAACATTACCCACATTGCTATCCCTCAGGAGGCCTACAATGCTGTCCATGTCAGTGGCTCCCCAACAGCCCTGACCACTGTAAAACTGGAGGATGATAAAGATAAGATGGTGGGCACCACATCGGTGGTGAAAAACTCCCATGAGGAAGTTGTGCAGACCCTTGCAAACTCTCTCTTTCCAGCACAGTTCATGAATGGAAACATCCACATTCCAGTAGCAGTACAGGCTGTGGCAGGAGCCTACCAGAACGCAGCACAGACTGTTCACATTTGGGACCCTCAGCAGCAGCAACAGACAACACCAGAGCAGACACAGCAACAGCAGCAGCAGCAGCAACAGCAGCTACAAGTCACCTGTTCAGTAAGTCATATTTATGCCTGATAACCCAGTAATGTCCAGTATTCTCTTCAAAGCCATTTAGTAATAACAAAATTCCTTGAGAATAGGGATTGTTTCATTCTTTGTATTGGCTTTTTCAGCACCCAGCAGGCACTTAATAAGTGTCTGTTGTTTAGTTGATTATTATTTCATAAGGAAGATTCAGCTGGATCATAGAATTTAAAACTTGAAAGGACTTTAGAAATCAACCCTTAGGTATGAGGAAACACACTCAGAGACTCCCTTCATACTTGCCAAGTATGCAAACAGATTGCCTCAAGGGTGTCTTTGAAATAATAGAAATTTTTAAGTAGGAAAACTCTTAGGGCTTAGGTAGTATAGATGGGTAATCTGGTAACATTCATTTATTAAGTACTTACTTTGTGCTAGGCACTATGCTATTTGATGAGGATGCAAAAAGAAACTCCCTGCCTCAAGGAGCTTTAAGTTCTAATTTTACAAAATGTAAAAGAAACCTGAAAAATAGTAGCAGGAAGAGCACAAGAATGTTCACCCATGAAACTTAGTGGTAAAAATCCAGAGAGTTGGAAGTATGACCAGGAAACCCCAAAAAAAATTTGCCAGTAGGACAAAAGTGCCAGCATAGGTTAAAGATATTACAAGATGAGAAGTCCCAGACGCTTACAGGGCCTATAGGTACTGATTTGGAAACCTTGATAATATCATGATGTATGCTCTTTCAGTGAAGCCTGAAATATGGACCATAGGATTCTTTGAGGTCAGCTATTATACAGGTTATCCCCAAAGTCTTTGTGTAGTTTTCAGCTTTGTTGAGAACATGTTGTACTACATAGTAAGACCCAGAGAAGTGAGGTGGCTGGACTTACATTACAGGAGTTAGTAATAGAACCAAGAGCTTAGTTCCAGGTAAGATCATGAAGAGGAAGTCATAAAGGTGGAACGGAGTGAAGAAAAGATGCAGGAAGAGTCCAGGAGCCCAACACATAGAGGAGACGGACTCAACCTGAGAAATAATGGGCTCAGCAGACTCAATTCTCATTTGAAAATTAGATCTCATATGATATCTTTGATCTTGATATTTGGATACAAAAGTAAGACTTCTGAGTTGACACTCATAAATAGTGACAGAGAAACACAGTTTTTCTGTGGGTTTAAGAGAAATTGTGAGATGATTTTTCTCTTCCACTTTATATTCTCTCTAGACAGTTTTTTAACATTCAGACATGGAAAATGTTGTAAGCAGAACTTGTTGGCATGCCTTTGTGGTTTGAGTCCTTTAATACATCTTTTGGATCTGTGATCTTTTAGTAGAAAACATTGTCCCCAAGCCACAATTCTATTTGTATTATTTACAAATAATTTGTGTAAGCTTGGATAGAATTGTAGTCATAGCAGAGTAATGATAAAATTTAATTTTAAACTTGCTTGAACTTTTCTATACCTCTAGTCTTTTTCTATCTGATTTATGATTAAGATAGATAATTAGCAAAAATATTTTTAAAGTACCGCATAAATTTCAGGTTGTCTTTTTATTAATTAGCATTTTGTGTGGTCAGGAAAATAAGCTGACTAAAATTTTGTTTGATGAGTTATAGGAGTGGAGCAGCTAGATGGCTTAGTGGATTGAGAGTCAGGCCTATCAACAGGAAGCCCTGGATTCAAATTTGGCCTCAACCACTTTCTAGCTAAGGGCTAGACACTTAATCCTGTTTGCCCAGCTCTTACCCTTCTGCCTTGGAATTGTTACTAAGACAAAGTTAGGTTTGTAAAAAAAAATAAAACCAAGAAAAAAGTAAAAATGCTTTCTGTACTCCAGGAATTTACTTTATAATGGGAGAGACAACTTGTACGTAGTTATTTACAAAATACTACTGAGTTAGGTACAAGGTAACCTCAGAGGAGAAGGTACTAGCAGATGGAGGGACCAGGAAATAAAACCTACTTCATCTAGAAGGTGGTATTTGAACAGAATCTTGATGAAATCCAAAGATTTTAAGAAGCAGAAATGGAGTGAGGAACATTCCAGGCATGAGAGATAGCCAGTGCAAATATAGGAGATGGATCTTCTTATGAAGAACAACATGTAGGCAACCAGGAGAATATACAAAAACAATATTGTAAAGACAATCAATTCTGAAAAACTTGGGAACTCTGATCAATATAACTGATCCACTACAATTCCAAAAGATTCATTATGAAGTATGGTTTCCACTTCCAAATAGAAAAATGCTAGTCTCCGTATATATCATAGCATCTGGTCTCCTTCCTTTCTTGCCTGTCTTTTTCCCTTCGTTCAAAACCCTACGTCCTTCACTCATCAGGAATCTACATTCTGTCACAAACATCCTTTCTTCTCAGAAGACTTTACCCCACTCATTGGATCTTTTTGTACTCAAAGAAATCTGCTTTTTGCTGGGCAAATGCCTTACTTCTGGACATTCTCCAGTGCTTCTTGCTCCTCTCATACCTCTTGCACACTAGGCCAGAGAGTTATTGTATACCTTTTCTTCCGCTGCTACTTTCATACCCACTCAGTCCTGCCATCTCTCAAAAAACTCATCCTTTGAAGTTTACTCAGTTCCATCCATTTCACCCATGTATCACCTTCCAGTCATTCTTCTTTTTTTTTTTTTCAAGAGAGTTCAGTACGTTGCTCACTGTTTTGCTTGACACCCCAACCCTTGCCCTTATACGTAAAGGCTGTAGTATTCAAAACATCCTAGTCTTTCTATTTCATTAACCTTTATAACGTTCATATATATCTACTGCAGCCACCTGCACAGATGTTTATAGCTTATACCCAACACCCAAAGTTGTTTAATTATGATCTTAAACTTTGAAATTTCCATTACTAATCATAATTATCTAGGTTTCCATCTCAATCTCACTCTTCTTAAGTCTGTTCTTTGTCTTAGCTTCAACTTCTTCCCACCTGCCTTATTTTCCATCTTTTTGGTCTTGACTATATTTAACAGGTTCACCAATGCATTTTGTTCTACCTTTGTCCTTCTGCTGTCCTGCCTTGTCAGTCCTTAGGCCTGGATCATCCCCAACATCTGCCTTCTCCACCACTGCTTCTACTAATAAACTGACATTGCTGGAGGAAGTCATGGGCCTAGAAATGCTTTCTAATCTTACCTGGGCCCTCACAACTGTAATCTTTTTTGTAGGCAATGTAGAGCACTTATAGCCTGGTCAAACATTAAAGATGCTAAGGTCATCCACTGCATCCCAAGACTTTGCCAGTTGTTTTGACTTTTGTCTTGCCACTGGATTTCCAGTGGTTGGAGATTGAGGCAACTCTCAACTTTGTGCAACTCTGCCTTACTTAAATCCAATTCATGCCCATGTCTAGACATCACTCCATATCACTGGTCCTCTTTAGAAATGAAGGACAAACATCTCTGCACCACAAAACCTTTTTATATTTTCAACCTCTTCATTTGCTTTAATTTCTGAAGAGGAGGTGGCTCTTAAATAGCCAAAGAGAAAAACCTCTATTTGTATCCTTTAGTATCCTGTAGTAACTATCCTATGGGAATTTGCTCAAGGAATCATTCTTTCCACTCTTATGAAGAGAAGGAAACTTCTCTTCATATCTACTGGCACCTTCCCTGCTGGCCTCAAATCTCTTCTTCATTACCAATTCTTGAAATAATAACTGTTACTTCAACCCACCAATCTTGTTTGTTTTTTTAAACTCTTACCTTATGTCTTAGAATTGATACTAAGAATTGATTCCAAGGTTTAGAAGAATGGTAGGGACTAGGCAATGGGAGTTCAGGCACTTACATGGTCACACGAGTAGGAAGTTTTTGAGGTTAAATTTGAACCCAGGACCTGGCTCTATCCACTGAGCTACCTAGCTTCTTCAGCAGTCTTATTTTTAACCCTGTTATTTTTCTGAAACTTCTCACAATTTACAAATGATCTTAACTACTAAGTTGTTCTTTCTCAGTCTTTATTCTTCTTAACTGCTCAGCAGCTTTTAATGTCTCTTAGCCATCCCTACTTCTGCATAATCTTTCATCCTTTTCCTTTTTTTTTTAAACCCTTACCTTCCGTCTTGGAGTCAATACTGTGTATTGGCTCCAAGGCAGAAGAATGGTAAGGGCTAGCAGAAGAATGGTAAGGGCTAGGCAATGGGGGTCAAGTGACTTGCCCAGGGTTACACAGCTGGGAAGTGTCTGAGGCCAAATTTGAACCTAGGACCTCCCATCTCTAGGCCTGGCTCTCAATCCACTGAGCCACCCAGCTGGCCCCCCTTTTCCTTTTTTTACTCTGCTCTTCTCCTGGTTCTCTTGCCAGTCTACTCACTCCTCATTCTTCTTTGCTAAATCATCATCTTTCCTTACCCTCCAGGTGTGAGTGTTCAAAGGTCTGTTTTGGGCTTTCACCTCTAATTTACAATCTCCCTTGGTGGTCTTATCTTTCTCAGGTTCAGTTATCTTCTATATGCAGACAATTGTGACATCTATATCTGTCACCCTATTTTATCTTGTATTTTGGTCCTATCTCACCAGATTACCACTTGAACTTCCTTTCAACATTGTAATTTCTTTTTTTTTCATTTTTGCATTCTCTCCCTCTCATCTTACCCTATCTTTCCCATTGAGAAAATAAGAAAAACAAAATCTATTACAAATATGTATAGTAGAGCAAAACAAATTCCCATATGCTTTAATCTTCAATCTAAGCCCATTACCTTGCTATCTAGAGATGGATAGCATGTTTCATCACAACATTGTAATTTCATTATATCTAGGACATAATCTCTCCTGCCCCTAATTAGGTCTCTCTTCCAAACACTAATTAATGTTGAAGGACACCATCCTCTCACATGCATGAAGGTTTTTGTAACCTTGAAGCCAACTTCAATTTTTCTTCCTCCATGTGATTTTATATCCAATTGGTTGCTCAAAACATCTTTAATATCTGTACCTAACTCTACCAAAATCTTAATTCAGATCCTCATCAAAATTCGCCAAAACTATATTTTGGTCTCCCTACTTCTATTGTTTTCTTTTTTAATTAATTCTTCATAAAGCTGCCAAAATAATCTTTCTAAGGTGCAGACTCTTCTGCTCAATAACCTTCAGATGCTTCTCATCATATCTAGGATATCAGTCTATCACTTTAGGCTTTCTATAGTCTTACTCCAGCCTTCCTTTTTGCCATTATTGCACATCCTCCTCCATTTACTCCACATGTTCAGGCCAAACTAGATCACTACTGACTCCCACAGTGTTTTCCTTTCCATCTACTGCTTCAATCTATTTCTGCATACTGACATTTCTGGCAGTGCTCTTCCTCCTCACCATCTTTACATTCCTCAGGCTCAGCTTCTAGAGCCAAATCTTCTCTAAAGCCTACTTTTGACTGCCTCAGCTAATCTTCTCCCTCTTTACATTTCTGTAGTCACCTGTATTTCCTTAGTCATATATAAACTCCTTGAAAGAAGGGACTATTTTGACCATTTCTTTCTAGTTTCTGCCTTTATACCTGCAACCTTAGCTCAGTGCCTCAGTACATAAGAGGCACTTTTTAATATGTCTAAATTGAATTAAACTAGACTTGGTCTATTTCCTCACTTGGGCAAAATAACTCTCTCTCAGCTTCTTATTTTGGCAGTAGGGGTGGAGGTACTACACTACCCTAGGAACTAGTCATGATGTAGGGAAAGGCTGTGGGTCCCTGATCTCACTGATATAAGACACACCCCACCCCACCCCTGAACCTACCCCTACCCCAATGAAGACACCTCCTCTGCCAGTGCAGACAAAGAGTCTTGGGCAGATGCCTGAAACATTGAATGAAGTGATTTGTTCAGTATGTTCCTGAGGCAGTAATTGAAACCGTCTTCAGCCACTTTTCCATGCTGCTACTCTAATCACTATATGTTTATTGTAATCTCAACATTCATTAAATTTATTTAATTTATTAAATATAAATTTATTAAATTTATTAAATGCCTATTATGTGCCAGGCCCTATGTTAAATGCCTTACAAATATTATTTCATTTAATTATCACTACAACCCTGTGAGAGAGGTGCTATTATCTTCATTTTATAGTTGGAAAAATTGAGGACCAGAGAGATTAAATGATTTTCCCAGGGTCACACAGCTAGTAAATGCTTGAGGCCAGATTTGAAATCGAGTCTTCCTGACTCCAGGCCCAGATAGTATTCTATCTAGCTTCCTGGGAAGAAGGAATGCCAGAGAGCTACTACTAATTAATCAGATGAAAGGAATTAAGTCTCTCATTTACCAAATATCCTGGAAAGAATTGGTGCTGGAGATTTAGTCAAAATATCACTTTGAATTTTCTTAAACTGTAAAACATTTTAAATTATTCCCTCCTTCCCCTACCTACTTTGTTTTCTTATTCTCAGCCAGAATCTGCCATACTTGTTGGAAAGCAGCAAATAAAAAAGCCTCAGTGATTTAAACAGTGATGGAAAAGGAATCTTACCTTTTTGGACAGTCCTGCAGCAGTTGTTGATGTTTGTTAACCTAACATTTCAGTATATTATTGACTGAGGCAGAGAAGTTTACACAATAATTTGAGTTAGATGTTTACCAGTCCCAAATGTCAATTTATTACTTTTCCTTTTTTAAAAATTATCTTTGGTTCTCCAACGGACCAAAATAACCATTTCTTGAACATAGAAAAACATTTAAAGTTTACTGAGGCATTGACATCTGCCAGTGTAGGCAGAAACATTCTAAATCCATAGTCTCACCTTTCTTCTGAAAGGAGGGAGACACTGCTAAAAGAGAGAATAATTAAAATCATGCCGATGCTCACTCTTTTTACCATTGAGCATGAGAGATAAATATGCTGTTTACTGAGTTGATCTTTAGTTCCCAGATCTCTTTCTTGATGTGAGCATCTCCAGGCTGAGAGTAATTTTAGAATTTCCTCTATTATTCCTTCTGACATGTATTTTGCTTGAACTGGTAGCCCTAATCAGTGGGACAGTCTTCATTGACCATTCTAGCATTCTGTAGCAATAAAAAAAAAAAAAGATGTTTGCTGGTCCAATATAGTCACATTTAGGTGTGAAGACTCCACACCCTAAGTTTACAGAGGCACAGATTGGTTAAGTGACTTTCCCAGGTGTCTAGTAAGTATCAGAGGCAGGGTTTTTTTTGGGGGGGGGGGTATTTTCCTGGGGCTATGTCTATAAATTTTTTATTTTTCTTTTTTATTGTCATGCAAAACACCTCCATATTGGTCATTGTTGTAAGAGCAAAGTCATATATAACCAAAACCCCAAAATAAAACCAAAAATAAACTGATGTGATCGATGACTACAACAGTTCTTTCTCTGGAGATGGATAATATTCCCTGTCATACATCTTTAGGATTGTCGCAGATCATTGCATTGCTGAAAGTAGTCAAGTTTTCATATATGATTATCATCTAATATTGCTGTTGCTGTGTATAATGTTCCCATTCTGCTTATTTCACTCTGCAGCAATTCCTGCAGATCTTTTAGCTTTTTCTGAAATCATCTTGCTTATCATTTCTTATAGCATGATAGTATTCCATAACAAACATGTACCACAATTTGTTTAGCCATTCCCCAATTGATGGACATTTCCTCAATTTCTAATTCTTTGTTACCACAAAAAGAGCAGCTATAAATATTTTTGTAGACGTGGGTCCTTTTCCCTCTTTTATTATCTTTTTGGGATATAGACCTATGTTACAGACAAAAGAGTGGTTGCCATAAACTGACCGCGAAAATATGGTTTTAAGACTTTGAATTGTCAAAACTGTAAAGATAATTTTAGTGTCTTGATTTTATATCAAAAATAAAAGTGGTTGCCATGGGGAAAATTCCCAAATATGAAATACCCAAGTCAGTTGGGTTTTATGGAGATTTTAATTAATACAAATAAAGGAATTAAGGAAAAGGAGAGAGAATAAGAGAAATATAGTATGAAGGGCCTAGGCTAACATGGCCTAGGCCTGAGCCTTAAGAGAGAGACTAATCGGTCTTTTATCAACTCACCACAAGATCCTTCCAAGCAAAACTCTAGTGTTCAGAGAGACCCTCCAGTTTAGCTCAGGAAGCTGCCCTCAGTTCAGCCAGAGAGAGAGAGAGAGAGAGAGAGAGAGAGAGAGAGAGAGAGAGAGAGAGAGAGAGAGAGAGAGAGAGAGAGAGAGCTCCAGCAGCCTCCTCTGACTCCTGACCTACAATTGAGCTCCAAAGCTGAATTTTTTACTCAGAGGCCCAAACCCCTTCCTTTTTTTTTTTTTGGAAACCCTTACCTTGGAGTCAATACTGTGTATTGGCTCCAAGGCAGAAGAGTGGTAAGGGCTAGGCAATGGGGGTCAAGTGACTTGCCCAGGGTCACACAGCTAGGAAGTGGCTGAGGCCAGATTTCCAAACCCCTTCCTTTTATAGAAAATTTTCTCCTATGTCACTTCTAAATTTCTACGTCTACCAATCACAGTACACTTTTCCAAAGGATTGACCATTCTTAATTCACACCTGAATAGACTAAAACTTTTGAGTAATTCACACCTGAGTAGACTAATCTTGTCCTTTGCAAGTTGCCTGATTAATTTGATCTTCATAGGTACTTAGCACCCCTTTGTATTAGATCTAAAAATAGACTTAGCTTAAGGGTTCTTGCTTCACTTTAAGTATGGGTTGGGGACTTTTCATTGTTTAATCAGGAGTTTACAACTTTATCTTCCCCTAAAGTATGCCTAAGTATAGGTGGAGTAATGTTAGAGTTCCCACATTCCTGATCAAAGTTCCTTCATTGTTTTAAAATGGGGAATGGTCCTAACCAAATGTTCTAAGGTAGAGTCTGAGAATTTTTTAAGATTCACAAGTCTGAGAAATTTTAAGATTCACACCTAGTGATGGCATTATCAGATCAAAGGGTATGTGCACAGTTTTATAGCCCTTTGAGCATAGTTCCAAATTGTCCTCCAGCATGATTGGATCAGTTCACAACTCCACCATCTCAGTTTTGCCACATCTCCTCCACCATTTACCACTTTATTTTACTGCCATATTGGTCAATCATATAGATGTGAGGTGGTACCTCAGTGTTGTTTTAACTTGTATTTTCTTTAATCAGGAGTGATTTAGAACATTTTTTCATATGATTATTGATGGCTTGTTTTTTTTTTTTCAAATGAAAACTGCTTGTTCAATTATATATTTTATAATACTCTGTCTCTTTGTTCATAAAATTTTCCCTTCTCCAAAGATCTTCCAGGTAAACTATTCTGTGTTCCCCTATTATAGTTATGGTATTATTCATTATATCTAGATCATATATTTTGACCATATCTTCATATAGTGTAATATATTGGTCTATACGTAGCTTCTGCCATACTGTTTTCTACTTTTCCCAGCAGTTTCTGTTAAAGAATGAGTTCTTATTCCAAAAACTGGGATCTTTGGGTTTATCCTATGGTCATTTACCCCTGTTTATTGTGTATCAAATCTATTCCATTGATCTACCATTCTGTTCCTTAGCCAGGACCAGATTGTTTTGATGATTGGTGCTTTATACAATTTGAAATCTGATACTGCTAGAAGAGTCAGGGTTTTGCACCAAGTCTTCTGGACTACAAATCCATTTTGTTTCTCTCTATTGTTCCACACCAGAGGTGTCAGACTCAGCCAGTGCCTATAAAACTCTGGAGTGTGGTCAAAACCAGATGAAAATATATTGAGAAAAGCTTAACAAAATAAAGAAAGATACAATGCGTTACAGAGAATGGAAAATAATGTTTTTCTAAGTCAGTATGCTGCTGCCCAGATATCAGGTTCTTTTTTAATTTGATACCTCTTTGAAGAGCAATTTACCCCCTAATCAATTTTTCTGCCAGTTAAGTCTTCACCTATTTTAGTGTTAGTTCTCTTTGATTAGATGACTTCCTGTCCCCTTTTTTATCAGTGGCTTAACTGGGAATAATGAAAATTTTTAAATTTCATTCAATTATTTCTATGGCATCTATCTTAGATCCAGCTCTTATCTGATATTTCCTGCTTTCTTTTGGAAACTGTAGCTACTTTCCAGCTATGGTTATTTAAATAGTATAAATTAAATTAAAATTAAACTATTTAAATAAATAGTATAATAGAGTATACTATGGACAATTTAAAGTATTTTCAGGGGAAGTTCTGATAATAGTGCCTCCTGCCTTTAGAGCCTAACCATCTCTAGCTCTCATAAGATAACATTTCATGTCAATGGTTTTTGTTTTGTTTTTCATTTATATTACTGTAGCTACATATTTAAATATATATACTATATCTATATCTATTTTCCTGTTTGTACTTATTCTGGATAACTGAATTATCCACATGTATGAACTGAGTTTTAAAAAGCCTTATAATATTTACCTGAATTTCTTATATTATTTGTTATGCAATAATATTCTATTACAAGGGTCCTATGATCAACAAGATGGAGAATTTGACATTTTATCCTATCTCTGTGACCTTTCAAAAATTAAGGACCTAAACAGTGTTAAAACTTGATGAAGATAAATATTCATTAAACTTTAATGAGTGCTCATTCAACACCCCCTACTCCTTGTTGTAAGGAAGAGAGGATTTGCTTTCCCTTTGTGGCTGTTTCTACCTTGCCTTTCCCATCCTACCTAGCTCACCAAACTGTAGTGGATGGTGGTTTGGGAATGGGATTAGAGGGTTCAGATAGGGCCAGTATCAGTATCAGTATCAGTGTCCCTAGGTTGACTGTGGCTTGATAAGCTAACAGGCCCAGTCCAGGCAGAGCCTGTCCTGAAGTAATAAACACAGACTACTGTATAACAGGGATGGATGTTGGATTTATTATGACCAGGAAAGGTGAAAAGGGGATTTGGATACTCTTAAGCTAATAACAACTACCTAAAGCTCCCCCAAATCTAAATGTTTTGTCACTGAGAGTCTTCACAGATTTGAGCTAACCTAATTCTTACCTATCTGTATAAAGAATCCAGTCCCTGATGGATAAATCTACACTAAACCCCCCCCTCCCCCTTTTGATGGTAATAGAGGCAGTGAGTTTTGGCAGTTTGGCAGAACTGGGAGAAGTCCTGGATCCAAAAGGACTCCAGACCTAATTTTACAGATGGCCCAAATGGTTCAAGATCGCACCAGGAAGCTCAGTAGATGACAACAGGCGAGCAGATAAGATGGGAAAGACAAAGAAGAAACAGCTACAAAGGGAAAGCAGCCAGTCCCTCCAGGTCAAACCAGAAAAAGACCCCAGGTCCAGTTAACTGTCTCACACTTTTCCCCCCACATTCTAGAATTTTTTCTCTGCATCTGCATCTCTCTGCAGACCCACTTCATATGCTCAAATCCTCTCTTCCTTACAACATCCTGAACTCACCATGTTTTTCCACAGCAAGCCTGCATAAGGCAGCATATAAATTTACAATAGAATTCACCTCCACACCTTGACCCACCTCCCTCCTTTCTCAGTGGTTTGGAGACCTAAACACCAAAAAAAACAGAAATTTGCTCAGTTCTTTAGCTCAACTCTGTGTCCTAAATCCCCTCTTTTCCAAGTATCCAGGAGATCCAATTTCAAACAGCAGAAATTTGCTCAGGTTGTAATAGTGGGGTGACAGTGCTTTGTGATCCTGGGCAAAGAACTAAGGAACAAAGAAAATGGAACAAAACATGTTGGGAGAGGGGAACTGTGTGACACTTCACTAAACTTGAGGGAAAGAACTTTACATCTAGCTGCCACGAATTCTGTCCCTAGAAGTTACCTGAGTCAGAGATCTAGGCTAGTGAACTGGGAATGCACCCATTTTGAAAGAGGTCTAGGATGCTTTGAGATCCAGTCCTCAGGGAAACTGCTATCAAATGGGAAGGAGGTAGAAATTGAACAGTATTTGGAAATAAAGGAAAAGCCTGATATTACCAAAGATCTCAGGAAGAAGAAAAACTCAAAGACCTTGAAAATAAGTGTATAAACCAATACTGAAAACATTAACAGCAGAAGGAAATATGATATCCAATAAATTGCATTGGGCACCCAGGACAGGGGAGGGAATGGAATAATGTGTTCCATGGAGCACTGGAGCTCAAGATAAACCCCCAAAACATGTGAAAAAAATGTTCTAAATCACTTATAATCAGAGAAATGCAAATCAAAACATCTCTGAGGTACCACCTCATACCTAGCAGATTGGCTAACATGACAGTAAAGAAAAGTAATAAATGTTGGAGGGGATGTGGCAAAATTGGACATTAATGCATTGCTGGTGGAGTTGTGAATTGATCTAACCATTCTGGAAGGCAATTTGGAACTATGCCCAAAGGGCACTAAAAGACTGCCTACCCTTTGATCCAGCCATAGCACTGCTGGGTCTGTACCCCAAAGAGTTAATAAGGAAAAAAACTTGTACAAGAATATTCATAGCTGCACTCTTTGTGGTGGTGAAAAATAGGAAAATGAGGGGATTCCCTTCAATTGGGGAATAGGTGAACAAATTGTGGTATATGTTGGTGATGGAATACTATTGTGCTCAAAGGAATAATAAAGTGGAGGAATTCCATGGGAACTGTAACAACCTCCAGGAAATGATGCAGAGTGAAAGGAGCAGAACCACAGATACTGATACACTTTGGTACAATTGAACATAATGGACTTCTCTACAAGTAGCAATGCAATGACCCAGGACAATTCTGAAGGTGTGATATGGAAATCACATTAAAAGACATATATATTAATTTAAGGTCGCCAAGGAATTCAGCTATATAATTCCTAAATGAAAACTCAAGTCAGCAGTCAACCTTTTATGGAGCTTTTAATTACTAACAGGAGGAAGAAAGGTGAGAGAGAGAGAGTGAATGAGAGAGATGAATGAGAGAGAATGAGAATGAATGAATAACCCCTCTGCTAGGCCAAAGGGAGGCAAAGAAAAGAGCTTCACCCAGGACCGCCCAGAGGTCTGTCCCCTTTGCACATGTCTGTTGAAGGCCACATTCTCAAATAATTTAATCTTGAGCTTTACTGCAGCCCTTCCTAAATCCTGTTACCCTGAGTAGGGTGGAGATTGTAGTTTCCAAGACCTGATTCTGGTTGTTATTGATCAGGAAATAGCCAAATCCCATCCTCTAAAGAATGGTTTGAACAGGGTTGAGTAGTTTTGAAATTCACAAAGGACTTATGAAAAAGAACACTATCCACATTCAGAGGAAGATCTGTGGAAGTAGAAACACAGAAGAACAACAACTGCTTGATCACATGGGTCAATGGGGATATGATTGGGGATAAAGACCCTAAATGATTACTCTAGTGCAAGTATCAATAATATGGAAATAGGTCTGGACCAGTGACACATGTAAAAGGGAATTTTGAGGTTTACAAAACCCAGTGGGATTGTGCATCGGCTATGGGAGGGGTGGGAAAGAACATGATTTTTGTACTCCTACTCTAAATTAATCAATTAAATTTGGGGGATATATATATATATATATTCAGGCTAACCATAAGTGAATAAAAAGATAATAGAAAGAGAACTCCCATTACAAATAATTGCAAAATACATAAAATATCTCGAGTCAAAGTATTAGAGCACATAAAACTTGTATGAATTCATTTGGAAAGTCCTCCTTAACTAACAATAGTGGAGGGAATATTCAGCTTTCCTGGCTGGGCCATGCGAATATAATTTCAATGACAATACTAACAAAATTAATTTACACTTTTAGAGGTAGACTAATAAATTCAAAGGAACACATAGAACGTGATAAAATAATAAATAGTAACAATTCATTTGGAAAAAAGAAAAGATCTAAAACAGACAGATTATGAAAAGAGGTAGAGACAAAGAGGGAACAGCATTTCCATAGTTAACTATATTTTAAAGTAAAACTCATCAAAACCATCTCACAATGGTTAAAAACTAGATAACTTGATCAGTGGGATAGTTGAGGCAAGGGAGAATCAGAGACAGTGGAACCCAATAATCCAATGTTTGATTAAGTGGAAAGCTTAGAAATTACCTCTATATGATAAAAATTCTGGGAAAACTAGAAAGTATTCTGGCGAAATTAGGCTTAGACCAACACTATACACCATGTTCCACAATACATTCTAAATGGATACATGACCTTTATATTAAGGATCATATTATTTTAAAAATTAGAAGAAAAGCAGATCATATTACCTCTCACAGGTATGGTTAGAGGATGTATTCTCAGACAAGGAATAGAGATAATTCAAAGATAAAGCAGATAATTACATGAAACTGAAAATCTTCTGTATAGGTAAAATTAATGGACCTCAGATAAGAAGTTAAGTGGTGGAATAGTAGGAATAAATCTTTATTAAATTTCTCTGATTTGTATTTAAGGCATAAACTATATACATATATAAAACCAATCAATACATAGTCAAAGGATAAGAATAGTTTTCTAAAGAAAGTTTCAGATCACTGCTAATAAGAGAAATGCACATCAAAACAGCATTTAAGATTTTATCTTGGACTTCTGGGTAAGCATGGCGGTAGTCTCAAAGCGAGTCACTTACCCTCCCCAGCACACACCAAGGACTACCCCCAAAGACCTTAAGAACCATTTTCAGAGGAGTGGAGGAACTATATAGTGGGGCGCAGCATTGAAGGTGCATGGGATTGGGGCTTTTCCAGTCTATAAGAGGGTGAAAGGGCTTCCACCCAAACATGAGCCGACCCACCCTCCCCCAACCCCACCTATAGAGCCAGCACATGCCAAGATGAGCAAGCAAGGGGCACCCTTGAAGTGAGCAAGGGACACCTCTGGGTCCTTGAGAGTGGACTAGAACCGTGTGGAACCCACCCCCGAAAGCAGCTTGGCGGGAAACCCCAGCAAACAAGGGATTTCAGACCTTAGGTGCCCGTATCCAGTGTGTCTCCCCCCCCCAGTGAGTGAGGAGTGCTTCTGGAGCGAGCAAGACCATTGGAGAACCACCCTTGGGGACAGCTGGACCGGAAAACCATGTGGGTGATAGAGCACAGACCCTGGGTGCCCCTCGGAAGGAAGCACCGAGAAGAGCTGCAAAGGATAGCTTGCTTTAGGCATAATCCTTGCTCCTTAACTCCATACACAGAGAAGCTGCCCAGCTGACTCGGATTTCTGACTAAAGAGGAAAGGGAAAACACCCAGGAAAAATGGCTAATTGTGCACAGGAGCCTCAAAATTCTTCCAAAAATAACAAAAAGAAGACTGTGACCCTCGAGAATTTTTATGGAGGAAAACCCAGGCTACAGAGGGAACACTGGACGAAATTCAAATGAAGGCAAAACTGAAGGGGGGGGGGGGGCTGAAACTGTCCACAAGCCCTGGAAGAATCTCAAATGGAGCTTATCATCAAAAAGATGGAAGACTTCTGGAAAGAAAAATGGGAAATGGTTCCCCAAAAAAATGAAATCATGGCTGAGTACCAAAAGATTAAAGCAGAAAACCATGTCTTAAGGACCAAAATTGAACAACTGGAAACCAATGATCTTGAAAAACAGCAAAAATTAATAAAGCATGGTCAAAAGACAAAATAGAAGAAAACATAAAATATCTCACTGACAAGTGACTTGGAACACGATATTCAGGAAGGCAAGAAAACTGGGTCTTCAACCAAGAATCACCTATCCATCAAAACTGACTACTTCCAGGGGGAAAGTATGGGCATTCAACAAAATAGAAGATTTCCAAGTATTTGTAAGGAAAAGACCAGAACTAAGTGCAAAGTTTGATATCCAAACACAAAGATCAAGAGAAACATGAAGAAGTAAATAGGAAAGAGAGGGGAAAGGAGAAAAAATGTTTTGTTTTGTTTTTAATTAATCAAACTCTTCAGGGGATACAATTAGATCAAACTATATATATTAATATATCGGGGAAATGTTATTTGTAACTCACAAAAACTTTTCATTATTGTAGTAATTAGAAGAATCATTAAGAGGAAAAGATTATGGCATTAAAGGCTATAAAATGATATGCAAAAAAGGGGGGTGAGGGGGAATCAATGATGGTACTAAGAGATACATGAAGAAATAAAATAAATAGAATAATCTTTGTCACACAAAGCTATACATGGGAAGGGGAGGGGAAGAATACTCTTATAAGAGGGAGAGGAAGAGAGTGCTAATAAGTAATACTCGAATATCACTCTTAGTGAAATCAATTCTGAGAGGGAAGAACAACTAGATCCATTGGAATCTTGAAGTCTATCTTATCCTACAGGGTAAGGAAGAAGGGAAAACTGGGGGGGGGTAGGGGGGAGGGAAGGAGAGGAGGGAGGAAACTTAACAGACCCTAAAAAATAAACAAAAAACAAGAAGGGAACAAAAAGGGAATGGCCAAAAAGGGAAGCATATCAAGAGAGGGGAATGGGGGATTGAGTAATAGTAAACCACTGGTTTAAAAGGATATAGCAAAAGAAGGAAGGTCAGAACTAGGAGAGGATATCAAAATGCTAGGGAATTCAAAAGTGACAATCATAACTTTGAATGTGAATGGGATGGACTCACCCATAAAACCTAGACGAATAGGAGAGTGGATTAGAATCCAGAATCCCACCATATGTTGTGTACAAGAAACATATATGAGGTGAGTAGATACTCACAAGGTCAGAATTAAAGGGTGGAGCAAGACCTGTTGAGCCTCAACTGACAGAAAGAAGGCAGGAGTTGCAATCATGATATCTGACAAAGCCAAAGTAAAATAGACCTGATTAAAAGGGATAGGGAAGATAAATGCATCCTGATAAAAGGGAGTATAGATAATGGGGAAATATCACTAATCAACATGAATGTACCAAATGCACCCAAATTTTCTAATGGAAAAACTAGTAGAATTGAAGGGGGAAATAGGTAGTAAAACTATACTAGTGGGAGACCTGAACCTACCACTATCAAATTTAGATAAATCAAATTAAAAAATAAATAAGAAAGAGGTAAAAGAGGTGAATGAAATCTTAGAAAAATTAGAGTTAGTAGATATATGGAGAAAAAGAAATGGGGATAAAAAGGAATACACCTTTTCAGCAGCACAAGGCACATTCACAAAAATTGACCATATTTTTGGTCATAAAAAGATGGCATACAACTGCAGAAAAGCAGGAATAATAAATGCAACCTTTTCAGATAAGGGAATAAAAATAATTATAATATATATAATATATAATAAAAATAATTATCAGTAAGGGTACATTGAGAGCCAAATCAAAAATTAATTGGAAATTAAAAAACAACTACTCAGAGAACAAATCATAGAAACAATTAATAATTTCACTGAAGAAAATGACAATGATGAGACATCCTTTCAAACTCTATGGGATGCAGCCAAAACAGTACTCAGGGGAAAATTTATATCCTTGAGTTCATATATTAACAAATTAGGGAGGGCAGAGGTCAATGAATTGGACATGCAAATCAAAAAACTTGAAAGCGAACAAATTACCCCACACACACACACACACAGAAGAAAACCAAATTAGAGATCCTAAAAATTAAGGGAGAAATTAATAAAATAAAAAATGATAGAACTATTGAACTAATAAATAAGACTAGAAGAAGCTAGTATTTTGAAAAAAATAAGAGTAGACAAAATAATGGTCAATCTAATAAAGAAGAAAGAAGAAAATCGAATTAACAGTATCAGGGATGGAAAGGGAGAACTCACCTCCAGTGAAGAGGAAATTAAGACAATCATTAAAAACTATTTTGCCCAATTATATGGCAATAAATATGCCAATCTAGGTGATATGGATGAATACTTACAAAAATATAAATTGCCTAGATTAACAGAAGAAATAGAATTCTTAAATAATCCCATATTGTAGCATTCCAAGCATATTCACATCTATGAAATATGAATGATTGTATGGTTACTGTGTCTTCAGATACAAGGTGATACTCTGATATTTGTGAATGAAATCTTGACCTAGCCATGTGGCCTGTTGCCTAAGACAAACTCATTAACATTTTGGCTTAGAGTCCTCTGAGAAAGTGCAGGTTGAAAGGTACACGCCCAAAAGGCATCACCTTCACCTTGTCATCCAATCTGAATTATCTATGCTTTGTTATGTGGTCATTGATCCTGGCAATCCCTAATAAAGCCTGGGATAAAGGCGTGATTCATTCTCTTTCTCTCTCTCTCCCTTTCCCTCTCCCTCTTTCTCCCTCTCCCTCCCTCTCCCTCTCTCTCTCCACTACTGTCTCTTTACTAAGGCCTCTCTTGGCCACATGCTTTGCTTTTCTGTGTCTCTCATTCTTCACTCATATTCTCAGACTCCTCCCTTCTTCTCGAGTCCCAACCCACAAAGGAAAAATCCCTTTTTGTAACCACCATTAGCAGGTTACACATATCAGAAAAAGAAATTGAACAGGCCATCAAAGAACTCCCAAACAAAAAATCCCCAAGGGCCTGATGGATTCACAAGTGAATTCTATCAAACATTCAAAGAACAAAGTTGCTTATTATTTCCACTAACTTTTTAATTGATTCTCTAGGATTCTTTAAGTAGACCATCATGTCATCTGCAAGAAGTGGTCTCCTCATTGCCAATTTTAACACCTTCAATTTTTTTTTCTTCTCTAATTGCTACTGCTAGTATTTCTAGTACAATGTTAAATAATAGAGGTGATAATGGGCATCCTACTTTCACTCCTGATCTTACTGGTAAGGCTTCTAGTTTATCCCCATTGCAGATGATGTTTGCTGATGGTTTTAGATATATACCGTATTATTTTAAGGAAAGGCCCTTCTATTCCTATACTTTCTAGTGTTTTCAATAGGAATGGGTGTTGTATATTATCAAAGGCTTTTTATGCATCTATTGAGATAATCATGTGGTTTTTGTCAGTTTGCTTATTAATATGTTCAATTATGTGGATGGTTTTCCTAATATTGAACCTCCTTGCATTCTTGGTATGAATCCTACCTGGTCATATTGAATAACCCTTGTGATGACTTGCTGGAGTCTTTTTGCTAGTATCCTATTTAAGATTTTTGCATCTATATTCATTAAGGAGATTGGTTGGAAAGATTTTTAAAACCAAGCAAGACTTAGAGTCACACCCCATTCAAAATTACCTTAGACAAAATAAAATACTTAGGAATCTATCTCCCAAGACAAACACAGGAACTTTATGGACAACTACAAAACACTCTCCACACAACTAAAACTAGACTTGAACAATTGGAAAAACATTAACTGCTCATGGGTAGGACGAGCCAATATAATAAAAATGACCATCCTACCCAAACTCATCTATCTATTTAGTGCCATGCCCCTGGAAATTCCAAAAAAATTTTTTACTGATCTAGAAAAAAACATAACAAAGTTCATTTGGAAGAACAAAGGATCAAGGATATCCAGGGAAATAATGAAAAAAAAATACAAAGGAAGGGGGCCTTGCAGTCCCAGATCTCAAACTATATTATAAAGAAGCGGTCATCAAAAACAATTTGGTACTGGCTAAGAGACAGAAAGGAGGATCAGTGGAATAGACTTGGGGTAAGTGACCTCAGCAAAACAGTATATGACAAACCCAAAGATCCCAGCTTTTGGGACAAAAATCCACTATTTCATAAAAACTGCTGGGAAAATTGGAGGACAGTGTGGGAAAGATTAGGTTTAAACTAATACCTCACACCCTACACCAAGATAAATTCAAAATGGGTGAATGACTTGAACATAAAGAAGGAAACTATAAGAAAATTAGGCGAACACAGAATAGTATACATGTCAGACCTTTGAGAAGGGAAAGACTTTAAAACCAAGCAAGTCTTAGAAAGAGTCACAAAATGCAAAATAAATAATCTGGAATACATCCAATTAAAAAGTTTTTGTACAAACAAAACCAATGTAACTAAAATCAGAAGGGAAGCAACAAATTGGGAAACAATCTTCATAAAAACCTCTGACAAAGGTCTAATTACTCAAATTTACAAAGAGCTAAATCAATTGTACAAAAAATCAAGCCATTCTCCAATTGATAAATGGGCAAGGGACATGAACAGGCAGTTCTCAGCCAAAGAAATCAAAACTATTAATAAGCACATGAAAAAGTGTTCTACATCTACAAGCAATTCCACTGGGTTGTACAAATGTCATCACTTGATAACTATTTCTGTATTATTCATTTTTGCTATAGAGCAATCTTCTAAAGCCTAAACCCCAAATCACATACCCATATATACACGTGATAAGTGATGTCATATGTTCTTTTGCATTTCTACCCCCATAGTTCTTTCTCTCGATGTGGTTAACATTCTTTCCTATAAGTCCTTCAGGAGTGTCTTGGATTATTGCATTGCTACTAGTAACAAAGTCCCTTACATTGGATTGTTCTACAGTGTTTTACTTTATGTGTACACTGTTCTCCTTGTTCTGCTCATTTCACTCTGCATCAGTTCATTAAGGTTCTCCCAGTTCATATAGAAATCCTCCAGATCATATCCACATATACCTTTGGATCTTCGTGATTTTCTTGTAGTGCTTGATATCTTCTTTGATTTATTCATCTTCAACTTTTATTTTTTGAATTGGGAACCTTGTGCCAGTGCCTGGCTCCCCTGGCTCCATCATTCCCTGCTTTGCTTTTGGGTCTGGTTATTGGCCCTACTTGGTTTCAGTACTGGGTTCCTAAGATGACCTCCCCATCCCTGTTAATACTTTTGGCCCTTCTAAGGTTTAGGGCTCATAGAACTTTAGAGTCCTGTAATGACATGTCATGACTAAGGGCTGTGGATCTCAGAGTATAGACATACCATACTGCTGTCTTTTTTTCCTGTTAGTTTTAAAGGTTTTCAACTACCTTGAGGCTTTCTCAGGAGATCTTCCAGTCTATACAGGTATCTGGCCCACCACTAATTCTTCTGAACAGCTCTTAGCTGGTTTGCCTAAGCAAGATTATTGGCTTTTCTGGCACTAGATCTTTCCTATTACCTATAGGCTTCTGGCTAACCTGTATAATTATTCAGTAGAAGAAGTTATTTGCTATAATTCTTCACTGGGTTTCTCAATCCTTTTTTTCCATATGGTGCTATTTTTAGGTTTTTGCTGGAACCTCCAGGCATCTATCTTATTAAAAAAAAAAAACTCTTTTATGTCCTTTATTGTATACTATAGCTAAAATAAGAAGGAAATTTTAATTTAAGAATCTTTTTTGCATTATATATTTCTGAGAGCCAAAATCAATTAAGATGTAAAACATATATGGAAGAAAATGGATTGCTGCAAATGCATCTACATTCCATTGTCAACCCTAGAATGTTATGACTTTCCTCCCACTTTTTTTGTGAGAAACTTTGTTGACTAGAAAAAAAGAAACATTGTTCAGCTTTTGACTTAGTAATAAAGTATGATCATGTTTCTCTTTGTTCTTGTCTAAAATTAGTCGTTGTTTCTTGAAATGGTCATCTAGTACAGATTGATCATTTTAGAGATGAGAAAATTAAGCCAAAGAGAAATAACTTTGAATCTTCATATGCAAATCCATTTATTTAGACAAAGTATGCTGGTATAATGAAAAGAATCTCAAGTTAGAGGTCAAAAGATGTCCATTTAAATCCCAGCTTTGCTAATTTATTACGTGTATGATTTTGGGCAGATCAATTGGGCTTCCTCTTGTCAGTCCCAGAGTAAATAAATTGTCAATCAGGCCTGAGCTATTTTGCAATCTGTGACATCCTAGTATGTTTTGTTAGATGGTATGGAAGGTTATAGGAGGAAGAAAACAAATTTTTTTTAAAAAATCTAAGGTAAAGGAAATATGCGGAAAGTCTAAGATTGACTTTTGCTACAAGTTAACTGTTACCAAAGATCCTATTTCAAACTATCATTGGTTTTTAGCTCCAATAGAAAATTGTGGAAATTTTTTGGTGTCTACATACTCTGAGGCTATTTGCTTCTTTCTAATGGCAATTTGTTTCCAGGATAGAAGTCTGTGTTTTATCCAGCAGAGGGCATCCTCCCTGTATAAACTTAAAGTATCCTGAGTGAAAGACTGTCCTTTTTTTCATCCATGTGGAGAAGATAGATAAAGCTTTAGTTATTTCTCATCTGCAGTCTGTACTTTCTTTCCTGTTTGATCCAAGGCAATATAATTTTAGAATTTATTCTATTGGGAATGTCAGCTGTAAGAAAGTTATTTGATAGCTATAACAAGTAATGCTGATTTTGCTGAAGGCCCTGTTAAGGGCCTAAAGAATGTTTTCACTGAAAAATTAGAAAGACTTCTGGTAGATACTTGCATGTAAAATAGCCCACAGGGATGAGCTGTATGCCTAAGCCTAATATATCAGAGAAGGATGATGTTTGTGTTATAGTTTGTTTTAATGATAGCCTTAGGATCATAGATTTTGATGGGACCTTAGAGATCACCTAGCCCAGAGATTCTTAAACTTTTTTGTATCATGAACTCATACGGCAGTACGGTATAGCCCATGGAGTCCTCAGAATAATGTTTTTAAATGCATAAAATAACATACATAAAATTACAAAGGAAACTGATTACTGAAGTACAATTAACCAAATGTTGTTTTTTTTTTTCCAAAACAAAAAACCCAAATTTTTACAGACCAGATTAAAACCCCCTGATCTAGTTCAACCCCTTCTTTTCATAGATGAGGAAACTGAGACCTAAGTGGAGAAAGAACTTACCCAAGGTAACAGGTAGTAGCTCATTGATAGTGCTCATCTGATTTCTGAGAGCTCATGATCATAACCCTTTGTGAATTATCTGTCACAGGCTCAGACCGTCCAAGTTGCTGAAGTTGAGCCACAAGCCCAGCCACAGCCTTCACCAGAGCTCCTACTCCCTAATTCTCTAAAGCCAGAAGAAGGTCTTGAGGTTTGGAAAAGCTGGGCCCAGACAAAGAATGCTGAACTTGAGAAGGATGCTCAGAACCGATTGGCACCCATTGGCCGTAAGTGTTTGGGGCTAGAAAGTTTGGCTACCAACTTACTTTTTACTGTTGGCCTATAAGAGGGCAGGGGATGAAAGAAGGGAGGCAACAAAAGCAAATCTTGTAGGATAGATTATTTTTTGTATTCCCTTCCTGGATTACTCCCATTATATTGCCCATTTCTTTGAGAAAAAAATTATCACTGCCAAATGACTTGAAGAGCTTCAAAGAAACTGATCACAGAAGACATTGCAGATAATTTAGGCTTTATAAATATCAAAACTTTATTCCTAACCACTCATTTAGGGGTGGGGAAACTTTTTTTTTGTTTTTTAAGCCCTTATCTTCTATCTTAGAGTCATTTCTAAGAAGAGGAGAGTCACACATCTAGGAAGTGTCTGAGCTCAGATTTGAATCCTGGACCTCCTATTACCAAATCTTCAGCTATTCTTAATCATTTGAAGTTTTGTATTCTTTGGTAGACATGTCTGAAATGTATATATTGGAAGTCAGATTGAACAGCAAATTAGTTCACTTTGAGGCAAATGAGCAAGACCTGGGAGTGTATTCCAATCAAGAGAGTTACCTTGTCTGTTTGAGCTTATAAAATAGAGATTACCAACTGTTGCCTCACGTTGGTGATTTCTGGAAGATCAGGCCTGGGGAAATCATTTAACTCTTCTGAGCCTCAATTATCACATTTCCAAAGTAGATATAAATATTTATATTATTTCTCTATAGTTATAAAGTTCAAATGAAATACTGTTTTATAAAGGCCTTTGTATCTTTTAAGCACTCTGTTGCTATTGGTTATTTTATTCTCCAGTCTTATAATACCCATATATGATTCCTCAAACATTCTATGGTCTCTGTCTCTATGCTTTCAATTCTTGGCTTTGTATGGAAAAACCATCTGTACAGTCGTGCATTTGGAGCTTAATTGCAAATATTTTGCCAGCCTCTGGTATAGGGAATAAAAGGAAGGCAGTGGGAGAGTTTCTTAAGAATCTACAATGGGTCAGGCAGTATGCTAAGCATTCTTCAAATATCATATCATTTAATTCTCACTTTACAAATATCTCATTTATTCTTCATGAGGTCAGTGCTATTATTATCCCCATTTTCCAGTTTGGGAAACTGACTAGACAGGTTATGTGACTTACCTAGGGCCACACAATTATTTAGTATGTATCTGAGGCTGAATTTGAGCTTAGGTCTTCTTGATTCCAGGGCCAGCACTATTTCCACCGTGTCTACCTCTAATTAGGAATGGTAATTTTTCTTATACAGCCTATAATAAGTAACTGGTAATGGAGTGGAATTAAACAGGAAGAAGAAACTCTATGGTAATAACTAATTGTAACAAATCTCCTGTAAACCTTAAATTTTCATGTTCTGACTATCGCTTGATAATAGGGGACTTTTCACTGGCACAACTGAGCCATTCTATTTTTTTGTAACTTCCGTTTCAGGTCGCCAGCTACTGAGGTTCCAGGAAGATCTCATCTCCTCAGCTGTGGCAGAGTTGAATTATGGTCTATGTTTAATGACACGGGAGGCTCGAAATGGAGAAGGAGAACCTTATGACCCAGATGTGCTATACTATATCTTCCTGTGTATTCAGAAGGTAGGAATCAGAAATCTTCCCAGAGTTGTATTTTATTTGTAATTCTAGCTAGGAATTGCAGGAGGGCAGAATAATAGAAGTGGTTGGGGGTTTTAATTGAAACTGAATACTTCGATTTTTTAATGGAAACATAATATGATGGTAATCAATCTGATATTTATTTCTCATTCATAGTTCTTTTGTTTTTTATTTAACTGTTTAATGGAAATTGATGTAATACTTTACAGATATCCCTTGTGCTCATTTTAACTCAAGGTTTGTGCTCGTGATCTGCCTTTCTCTTACCCAACCAATGAAAAGGCATAATATTTTGATTGATGGCCCTGCTTCCATGAATACAGAAATGTTTTTTGGTTTAGGTACATTTATGACATTTCATTATAAAGTGTAGTGGGAGAAATTTTTCACCCTGAGTTTCAGAAAGCAGATATAAGAACAGTTTGTGGCAGGCAGCTAAGGATAGTAAAAAATAATCCTGATGAAGTAGGAAATCGTGGTTCTCCTCTGGGATCTATCTCCCAGTTGTCATGAGTTGATTCATCTAGATTATAGTTAAAGTAGTGCCAGAAAGGGGCTACCTAGTCCAAACTCCCTCGTGTTTGTGTTTGTTTTAACAGGACCTTTGATTTCATTGGTATAGGGGACTTAGAGAGTTGCCTGGGGGTACTTGAGGGTAAATGATTTGCCCACCGTCACACTGCCACTATGTTTCAGAGGCAAGACTTGAATGTAGGTCTTTATCACTCTAAGGTAGGTACAGAGGAGGAAGCTGAGCTCTAGAGTGGGGGTGTGATTTGCCCAAAATTACACAGGTAGCAAGTGCTAGATGAGATTTGAACCCAAGTCTTCTGCCAATATAGCTAATGCATCTTCATTGTTTCATGCTGCCACTAGTAAGTCACTTGAGTCTTTCTGAGCCTTTTCAGAGATGCCCCTTCTGTGAAATGGGCATGATAATAACTGCCATACTTACTTTAACAGGGATGATTGTGAAAAATCAGTACATAATAAAGTAAATAATGGTCCTAAAGAACGGGATGGTGTTGCCATTGAAACATAGGATTTAGAACTATGAAAATCCATTGAAAAATTGAATAGTTCAAGAAATTTTGAGAGAAGAAATTATCAGAGCATAGAGAGGAATAAGCAGTCTGGCTAGGATATAGAAAATTAATTCTAAAGTGCCCCTTGTTTAGTCTTTATACAGTTTAGCTTGTGTGTTTTATGGGCAAGGATTATCTGCCTTCCTAAGAGGTTTTATTAAACCTCTATCTTTTTTGTAAGGAAAAATAAATTAAGTTTTTGTGAATATGTCCATTTAATGAGAGAATCCAGAACAAGTGCAGAAAAGGGAAGAAAGAATCGTATGATGGAGGCAGTGTCAGAAGGCAGGGTTGGACTGCCAACCCTTCAGCTTCCTGCAGACAGTGAACAGTGAAGTGGATGAGAGGATCACAAAAGGAAGAAATCCCTTCTTGGAGGGCCCCTCCTCAGAATATACTCTACCTCACAGGAAACATGTGGGTACCTGAAATTCATGGGCCAGAACTGGGATGGAAATTTTGTTACTCTCCATCAGCTGTGACTTCCACGGTAGGAAAAGTCCCCAGGAAAGTCCTCCTGTGCTCTGCCCAGAGGAGCCTGAATGAAAACTAAGACTCATCACCCCGCCCCACCCCTGTGGCTAGTGACCAGGAAGTATCCTTGGACCTAGAAGAAGCTTACCATCTGGAAATGTTTCTCTTACTGTTTTTTGGGGGGGAATAAATATCTGGAAAGAGCTAAACTTAGAAGACTGTTTATTTCTACAGTGACTCTGTTTCTTTTGTAGTATCTTTTTGAAAATGGCCGAGTAGATGACATATTTTCAGATCTTTATTATGTTCGGTTCACGGAGTGGCTTCATGAAATTCTGAAGGATGTTCAGCCTCGAGTCACATCTCTTGGTGAGTCACCCTTCTGTTTAAAGCATCTTGTTTCTTGCCACTATCTGAAGTTTCTAAGAGAAAGAACAAAAATATGGCAGTTTTAGGACCAAGCTGCTCTTTTTTCCAAGTTATCAAGTCTTTTCCTTTCCTTCTTAGGATACTTTGCATTCATATCACTAGTCATGTGGGGAACTCTTCTTAGCTTTGCTGAACAACATAAAATGTGTAGGGATGCCAGCATGAAACGTAAACTTCAAAGCATTTCAAATCTCAAGCTTTTTCATATGGTTTACTGTGTGCTTAAGACAATGTTGCAATAATTCAGACGTCAGTCATGGCATAATAATACTCAAATTGGATGAACACTTATTAAGTACTTCACCTATTTTTTGATTGTCCGTTTTTTGGTTTTGTTTTTTTTTTTTAAATAATTTTGGCATTGCTGGTCTTGGATTCGAAAGTGCTTTCCTACTGACTTGTGTAACCATAGGCCAATCAGTTCTTCTGTTTAGGTCTTCATTTTCTTTATCTGGTAAATGAAAATGTTAAGAGCATCTACTCTCTAAAATCCTTCCAGATATGAATTGTATTAAATTGATATGTTCTAGTTTATTTCATGTGAAGCAAGCATAGTGATATGGGCTAAGTGACAAAATTACTTACTTAGATAAAAGGAACAGAGAGAACATGTATGGGAGGAAGTATGTCCAGAAAAGCCTTCAGAAACATCCTACCTTTCCTCTGGGGCTTTCCAAACACTGAAGTCATTTTTTTTGTGTTTGCCAGCCTGTTACCTGCTTTCTAGTCACTCTGTAAATTATGGAGTTAATTCCATTTTTCTAAGCCCATAACATGTACCCCCCCCCTTTTTTTTTTTTCTGGAAATGTGGGTTCGCTCCTAATGAACTACCCTGACCAGCAGGGTCCCACAAGGGAAGGGGCTCACCTTTGTAATGGGACCGAGGAGAGATAGGGACCGAGAACCAGGGTGGAAATGAAAGACAGTTGGATAGGGCAGGCAACCCCTATGATTTTCCTCAAGGCGGAAAATGAGGATAATGGAATACTAGGTGGTTGAGGAGATTAAGGTAGAGAATGCAGGCCGAGATGGTCACAGCCTCGGGGAAGGAAAGGACTTGGAGGAGAAAGAGAGAAACAGTGATCCTATCTGGGGAAAGAACCTTCCTAAAAAGAGAAAATTCCAGGGGTTGCCTTGCTTTTATTGATGAGGAGGCAGAGGAATGCCTCTAATCACATAACAATTACATCACATATCTTAGACAATCATGATTGGGTGGTACAGTGGAGGGAACACCTTTTGGGCGTGTAGGACATAACCCGGCTTTCCCGGGCAAGTCTCCGAACATGTTAATGGGCTTGTGTTGGGCAATAGGTCGAGTGATCAGGTCAAGGTTACCTTCACAAACCTTATCGGTAAAGCCTCATGCTTGGAGACACAGTAATCATACAGTCATCTGTATTTCATAGATGTGAATATGCTTGGGATGCTACAGGAAACAGATTCAGAGAAAAGCCAAAAGTTGTAAATAATACACACCTGTGAATAATAGGTGTGTCTTTATCTACTATAGTGAGTGTGTTCCTTCTACTGAGAGTTAGATGTGAGTATGCACCCAACTATTAGCCAAGACACAAACCTAATCCAGGGTCTTGGCCATTGGCCCTATATTTATAGTTGATCCCCATCTAGTGGAGATGCCTGGAATAGCCAACGGGCCAGTAGTCTTGTTCTCTAGAAAGGTTTCTAGAGACCAAGAAATTGGGAAAAGGAGAGTATCTGGAAGCCTAAAGACGCCATTACAGGAAAGAGGCACTTAACAGGCTATCTCACTAAGGTAGTGGAAGTTCCAGGTAGCTCTGATCAGTTATGGATCTTCCTTTCTGCAAGCCAAGAGCAAATACCTCCTTGTACTCAACACTGTTATAAAGAGTAATTCAGATGGGGAGGTCATCTTTGCTGTGGCCTAGCAAGGGGAGATTAATAGTCCACACTGCTGTGAACCAATCTTCTTTTTATCCCCTAATATATTTGCTTTTTGATGCACAGAGGACATTTTTTTAGGAATGTAGCTATTAAGACCAAGTAGAAGATCTTGAACTAAAGTTTGAAGTGCTATCACCGCTCCATGATCTTTAATACTGTGTATTCCATTTCTTACACTTTGTTCCCTCCTGTCAACATAGATTGTTCCATGTGTCTCTGACTCACCTCCCATATCCATGTAATAACAATACTCTCTTATTGTAGGTTATGTCCTGCCCAGCCGTGTGACAGAGGAGATGCTGTGGGAGTGTAAGCAGCTTGGGGCTCACTCCCCTTCTACACTTCTCACCACACTCATGTTTTTTAACACAAAGTAAGTATTTTTGGAGAATGGAATCCTAAATATTGGGTGGTAATTGCATTTACTTGGGGGGGGTGTGGAAAAAAGGGTCATTATGCTTATTAGAGAAGGTTTTCTTCCTTACCTACCCCTTAATGCCCAAGAGAAAGACCCATGGTACTGATCAGCCTAGGATCTAAGGAAGCCAATTTGTTTGTGAAATTATTGTTGTTGTTGTTTAAAACCAAAGTTTCTCTGTACTCCAAGGTGGTGAGCCAGAATCCGCCTACATAGCTATTTAGGTTCCTTGACATCTTTTAAAATTGTTTTGTCTGACCTCAGATACTTCTCTGAGCTACTTGTGGTCAGTGGGTGAGTAAAGTTGTCCTTCCTACATCCTTCTCATGGATATTACATCATTTTAATATCTCTCTACTTTACAATTTAGGTACTTTCTGTTGAAAACAGTAGATCAGCATATGAAACTGGCCTTTTCCAAAGTTTTACGACAGACAAAGAAGAACCCTTCAAATCCCAAGGATAAGAGCACAAGTATCCGGTATCTGAAGGCACTTGGCATACACCAGACTGGCCAGAAAGGTAGGAAGGTTGAGCCTTTTGGGTAATAGCAGACCTTGTCTCCTGTTGTGCTGTGACAAGACTGACTTTGGGGTGACTATAGGCAGAAAGTAACCAACCTGCTCCAGTTGTCCATTTCCCACCACACTTTATCCCCCATTTTGCTGATCTACTGCAGGTAGCAACTGAAAATTGGTCCTTGTCAAATCCTGTAATCCTTAAACCCACTTCTGCCCAGCCAGGTGAGAAGCTCTAACTTTATCCTTGCAAAAAGCAAGAGTTCAAGTGAAAGCATTGTGAGCTCCATGTTTCTTCCTAAAACGGTGAAAGGAGGTGCCTTCCTTGATCTGAGGTGTGGGTGTGCATGGGTTCTAGAATTGTCTGTGTTTATATCTCAAGCTGTGTTCTAGCCAGACTTACAGAGGGTCAATCTGACACATGATATGCGGTGGGGATGGGTTCTGTAGTTACAGATGATATGTATGCTGAACAGACTGAGAATCCAGAGAATCCACTGAGGTGCCCCATAAAACTCTATGATTTCTACCTCTTCAAATGGTGAGATTTCTTTCTGTGTGTTTGGGAGGGGAGAATTTGAACCCTGGAGAAAGGAATTCTCATGGCTGAGGAATTGAGGAAGTTTCAGATCCACCCCCACACTGCAACATTAAACATTAAATGACACAAAGCTAACACGTTTTCATTTTTAAGGCAGACTTTTATTAATAATTTATCATCTAGATTTCTCCATCCTGGAGAGTCATCCCTTACTACAAAATACCTTGAAGAGAAAAAATCAGCAAAACTGATGGAAACAACCAAAAACAAAACAAAACCATCAAATAACAAGCACATTTGCTGATGTACTTTAGTACTGTGTGAAGTATTTAGTGATGTATGAAGAGTTGGCTTATTTCTGACATTGCCATTACTTTTTATTCTTCTTTGTCCCAGGAAGTGAGGGGCTCAGGTGTGCTCATTGAAGGGAAAGGGGGAGGGGGGCAAAGGTGTAATTTAGCCTTACTACTTTTTCCCTTTCTCTCAGTCCCCAGAGTGTGAAAGGCCGAAACGACACATTTTACTTGACACCTGAGCCAGTGGTGGCACCCAACAGCCCAATCTGGTATTCGGTCCAACCAATCAACAGAGAGCAAATGGAGCAGATGCTTACCCGGATCCTGGTGATACGAGAAATTCAGGAAGCTATTGCTGTGGCAAATGCCAGTAACATGCACTGAGCAAGATGGGGAGATACAAGGAAAAACTGTACAGATTTCACACTAAAGAAGAGGCCTCAGTTGTTTTGTTTTTTTTTAATTGGTGTAGTTATGAAGCCTTTTTGGGCTGCTTCTGTTGAAAAGAAAATATAAAAGTAAAACCTACCCACCATGCATCATCATAAACCCGTGACAGACTTGTGCCTGCTGGAGCAATATGTTTCTGAAAGAATTGGACACCCTGGAAAGTTGCTGGCTAACTTTTTTTTCTTTTCTTTTTCCCCCCTCTTTTTTCTTTTTCACTTTTGTTGGGGCCTGAGGAAGGGACCTGGACTGCAGAGGAGAAAATATGGCCCCTTTCTCACCTCCAGAGAGAATGGAAATTATGATGGATGGACCTCCCTTCCGGCCCCAGGGTGCCTGCTATGTCTGCCTCCCCCAGGGGCCTGGCTGGCCTTGCCTGTCGCTGGTATAGCCATGTTCTTTTCTTTCTTCATGCTTAGACATGAACTTGGCATCTTATTAGAAGAAAAAATAAGGGGAGAGAATTTCAATTATGATTTATTAAAGACAATTTCTATTCAGCCCCGTTTAAACAAATGACATTTTAGATGTTAAAGTAAAAACTTTACCATGGTTTTTTTTTTTTTTGGGCCTAACATTGAGGCCTTAAAACTTGAGGCACATGTGCCTGATGGAATTCTTGTAACATACACTTGTGTATCATATAAAGATACAACACTGTTTCTCTTATGTATTCTTACTCTAGTTGTTTATTAAGAATGACAAGCACGTCTTTTCAACATGCTATTGAACAATGCGTCTTTATTTGGGAAGGGAGAGCAAAAATGGGGGACAGAGTTAGGGTTAACCTCTAAGTTTGCTATGTAGTAGAGTTAGAAATCCATTCTTATCCAGTAGTTATTTCTGAAGGACACAGAATTTTAAAGATGAAATCTCATCTTTTCTCCATATTATCATTTTATTAGATGAGAAGATTGAGGCCTGATGAGATGAAAATAATTCACCCGGGATTACCCAAGGCAAGACTGGGACTCAAATCCAAGTCTCCTGATACTAAACCCAGAGTTTTTTCCAAGCCAGACAATGTCAAGGCTAAAGGGTCCCCTGAGGTCTAGGATTAAATACTGTGGGAGAGAGCTCCCTTGGAGCTACTAAGCACTATATAAGTATCTAAAATAAAAAGTTCTCAGATTATTTTAGGAGTCTTTCCAACTCTTCTAAGGTATATTGACTGTTTCTGAGAACATTTACAGAAGTGTTTCCTTACTGCTAATATTCTGAAAAGAAGTCCCTTCCCCCACCCGTTTTCTTGTCCCTGCTGTTGTAAATGAGCACCAAAAAGTGCTATGAAAAGTCTGGCAGAGAGAAGATTTACCTGCTGTTTAAAATCCATGCCAGGAGAATGACACATCATGAGAAGAACCTTGTGTTGTCATCTAATGTCGCCTCAGCTGCCTGCTCTCAACTGATCTTGTGAATAGGACATCTCCTTGGCATCATATAAGACAAATGAACTTCAGCCCATAAGGAGAGCACCTCTTATTTTTTGATGTTTCTCTTATTTCTTGACACCTATAAACATCTTTCTGACACTTTTTTGTAAATGACTACAATTTTATTTGGCCTTTAACATTACCCTCATTTTGCCCTATTTTTGAGGCTGAACAAACAATATCCCTTCAGGAGTAGAGCTCTGTATCTAAAGCTGGAGCCCTGTCTTGCCATTTGTGAATATGTAAATATTTACACTTTAGAAAGTGGCCAGCCTTCCTGAAGAAAGCTTGGGTTTTATGTTGGTTCTTGGGCTAACAGTTCTATTGTATCAGTAATAATAGCTAGTATTTCCATAGCACTTTAAGGTTTGCAAAGTGCTTTAGAAATACCTCATCCTCCCAATAACCTTGGAAAGTAGGTGCTATTATCCTTATGTTAAGAGGACACTGAGGCAGACAGTTTTAGGAGCTTGCCCAGGGCCTATGTCATGTCAGAGGCTGGATGTGAACACCTGGGCCCAGGTTCAGCTCTATTCACTTGGCTACCTAGCTGCCATTCCGAAGATCTTCACTAATTGGATTCCATCCCCAACTCCTTTTTACAATTCAGTTAGCACCCCAAAGCTACCCCTCTAATGTTCAGACAGGGCCAGGTATCTTAACAAATTCTACCAAATGCCACATTCTCCTAGTTCCTTGTTAACTAGCGTTATTGTAAGCAGGAATACCAAGCAAGCAACTGGTGAATTCGCTAATCTCATTAGTTTTTGACAAAGTAAGACCCTGTGGGAATGATCCCAAGACCTGTAGACTTTTACTAGGTAATGATGTTTTTTAATTTTGGGTTTTTCTTGAGTTACATGAGGGAGAATCAAAGAAGGAATAGGACCGGTGTTCCAAGGGAATAGGATGAGGAGGCAGGACACGAAGGCCAAGTGGCCCAGCTATTTATTATTTCCTTTGTTTTTTTCTGAGAACTTGGACAAAAATAGTTAAAAGGGGTTTAATGCTAAGTCGACCACCCCTGAACCTCCCAGCAGTGGAGGACAAGTCCCTGAAAACTGTCAGAATACTGCACCTCTTTTTGCAGACATGGAAACTAAGGTTCTGAGAGCTTAAATCAATTATTTGCCCAAAGTCACCAAGCAAGAGCAGAGCCAGGATTTAAATTCAGGTCCTGGAGCTAGCCCGGTACTTTGAATTCCTCACTCACTGCCTCACTTTGCTTGCGGGTAGAACAACTGAGGCACAGAGTTGTGACAACTAACTGCTGCCTTGCAGCTGCTGGCTCCACCATAGAATCCACACCGCATGACATTCCAGCCCAGAATCCTGGCTGGGAAACTTCCAGACACTGACGCTCCAGATTCGAGAACCGCTCCGCCTACCCGCGCGGGAATCGTGCGTCCTTTGCGTAAGCGCCATTCCGCTGGCTGGCGGGGCGGGGCGTGCTTAGCACGACGCCCCACCCCCTTTCTCTACGCGGGCGCGGTACCGTGACGACGGCAGGCACGCCTCACGCTCTCCTGCGCCATGACGCAGCGGGCGGGTTTATATTGGCGCCGTGTATCCTTCGCGGGCCTCTGCGGGAGAAGCGTCAGCCCCACGCGGTTGGAGTCGGACCTCCCGCCAGCCCAACCCACCTCCCCTGCTTCCGTCCCGTCCCGTCCCGTCCCCACCATGGCAGACTATCTGATCAGCGGCGGGACTTGTTACGTTCCAGATGATGGACTCACGGCGCAGCAACTCTTCAACTGCGGGGACGGGCTTACGTACAAGTGAGGGAGGGGGTCGGGCGCGACCACCTGGGGTGGCCCGGGAGGGTCGAGGCGGGGAGTCCGTGTGGAGGAGAGACCGCAAGGCTGGGACTCCTCGAAACTGGGCTTGCACCGCGAGCTCCCAGCTGGGTGCCCCGGGGGTGTGGGGGATGGCATTCCAGGCTACCTAAGGAGTCTTAGGGGAGGTGGGACCACTTGGGGTCCATCCCGGCCCTGTTCCAAGAATGGAAGTGCCGCTGGTGGGTGTAAATAGCCAGGGCCCGGATACCAGACCACCAGGAAGGGGCTGGTCTCCCCCGCGAGGAGCTGGGAGGGAAGGAGCAGTGGCTGGAATTTCAGGCCCAAAATAACACTTCCTCGCCGCACATGGAGCTGTCACTCGCCAGCCCCAGACCAACTCTGATGACCTAAGAGGAAGGGCCAGCGGGACAATTTGGATACTGGACCTGGGGTGGGGGAGGAACCCAAGTGAGTGAGGACCACTTTGGGAGTGGCCAGCCTGAGGCCCTCTCCTAACACTCACCTTTGCTATTGGCTCATCCCTCTTTACAGCGACTTCCTCATCCTCCCCGGATATATAGACTTCACAGCTGATCAAGTGGTAAGTAGCACCTTAAGCCCTGTGGGGGGGTGGGGATAGCCCATTCTCACAATGGCACCCACACTGCCCAGGCTGGAGTGTTGGGGTTAGGTGAGGTAAAGAAAAGCACCTTTTACTTGCCTGGACTTTAGGAATTTTATGTTGGGGTTTAATGGCAGAGAGCTTTCAGACCAGTGGGGTAGAAGTCTTGGGAGGGCACCAGCTTCTCTCAGGCTAGGCTGGTTCATTCTTTATTGACCAGGCCCATTTCTGTCTGCAGGACCTAACATCAGCACTTACCAAGAAGATAACCCTGAAAACCCCACTTGTGTCTTCTCCCATGGACACAGTCACCGAGGCTGGGATGGCCATTGCCATGGCAGTAAGTCCTCTGAGGGTAGAGAAGTAGGGAAGGAGGTTTTGGTGGCAAAGATGGAAGACTGACTTTTCTGTTTACCAACAGCTTACAGGAGGTATTGGCTTTATACATCATAACTGCACCCCAGAATTCCAGGCCAATGAAGTCCGAAAAGTGAAGGTCAGTTGGGTAGAACTCTTGACCCAGAGTAGGCCTGCATCCCCATCCCAGGAAGTTGTTATTTTTTCCCCTCTAAATCCATAGTCTCAATACAGGAGTTACCTGCGGGGTACCATATGGACATAGCTAATAAAAGTTCACTGGCTGAAGCTGAAGGATGTTTGCCATTTTGATGACTCCAGCCAGAGGGGAAAAGACTTGGCATCAGGCCACATACGATTTCCCATTTTCAACATCTGGATTTCTCTCTGCTCGAATTCTAGAAATATGAACAGGGCTTCATCACTGACCCTGTGGTCCTGAGCCCCAAAGATCGTGTCAGAGATGTCTTTGAAGCCAAGGCAAGGCATGGCTTCTGTGGAATCCCAATCACAGACAATGGCAAGATGGGCAGCCGCCTGGTGGGCATCATTTCCTCTCGTGACATTGACTTTCTTAAGGAGGAGGAACATGACCGTTTCCTGGACGAGGTTTGCTGCTACCCCTTGGGTAGGACCTGGGCTTCTTGTAGATTTGTGTGTGCACAGTCACAGACCGGAGAGAGAACAGGCTGGTCTTGGCCTAGATACAAACTTAGGTCTGGGAAAATGTGGGTTTGATGTTCTACTATTTGTTACTTTTTAGTTATGTGACTCTGCGCAATCCATTTTACCTCTAATCCTCAGTCTCTTGTGTAAAATGGGGCTAACATTCCTACCAGACAACTGTAAATTGCACAGGACTAGAGAAAGGGATCTGTTGATTATTACTCTGGGAGGAGTGAGAAATATTGGCCAGGGCGTCCCTGAAGGCTGGGAAAGGACAGGAGCTCCTGTGTGCAGGCGTCCAAGCTTGCTCTTTCTTTCATCAGATCATGACCAGGCGGGAGGATCTGGTAGTAGCTCCTGCCGGCGTCACATTAAAGGAAGCCAATGAAATACTGCAGCGGAGCAAGAAAGGTGAGGATGGGGGTACGTAAGTGATGTCTGGTGGGGGGGAGACGGTGGCCGTCCCTCACCAGCAGCACCTCCACTGCTCCCCAGGGAAACTGCCTATCGTGAATGAGGATGATGAGTTAGTGGCTATCATTGCCCGCACGGACCTAAAGAAGAATCGGGACTACCCCCTGGCCTCCAAGGACACCAAGAAGCAGCTTTTGTGTGGGGCAGCCATTGGCACCCATGAGGATGACAAGTACCGGCTTGACTTGCTGGCCCAGGCCGGCGTCGATGTGGTTGTGCTGGTGAGTAGGGTGGTGGGAGGGCCTGGGACCAGCACCCCAACTTTGGATGCAGCAGTTGCCAGAGTTACCCCCAATTCTCCCTTCTCTGTCCTAGGACTCTTCCCAAGGAAACTCCATTTTCCAAATTAACATGATCAAGTACATCAAAGAGAAATACAACAACCTCCAGGTTATCGGCGGCAATGGTGAGGCTGGGCAGGGGGGGGGGGGGGGGGGCTGGGATCACCACGCATGGAACCGCTTGGTCAGGGCACAGATTCTTTCCACTCCTGGGATTGGGGGGAGGTAGGGGCCAACGGACTATTGGGCTTCTTTATCGGAAGGCCCCTGAGCTGCTTGCCTGCCTCCATGGGGGCTGTGAGGAGCCCCCACTGAGACACTTATCTCTCTCCTGCAGTGGTGACAGCTGCACAGGCCAAAAACCTCATTGACGCTGGAGTGGACGCCCTGCGGGTTGGCATGGGCAGTGGCTCCATCTGCATTACCCAGGAAGGTGAGGGCAGGGCTTTTGTGGTGCCCCTAACATCCCCCCCATAGCAGTGGGATTCCTTCAGGAAAAGCTCCTCCAGGAGGCCTTGATGTCGGGGATCTCCAGTCCCACTGAGGGCAAGGGGGAGTCTCGAGAGGGATGGGAACTAGCCAGCCCTTTGCTCTTCTCTCATTTGACATGTCCCTGGGTATACATAGCAGCTTCCTCTGCCCAGTAACATGTTCACCTTTCTGACCCCTGCCCTACCCCCTCCCTGCCAGGCCTGGCCTTCCTCCTGCTCGCCTTTGCTCAGCTCTGCTCTTCTCTCTCTAAACTCTGGTCTGTTTGTTTTGTTTAGTGGCTCCCAAGATCCCTCCAGACATAAAGTCCCACAGCCCTAAATGCCCTTCTACTGTCACGGGCACCTATAGTAAGTCCGGCCTGGCCGGCCCAGGCCCCCTGGCTGACCACTGCCCGGCTGCTTGGTTGACTTTGTAGCTGTAGCTCCCTGGGTTTGTGGCGCTGACAATGTGTGTTGGAGGGAGGCGGGTCATTGATAGGCAGAAAATCTGCCTTGGGCTGCCCTTAGATGGAGCCCCTCCCCCTCCCTGTGCGCCCCCTTTTTAAAGAGAGGAACTCACTGGCACCTCCCACAACCACCATCACTTGACATTTGACCTGGGTCCCTACTTTGCTTACAGTTCTCTACATCAATAAGGCAGGAACAGGATCCTTTGCTCTTCCCTTCTTGCCTAAAAACCCTGGCTAAGCTGCCGTCTTGCCTAAGCTACAGAAGGAAAGGCCCAGGTGTGGGCAGAGCTGGTTTCAGAGAGGGTTCTCTAGCTGCGGCTGTTGCCTGCTGTGTGACCATAACCTGCACAGTCTCCATCCCCGTGGTCACTGACAGGGCTTGCCCATTGGTGGAAGGACTGCATGTGCCTATGACTGCCCTACTAACCAGAGCCTAGTGGGAGCCCGGGTTGGGGACCTGATAGGAAGGGCGATGGGCGGTCCTGGGACTTCTCGTGAGCCCCTCCAGGTCTCCAATATCTGTCATAGAAGGCTATAATAAATGCTGCCCTTAATGAGGACACCCCACCCAGGTCCTCTGCCCAGCCTTGGTGAAAGCTTAACTGAGGACACTTGGAATAATTTAAGTTTGCCTGCTGGGGTGCTGTTCCCACAGATCTACTCAACTGAACTGACCATATATTCTCTCCGTCTCCCCTCTTAGTGCTGGCATGTGGGCGGCCCCAAGCGACAGCTGTCTATAAAGTCTCAGAATATGCACGGCGTTTTGGTGTCCCAGTCATTGCTGATGGGGGCATCCAAAATGTGGGCCACATTGCCAAAGCCCTTGCCCTTGGAGCTTCCACAGGTAAATATTTCAGTCAAGAATCTTGAGCAGCCCCTGAAATAAAAAGTGTGTTGGGGTTTCTCGGCGGATTGAGAGCCAGGTCCTGGATTCAGATGTGGTCCCACACTCTGCCTGGCTGTGTGCCCCTGGGCAAATCATTTAACCCCAGTTGCCTAGCCCTTATACTTCTTTTGCCTTGGAACCCATTCACAAGATTGATGCTAAGATGGAAAAATAAGGGGGTTTTGTTGTTGTTTCTAATGGCTCATCGGGCTTAGGGCAGAAGAACAAAGTTAAAACCTCTACTCTTCACTTGGGCAAATTCCATTTCCCCTGACCCTGTTTCTTCTGCAAAATTAAGGCTTTTTATTCCATCTTCTTCCTGCTTTAAATCCTACATGTACCAGACAGGCAAAAGGCCATGGACTAGACCTGGAGCCTTACAGCCTATAGAGACCTTGGCCTCCCCATACATGTGGAGGATGTATGTGCCACAGAGGCCAGGAAGTTGGGAGGGCTTGCTGAGCAGACTTTCTGTACCCACAGTGATGATGGGCTCTCTATTGGCGGCCACCACTGAGGCCCCAGGCGAGTACTTCTTCTCTGATGGAATCCGGCTAAAGAAATACCGAGGGATGGGGTCCCTTGATGCCATGGACAAGAACCTTGGCAGCCAGAACCGCTACTTCAGGTAGAGACTCATGGGGCCAACAGTAACTGCACTCTGGGGGTGAGAGAAGGGCTTTCCATGACAGAACTGGCTTAGAAAACCTCTGCTTTGGACCTTCCTAGTGGCTAGTGCTTGGTGTCCACCCCTCGGGGTTTAAATGGGGAATGAGAAGAGAATATCTATGTTTTCTTTGAGGGGAGGGAGGTTGGTGTGAATGAAAGGTGTGCTTTCTGAGTCTCCTCTTCTCTTGTGGCTCTAGGCCAACCCCTCTGGAAGGATCCTGGGCCCACTTTGAGGCTTTTTAGGCTATAGCTGGGAAGTAAAAGGCCAGCCTATGCTATGTGGGAGGAGGGAGTGGGTGGACAAACCCTTCTATCTCTGCCTCTTTCTTGCCCACAGTGAAGCAGACAAAATCAAAGTGGCTCAGGGAGTATCCGGGGCCGTGCAAGACAAAGGTTCCATCCACAAATTTGTTCCCTACTTGATTGCTGGCATCCAGCACTCCTGCCAAGACATTGGTGCCAAGAGTCTAACTCAAGTCAGGTAAGATGAATGTAAGAAAAGGGCTTGGATCTTCCCAGGGGTTTAGCCTTGGCAACAGGAAGAGAAGCAGGACTATGTCCCAGAATACTCTATGCTTTGACCCATCCTTTGGCCTTGACTTTTGTTCTTCAGAGCCATGATGTATTCTGGGGAACTGAAATTTGAGAAGAGGACATCATCTGCCCAGGTGGAAGGCGGTGTTCATGGACTCCATTCGTAAGTGTCTCAAATCCCATCTGCCCTATTCTTGAAGGAGATGGGGATGAGAAGACAAATTTGTGTGGGCTCCTACAGGCCCATCATGCTGTTTTCATACTTTTCTTCTTGCCCCGCAGGTACGAGAAGCGGCTCTTCTGAGAAGTGGCCTTGTTTGGCTTTAGTGCCTCTCACCTCTCCCTCTAGTTTTTTTCAATAAAAAGCTGGATATAGTGGTCTGTGGTCTTTGTCAGATAAGATGAAGGAAAAGTGGGGAGCAAGGGCTGGACAGTTTCTGCCATCTCGTCTATGGGCCCCAAGTTTCACTTTGCCTTTGCTAACCCCAAACAGTCTGAGGAGAAAACTACTATATGTAAATCCAGTATCCATTAAATACATTTGATAAGCACAGGGGATATAACTAATAACATGGACCCTGCCCACAAGGAGCCTCCAGCCTAAAGAGGGAGACCAAACAAGAAGGCAGGAAAGAGGAGCAGGGCTTAAGCATCATAGGGGCAGAGCTTTAGATGCAAAGTGGAGAATTGACTGTGTTTAGCCCAAAGGAGAGGCTGCCAGGCTTGATCACCTTCAAGTAATTGGTGGTCTATGGGTAAATGAGGATTATACTTCTTTTGCTAGGTCACAGAGGGTAGGAAGAAGGAGCAGGGGGGAAAGAGGCAAATTTTAGCTCTCTATAAAAAAAAAATTGCCTCATGAAGAACTGGCCAAAAGTAGAGTGCATTGAGGCAGCTAACTCCATGGCATGGCACAGGTCTTTGAAGTTTGAACAGACTGCCAGGCCCACCAAGAAATGGGGACCAAAGTGTCAGCTTTAGGTGTCTCATGGGAGGCACAGAGCCACCAGGGGCACAAAGTGGAAAATGGGGTAGGCCCAGCCCTCCCCAAATTACTCTGCTAGAAACTGGAAGGTGGAGGACACCACTGAGGCTGTGGGGAGTGAGAATGGAAGGTGGAAGGAGCACTAGGAGATAAGGCTAGCCAGGGAGAAAGGACACCAGATTGTGGACCCGCAGCTTTGCCAAGAAGAAAGGCGGCCAGATCGGATGGAATCATCAAAGACCTGATGACAGTGTTCTCTGTGGCCTAAGGTTATGTGGGGCGTCCAACTTCACACGTAAAATCTGCCTTCACACTTGAGAGGCAGTATTGCATAATGGATAGAGAGCTGGCCAAGAAAACCCAAGTTCAAGACCTCTGTCTCCACATGCTGGCTATGTGACTTCCTTAGGTGAGCCACATTGGTAGAGTCTGCCTCGATTTACACAGGTGAAATTGCAAGGCCAAGTCCCTGGTGCTGCCTGCACCCTGAGCTGGGATCTCTGCTGCCTGCTGGCTTTCCCTAGTCTTCTCAAAACTAGACCCTGAGTTCTTGGTTTTTTGTGGGTGCAAACCCTTAGTAACCTGGTGAAGCTCTCAATGCTTTGTTGCCCACATTTGTAACTGAAGAAAATGTTAAGTTTCAGTAGTAAAGATGAGAAACTCCTGGATCCTGTCCAATATCCCTTCTCTACTTATTTCCCAGTCAAATGTGTAGCCTCCTAGTCTCCCTCCACCCTTTAGAATCTGACTTCAGGTCTTATTCAGTGAAAATGACTCCCAGGTTACCTCCCCTACTCATGCGCTCCCCTATTATGGAGGCTCAAAAGAGGCTCCCATTGGGCATTTAAAACCCAGAAGTTCCAGCCTCCCTCACCTGGCCCTCTACCTCCCATCTCCATGCCTCTGCAACCCTTCTTCCTCTGGCCTCTTGCCCTTAATGCTCCTAAGCTACTGAGTATATGTGTCCTCTCACTTCATGACCTTGAGGCAGGGACTTCACTTGTTTTTGTATCTCCATCAACTGGCACACTGGCACACTGTAGGTATTTAATGAATTCTGGTGTATTTCAGTGGTTGCGACTGGTCACCTTGGCCCAGTTAGTTGCATTGTGTCAGATGGAAGTGGCTTAGGGCTGGCCTAGGCTCATGCAGCAGTTGCTCTCACAGCACTTCTCAAAATCCAAGAGTCCATGATAAAGTAGAAGGGACTGCTTTGGATGGGGTGGGCGGAGGGGGTAAATTTTCTCTTGGCTACCAAGCAGTGGCCAGATGAGAATAGAGTTAAAACAACAGTAATTGCTCATTTCTCTAAAGCTGTGCAGACTTTTCTTCATGGTGGCCCAAGCATTGGAGGCAGATCTCCATGCAGAGGATTCTTTGAGAGTTGGGGGGTCACTACCAACTTCTGAACCAGGAGCTTTATGTATCTCTCTTGAGCAGATAAACACCACCTGTAGTCAAAGCACATGTAGACTTCAGTTTGCTTGGCCTCAGTTTTCCACATTCTTATTTTCACAATAAACTTGTGAAGGGAGGCATAGATGACTTCCATTTTACAGACAGAAATAGCTGTGGTTCAGAGGTTAAATGACTTGACTGAAATCATATCTGGAATACCAAAGCACTCTAGAGCTCCACTTACTCTCCCAGAATTCCATCCCTGGTCATCACTTCCCTGTGCATTTTTGCCCCCTATTAGAATATAAGCTCAAGGGCAGAGGCTCTCACTGTAAGCCACAATGATTTGTTGGAAAGGAAGGAAGGAAGGAAAAATGAACCCTTCTCAAAGAAGACACTGAGCCAGAAAAAGTGAAAGGAGAGAGTTTATTCTACATGTGAAGATGCAACTGGAGCCACAAGTGAGCCTCCAGGTGGGGGAATAAGGGCAGCACCGGCCACCCGGCCTTCATTGCACAAGAAGTTGAAGGTAGCACAAGCATTGGGCTGCAGGAGACAAAAACCAACACTGCATTAAAACTAGCATAGATTTTCAATTCCAAAGGGAGCTGGGAGTGATGGGAAATGTGAGAGTGCAGGTGCGTGTCTAGAGGTTGGCAAAGACCAATCAGACTACTTACCGTGTCTTGTACTTCAACAGCAATTCTACGCTTTCTCATAGCCTTCAAAATCTCTGGATGTAGCTTTTCCATGCGGTCTCCGGTGCCCACCACAACAATTTCTGCCACGAAGGAGAAAGGAACTAATGTTTCAGTTCTTATGTGACTAATTCCCTGTCCCCACCTGGACAGAGTAGGGGTACCTGGAGGCAGAGACTCATCTTCCCGAATTCAAATCTGACCTCAGGCCCTGCTGTGTGACCTTGGACTAGTCACTTAAGCTCTGTCCATCTCTTTCTTCATCTGTAAAATGGGGATACTAAAAGCACCTACCTCCCAGGGAAGCTATGAAATGAAATAATAATTTAAAGTGCTTTGCAAATTTTAAAGCACTCTATTAATGTCAATTATTATTGTCCAACTCTAATCCTAAACTATTAGAATGAACATGTTTAAGAGAAAAAGTTATTTATCTTTAAAATGCAGTGACAATGTGATAGTTTGCCAGCAGGGTGTCGGTCTAAAGGCTTGAGAGAAGCAGAAAATACCAAGGGTGAAGTCAAAGCCTTCAACCACAGGGTCAGTCGATCCCCACTGAGGACCCTTCCAGACTCTCCTCACCAATTCGAGGCTCTAACATCCAGAAAAGGGAGAAGCTCTCTTCTGTGATATCCCGATGGCTCCCCACCTAGACGAAGGAAGGAAGGAAGAGATTTTCAATCTTATCCTCTGTTGGTGCTGCCTATAAACATGTTCAGGTCTTCTGCATCCTAAATAACTACAGTGGGCCCCACCATCTCCACAAACTATCTTCCATCACAACCAATCTTCTAGCCTCTACTTACTGCCTCATTTCCTCATTTCTTTAAATCCCCTTCATTCGGGTTTCTGCCTTCAACATGTACATGCCTGACACATTGGTCTCAAAGGTTACTATGAGATCCAGGCTATTTAAATACCTTAATTGTAAAATCTAACCTTTTCTAGTCCTCGCTTTGCTGAATTCCTCCAATAATCTCTTCCCCTGGCTTTCCTAACTTCGATGTGGTTCTCCTACCTCTCTGACCATTCCTCAGTCTCCTTTGTGAGGATGATTTACCCATTCCTTGCCCACCAAATAGGTCTCCCAAAGCTCTGTTCTAGGCTCTTCTCTCTCTATCCTCTCTTGGTGATCTCAATAGCTACAAATGATTGAATTATTTATATGCAAATTGATCCTATATTCAGTTCACTACTCACGCCCTAAATAACCAACAGTCTACTGGACATCTTTTAGAAAGTTCATAAGCATATTTTTAATTTAAAATCTTTATATTTTGTCTCAGAATCTACACTGTCTATTGGTTCCAATGCAGATGAGTGGTAAAGGCTAGACAATGAGGATTTGCCCAGGGTGGTCACACAACTAGGATTTATCTGAGGTCAGATTTGAACCCAGGACCTCCTGTCTCTAGGTCTAGGTCTTTCTCCACTGATCTACCTGGCCTCCCCCAAGACCATAAACATTTCAAATTAATCATATTCAAAAAAATTCATCAAAAATAAAACTGGAAACGAAGAGAGTTGCCTAATCAACTGGGGAAATGACTTAACAAATGATGCCATACAACTAGGATGTAATATTGTGTTCAAAGAAATTATGAAGGGAATGGGTTCAGAGAAACTTGAAGATTTATGTACAGTGAATAAAACCTGAAGAGTAATTTCTACAGTTACAACAACATGGTCGAGACAAACAATTTGAAGGACTTGGAAACTGATCAATGCAATAAGGACTTATTACAGAGGACTTGTGATTTCTGACACAAAGGAGATGGACTCAGAGTGCAGAAGGAGACATTTCTCTTTTGGTCTTGGCCACTGCAGAAATTTATTCTGCCCAATTATGCATATTTGTTACCAAACATGGCTTCCTTTTCACTGAGGGAGGTGAAAAGAGGGAAATAATGTCCTATTTCCTCTAGGATAATATTGAAATTCTTTGGTGTAGCATTGGAGACCCTCTAAAACTTTAATTCTAGTACACTTCTAGGCTGCCTTCACATTGCAGTGTTACAGATAAACCGGCTTCCTTGGTGTTTGCTGTCATCTCCCACCTAGTAATTCGCCCAGGCTGGCTCCACACTGGGGATATGTTCCTCTCTGGCCTCTTCCTCTTAAAAGCCATCGCTCTCTTTAAGATTCACTTTGGATGCTACTGCCTACTCAATCCCCCCATTGTTGTCTTCTTCTTGAAATTAATTTGTATTTATGTGTGTTTATGTTCTATCCTAGTTCTCAAAAGTAAATTCATTAATAGCAGGGACAGGTTTATTTTTAGTTTTGTTTCCTTTCACCCTGTGGGCCTTCAGAAGCCTAGTGGGGAGGGAGGAAAGGGTGTTGTAAACAAAACAGATCCTCATTCTGTATGTCTTTGAAGGGGGGAGAAAGATGGAGGAAAGGACTCACATTCCATTGCATGACAGAATGGGGAACTAAGGCACAGGGCCCCACAACTCGGTTGCCATTGATGGTAAAGCCACGAGGACTATAGGAATCTATGTACATAACATTGGGTGAATCCTTCTCCAGCAAGGAAATGGTGGTCCTCTGGAAGAGCTCATCATCTACAGGTGTCAAGTGGTGGCTTCTTCGTGGTAGCCTGGATGGAGAAATACAGTGTAAGTGGCCCAGAGAGGAGACATGAGAAGGATCCCCAGTGGGAAGGGATGTGTGAGAGCTGAAAATGTCAGGGAAATACACAAGTGGGACAAGAACGGTCAAGTTGTGAAGGGAATATAGGGAGGGGGCGTGAAATTGTGAATCCTACACAGAGAACAGTGTGATGAAGACATGGGAGATTAAGAGACTCTGAGCGTCAGACAAAAATATTACCGTGACAGAGGGACAATGTCATGTGAAGATCATTTGGGTGGGGTGTCACACATGGGAAACCTAGTAAAGAGATTCAAACTATACAAGAAAGAACTGCGAAGGCAGTTTGAGGTATTTTGAAAATTCAAAGGATAGAGACTCAATTTGAGAGAGGAGAAATTTGGTAAGATTTGAGAGTAGAGGGAAGCTGCAAGAAAGGACAAGGAATCAAAGTTAAATAGGAGAAGCATTTAAGGAGAAAGAGAATTTTTCAAAAATGCCCAGTCAGGATACCTGAGAATGAAATGGGCAAGGTAATCAGTTGGGTAAGGCAAAGTGATGCAAGGGAAAGGAGCAGGGTGTTGGCAGTTAAGGTACAACACTAGAGTTGTAGGCCCTCCTGCAGTTCCAAGGGAGTCAGTATCAAGATTAACAGACTTAAAAATCTAATTCCCAAAATCTGGTGAATTCATGTGATCATAAATTACATTGTCAGAAGAAATCTAGAAATTAAATTAGGAAGTCTTAAGACAAGAAAATGAAGAATAATAAGCATAAGTTGAATTTCTCTCACTGCTACCCACTAAAGGTAAAAAATATAAAAGAAAAAAATTTTAACAGTGGTGTCTGAGAATTGGAATTGGATTTCTAAATGATAGCTTAAAATACAGAGCAGGGTAGCTCAGGTGGCACCAGGCCTAGAGTCAGGAGAACTTGGGTTAAAATCTAGCCTGAGACACTCCCTTAACTGTATGACCCTGGGCAAGTCACTTTACCCCAATTATACTCTTCTCAGTATTGATTCTAAAACAAAAGGTAAGGAATTTTTTTAAAAGAAAAAAAATATAGAGATAACAAGGAAAGCAATGAAGATGACAGAATAGCAGGAGGTCATACTCCCTCTCCTGCAGAATTACTACACAAAGATACAGAAAACATAATAGGCCATGTCTTGATCAGGAAGGACAGGAAAAAACAAGTCATTTTTCCAACCTGGGCTGGCACGGAGAGACAGACAGGTACTCTGTTCACTGGGGATGAGGTCCAGTCAGGAAGACATATGGAACATTTCAGCATACAGACTAAACAAGGGCCAGCCTACAGCTGTGCCTCTGCTACTTACTGTTCAGTTCTGGGTCACAGATTTGGTGTAGAACGATGAGAGGACATGTGTAAAGAAGTAGCCCGACCAAAGGATCAGGATTTAGGCTGTGGGTTGAGTATAGATTAAATACAAAAGTAAGCATCAGGGGGCAGTTGGGTGACTCAGTGGATTTAGAGACAGGAGGTCCTGGATTCAAATTTGGCTTCAAACACTTCCTAGCTGTGTGACTGGAGGCAAGTCCCTTAACCTCCATTGCCTAGCCCTTACCACTATTCTGCCTTGAAAACAATACACAGTATTGATTCTAAGGCAGAAGATAAGAGAGTAAGTCAGGAAGGTTGGAAAAATGAATGAAGAATCACACCGTAAAAAGTTCTTATGATGATGGGGACATTCAAGACAATCTCAGGAGAACAAAACAACTCCAGAATATCTCCAAGCAAAGGGTAACTCAGGTACAAGTTCAACAAGAGTTCCTCAAAGAAATCAAGCTGAACTTAAAAAAAAAAAAGCTTAAAAAATTATCAATTAAGTGTAACTAGAACAACTGGATAAGAAATGAGAAGGCAGGGGGAAATGGAAAAGAAATGAGAGATATGGAAGAAAGAATTGGGAATTAACCTGGCCCAAGATACAATATTTGAAAATCAGAATGGACCAAATAGAACTTAATAAAAACAAACCAACAAAAAGAAAACAAAACAGAAACATACCTAAAAACAATGACCTGGAAAAGAGATCAAAGGAAGACCTTGGAACCAATACACAGTATTGACTCCAAGATGGAAGGTAAGGGTTTGAAAACAAAACAAAACAGTATAATCCTATAAGGAGAAAAACTGATCTTTAATGAATTGGAGAAGTTCCAAACATTTCTGATGAAAATCCCAGAACTGCATAGAAACTTTGAAACATAGAAGGCAACAAATATATAAGTGAGTAATAATAAGGGACTAAACAAAGATGAACTGTCTATATTTCATATATGGGGAGATGATACATGCATCTCCTTAGAACTATTTTTATCAGGGATCTGGGAGTCTATGATCAGAGAGGGCCTGAGATTTGCTCTGTTCTGTTTTGGTGATCTTAAAAGACTAGAGGGAAGGGAAGAGGAATATATTAAGTAGGAGAGAAGGGAAAGGGAAGAAAGATTCTCTCACATAACTCAAGTATGTGAATAAAAATCTATACAAACAAGGTAGAGAGGTATGGATCAAATAACACTGGATCCTCAAACTCATCTGGAATAGTCAAAAGTGAATACACACAGAGTTAGATACAGAAATATCTCTCAACAGGTTACTGTTGTTGTTCAGTCTTTTCAAAACTTTCTTGGAGAATGATTTGCCATTTACTTCTCTAGCTAACTTTAAGGATGAGCAAACAGGGTTAAGTGAGTTATCCTGGGTCACATGGCTAAGAAGTGTCTGAGGCCAGGTTTGAACCTAGGACCTCCTGACTCAAGGCTTAGCATTCTATCCATTAAGCCATTCAGCTCCCCACTCAACAAGTAAACAGAAGGAAAAAAGAGAAGTGAAAGGAGGGGGGTTGGTATAGGTAATAAGAGGGAGGATAGATTACAGGTGGGATTAGTCTTAAGTAAAATAAATTATTAAATAATATATAATAAAAAGGACAAATGTAAAAGGATGAGATGGAGAAAATTCATAATATAACTGAAAATGAAGGGGATGAAATCATCCATAAAAGGGAAGAAGTTAATAGAATAGATTAGGAAGCAGAATGCAACAATGTATTATCTATTAGAATACTAGAAACAGAAAAATGTACACAGTTTAAAAAAAAAAGACGAGAGCAAAATCTATTCTGCTTCATATGAAGTAAAAACGGGTAGGTAGCAATCATGACGTTTGGCAAATCAATAGCAAAAATAAACTTACTTAAAGAAATAAACAGGAAAATTACATTTTTATGAAAGGCACTATGGAAAATAAGTTAATATCGGTATTAGTCATACATACAGAAAATGGCACTGCATTTAAATACTTAAAGGAAAAGTTAAATATGTTACACCTCAATTTACCCAAGTCATGTCTAAATAATTTTAGATAAATCATATATATTTATGAGTGTATTCTATCGAACATTTAAGGAACAATTTATTTCAATCCTACATGAACTGTTAGAAAAATAGGAAAAGGAATGCTACCAAATTCCTTCTTTGCTATTAATATGGCTTTGATGCCTAAAGCAGAGTGAAAGTAACTACAGATTACTATTCTTAGTTAATAACTGTAGGAGTACAAACATATACTAATCTTGATAAAATTTTAGGAGTGCTCAAAAAGCTAACATGATATTTCTTATGATTGGTTTCTCTAACCTCGAGTCAAATTACACCTTAACCTTGTCAAATTCCTAACCCATCCCTCAGGCTACACTCCTGGCCAGATATCTCAGTCTCCAAGTTTTGCCAATAACAATCAATTAACATGTGAGGGAGGCCTGAGCAGGAAACTGCTGGGCCTTGGAAGTTCAGAACATCCGTAAGCAGACCTCCAATGGAAAACAAAAACATGTCAAGGTCCCAGCAGCAGTATGTACCAGATATGAACTTAGGGGCCAAGCAGACCCTAGGAGGAAAGCATAAACATCAAAGTTCCAACAATAGTATGTACCAGATAAGGACTTGGAGGCCATACATGCTGGTGGGTATATAAACCTCTGCATTCACGAACTACAATTGGAACTCCTATGCTGAGCTCCCCTGGTGCTCACCAGGTCAATAAACGACCCTTTTGCTTAATTGCATTTTCTACTGGTCTTCCTTGGTGGTGGGCGACAACCCGGACCCTAACACATGTATCAAACAAACTTCTATGCCCTAGGCCATATGTACTCTTGGTTTTAGGCCTTAACTATACCTATTGTCTTGGGTAATAAGTGTGTATCTTGTGATGATTACCTAACTGGTCAGACCACCTTTGTCCCTTCCCAGCTTCCTTTCTGTAACCCCAATAAAAATGAGTACCTCCAAACACAAGGAAGCTCTTCACCATCAGACCTCAATTCAACCTAGAGCTTTCTCACAGTAAGGGCTACTCTTTTGCTTTAATTCTCTTGTCTCTGAGTCTTTCTTGATTGTGTTCCTCTATCTTATCACCATCAGAGGAGCATGCATGTTGGAGCCCAGGTTGTTGAATCCTTAAGGACTAATTCAGTATTAGGAAATTATACTGACCATATTAATTATGAGAATAACAAAAGCCATATGATTATACCAATAGATAGACAAAACTTTTGACAAGATACAATATCTGTTTCTTTACAAAAAAGAACATAAGACATAGGAATAAATGGATCTTTTTTAATATAAGTAATATCTATCTAAAACCAAGAGACAGCATTATCTTTAGTGGGGATTGTCAGCATGGAATCTAGAAGTCCCCAAACTTGTAGTTTGGAGGAATTTGGTGATCCCCCATTTTATTTAGTTTGGAGGTGGAAACCCCAGGTTTGACCTTGTCACAGGAGAGTTCCTCCCTGAGGGAAGGTCCTACTTCACAGACCACAGACTAACAATGGACATCCTGGTAGTTTGGGTGGGAATAGCTAATCCCATCAGATGTTAAGTATCTCTTTTGTCCCAATGGTTTCTCCCTCTAGGCTAAAGTCCTTTACCAAGGTGGCCCAGTCCTGGGCTGGGTCTTTCCCTTTTTGTGCCCATTGTGAAGCATCAGCTCCTCACTGTTATTCCTGTCTGGAACTGATTTTCTTTTCTTACCTTGTAAAGCCAATCAACTGTCCCTCTCATACTAAGCCCCCAGATCTCATTTAGAAAGGTATTTAAGCTCACCAACTTTAATGGCTCTTTGGAATTGTCATTCTCTTACCTTTGGCATTCCCAGGTGTCAGTGATCAGAGAGGCCAGAGTTCAATCCTCGGACTCTGTGCAGTGTGGCACACAGCTCTGTGTCCAGGCCTACTAGCACTGAACCCCTTTTGCCCTTGATTAAAGAATGATTTTGACTTTTTAATAGTTCTGTGTTTTTTTTCCAGTCAACAGGATAGAGTTCTTTCAACTGTCAACTTGGAATCTAGAAACCCCAAACTTGTGGCCTAGTGGGATCTGGTGAACCCCAGGTTTCAGGATTCCTTTGTAGGTTGGAGACCCCAAAGTTTGTACTTGTTCCCTGTTGACATGGGAATCCACTCTGAAGGGAATCCCAGGCTAGCAGTTTCAGAAGGAGTGGTGGACCCTCAGGTGAATGACAATCCTAGATGAGAGGAACTAAGCATATGCTAAGGACCCTCTTTGTTTTAGGTAGTCTCCCCTATTGTATCAGAGACCTTTTCACAAGAAGACCCTACCTCCCATTTAGCATTCATTGTAAGTAGCCCTTCCTCTTACACACTAGCCTCTAGCCATGATTCCTTTCCCAAGTTTGATTGTATCCAATCAGTGTATTTTGAACACTCCCATTTTCTTTGTAGCTATAGTGATGTCAATCATCTTTCCCTGCCCCTGGTTTTCCCCCAAATGGTATATAGGTTCCCCAAATTCTTTTGTACCTTGGAATTGTCCAATCTAGAGTGGTTGGCTTTCCCAGGGGTCAGTGTCCAGAGCGGCCAGAGTTTAATCCTCAGATTCTGTGCAGTAGTGCAGCTCTGTGTTGAGGTCTACTATTGCATTTAACCCCTTTTCCCCTTAATTAAAGAGTGATTTTGACTATTTAATAGTTCTGTGTTTTTTCCAATCAACACAACTAATCAAGAGTTAAAACAAGATGTTCCTTATTATCATGGCTATTCAATATTGTGCTAGAAATTCTATCTACATCAATAAGAAGAAAAAGAAACTGAGGAATAATTATAAGCAAATAGAAAACAAAATTGTCACTTTTTACAAATGATATGATGGTTGATTTAAAGAACAACTAGAAAATCAACTAAAAAACTAATTGAGATAATTAACAATTTCAGCAAAATTGTAAGAAATAAACCCATAATAGCATTAAAATCCAGCACAAAGAGATAGAAAAATAAATTTTAAAATAGCTACCAAAAGTATAAAATATTTGAGCATCAATTTGAGAAGACACATAAAACTATAAAACACTTTTTACACAGAAATCTAAATAACTGAAGAAATATTAAGTGCTTAGTAAGTCAAGCTGTAATAATGAAAACAATATTACCTAAATATATTTACTTATTCAGTTCTATTTAATTAAACTACCAATTAATTAATTATTTAATTGTTTTTGATTAATTATTAAATTTAATTTTATATATAAAAATGTTATATTATATATATAAATTAATAATAAATTAAATTATTAAGTAAATAAATAAATGAATGATTAATTAATTAATTAAACTATCAAAGGAGTACTTTGTAGAACTAGGGTAAATAATAACAAAATTTATCTGAAGAAACAAAATTGGTCAAGAAGCTCCAGAGAATTAATAGGAAAAAAAGTGGGAAGAAATGAGGCATAAAAGTACTAAATCTAAAACTATACTATATGGCAGTAATCATAAAAACCATTTGAAAGGCTGAGTCTAAGCCACTCCACACTGATAGCAAAGGCAGAGAGGGCACAAAACTAGCTTACTGCCACATCTCCTGAAGAAGTGAAACTACAAAGTGCCTGAGGCAATGAAGCTGAGGAGGGGGGAGGGGGGGGCAGCCAAAGGTACTTGACATGTGCAACAAAGCAGCAGAAGAGGACAACAGAACTGGCAGTACTGGGTACTGAGTCTAGCTGGACAAAAAAAAAAAAAACCGCAGGCCTCACCAGAGCAAGCCGGTAAGCTCCCCCCCCATCAACAGACACACTGTGGGAAACAAAGTCAGCTGGGACTACCCCAATCACCAGAGAAGATACTCTGCAAGCTTGGAGCAATGTTACCCCTGTCCTAGGAGCAGAGAAGAATCTCAAATGATAGATACAGTAATGGAAAAAAATAACTAGAAAAATGAGCAAAAGACAAAGAAAAAAAAAGCTGACCTTAGAGAGGTACTTTGTGATTGGAAAGATAAAAATATCAACTCAAAAGAAGACAAAAATGCCAAAAAGGAAAGATGAGAAGCCTCAAACAAATGTGTAAAAGGATGTCAGGCCCAAAAAGAATCCCTCGAAGAACTTGAAAAGAAGTTGAAAAATCTAATAATAAGAGAATTGACAGAAAGACTCAACATTTGGAGGAAAATTCACTGCATAAATCAACTTCCTAAAAACTAATAGGAGCCAAAAGGAAATGGAGGCACAGAAACACATTTAAGAAAACAACTGCCTAAGGAATAGAATGGACCAAATGGAAATGAAGGTCAAAAAAAAATACTGAAGAAAACAGCTATTTAAAAGAGTAGGATTGGCCAAACAGAAAAGAAAACACAAAAACTTAAGGAAGTAAAATAAATTCCTAAAAATCAGAACTGGGCAAATAGAAAAGCTAACAAATCCATAAGACATCAGGAAACAATAAGATAAAATCAAAATAATTTTAAAATGGAAAAAAATCTGAAATATCTCACTGGAAAAACAACTGATCTGGAAAAATTGATCTAGGAGAGACCATCCAAGAATCATCAAAATATCTGAAAGCCATGATCAAAAAAAGAGTCTGGACACCATATTATGAAATCGTCAGGGAAAACAGCCCTGATATTCTTGAACAAGAGGGAAAAAATAGAAATTGAAAGAATCTACTGATTACCTCCTGAAAGAGACCCCAAAATAAAATACCCTAAGACTATTATAGCTAAATTTCAAAACTCCTAGGTCAATGAAAAAGTACTATAAGCAGCCACAAGGAAACAATTCAAATACCATGGAGCCATAGTCGGGATTATACAGGATCTAGAAGCTTCTATATTACCAGGAAGAAAAGACATGGAATGGATGTAGGACTACAACTAAGAATTATATACCCAGCAAAACTGAGCATAATCTTATCTCCAGAAGGGAAAAAAATGATGTTTAACAAAATAGAGAGCTTCCAGACTTTCCAGACCAAGAAAACATATCTAATAAGAAAATTCAATGAGCAAATTCATCACTCAAGAGAAGCATAAAAAAATAAAGTGAAAACTTATAGTCAATAAGGTTGAGCACATTGAGCACATTCATACCTGAGAAGGTGATAATTGAGATGCATATCTATAATACTTAAGGTACTTAAAGTACTCAAGAGACCTAAAGTACTTAAGATATTTAAGAACTTTATCACTACTAGAGGGCAATGAGATAGAGCTTAAATAGATAAAAATAAAAAGATGAGAAAGAGAAACACAGAGGAAGAAGAGAAAAAGAGATAGAAAGGGGACAACTACCTTATGCTTCAAACTTATTCTTATTGGAATTAGTTCAAAGTGGGGGTAATATACTCAGTCAGCTAGAGTAACATATCTTACCTTACAGGGAAGTGGAAGGGAAGGGGAAAGAAGGAAAAGGGCATGATAGACAAAAAGAAGGGCAAACTGGGGGAGGTGGTGGTAGGAAGGAAAACATCTGTGAACAGGAAAAGGCTGAAAGGAGAAAGAGAAGGTTAAATGGAAGGAAAATAATATGGAGAGAAACACACAATTAGTAATCATAGCTGAATGTGAATGGTATAAACTCCCTTAGAATAGCAGACTAGATTAAAAACCAGGTTCCCACAATATACTGTCTATAAGGAACACATTTAAAACAGGGAAAGACACATAGAGTAAAAGTAAAGGGATGTAGCAGAATCTACTTTCACAGTTAAAAAAGCAGGAGTAACAAATATGATCTCAGAAATAGCAAAAGTAAAAACTGATCTAATCAAAAGAGATGGAAAGAAATTGTATCTTTATAAAAGGCACCAGCAACACTGAGACAATATCAATACTAAACATGTATGCACTGAACAGCATAACATCCAAATTCTTAAAAGAGAAGTTACATGACTTACAGGAGGAAATAGACAGTAAAACATTACAATTAGGGAACCCTAACCTTCTCTTTTCAGAAGTAGATAAATCCACCCAAAAAATAAAAAGAAAGAAATTAAAGAGGTAAATAGAAATTAGAAAAGTTAGACATGAAAGACCTCTTAAAGAAAAACTAAATGGGAATGGAAAGGAATATACCTTTTTCTCAGCAGTATATGGCACCTTCACAAAAAGGACATAATAGCCTCATAACCAAATGTAAAAATGAAAATATTAAATGTATGCTTTTCAGACCATAATGCAATAAAAGTTGCATTATATTAAACAAAGGGCAGCAGAAAGACTAAAATTTAATTGGAAACTAAATAATTTTATCCTAAAGAATGAATGGGTCAAAGACCAAATCATAGAAACAATCAATAATTTCATTAAAAAGAATAACAACAAAGAGACAACATACCAAAAATTATGGGATGCTGTCAAAGCTGAACCTGGAGGGAATTTATATCTGTAAATGCTCATATGAAAGAACAGATCAATGAATTAGGTATACATCAAAAAAACAAACTAACTAAAAAAAGAACAAATTTTAAATCCCCAATTAAAGACTAAATTGGAAATTCTGAAACTCAAGGAGAGATTAGTAAAATTTAAAGTAAGAAAACCATTGAACTACTAAATAAGACAAAGAGCTGATTTCATTAAAATAAATAAATAAACCATTGGTTAACTAGATTTAAAAAATGATCAAATTACCAGTATAAAAAAAATTTTTAAAGTGAAATTACAACCAATGAAGATGAAATTAAAAGAATTATTAGAAGTTATTTTAACCAACCATATGCCAATAAACCTGATAATCTAAATGAAAGAGATGAATATTTATCAAAATATAAACAACCTAAATTAACAAAAGAAATAATAGAATACTTAATCTTATCACAGAAATTTGTAGCAAGTATCTGTGACAAAGGCTTCATTTCTCAAATGTATAGAGAACTGACTAAAAGTTATAAGAATATAATACATTTTCTAATTGATAAATGGTCAAAAGATATGAAGAGATAGTTCTCAGAGGAAGAAATCAAAACCATCTTTAGTCATATGAAAAAATTCTCTAAATCACTAATGATTAAAAATGTAAATTAAAACAACTGAAATATCACCTCACACCTACTAAATTAACTAATATGACAAAAAAGAAAAATGGTAAATGCTGGGGAGGATATGGGAAAACCGGAACACTGATACACTGTTAGTGGAGATGTGAAATGATACAACCATTCTGTAGAACAATTTGAAGCTATGCCCAAAAGGCTATAAGACTGTGCAAACATTTTGGCCCAATAATACCACTACTATAGCCTATATTCCAAAGAGATCATAGAGCAATGAAAAGGACCCACATGTACAAAAATATTTATTTCAGTTCTCTTTGTGGCAGCAAACAGCTAGAAACTGAAGAAATATCTATCAATTGGAGAATGACTGAACAAACTGTGGTATATAATACTATTGAGCCATAAGAAATGACAAACAGAATGCACTGAGAAAAACCTGTTAAAACCTATATGAACTGATGGAAAACGAAGTGAGTAGAACCAGAAGAACTATATACAGTAATAGAAATATAGTGTGATCAACTTTGAAGGACTAAACTATTATGAGCAAAGCAAATTTCCAAGATATCCACAAGGGACTCATGATGAAAAATGTTTTCTACAGCCAAAGAAGGAACTGTTGAAGTCTGATTGCAGATCAAAGCATGCCATCTTCCATTTATTTCCTTTATGAGTTTATTTTATGTGTGGTATGTCTTGACACAGCATAAGCAATATACTAATACTGCATGAAAGCATTGGTTTTCATCACATCAGGGGGTGGGGATGGTATCTAAACTATAAAATGTCAGACAATAATTGCCAAAAATTGTTTCTACATATAATTGAAAAAATAAATTTAAGGGAAAAAAATTTTGATACTTCTTGATTAAAAAATAGAGACTGATGAGTGGAACAGATTAGGTACACATTATACCAAAGCAAAAGAACATAGTATCCTAGAATTTCATAAGTCCAAGGTCACAGCTATTGAGGAAAAAACTCTATTCAATAAAAACTGCTGAGGAAACTGGAAAACAGTATGACCAGAAGTAGATAGAGATCAGCATCTCACATTGCATACCAAGATAAATTCCAAAGGGGTACATAGTTTAGACATAAAGGATGACATTATAAATTAGAGGAAGAAAGAAATTTCTTGTCAGATTTATGGAAAGGAAAAGAGTTCATGACCAAATAAGAGGTTCTTTCCAAGGGTTGGGGGTACTAGATCCTCCAAGAAGCAGCTGCTTGTCCTCCAAGACAAAATTATCTGATCTACAGATGCAGTTAGGTGAGATATGTAAGCATAAGAAAAGCTAAATAGTGGTGACTGATGATTCACCAATGAAGGAAACAAAACAAGAATTTGTCAACCTGATAACAATGTTTTCTATCTTCTTGAATTATATATTTAAGGACTTGACAGAGCACCCTCTCAAAACTCAAACAAGAAAACTTATAGTGGTACTTTAAGGACTGCTAAGGAAAAAAAGTTCTAGGCAACAAGGGCTTAGGGGCACAGATGGTGCTACTCAAAGGACATACGGCAAATTTGGAAACTAAACAGATGATTAAGAACATGTCTGGAAATGAGAGTTTGACTTCTGGACCATGACTTAAAAAATACTCGAATGAGAAGTCCTGGCCAGGGATAGAATATCTGGTACACAATGCCTTGTAAGAATATATCTGTCCCGAAAGCCTAATTAAAAAGGTTTTATGAAGCATGATACCGGCCTCCCTGATAGACCAGTGACAGAATATACACACTGGGAATTTTTTTGGTGCAATAATTTGTTTTTCTTGACTACATATATTTTTAAGCAAAGCTTTTATTTTTCTTGCTTTATCAATGGAGGGAGTAAAAGAAAATGTGAATCTGAACAAAAAGTTTAATTTTTAAAAAAGAGCTTTAAACTGAAAAGGAAAGGAAAACCACCGTCAATATACATAGTACTACAGACAGCAGGTACAATGCAGAAAGAACAGTAGATGTATTCAGAAACTCACAGAAAAGATGCAGGAAATGAGCAAGAAGAAACATATCCTCAGATATCTATTCAAAAACATAAGGAAATATGCTGCGTCCGAAAGGGTGGTTAGGGTTGGAGGTCCACAGTGCCTGCCAGGGGTACCCAAAAGTGACAGCGGTGAGGATGCACAGGTTATCCGGGTGGGATTCAAGATCATAAGGATCAAATGACCTTCACGAAGCACTTGGGAACATCCCCAGTGACAAGTGAGGCACATGTGTTTCAAGGTTGGGGGCATGATGTCAGGGTCACGAAACATGCTGTATCACGGGGGTACGAAAAGCGGACAGTTACCTGCGGGGTTAGGGTCACGGAGCACATATACAGACTTAGGGCCAAGGGCGACAGGCAGGGTTAGGGTCTGGGGCCAGGCAGTGTTGGGAACACGTTCACCTCAGAGCACATTCCAAGTCCGGGTCACGTGGGTATGGGGGGGGGGGGAGGACGGACCAGGGCGGGTTTACTGGGGGGCGGGGGGTCGCGGTGTGTGGGGTAAGCTCGAAGGTCACTTAGTAAAGGGCAAAGGGGCCTCTCTCCTCACCCCCCCAGAGTCAGTCTCAGCACCGGCACAGAGCGCGTCAGTCCCCGGAGCGCGGAGGTAGCGAAGGCGGCCATTGGCTCCTAGACAGGTCGCGAGGCTGGACTAGCCAACGATAGACCTAAGAGCGGCCTGCAGCCTAGCAGCGAAGGCCGAGCGGAGCCAGCGCCCCCGTCTGTCCGGCGGTGTGCAGTGCGCAGTACAGAGAGGGGCCCCGCCCTTTCGTTAGGCTCCGCCCTACTCCCTTTCTCGCCACTCCCCTTGGACCCAGTACCACCCGTCCTCCCCCGCCTCTCGTTCCTGGCTCGTTCCGCTGTTTGAGGCTTCTGGCGTCTCCAGAAAACCCCCAAACTCTCCTGGGGATGGTGCTTTCCCCGCTCCTGCTGTCAAGACCCTGGGCACCCCTGGGACATGGGGGCTGGGGGACCCTGCGGTCTGTGCCCCTGCTCAGGTGTCCCGCAGGGGAAGGTGGGCACCTGCCTACATGGCCTCACCAGGCCCCAAGGCATTGTGCAGCCTGCTGGGCGCCACCGGGGCGCCACCCGGGCCCCTCCCCTGCTCAGGTGTCACTGCAACACCACTTCCCTCTCAGCTCTCCGCGGTGCTCCCCCAGGCCTGCAGCAGACACCTGGGCCCCCTCTAGAGCACTGGAGGGAAGGATAGGGAAACGGGAGGGAGCGGGGGATGGGGGGGGGGCGTGCCAGCTGCAATAAGTGTCTACTGGCCTGTGTTCTCAAATTGTGGGGGAGTGGAGCCCTGGGTCTCAGTTTCCCCAGATAGAAAAATAAAAGGACACACAATTTTCAAGATAGTTTTTCAGCTCTAAATCACAATGAGAAGAGGGGGAGGAAATGTAAAAACAACAACAAAAACCAACACCTGAGGATACACAGAAGTGTAAGATAAATGCAAAGGAGAAAACTGAAGGGGGAACAAAGTCTATCAATCACCTGGAAGAACTAGATTAGCTCTATTTGTCATCAGAGGGAAGAAGCCTAGTTGATTATATGGTTTAAATCCCTTGGGAGCATGACTGGAAGTTGCAGAAAAGCAATTTTGGGCTTGATTTAGGGAAAACTTTCTAAAAGTAGAATGGCCAGGGATCCTCCCCTCCTCTTATTGAAGATCTTTAGGCAAAGGCTGAATGACCATGACCCTTGTCAATCTTTTTTTGATTTGGGTTAACCTTACAGTTTACTAAGAACAATAAGGAACCTTCTAACTTGAAATTCTGTGACTCAGAGAAGCCCTGGGGTAAAGGGCTCTAAGTTGAAATAAACTGAAGGAGAGTTGACTTTCACCTTGATTGACAATATGGACAAATCAGGGAAGGCTTCATGAGCAGATGGAACCTAAGTTGGACCTTGAGTAGATGTGAGCACATGGAGACAGGATCGAGTCCATTCTGGACCTGGGAACATCTGTGTCTGAACAAAGACTGAAGGGAGAAGGAAGCAGCATGGCATAGTGGAACTAGAAAACAGGCTTTGGAGTCAAAGGACTCATGTTCAACTCCTGTCTCAGTCACTAAAATGTGTGACTTTGTGGGGAGGGGTGGAGCCACAATGACAGAGAAGGTACACAGACCCAGCTGATATTTACTAAATTATCCTCCAAAAAGCACTAACACCTCAAAATAAATTCTGGAGCAGCATAACCCACAAAAAAAAAACAAAACACAGGGCAGTAATTTTTCAGCCCAAAACAACTCAGAAGACTGGCCCAAGATATCTAGTGCATGTGGAAGTGGAACACAACAGACCTGGGCAGACCCCCACCAATGCAACAGACCTTGGGTACAACTGAAGCAGTAGCCAAGGCTTCTGGAACTCTCAGCCACAGATGGTAAGGGGAGGGGTGGAGTCTGAAAACTGCTCAGGAGAAGATTATAGAGGTCCCTTTGCTGGCTTTGGGTGAAAGACTCTTGCACTATTACTCATATGCAGAACCAGGTCGCAGTCTGAAGGTGAGATTTCAAGGTGAGGGGAGAAATAGCATATACCAGTACTTGCAGCTGCATGGGAGCAAGAGTCCCTAATCACAGTTCAAAAAGGTGAAAGAGTGCTTGGGGGATTACTCACAGACTCAGGCAGGGAGAGTATTAAACACACCTCTCCTTACATCATACCACCTTGAAAGAACTGAAAGCAAATAGTTCCCCAGTGCCAGCTCTCAAGGCAGCTGCACAAAGAACCTGATGCATGGAACAATGCTCCCATTACCATAGTTACAGAGCCTATCCATTTTGTTTTGTTTTTTTAACGAAAAGAAAAGAAAAAGGCAGAAAAATGAGCAAATAAAAAGAGAAACAACAAAGAAAGTAATTTTGGTGACAGGTTAGACTCAAATGCAGAAGACAACATAGTACTACTGCATTCAAAGCCTCCAAGAAAAATATTATCTGCTTTCAAACCCAAAAAGAATTAATGGAAAAACTGAAAAAGAATTTTAAAAATCAAATAAGAGAAATAGAAGAAAAATTGAGAAAATAAATAAGATACAGGAAAATCATGAAAAACAAATCAACAGCTTGGTAAAGGAGGCACAAAAAAACCCTGAAGAAATTAATATCTTAGAAAACATAATAGGCCAATTGGTAAAAGAGACACAAAAATCAAAAGAAGTATAGAACTTTTTCAAAAGCAGAACTGGTCAAATGGAAAAAGATATACAAAGATACACTGCAGAGAAAAACTTATTGAAAAACAGGACTGGCCCTTTGGAAAAAGAAGTACAAAAATTCACTGAGGAAAAGAATCCCATGAAGTAGAATTGGCCAAATGGAAAAGAGTTGCAAAAGCTCACTCAAGATAATCATGTCTTAAAAATTAGAACTGAGTAATGTGAATCTTAAAAATTATCAGACCCTACTTCAGAACACCTGGTTAAGAACATTCCCCATTTTAAACAATGAAGAGACTTAGATTAGGAATGTGAGACCTCTACTCCACCCCTACTTAAGCATACTTTAGGGGAAGATAAAGTTGTAAACTTCTTGCTAAATAATGAAAAGTACTTAACCTATACTTATAGTAAGGCAAAAGACCTTAAGCTGTGCCTATTTTTAGTGTAATACAAAGGGGTGCTAAGTACCTATAAACTGTAAAGATTAAAATTTAGGGGAGACGGGGAGACTGAGGCAGGTAGAAATTAGTTTCTTTCTGCAAGAAGTATTATATTTTTTAGAGGTTTATTAAAGGTTAAAGATTAAAGAATATACAAGTAAGAAACATGTGCCTAGGCCAGAGGCCTAGACAAAATAACCTCACATCATGCAAGAGACGCTCCAGAACAGAAGTCCAAAAAGAGCCAAGAGAGAGCCCCTCAAAAGCCTTTGAATCAGTTTAAATACCTTCTCGATCTCGGCCCAGGTGAGATTACAAGGCATTCTGGGGAAGTGGAGCAAAGGCTCGTGGGTATTGTAGTCCTGTATTCGAGTCTATTTTTTACAAAAGGTCAGGCAACTTGTAAACTTACAAGGAGCAAAGAGGTGAGAACTTACTCAGAGATTTTAGTCTACTCAGGTGTGAACTTAATAAAAAGTTTAGTCTACTCAGGTGTGAATTAAGAATGGTCAGTCCTTTGGAAAACATCTACTGTGATTGGTAGATGTGAGAACTTAGGGGAGGTAACATAGGAGAAAATTCCCTTTAAAAGGAGGTCAAAAAGAGGTCTCTAGAGATTCAGCTGGGAAAAGCTGAATTGGAGGAGGCAGCTGGCCAAAGCTGCCTTGAAGGACCCTCTCTTGGGTCTCCCTCTCAGAGAACTCTCTCTGGAGATTGAGCTGGCCAAAGCTGAACTGGTGTCTCTCTGAACACTAGAGTCTTGCTTGGACAAATCTTGTGGTGAGTTGATAAAAGACTGACTGATCTCTCTTTTAGGGTTTTCAGCCTAGGCTGGCTCATGCTGGCTAGGCTGGTCTAGCCCTTTTCTCATTATTTCCTTTTTCTCTCTCTCTCCCTTTCATTAATTCCTTATTTGTATTAATTAAAATCTCTATAAAACTCAGCTGACTTGGGTATATTTAATATTTGGGAATTTTTTCCCTGGCGACCAATTTATATTTGATTTAAAACAAGACACTGTCTTGAAACCATATTTTCTGTGGTCACAATTTAAGCCAAACACTCTTTTTTAACTGCCACAGTTTATGGCTTCCACTATTTTAATCATTACAGTAAGTAGAAGTTAATGACTCTATGAGACATCAAGAAACAATCAAAGTCAAAAGAATGGAAAAAAAAATAGATAATGTGAAATACCACATGGGAAAAACAACTGACCTGGAAAATAAATCCAGGAGAGATAATTTAAGAATAATTGGACTACCTAAAAGCCATGATAAAAAAAAAAAAGATCTTAGACATCTTCTTTCAAGAAATCATCAAAGAACCAATGTAACTAAAATCAGAAGGGAAGCAACAAATTGGGAAACAATCTTCATAAAAACCTCTGACAAAGGTTTAATTACTCAAATTTACAAAGAGCTAAATCAATTGTACAAAAAATCAAGCCATTCTCCAACTGATAAATGGGCAAGGGATATGAACAGGCAGTTCTCAGCCAAAGAAATCAAAACTATTAATAAGCACATGAAAAAGTGTTCTACATCTCTTATAATCAGAGAGATGCAAATCAAAACAACTCTGAGGTATCACCTCACACCTAGCAGATTGGCTAACATGTGTAAAGATAAAAATTTAGGGGAGACCGGGAGACTGAGGCAGGTAGAAATTAGTTTCTCTCTGCAAGAAGTATTATATTTTTTAGAGGTTTATTAAAGGTTAAAGATTAAAGAATATACAAGTAAGAAACATGTGCCTAGGCCAGAGGCCTAGACAAAATAGCCTCATATCACTCAAGAGACCACCTGCTCCAAAATGGAAGTCCAAAAAGAGCCAAGAGAGAGAGAGAGCCTCAAAAGCCTTTGAATCAGCTTAACTACCGTCTTGATCTAGGCCCAGGTGAGAATACAAGGCATTCTGGGGAAGTGGAGCAAAGGCTCGTGGGGATTGTAGTCCTGTATTCGAGTCTATTTTTTACACATGATAGCAAAGGAAAGTAATGAATGCTGGAGGGGATGTGGCAAAGTAGGGACATTAATTCATTGCTGGTGGAGTTGTGAATTGATCCAACCATTCTGGATGGCAATTTGAAACTATGCCCAAAAGGGCGATAAAAGATTGTCTGCCCTTTGATCCAGCCATAGCACTGCTGGGTTTGTACCCTAAAGAGATAATAAGGAAAAAGACTTGTACAAGAATATTCATAGCTGCACTCTTTGTGGTGGCCAAAAATTGGAAAATGAAGGGATGCCCTTCAATTGGGGAATGGCTGAACAAATTGTGGTATGTGTTGGTGATGGAATACTACTGTGCTCAAAGGAATAATAAAGTGGAGGAATTCCATGGAGACTGGAACAACCTCCAGGAAGTGATGCAGAGTGAAAGGAGCAGAACCAGGAAAACATTGTACACAGAGACTGATACATTGTGGTACAATCAAAGGTAATGGACTTCTCCATTAATGGCAATGCAATGTCCCTGAACAATCTGCAGGGATCTAAAAAACACTATCCATAAGCAGAGGATAAACTGTGGGAGTAAAAACACCGATGAAAAGCAACTGCTTGACTACAGGGGTGGAGGTGATATGACTGAGGAGAGACTCTAAATGAACACTCTAATGCAAATACCAACAACATGGAAATGGGTTTGAATCAAGAACACATGTGATACCCAGTGGAATCGTGTGTGGGCTATGGAAGAGGTGGTAGGAGGGGGAAGAGGGAAGAAAAGAAAATGATCTTTGTTTCCAATGAATAACGTTTGGAAATGACCAAATAACAATTAAAAAAATAAAATTAAAATTAAAAAAAAGAAATAATCAAAGAAAACTGCCCTGGTATTCTAGAATCAGAGGACAAAATATAAATTGAAAGAATACCAAAAGGATAACTCCCAGTAATATTATAGCCAAATTTCAAAACTCCTAGGTCAAGGATAAAATATTACAAGTAGCCAAAGAGAAATAATTCAAATATTATGGAGCCATAGTCAATAACACAAGACAATAGCTTCTAATTAGAGGACCTAGAATATGATATTTCAGAGCACAAAGGAGCTAAGACTTCAACCAAGAATCACTTCCCCACCAAAGGTCAGCATAATCCTTTTGGGGGTGGGGGAATGGATATTCAATGAAATAGAGGTCTTTCAAAAATTCCTGATGAAAAGACCAGAGCTGAAGGGAAAAATCTGACTCTCAAATACAGGACTCAAGAGAATCATAAAAAGATAAATTGGAAAGAGAATCAAAAGATATTTAATAAGGTTAAACTATGAACCTACCTACATGGGAAGATGATTCTTATAACACCAAAGAACTTTGTCATTAGCAGTTAAGAGTATATATAGACAGAGGGCAAGAGTGTGAGTTGAATATGATGGGATGATATAAAAATTTAAATTAAAGCATGAAAAAAAGAGTGCATTGGGAGGAGGGGGAAAGGAAAAATAGAATGGGGTAAGTTGTTGCATATAAACGTCATTAAAAAACGTTCACTGTGAAGAGGAAGATGGGGGAGGTGGAGTGGAGAGCATATAAACCTATTCTCATCAGAATTGGCTCAATGAGGGAAGAACATACATGATCAACTAGATGTAGATATAGAAAGCTATCTTACCCTATAGGAAAATAGAAGGGGAAGGGGATTTAAAACGAGAGGGGGTAGCACTGATAGAAAAGAGGACAAATTGGGGGAGATGGCAGTCAGAAACTAAATAAGGGTTAATAGGATAGAAATAATATACAATAATCATCATGGTGCAAAATTCATTCTATAAGTCTCTCCAATAAAGGCCTCATTTCTCAAATAAATAGAGAAATTATTTGAATATTTAAGGATACAAGTCATTCCCTAATTGATAATGGTCAAAAGATATGAACAGGCAGTTCTCAAACACAGTAATTAAAACTCTCTGTCAAGCAAAAAATGCTCTAAATCACTCTTAGAGAAAGGCAAATTAAAACTACTCTGAGGTACCACCCCTTACCTAACAGTTTGGCAATTATAACAGAAAAGGAAAATAACAAAATTTGGAGGGGTTATAGGAAAGCTGGAATATGAATGCACTGTTAGAAGAGTTGTGAACTGATTCAATTATTCAGGAGAGCAATTGGGACCTATGTCCAAAGGGCTATAAAATAGTATATACCTGTATTGGTGAACCTATGGCATGGGTGCCAGAAGGGACTGAAGACATTTTTTACATCACCCATCCCTCTGCCCAGCAGTCCAGTGGAGTGCTTCCCTCCTCCCCTGTCTGGGGTAAGGGGATGGCTCACATGTTGCATGAGGGTGCAGTTTGGGTACTTGGTCCCTGCAAGGTTCACTGGCATACCTTTTGACCCAACAAAACCACTACTAAATTTGTATTCCAAAGAGATTAAAAAGGGGCCAGCTGGGTGGCTCAGTGAATTGAGAGCCAAGCCTAGAGACAGGAGGTCCTGGCTTCAAATGTGGCCTCAGATACTTCCTGTGTGACCCCACTTAACCCCCATTGCCTAGCCCATACCAATCTTCTGCCTTGGAACCAATACACAGTATTGATTCTAAGATGGAAGATGAGGATTTAAAAAAAGAGACTTAAAAAAGGAAAAAGGGGGGGGGACCTATATGTACAGAAATATTTAAAACAGTTTTTTAGGGGGGTAAAGATTTGGAAAGTGAGAGGATACTGTCAATTGGAGAATGACTTAGAAAGTTATAGTATATTATTGTCATGGAATATTATTTTGCTGAAGAAATGACAAGCAGGAGGAGTTCAGAAAAACCTGGAAAGATTTATAAAAACAGAAGGAAAGTGAAATAATCAGAACTAGGAGAATATTGTACAGTGACAGGAATACTTTACATTGAATAACTGTGAATTACAGCTACACTCAGCAATACAATGATCCAACACTAATCTGAAGGATTCACGATTATAAAATGCCATCTACTTCCAGAGGAAAGAAACCTAGTCCGAATCCAGAACAAAGCAAACTGTTTTCACTTTGTTTTTTTTTCTATTTGAGTATACTTCCACAAAAGGATTAATATAAAAAATGTTTTAAATGATCACACATGTAAAATCTATATGAGATTGCTTACCCTCTCGAAGGGGATAGGGAATTGGGGCAGGAGGAGGGAGAAAGAGAATTCAAGAATTGATATTCTTTGGAAAATGTTGGAAACTTTTTATAGGTAATCGGGGGGAAAATAAAATTTAATGCCTTAAAAAAATAAATCGGGAGGTCCTAGGTTCAAATCTGGCCTCAGACACTTCCTAGCTGTGTGACCCTGGGCAAGTCATTTGACCCCTATTGCCTAGCCCTTACCACTCTTCTGCCTTGGAGCCAATACACAGTATTGACTCCAAGACGGAAGGTAAGGGTTTTATTTAAAAAAATAAATAAATCTATGACCTTTTGTAAAGGACTTAACATTGTTCCTTCATATAAAAAGAGGGAGTTGGACTAGATGGCCTAGGTCTCCATTACAGATCACTATACTTAAACTAATTTAGACTACTGACTGGAAGGTCAATTACTGGATAGTGTCATGGAAACAATGAACATGAATTTAGACTTTGAGAGATAGGGGAAGATAGAAAGACCTGGCTTGCTATGGTCTATGGGGTCACGAAGAACCAGACATGACTGAACAACAAAAAGGGTTTCATAAGTATATAATGAATTCAGCACATGTGGCTGGTTATAAAATAACTGAGGAAACAAAAGTTTGAGCTACACTTCCAGGCACATCGATTTATTAAGCAATGCATGCCAGTTGCATAACAAATTGGGACCAGGCCTTCTCAGCTTGGCACTGGACCCCAAATACAAGGGGAGACAGATTTTTATGCATTAAAAGAAAACAAGATATAATAAAACCTGTTAGAAGATTAGGTAATCTGATTTCTATTTGGAGGGAAGATTAGGGGCTTACCAAGTTAGGAGGGAGAGAGCAGACAAGTGTAATTCCCTGAAATCAGAAAAGGTGCCCTCCTCCCTCCTCCAAGTGTCTGTATTCAATCAAAGGAACAAAGAAACAGTAATTGACCAGTACAGGGCCTGTTTTCAGATTAGACAGATGGGTTGCATGAGATGTACAATTATGGGAAAACTGCTTGCATTAATCTTAGGCTCTAACTGGGTTTTTGATCAATATAACCTAGGTTCTTTCATAAGGGTCTCTAAGCAACAGGTAGAGGTGGTCCAGCTTTCCAGCCTCACAGGGATAGATTGAAACAATGCAATAAAGTTTTCTCACAATTCCTATAATTGCATAAAATTTTCTTCCAAGATGGAAATTGACTAGATCCATAATTGCATAGAAAGGAACTGAGCTAATTCTACAGTTGAGTCACAGGATAGACTAGTCCAATGTGGTTCATTCTATTCCTACAATTCCCTCATACATTAGTTACAGAACTATATCCATTGTCTGTCTCCTATGAATGAAGGAGCTTACAAATGGAGACTCCGTTCAGTTGTTTTTCAGGTATGTCCAACTCACTTAGATTTTCTTGGCGGAAATGATTTGCCATTTTTCGCTCTCTATCTCATCTTACATATGTGGAAACTGAAGCAAACAAGGTTAAATGACTTGCCCAGGGTCACACAGGTATAAGTGTCTGAGGCCATATTTGAACCCATGAAGATGTCTTCCTGACTTCAGGATTCAATTCACTGCACTATCTAGCTGCCCTCTACAGAGACATGTACATAAACAAATGCAGGATGCATGTAGAGTAGAAACAAGGTATTGGTCTATATAGACTAGCATAAGGCTAGAAGGCTAGGTTGGCATAAGATTGTAGAGGTCTTGGAATGAGAGCATCAGGAATTTAGACAAGATCATAGAATATAAGCATTAGAAGAGAGATCTTACAGTCCAAACCCTTCATTTATAAAGAAACTTGGGCACAAACAGATGAAGTTCATTGTCCAAAGTTACATAATTATTCCACAGAGAATAGAAGTAGGTAGGTAGATAGAACCAACATACAAACTCATCTTCTAATTTCAAATCCAGTACCATTTCCAGACTGTCTACAGCAATGGAGAGGTCTAAAAGGGAACATTTCTGAGTAGAAGAGGTGCATTAAATCCATTATCTATCTCCTCACTGTGACTCACTAGCACCTCATTGAGACTTTCCTCTTAGTTTACAACAGGAGTATAGAATAAGAAAGGCCAAGCCAAGTACTTTAGCCTTGGACTCTTTTGGAAGATGGATTATCCGGGGCCCAGGACTTCCAGTCAGAAACTAGCACCCAGAAAGAGCCTGAGAAAAGCATGAAGGCACCATCCAGCTTGGCAAAGGTTCCCGGAGCTGTGGAGAGTCCACACTAATCCTGAGGCCTCTCACATCTCAATGGCAGACTATTACTACAGTTAAGCCCAGGGAGTGAGGGACTCATGAGGAGTGTGTTGGGACTGTGGGAAAGGAACTGGAGACAGAGGCACAGGAGAGGGAAGGAGGGACCTGAACACCTGTAAGCTGGCTCTGTGCCATGGCAGAAAGGGGACCTGGCTAATCCGATCAGTTTTCAGGTATCAAGTTCCCCAACAAGCACCAGCTGTGGGAGGAGGGAAGGGGAGGGGCACTGAGCCAGGGCCATAGTCCTTTCTTTTCTACCGCTAGCACCTCAGTGCCTTTATTTGGAGAGGGAAAAAGGTTTCCTTATATTTGCTTCCAAACGCCTCCACAGGATCCTCTCTTGGTTGGTGCCTGTCTCCTAGTGAGGCTGTTACTGTGCAGTCATTGTTAATGGTATTACTGTTTCCATTTCTAGAGTGATTTCACAAAGTGCCTTCCCTACAACAGTCTGGAGGGATGTGGTACACATTTTATCTCTATTTGAAAGAAGAAAAAACTCTCAGAATGGCAAAGGTAAAGTTACTAAGAGTCACAGAGCTGGAAAAAAAAGATGAGGATTCAAAGGAGGCTCTTCTAATTCCAAGTCCTAAGCCCTTTCCATTGTCACTCCTGCCTAGAGGGGCCTCTTCCCATTTCCCCTAGTTCATATTTGCTCTACCACCCCCACCTCCCACCATTTTCCACTCCCTGCTCACAAATGCTTTGATTCCTCCCCAGTTTTGCTTTGTCTTCCTTTGATCTAATCTCTAGTTTTCACCTTTATCCCCTCTCAATTTGGGAAAGAGAAAAGTCCAAAGCGATCCCCCCCCCTCCACTTGGACTGAAAACTCAGGGGAAAAGACAAAAGCTTTGGGGTGACCTCTCTAACCATGAAGATTTTCTGGCCGAGTTCCACTGGCTACTTTTTCCCTGGATTTGCAATTGGGACAGTGGATGAGAGGATGCAGCATGGGGCTGTGCTAAGGCTTGAGCAGGGAAGGGCTGTAGCAGCCCGGGGAAGAGGGCAGAGACCATGGGCCCAGAATTGTGGTCTCTGGCAAGGCTGTTTGAGGAAGGGCTATAGGTAAGGGACTGGCGGATCTAGGAGAGAGCCTGGGGGCTGTGGGAGAGGAATTAGGGGTAGGAATGGAGCACGGGAAGGAAGGGGAGAGGAGGCGTAATTGAGAGAGAGTATGGGGGCAGCGATTGAAGCTGTGAGGGAGGGATCCGGAGGCGGTGGGAGGGGTGGGCAGGACAGGGACCGGAGACACAAAACTGGGGCAGAACTGCAGAAGCAGGACTAGAGGTCTCTGGGGCACTTTAGGAGATTCCGACTAGGTTGCGGGTGTTGGGGGCTGGACTGAGGAGTTTCGGGAGCAGGATTGGGGCTGGGCAGACCAGCCTGGGGGCCAGGGATGGGGGGCCGGATTGCAGTGCCTGAACTGGTGGTCAGGAGGGCTGGCAGAATAGGGCTGCAGGGACTAGGCCTAGGGGGCAGTTCCGGGCGTCGGGGACAGGGGGAGGGGGCTTGGTGATGCGGCACCCCAGCGCTGTTCGACTCCCAGCCTTTGGTCCTCAGGCCTGAAAGCAACGGCGCCACTTGCAGGGGGAGTGACCCGCCTAGTCCCGTCTTGGCGGCCAGGAACTTTCTCAACCGTCGGGGCCACGGCCGTTAGGGGGCGCGGCCACTCACTCGAGTGGGGGTAGAGGCGGGAGGGGCACTGGGGCCCCACCTTCCGCCCAACCCCGTGGCCCAGCAGCCGCAGCTCGGCCACCAGCCCTACTGGGTCCGGAGGAAGGGAAGGTACACGTTGATTGGCTGCAGCGGGTCTCGCAGCGGGGAGGGGTGGGCGGGGCGGCGCCGCTATAAAAGGGCCCCGAGAGTCCGGGCGGTCCGGACGGAGAAGTACGCCGAGTTCCCACTTCTTGGAGAGGGTTCGGCTCGTGGCGACGCATCCGGGGCGGGGCGCGTGGCGCGTGGCGTCGCCTCTCCAGACAACCCGACCCACCCCACCCCACGCTGGCTGCCCGGCCCCACTAGAGGGAAAGTTTCCCTGCAGCCTCGCGAGGGGCCCCAGCAAGGTAAGAGGCGCCTGACCTATCCTCTCGGACCCCAGCTTGCCCCAGTGCTTCAGCCCATCCACCGCCCCATACTTGCCTGGCAACTGTTCCCTCTTTACCCCCTCACCCCGTCCCGGTCCCCCTCTGTGTCAGCCATTCTACGGGACGGGTCCCAAGCCCAGCCCCTCTGCCGGACTCTCCCTTTTGAACCTGCCTCCCCCTAGAATGTGGAAGGCTGTCCCCATGAAGCAGCGATTGTCTCCGCGCCCCTCTGCAGCCTCCCCCCACCTCCGTGGGCTCCCCTCCTACACTGTCCCCAGAACCTGCCCCACCCCTGCGCACAACTCCGGAGGCTGCTCGCAAGAAAGTCCCAGCGGACCGCCCTTGGCCTCTGAGGGTTGGGCGGTGGGCGAACTGAGGTGCTGGGGCGAGGTTCCAGCCCGAGCTTTGGGGCTGCTGCCCTGGAACCTCGGAGCAGGGTAGGGGGAGGGTTAGGTCGGAGCCTCCGGGCACTGCCATGTGGCAGCGGCCAAGAGGAAGCTGGCGCTTGTGAGGCTCCCGCCCGCTGCAGATGCCAGAGCTGACGGCGGCGAGGAGAGGTCCTGGTGCCTCGGCTGTTCTGGCGAAAGGCAGAGCCCCCACCACGCGCAACGGTAGGAGAGGGAGGAGGAAGAAGAGGGAGGGCGGAGGCTCAAAATGTATGGCGGTGGAGAGGGGTGAACGGAGGTGCACACCCCACTTTTAGACCAGTCATCAAATGGGTCTTTGTGGCCCCTTCCCTGCAGTGCCTCTATAATTCTGGAGAGCCTTATCCTGTTCTCTGAAAGTTTCCTTTCCTTCCAACTACCCCCGCCAGAGTACCGTGTGCCCTAGGGAGCTGACACATCCACGCTTGAGACTAGGACCCACTTTAGGACTGGAATCCCCCAGATCCGTCTTGCCAGGAAGCTGGGGAAAGAAGCAGAGTGCCCTTCTCACTAATTCAGGGGAATAGAGGCTTAGGCTGCTTATGATGGATGGATGTGCTTAAATTTCCCCGACACCCTGGATGGCTCCTGGGCTTCCCACAAACATTTCCTCCCCTTACTTTTGCTCCTACTATCACATCCTGCCGAGAGCTTTCAAGAGAATAGGGACTCTAATCGAGGCAATAGGGTTGGAGTTACCAGGGCACAATCTGGCCCAAGCCACAGCTTGAACACAGCCTTTGCACTTGCCTGGATGACTGGGGCTTTCTGAGCCTGGGCAGGCAAGAGTTACTAGAAACTCTGTGCTGTGGGAAGTTGGAGGTGACAGTCAAACAATTGGGAATCTGTAATTAGACCCTTCTTTAAACATCTAATCTCCTGATCAGGCTTTGCTCCCTCCCTTTACCCCCACTCCCAGCTCCAGAGCCTGATTCTGTGAACCTCCTGTAGGCCCCAGGAAGAAGAGACCCAGAAGTCAGGGGAGACTAGTTCTCTTCGGGTGCCCTGGCATCCCTCAGGATGTTAGAGGTCAAAGGTTTAGAGCTGGAAGAAGTCCTGATGCATCCATATCCCAACTCATTCACTTTACAAATGAAGAAAGTGAAGGCCCAGACAGACTGATTTGCTTATTGTACCAGTAGAATAGTTGTTTTGGAACCCAAGCCTCTGACTCCAAATGCAGGTATAGAATGCTACTATCCAGTGGGCTCCCTGGCGTGATAGCTTGGGGTGCAAGCCTATTGTAGCACACATAGAGAGGCCATCTTTTATAGCCAACTGGGAAAAAGGGGAGGGTGGACATCTGACCCCAGTAAATCCCAGATTTTATGAAATGCTTTTCTCACAACAGCCCCAAAATGTAAATTTTATAAGCATTAATGACCTTTTTTTTTCTTTTTCAGATAGGGAAATGTTTTGGTCAGAGTTCATCCAGGCTAGTCTTAGTTTGCCATGAGAGTCAGATGCTGTTTTCCTTTACATAACTACTTTGCCTTGTTAGGAAAGGAAGGAAACACGAATGTGGCTTTTTTAGCTCAATTTGTAAAAAGGTAGAGAAAATCTAAATGTATTATTTTCAGGACAAGTGCCATCTTCTTCCATCTTTCCCTGAGACCTACCTAGGACAGACAGCAGACCCCTCATCGACCTCTCAGTTCTGGTGCTGCCAGTACAAGCAGTAGATTGGTGGATATATAGGGTACCTTATGAGTACCCACAGGGACACAGGGCCCCTGGACAATGAATATAATCTTGCAGAGAAGTTGGGATTAATGGGGTAGGTAGTTACCTTGGTTGGTAAGAGGAGAGGGTGTGCTATAAAGAAGACTGAAGTCTTACTTTTTGAGCACCAAGTGCCAGGCACTCTGTGTGCTAAGCATTAAGGCAAATACAAAAGCAAAAAAAAAAAAGCCCTTGCTACTCCCAGAAGCTTTCTGGGGAAACAGTATCAATATAGATAATGAGTAACTGGTATTTATAAGGTAACATTTTTGTTGGAAGAGGAAGAAGGTCAAGAAAGTCCTTATCCCTACAGGTGGGTGTCCCTGAGATGAATGAGGGAAGGTAGGGAATCTCAGTGGTGAAGGAGAGGGAAGGAATGCATGAGAGACTCAGAAAAACACTATTGGCAGTCAGTAGTATTAGCCAAGTGTCTATTCCGTTCTGGGCCTCAATTTCCTCAACTGCAAAATGAGTTTAGGTTATCTGATCTCCTAAATTCCCTTCCAATTCTGAATCCTGAAATTGTGAAGTTTTTGAGTTGGGAAGAAAGGGCCAGGTTCCAAACCAAAGCTTTCTCTTTTTAAAGAGCTTCCCTGCCTCCTTCCTCCCTACCCCCATAGAGGCCTCTCAGATTCTATATTAGATAGCCCAGTAGATCCAGTTTTTGGCTCCATGGCTAGATACAGACTTCACAAACCAATCTCCCAGGCTCCTGTCAACCTTTCCCCTAGAATCCTGGACTCACTGATTCTGACCTCAAGCTCCAGAATGGCCACAGGAGCTAGAGGAGACCTCACATAGGCTGCTTCTCCCCTTAACAGATTCACTTCCCCTCTCATTGCAGCCCCAAGGGTTTAGTTCCTTTCAGACAACCAAGACTGCAACAGCCCTGGGTTCATTTCCTTCTTGGTTGCCTTTCAAAGGCCCTCCAACCCAAGCAGTGACCAGAACCTAGGATATAATGGTGTCTCAATGTGGAAATAACAATGAACAGTCAGGTACTGAATTTGATCCTGGCTCCAACATTATGTGACCTTGTCCACTTTCCAGATTCTGAGTCTGTAAAATGAAGATCCTTGCTTTCCAGTTCCTCTCAAGATTGTTGTAATGAAAGCAAATTATTCTAGGTCTCCTGTTATTGGTCTGGATCCAGCCGTTGCTGTTGCTACTTTCAGGTTTAGGGGAGTGCTCATTGTCTAGCTCTGAGACCTTAGGGGAGGGTTCCTGTTTAAAGTGGTCTTCTGGCCTTATATTGGGGATACAAAGGTGAAGGGTGCTCTGTGGGGAGGGCCTTTGGAACATCAGCAGCTTCCTTGTGCTGGTAATAATCCCCAGAGTGAGAACCTCCTGGCCTAATCCGGATTAAGGTTTGAGGCAGCACAGCTCTGATTTCCTGGCTCCCAAATTGCCCTTCTCACTCTTTCAGGCCCCAGGTCCCAGGGGCAGCTTCCATCTTCCTGCCCCTCCTCCTCTATTTCTCCCCTCCCCACCCCCTTACTATTGTTCCTGAAGCCACAGGTGACTGCTTTGTTTTCCTCCTGCTTTGGCTCAGTTTCACCAGGTGCCTCTTCCTTTATCTTCTGGAGTTGGCTCAGCTGGGGTGGGTACCTGTGGTGTGACAGCTGAGAACTGACTGAAGCCTATTCCCTCCCAGGCAGGGTTGGGGTCATGCTGCAGGGCAGCACCTAGAGGGAGATTATTTCCTGACGGGCTGGAAGAGGGCAGGGGCCACTGTTGGGGTTGGGTTGGGGAGAGATGAAAGGAGAAGCAAGCCTTCAACATATGGGACTGATCTCTTCATACAGCCAGAGACTTTTCTTCTCAGAGTCCTCACTTCTATGGAGAATCCAGGCAGGGGCCAGGCCATCTGTGCTGTGGTAAGTGCTGGGGTCATGATACCCCCATGCCAGGGTCCTGGCCTCTCTGTCCTGGAGGGCCCCCAGGGGCTGGAGCATCTCCAACAGCTTGACAGCGGGCAACGGAATCCCAAAAGCAGCTGTTGTCTCCAGAGCATTCCAGCTGCAATTGGATTTCGTTCCCTGCTCTCCTGCCTGGGCACCTATGGGATCTCCATCCCTCTTCTTCCCCCACACCTTTTGTCCTTCTACTATAGGGGGCCAAGGATAGTCAGTGCTGGAGCAGTGATGACCTTTGGGGTGCTGCACTCAAGTCACCTCACTCTCTTTAGGATGGGAGTTTCCTTGTCTACCCTGTCTGGGCTTCCTTTAGTGCCAGCTAATAGGGCCTGAAGTGCTTCTGCTGGGAGCCAAGCTGCAGGGACTTGTTTGCCTTTACACTGGGTTCCTAATACAGTGTAGAAAGTCCATTACAACTTGGATTATCTCCCAAAGTAGTCTGGGACAGGTGCACTTTGGCCATTTGCACTGGACCATCAAGTAAGGGCTAGTTTATTTTAGCAGATGGGAGCTAGAGAAAGGGTATCTAGTGAGCCCTCAAGCCCTCACCTCCTTTCCCAACAGGGCCTGTGCCCTTTCTGCTCCCACTGAGCCAGGGCAGGCGAGTGTCTGTAGCAAGGGTAGAAGAAGCTAGTCTGGCCTTCAAACCTATTACATTACTTCTCCATTTCCTCAGGGGGTTTCCAAAAGCAAGAAATAGAAAGAAGACACAGGCTGGTCCCAAGGCAGAATAGGGAGGAGGGGAGAGCAAGCAGTCCCATTGAAGAGAAGGGACCCACTGTTCTGGCATAGGGCCAGCTTCCTCTTTCTTCAGTTATTCCCACCCCTCTGGGTGCCCAGCCCCCAGCAGCAAGCCTCTTCCCTCCAGATGGGCCCCTGGACTATCCAGGCACTTGGTTGGAGTAGAAGTAGCTGTTATTCTACCTTCTGTGGGCTGGGTAGGCTGTGGAGCCCGAGGCAGAAACGAGCTACTTGCAAAGCCTAGTCTCTTGCTTGCTTGTCTCAGCAAAGGGATGCCCAGCTTATTCTCCTGAAGATGGACCCATTTGGTCCCCCTTTGGGCCCCGAGGCTTCTCTGCTCATTAAAGATAGTGTCTCATTTCCTGGGGAAAAACCACTCCAACTGTCTCAGGGTTCAGCAGCAGCTCCCAGCTGTTGGCCTTGAAGTGGCTGTGACTAGCTGCCCAGCAGGCTGAGCTGTGGTGCTAAATGTGGGTGAACTTCCTGTGTGGCCCTTCCCCCAGCTGGAAGAGACCTTACTAATAATAACTCACAGCACATTGCCCTTTAAGTGCTTTCCTCACAACAACCCGGAAAGTATTAGTATATTGGTCCTACATTTCTATTAAACTTGATATTTTCATATCACAATATTCAGCTTTCCTGATTAGTATAGACTATACTAGCCTACACCCGGCCAATTCTCGGGCTTTCTGAAGTGTCTGGGCCTGTTCTTCATTTGTAAAATGAATCAAATTCAGGTATCTTTAAGGTCCCTTCCAGCTCTGAAATCAACCTATGAGATACTCCAACCCCTATATAGCTCAGAAAAGTAAATATACTGTTTAAGGAAAGAGAACATGGTCCTATATTCTTCTGGGGGTCTAATCAAAACCTGCCCAGAGGTCACTGTTTTATGTTAAGGTGCATAGAGCAACTAGGTGGCATAGCCAGTAGAGTTGTCTAGAGTCCTAGAGTTGGGAGGACCTGAGTTCAAATGTGGCTTCAGACACTTTTAGCTGTGTGACCCTGGGCAAATCAGAAGACCCCAACTGCCCAGCCCTAACCTCTCCTATCTTAGAATTGATACTTAGTATTGTAGTACAGACAGTAAGGGTTATAAATTAAAACCAAGTGCATAGGCTGAGAGTGTGAGCTTGGCTGGCAGGGAAGGCAAGAGACACCCTATCATATACCTATACGTAGGCCTGGCAGGGCCTCTGGGGCTTGAGAGAACAAAGATGGTTTACAGTCCTCAGCTTTCTTGTCCTTTCCCCATCTCCAAGCAGAGTTGACCAATACCAGTGTCAGAAATTAGGGTACTACAGATATAAACACCCCAAACTAATTGCTCCTACTTTGCCTTAGTGTTCTCTCTATTCATGACCATTTGGGGGAAGAGAAGTTCCTCCAAAACAAAGGTCTTCTGCAGCATTTGGAACCCAGGGACTCCTGGGCAGGATGAAACAGAGAAGGGAGCCTTATGGCAAAAAAGCAGGCAACACAGCAAGTGGAAGAATGTGCAATGCCATGGTATATGCCACTGGTTTTTCTGAAGGTTGGAAGGAGGACAGGACCCTGGGATAGAAAGTGCTTTGGAATGACACGATCACTCCCGTTGAGCGGACAGCCAAGAAGCCATCGGGAATATCGTGTCCGTCTAATGCTCTTTCAGCGCCTCCCACAGAGATTGCAAAAGTAGATACCACCTGAGGGTCTGTCTTAAGGAATGTCTCCTGCCCCATGGAGCCCCCCTCCCCTTTCTGAGGTGCAAAGTACTCAGCTGCTTGTACTGTGCTTCTGAAGGTCAAAGGCCCTGTAAGAGAAATCTGTGAACAAGCCTTTTTACTTCTCCCCCGCCCTCCATCAAGGATGAGTAGCTTCAGAGGATATACCCATCCTGGCTGGAGTGTTCTTACTATTTTAGTAGTTAGTAAACTACTCTCTCATTTTCTTCTGAGTCCTGTGGTGGTCTCTTCTGGGCAAGAGCAAACACTTGGGCTGAGATAAGGCAAGGTGGCTTATGCCACTGGTGTGGATCTAAAGGTGCCCCTCTGACCTCGCGGTCTCTTCCTGTCACTGCAGACAGTCAGTAGTTGGTCTGGTGTGAGCAGGAATTCTCAGATCACCTCTTGGCTGTGAGTGGTGGAGAGAGCACTGCCCTGGTATAATGTAGGTCCTGAAGAATAGGCCCAAGTGGGATTAGAGGCAGGGTCTCTGGAAAATTGATCATTCAAAAAGAACAGTTTAGCACTCAAATGAAGCTCTATCAAACACTAGGGAGGCCTCAAAGGTCATATCCTACAACCACTTGAATGTCCCCTCTGACAAAACCTCTGCTTCAAGATTTCCAATAAAGAAGATGCAACTTCTCTCACTTTGAAGATCTCTTTGTTAGACTTTCCTTACACTGAACCTCAATCATTTCTCTGCAGCATCCCCATGGGAGAACTTATCACATTTACTTAACCATGAAGATTGTTACCCTGATCCACTCACCACAAGTCTGATCTTCAGGCTAAACCCATTCCTCCCCATACTAGTCATCATTCTAGTTACTCAAGCTTCCTAAAAAATGTGTCCCTCTGAATTGAGCACAATATTATGGATGGCTATAGACTGGAATGGAGTACCACATAACCCTTTTAGACACTTTCTCAGTATAACCTAAAATGAGATAATTGGGGTGACAAAGACTAAAAGTTAACTAGAGAGCAAATAATTCAGGGACTGGATCTGTCTTATCAAGGTAGGTACCAAGTATTCCCTGAGAGGGTCTCAGTGAGCAGTGCCCAATGCCAGTCTTCCTGTCCTCTGAGCTTCAGAGCTTCTTATCATCTGTTCCATCAGCTTTCCCTCAAAACCAAAGGGTTGTCATTTGTATTTATCGAGTACTTGCCTGAAGAAGGGAGGATATAATGGAAGAGATGGATTTCCTGTCCATTACAAAATTACAAAATCACTTTGTAATTCTATGACCTTCTGCAGCTAGGTGGCGCCATGGTGAGTAGAGTGCTGGCCTGGAGTCGGGAAGATTCATTTTCATGAATTTTTAATCTGGCCTCAGACCCTTCTGGCTGTGTCAAGTCACTTAGCCCTGTTTGCCTCAGTTTCCTCATCTATAAGATGAGCAGGAGAAGAAAATAGCAAACCACTCCAGTATCTCTGGAGCCACGAAAAACCCCAAAGCGGCCCAGGAAGTATTGGTCATGACTGAACAACTTCCTGACTCCAGGCCCCATACTCTATCCACTGAGCAACCTAGCTGCCCTTATGTAAAAAGACATCCAATAAAAAGTTTTTTTAACTTTCTGAATTTTTGAAATCTAGAATCACTGACAAAGGTAGTTCAGCCTCTTCATTTTACTTAAGAGAAAATCAAGCCTGAGAGATTGTGACCTGCCCAAGGTTTGTAAATATAAGTAGCAGAACCAGATTCTGACTCCAAATCTAATGAGCCAAATTTAGAGACATACCATGCTGTTTGCAGTGGGAGTTGGAGAATCTGAGTAGTCATAAAATGGGGACCTAACAACATAAGGTAATGGGTATGAAGTGCCATAAGAGAAATAATATACAGTTCTCCAAAGGTTCAGAAGTTGGAAAAAATTTTGGATTAGAGTGGAAGATGCAGCCAAGCCTTATGGCAAAAGGTGGGAAGTAGGGTTTGGGTAGACGGGAATAAAAAGAAAAATATTTTTGGCAAAAACAGGAAAATCCAGGGGTAGAAAATAACCCTGGCCCTTGACAATGTTGCTTTTTCTATTCTGTATAATGAAAATAAAGTCTGTTTTCACAACCATTTTCTTATAGCAAAGATGTTTTGTGTCTTTAAGGCCATACATTATTTACAGGGCTTCAACCAACTTTTCAGCTTGCATTCCTCACCAAATAGTTGGCTTGAAGAAAAAAAAGTCCTAATTTTAAAGAAAACAGTTTGATTTGATATATCTAACTTGGAGGTTTTCAGGATCTAAAAAGTAATAGTAAGAGCTAACAGTAAAAAGGCTTTTGTCCCTCAACCACACTCAAAAATTAAAATCACTGACTACTTTAGGTCAGCCACTGTCTGATGAGATGGAGATAGCAATCATGTGTATCACCTTTTATGGAGATGTCCTTGGATTCTGTCTGAGGGCTTTCTCCCCCAGAGGCCTTTACTGATATCCATACTTGGACCATTAGAATACTTCATATTGTAAACTAATATTACAGTCATCCTGGCCATTTTTAATGGCTGTCTCCTACCAATATTGTCTAGGTATGGGGGCAGCTAGGTGGCTCAGTGGATTGAGACCTAGAGATGGAGGTCCTGGGTTCAAATATGGCCTCTCACTTCCTAGCTGTATGACCCTGGGCAAGTCATTTAACCCCCATTGCCTAGCCCTTATCATTCTTCTGCCTTGGAACCAATACAGAGTATTGATTCTAAGGTGGAAGGCAAGGATTTAAAAAACAAAAAAACAAGAACTAGACTAACATAGGGAGTTTTGTTCTTTAAATTCCCAGTTCATTGCATTTGATAAAAATGCTTGTAGATTGACATGGGTCCATCCAAAAATGTTGTAACCTACAAAAATCCATAAAAGACCCTGGAGCCCACCTGGTCCAACTTAATTTGACAGAGAAAAAAGAGGCCCAGAAAGGGAAAATCAGAGTGAAGACAATTTAGGTATCCTAAGAAGGTCAAGTGTACTTTTCTATATAACACTTTCACTTCTATTTAAAAAAAAAAATCCCGTGCTATAGGATTAAATATAAAGTGACCAGGAAGATACCAGTCCTGTGATGGAGAACCTTTTAGAGATGGAGTTCGAGGTCTGGCTCCTACCCCATCCCACAGACCAAGTGCTGTGCTCCTCCCCCACACTGAGTGTCAGGCATACTTTGCCTCCCACTTACCCTACACAGGGGAGAGAGGAATCTCCCACTGGGCTACTATGTGGAGGGGCTGGTGAAGTGAGGAATGGCCTCAGCTAATGTAGAGAGAGCTAGGGTAGAGGCCTGAACTCTGCTCTCTTTCAGCTCTTCCTCTTCTCAGCTCCCGTTGGGCTACTGGGCCGAGGGGTCCGGCATGTGAAAAAATGTCATCTGGCTCTGTGGAGCCAGGGAAGGGAGAAGTTCTGGCCCATGTCCCTCTGTCTCTCTAGTAACAAACTGAGGGTGGCAGCATGCCCACAGAGAGCTCTGTGTGCCATCTTTGGCACCCATGCCATAGGTTCCCCATCACTACACTAGACTTTTATCTAGGGAAAGGGAGGTTGGAGCCAGACGACAAATGCCTTTCCTAGTACTTGCCTTGAAACTATATGCCTGGTACATTGGACTATTAGTTGTTCCCTGATCCTTCACGGTCTATCTCACCTCAGGAGGGATCCCCTATATTTGGAATATTCCCCTGATTCATCTATCTGTCTAAGCACTCATACTTCTTGCTTAGGAGCTACTTGCTTCCTCTCTGAACCCCAACTTATAGTGAGTTTTTCTTATCCCTTTTCTTAAATTTTTCCACCCTTGTGGGGTGCTGTGGGACTAGCATGTTTTCCCTGTGTAGTCACAGTGGTTAGCCTGGGAGTTCCCACGTTTTAATGCTCCCAATGCCCCTAGCAGATTGCCACTATTACTCCGTTTTACAGATTATAAACCGATGTGAAGGGGTCAGAGCTAGGCCCTGGGAAGCAGGGGTCTGTGCCCAGGTCCTGGAGCTGCAGAAGCACTTCTCAGCTTGCTATGCGTCTGCTGCCCCGCCTATTAGAAGGAGAATTTGTTAAACCAAACCAAAATTCAAGCGGTGAGTCCCAAATGCTCTCCTGCCACGTGCTCCGAGGACCGGGAAGCTCAAGGAACTTGGCGGACACGTGGCCATCCCCGCGCTTGCACTGCTTCCGACCGTGCGCCCCACCCGCTCATCTCGAACTTCCGGCTTCTCGCCCGAAGTTCCGACTTCCGCTTTCGTCCTCTACTTTCCGGTCTCCATGGCGACCGGGCGCTTCGGGGTCGGGGAGACTTTAGGAGCCCTGAACGCGGCCCTGCGTCCTCCTCCGCCCTCCGCCAGTCCGGGCGGCTCGGTGTGGTTCAAGGAGAGCAGCGCCCGGAACCTGCGCAGCCGCGACTTCCTGGCGCCCCGCGGCGCACTGCAGGCCTTGTTTGGGGACGGGCAGGTGGGGCTGGGCAGGGCAGTTAGCTGCCGGGTGGCCTAAGGGGCCTGTGGACGGGGAGTGGTTCCACCACCGGCCCAGAGCTTTCTCTCAATCCGGGGTTTCAGACCCTGGCCTCGTGCTTATCTACTTGGGATTCTTGGTCGAGCCTCTTCCTCTTTGGTCCGAGACTTCCCCTTGGCAAAAGGCAAGCCAGGTGGGGTGAACTCTAAGCACCTCAAAAGCTCTAGCCTGAAATAGGTCTGGAGTGAGGGACTAGCAGAAGTGTACTGGGAGGAACATGTAGAGTAAAAAAGAGGGAAATGTTCCCCAAAGGGGGAAAGGGAATGGCCTATCCCAGCAACTCTGCAGTTAGGAAGGAGGTTATAAAATCTTCCTTCAGGATTAGCAAATTTATTCCTCTTTTTTAATTTTCTTAGGTACCAAAAGACATTATTGATGGAGTTGCAGCTCTAGAGGCCCCAGGTGTTCCCCCTATTCAGAAATGCACCCAGACGCAGGCTGGATTGGCACTCCAGCTGGAGAGACCCAGTGTCTTTGATCGGGTCCTGAGTTCCTTACAGGGCTATGTAGCTCCCCAACCTACCTCCTCCACCTCTGAGCATAGCATCATCCTGGAATGTGTGTCCCTGCATGGCCCAAAGGGGCCAGATTCCTTAAGCCTGAGCCAGCTGAGAGCTATCCTGGTGGCTGATCACCTAGCAGAGACTTTGCGGAAACAAGGGTGAGTCAGAGTTAGTGATAGTCTTTCTTAGTGGACATCTAGACAAACTAGTGGATTTTGGCTATGGAAAACTTGTCTGGAAAATAAAAGAAAATATAGAAAATAAGGAAAAAAGAAGAAAATGTGCAGGCATTTCATATCTGGAAGTCTTGTTCCCCACCTGCCTGCTACTAATTTATATTAGGACCATAATGGGATGGAAGACTCAGGACTTGTTTTATTGTCATGTATAGTCATGGTTATCATCCCTCCACATAAGCACTCATGCTTCACTGAGTTGTAGAAGCAACCTGGTGTTTTCAAGGACTGAAAAATGACCATCTGCCAGCTCAGGACTATTCTAGCAAGTGTGTAAGAGCTCATTACTCCCTACGACATTTTTTATTCTTGTCCAGGGAAACTTAAAATTATCTACTGAGGCACTGAGGGGCTCTGATTTATGATTATGGAATGAGAACCTATACTTTTGGATAAGTAGACTTGTCAAAGCATATAAGTTGTTAACTCAGCAGCATAACTTATGAATAAGGTGATTATTGTTTAGATAATGAAAGCTTTTTTTTATTAAACCCTTACCTTCCATCTTGGAATCAATACTGTGTATTGGTTCAAAGGTAGAAGAGTGGTAAGGGCTAAGCAATGGGAGTCAAGTGACTTGCCCAGGGTCACACAGCTAGGAAGTGTCTGAGGCCAAATTTGAACCTAAGAACTCCCATTTCTAGGCCTGGTTTTCAATCCACTGAGCCACCCAGCTGCCCCCAGTGAAGAAACAGACAATCAGGGAAAAGTGGCTTGTCCAGGATCACACAACTAGAAAGTATTTGAGGTTAGATTTGAACTCATGAACATGAGTCTTCCTCATTTCAAGCCTGGTTCTCTATGCACTGTACCACCTAGTTGCTCTAGATAATGAAAGCTTTAAAAGAAGGATTTCTTGGAAGTGTGGAAATTGCCCTGTATTAGAGTCTGAAGACTGTGATTCAACACTTGTTTAATATGTCATTTTGGGCAGATTATCTGCTCTCTTTTGAGCCTCATTTTTCTTTTGTTCACAACTGGGACAATACTTCCATCACCTACCCTATAGAGTTGCAATGCTTTGTAAACCCAAAAGTTGCATGGAAATATGAGAATTATTAATACAGATTTTTAAAAGTCATATCTTTGGGGCAGCTAGGTAGCTTCCCTGATAGGGAGCCAGGTGTGGAATTGGGAGGTTTTGGGTTCTAACATCCGGCCTCAAGACACTTCCAAGCCGGTGATCCTGGACAAATGGCTTAACCCCAGTTGCCCCTTACCATTCTATTGCCTTGAACTGATACTTAGGGTTAAAAAAAAAAGTCACATCTTTACATATACAAGAAATTTACTTATGCTATGGACTTCTTTTAGTTCAATTTTTGTAATTAAAAAAAAGCTTTTTGGAAGTAGCAGTGAAAGAGAAGCAAGAATTAAACCACTCTGAGGGTTCAAATGCCAGTGGTTAGTGGAGCCATTGACAGAGAAGCCTGGAGGAAGGACAGTTATCAGTATTTGTAGATTAAAATACTCAGTTCAGTTTAGGATATGTTGAATGTGAAGGATTCATGGTAATGTGGGTCTGGAATTGATTCTAATGGGTGGGCCATTGGCTGTTTCTCATATTGGTTAGATAGGTTCAAGGGTCTCTTGTTTACTATGCAGGGTGACTGTTTACCAGGTTCCAGCTGTAAAGGACCCTGGACTCAGGAGTTTCCTGCAGCAGCTAAAAGTCAACTGGCCATCAGCTTCCAAGACGTCCTCATCCCCAGAATCCACTGAAGCACTGAAGGAAATTCTTAAGGATCATGCTGTTGTCCCAATTGAAGAATTACCTTCTGGAGTGGTGTGCAAAGTATCCTTGAAAGAGTTTTTGGAGCAGCAGCCAGGCTTGGAAGGCTTTGACCCCAACCTGGACATCTGTTTAGGTAAAAGTGAACAAGTTATCTTTGGGAGAAGGATGGACCTCAGCTCTCTTTCTTTAGTTTAGGCCCTGCAGAGAGTGCAAGGACATTCTGTTGAAGAGAAACACTAGTCCTGTGCAGCTCTCAAATCTTTCTTCCTTGTCCTCTGTAGTAACTGAGGATCAGCTGGGAGCCCTGGCTGAGCTCCAAGATGCTGCCCAGCACTACCCTAGGAATCTCCCCTCAAGTCACAGCCAGGTGTGTAAGGGCATTCTTCCCTTCTCCCCCCCCCCCCCCAATCACTTGAACTAAGAAGAATTGGGGAAGGTCAGACAATCTGTAAACAAATCTGTGAACTAAGCAGAATTGGGGTAGGTCAGACAATCTGTAAACAAACAATCTGGCCCTTATCTGGGCCAGGCATGCTATTAAACAGATGAGGCCCACAGTGATGCTGACCTGAGAGGCAGGCTGGCAAAGTGGGAAGAAACCTGGGCTTTGTGTCAAGCTTTGGTCCTATCACTTCTTAGCCCTCTAATCTCTTAGCACCTCAAATTCTCCTAGAAAACAGGGGTCCAAATACTTGCACTTCCCCTCATAATCTCCAAGTTGTAGCTTTTTTGCCTCTTGCAGGCTGAGTCTTCTGCTGGAGGCACTGCCTGCTCTGTGGTTCATGTGGTGAGCTGTGAGGAAGCATTCCAGCAGCAGAAGTTAGACCTGCTCTGGAGACTGCTGGATGCCAATGCCCCTTCCCAACAGGTTAGTAGTGGACCAGAGGGAACTTGTCATTTCCTCATGGTCCTGCATAACCACCTCTGCAACTCACAGATTTCCCTCTCCACCTTTGCAGACCAGCACACTCTCATCTTTGATTGGATAGACATGTTTTACTGCCTACTCAGGTCATGACTTACTGTATCTCTCTTGCTTCTGTGTCACAGACCATGTGTCATCAGACTCTAAACCCTTAAAAGGCTAGGAATAAGTATAGAACTTTGAATCAGCCATATCACCAGGATTTGGGATTATGGTACAATTTTGTCTCCAGTTAGCTCTTAAGTCATTATTCATTTACTGTGATCTATCATGCCTTGGAAGATACCAAAATGTCCTGGTTTCTAGTCTCTGATTTCTATGGCTGGGGAAATCACAGTCCACCTGGGGAGCTAAAACTCAAACAGAAAAAATTATAAATGTCAGATATAACCAAGTCTTAAAATTGATGAGCCAGAGGATAGGGAAGGTTATGATGAGATTTAGTGAGTTTATGTCACCATCATCTCTGGAGGGACTTGAGCCAGGAAGCAGATTAGGGGACAAACCAATCTAGGCAGTGGAGTGTGATGAAAGTAGGAGTAAGCCTGAGTGTTAAAGGGAGCCTGAAGAAACTAGCTTGACCCACAGAAATGGGATGGGTATCCGGAGTGGGGAGATGGTAATGGCTCTGAAGTCCAACTCTTTATATGGTGAAAAATTGGGAGTCACGGGAGGTTCTCAATGAGGGAAATGTGAGGCTAAAAGTTATGCCTCACAGGGAGAACATCTGACAGCCTGTACAGGATTTTTATGTGTTGTCTCCTCTGGTTAAACTATGAACTCCTGGAGAGCAGGGATTGTCTTGCTTTTTCTCTTTTTCACACCCATCACTTAGTATAGTGCATGGCACTTAGAAAGCTCTTACTAAGTATTTTCATTTATTCAGTCACAGTTAAATTGTGGGTTGGAAAATGATCAGAGACCCTGAAGGGAGGGCAGTGAGTTAGGGAGCTCTTACAGTAGACCAGATGAAGTGAAAGAAATTTAGACTAGAACTGGGGCTGGGATGGAGCAGGGACCAGCTAATGACACAAAGTAGAACTGATGGGACTTGAGATTGGATATAAAGGTTGATGCCTGGGAAAACGGCCTCCAGCTAGAGGTTGCAAGCTGAGCAATTAGAGTTATGGAAGAGTTATATCCAGGCCAGTGTGGGGACTCTACCATCTGTTTCCCCTTCTTTCAGAAGCACCTTGTCTGTGGACCAGTGAAAGTTGTGGGCTCTCCTACCCCACTGAGTGCTTCCCAGTATTATAGGTGAGTAGGCATGGAGCAGCTGAGGTCCAAACCACATTCTGAGGATGACCTTGTGGTGGGCACTATCATGGGAGGTGACTGAGACTGAAATCAACTGGCTAGCCTCACAGAGTAAAGGATGAGGCCAAGTGGGTCAAGGGGTCTTCCTGGAGTGGTTCAGGCCAAGGGGATAGCTGTATCTTACTTTCCAATGGGCTATTTTTGGCAGGCTCCGGCAATCCCAGATGCGTGAGGCCTCAGTGCTGAAGTATGGAGTTGACTTTGTTCAGGGTAATGCTTCATTAGTGTGGGAGCCAGACCTTAGATCACTCTCTCTGCTCCCTCGGGTTGGTGGCTCTTTCCTTATCAGAGGATAGAAGGTGGGAACTGGTAGGGCCTTTCCTGTTTCTTAGCTAGGAATTTGTCAATTGAGGGATGGACAATACAAACTTATCTTTTTAGTTGGGCTATGGAATACATTGTTCTTGTTTCCCCCAACAGATTTACTTTTATTATCCTTTTTGGTTCATGCTGATATAGCACAAGTCCATGTCCCTTACTGAGCTGGGGAAAGGAAAGGCCATTAAGGAGATAGCACTGTTCTGGGATGAGATACCCCCTGAGACTGATATGTCCATCATGGATTCTGTACCCTACATAGATGAGGCCTGGAGTGAAATAATTGGGGCTCTCACTTCTGCTGCAGTCAAGTTTGAAATGCTAAGTACAGCCCATCGAAGTCAGGTGAGATTGAATCAGTGCCTACCTGTGGACAGGGTGTGAGAGCACTAGCAGGCCACAGCAGAGAGGGGGTGCTCTGGGGTACAGTGGCCCTCTAGATAGAAATCACAGGGTATATTAGCCTAATGCCATTCTTTCGTAACAGGGAAATAATGCTTTTGATTTAACTTAATAACCGTCTCGGGGGAAATAACACTGCCCCTGTGCTTGGACTGTTCCTGGTCTAAAGGGCCATGGTGTAGTAGAAGGAAGGGCTGTTAGCCTGAGGACCAAAGGAGAGGTATGAGCTGTAGCCCTGACAGCTCTGGGCCTGGGCAAGTCAGTTCTCTAGGTCTAAATGTTTTCCTTGGCAAAATGAGGGGGTTGGACTAGATGATCTCTTTTTCAGCTTGAAACTCCTGATTCTAACCATGGCTTCTGCCATGAAGGGGAGGTGGGGCTGACTCCAAACACGAACTCTTGGGGTTCAGGGATTATCATGTTGCTGACAGATGTCTTTGGACTTGGAGGATACTAGCGTCTCTACCAAAGGCACCAAGAGTGGAGCTTTTGTCATGTACAACTGTGCCCGGCTTGCCACCCTCTTTGATGGCTATCAGCGGGGTGTAGAACAAGGTGAGCTACAGAGCCTGGGACCTTGCTTAGCCTGATTTGGTCAGATCCTTCAGGGTGGGAGCAATCAGGAGCTGTCTGTATTTACTGCAGAGTTCGCTGAACTTGAAAGTGTCTTTGGAACTGCCTTAAACATCCTATTTCTCTGCCTTATCTGGATGACCAAGGATGTTGTGGCAGACTCCAGATGGCTTTCTCATTCTTAGGTTTGTATCCTGCTTTCCCTGATGTGTCTGAGCTGGACTTCTCTTTGCTTCGTGAAGAGGTGAGTGACCAGGATTAGGAGGGTTTAGGGTAGCTAGGAAAGTCTCTATTTGTAGAACCTGGTTCTGGATCCTGTGCTCCCTGTTCTTCAGAGGCTGGGCCATAAGGCACTTATGGGGAACCAAGTATGTGCAAAGCCACATAGGAACTTATGAAGAAGACAAAAACATGGGACTTTTAGGTAAACCAGGCCTAGAAACGGTATTCCCACACTAGCAGTCTGGTTGCTCTCTAAACTTCAGGCCATCAGATGTCAAGCCATGCTTTCTGCTTGTTTGTCCTGGACCTCAAGGGATGAGTTAGGTGGGTTTGGGCCAGAACAGCAAGGCTGGATGAGTTGATGACAACTTCAGCAAATGACAGAATTTCTCTTTACAGGGCGAATGGCTTTTGCTTTTCAATGGAATTATCCCCTTCCCTGAGGTACTCAGCCAATCGGCACAGCTCCAAGTCTCAAGACCAGGAATCAGGATAATAGCCAACACAGAGGCGGTATGGCATGGGGGGAGTGTGTGTCAGGGGCATAAGACTGCTCTCTCAGAGCCAGCTTTGTCAGGAGACACAGATGCCACATACTGTCCTACTTCTGTGCCAAGTTGTAGAAGGCCCTCAGGAAGATTAATAGAAACATTCCTCCAGCTTTCCAGACTGGCACAAGAGGTAACCGGTTTAGTTCTCTGGTGCTGTTTCTGGAAGGTAGGGGGTTTAGCAAATTATACTGTGAACATGAGCTGTCTTGACCTTGTGGCCAAGGAATTCCTTTCTTTTTTTTTTAGGAAAAAAGTTGACAAAAATCAATTTTCTCTCCTTCCTACACCTCCCACCACCACTGGGGCAATCCTACATTGGAATTGCTCCAAAAGTCCAGGGATTTCCTTTGCAGGGGGAAGTGCAAAATCAGCCTTCTGCCTTTACTTCTTTAAACATCTACCTTCTGTTGATTCTTCTGTCATCTACTCTAAGGCAGAAAAGTGACAAGGGCTAGGCAATGAGGGTTAAGTGACTTGCCCAGGGTTACAGCTAAGAAGTGTCCAAGTTCAAATTTGAACCCAGGATCTCCTGTCTCTGGGTCTGGCTCCCTATCCACCGAACCACCTAGCTGCCCCTTTGTCTTCACTTGTTATATTAAACCTCTGTGTATGAATCGGACTGAAGAATATTGACTTTTTTTCCCCCCAGGTGTGCAAGTTTTTGGTGCATCTGAGCATGGATTTCAGCTCCTACTATAACCGAGTGCACATCCTTGGGGTGAGTACGGGTTCACTAAGGTTTTCTTAGGGAGAAGGCTGCTCTCATGGTATCAAAAGAGAGAGAAATACTGCCCTGGTCCTGATGGATTTAGGATGGCCTCCTTTCCCTGCAGGAACCACGACCTCATCTGTTTGGGCAGATGTTTGCTCGCTTACAGCTCATGCGGGCTGTTCAAGAGGTTTTCCACAGCGCCCTGGCCACTCTGCATCTTCCCCCACTCAGCCAGATCTGAGGATACCATTCTGTCCTCCAAGGACCTTCCAGTTGTGCCATTCACTGCCTACCTCCAAGGCACTGGACTCGACTGTCTCCATGGTCTCAGGACATTGTTAAAATCAGCAAAGGCAGGTGCTTGGCTGCAGAAACCTGCCTACTGTTTACTTGGTTAAAATGTCTTATTTTGGACAAAACCATCCCCCACCAACATAGCCTTCGGTGCTTTCCAGCTGTGCCATTTCATTTTCTGGGCCCAGCTCTCAGCAGTTACTACTTGTCCCTACAACAGTTTAACATCTCTTTGATTTACTAATGAGGAGAAATCCATCTAGTACTCTCAGAACCCAGAAAGCCCTGGACTGCTGGCAGAGGCTGGGAGCAAACTAACATTTCCCTCCAAAATAAAGTGTTTTGTTGGTTATCGGGTGAGCATCTTGCTTGGGTCTCTGCTCAGGAGGAACAACAGATGAGCTGGAACTTTAACCTTAACCCCTGAGTCCATTCCCCACCTCCTGCCCCAGCTTGTCAAGCACTGACAAGGGTAAGGAAACCCTCTACTCTTGCTCGCATTACTTTGCCTACATAGCTCTTCTGCTGTCCATTGGCAGAGTGTCTACCATGAGGCAACAGTTCAGGCCTCAAAGCTTCAGAGTGGAATACAATTCAGTAAGCATTTACTAAGAAGCACAGATGCCCAAGCCAGTGTTTTCAGTGCTGGAAGTACAAAGTCAGAACTGTTTTCAACCTCAAAGAGCTCAGAGTCTCTTGAGAGAGAAGGATGGAAAAAGAATCTGCAATCAAGGATGCCAGGCAAGCCCCAAGTTTGTTCTCCTGGTGTGGTATGTTTGTGTGTGAGTGGGGAGGGGAATATATGTCCAAGTTTCCCTTTCTCCTCTACTGGTCCCCACTTAACTCTCTCTTTTTCTTTTTAAAACCCTTACCTTAGAATTGATGAATTTGCATAGAATTGATAGTATTGGTTGAGTGGTAAGGGCTAGGCAATTGGGGTGAAGTGCCAAGGACACTTAACCCCAAAGACACAGCTAGGAAGCCTCTGAGGCCATTTTGAACCCAGGTTCAAACCCTCCTGACTCCAGGCCTGGCTGTCTCCCCTGAGCCACCTAGCTGCTCCTTAATAACTACCTCTTAGGTTTACTTGCTGGAGAATACTTTGCTGGGGCCAAAGCAGGGCCTTCAGAGTTTGCTGATTTAACAATTCATACTCAGTTTTCACCTACAGCCCATACCACCTTCCTCGGTGTCTACCAAGGTTCCCTTCCATTCTTGGCCCTTCATTTTCCCACTTGGGAGGTGGGTACACCTTCGGGAACTCTTCTACCTCCTTTGCAATGGCTCTCCAGGAACAACAGCAGGTGGAGGCTCCCTGAAAACATCCAGGAGCCATTATCCTCCCTTAGGTCGTAGCCAGAGCCAACACATCCACTTCCTCATCATCATCCTTGTGGCCCCCAAGTTTACTTGTAGCTTGTCAAAAGTTCTGTCTCTCAGTCCCTGGCCTCATGGCTCTTGTGAACTGGGTGTTCAGTTCCAGTGATATTGGGGGTCATCCACCATCTGGTGCGTGACTAAACAATCTCCTAGGGGTCAGGTAGCAGTGAATGGAGGATCAAAGAGCTATTTTCTCATGTGGAGGTAATACCAGCTAATCCAATTGGCTCAGGATGCTGAATAATCAAGTCTGCCTTCAATAGAAAGGGCAGCGGGCTGGGGCACTCAGGCTGGCACCAGGGCTGTAGAGGGGGTGAATGAAGATGGAGCATGAATACAGTATCTTCTTTTGGGAAGATAAACCTTCATCTCAGAGATGGCGGGCCCTGGGGAAGAAGTTATAAAACAAAGAGGAAGACATATTTCAGAAGATAGTGCTCTTAAGAACTGGTCACTCATTTGGCCTCACCTGCTCTGAGGACACTTCTGTACCGGATATTGGCACATATATAAAGTAAATAAATGCAAAACCCAATTGCTGCCCAGCCTTTGATCTCCTGCTGCTTTGGGACCAACACAGGTTTCCATGCTTTCACTGGAACTGCCTTGCCCTCCATTCCCCCAAATTCATCCTTTTACTGCCAGAGTAATCTTCCTCATGTGCTATATATGTCATTTCTCTGCTCAAGAACATTCAGTGGCTCCTGAATAGCAGTATCAGATTGCTGATTCTGCTATTCAAGGCCCTTTACAACCTAGCTCCAATATACCTGTCTATACTTACCTCATACTACTCTCCCCTTCAGAGTTCCAATTAAAGTGGACTACATCTTTACCCATATTTTCTTTTTTTTTGAAACCCCTTATCTTCTGCCTTAGAATTGATACATGTCTCAGTTCCAAGACAGAAGATTGACAATGGCTAGGCAACTGGGGTTAAGTGATCAGCCAAGGTAGGTAGTGTCTCAGGGCAGATTTGAAACCAGGTTTTCCTGCCTGCAGACCTGGCGCTCTACTGGCTGAGCCACCTAGCTGCTACTATTATCCATATTTTCAAATGACTTCCTACCACCTCCCTCGCCACCAACTGAACTTTCTCAGATACTCGGGACACTCCACAAAGAGACTTCCCGTGGGGGAAAGAAAATTCCCCATCCCCAAACTCACAGCGCTCTGCCCAGATCTTTGCTCTTGGTTCATTTTTTCCTGCCTGTAGTGAATAGATCTTTCCCTAAATAGCCCAGAAGCTCTTTCAGAAAAGAGCCTGTGTTTTATCTGTGTTGCAAATATCTGAGCACAGAGCCTGGCGCATAACTGTTTGAATTCTTTGATAAATGAAACTGAAAGTTTATGTGAAATATATATGAAATGTGGAGCACTGGAACCCCAGGCCAAGTTTTGGGGCCTATGAGGAATTCCCAACTGACCTTTGTCCAGAAATAGGTGCTCCAAAAAAGGTGAGAACGGAGCTGAGATCGTCAGCAAGGAGCATGCTGTTTTTCCCCCTAATAAGTTCATCTTAGTTGTCACATGAGGCCTAGTGGGGATGCCACTCAGGCTGTCAGTGAACAAATACTTATCGTGCACCTGTGTATGCTGGCTGCAGGGGATGTTAAGTACGTAGAGTGAAAGATAACTTGGAAATAAGGTTATGTTCTAATGAGGAAAACAAACAGATTTAAAAACAGACTGAATAGATGTGCACACAGAGCAGTTAAATAAAAAGCAGTTTGGGAAGGAGGTTCTTGTACCAGGAAGGGGGTGGAAAGGCTTCAAGCAGAGATAATGACTAAGGGAAATGGAGGAACAGAAGGTAGATGTGAGGAGGGGGGTACATTTAGGCAGGAAATGCAGGCAGTGCAATGGATGCGTAATAGAGAGAAGGTCTATTTGTCAGGATCACAGGGCATACCCCACGATACCCCGAGGGGAATCGTATCCAGTGAGGGTGGACGTTTGGAGCCAGGTTATGCAAGGATTTAAGAGCTAAACAGAGTTTTTATTTTATTCTAGAGAATCTGGGGCTTGTGAACCTGTTCACTATTTTGATAACTTTCCATATAATTAATTTCTTTTGTATACTTATTTTGTGATTTTAGAAACATTCTGAGTACGAGTTCCTAACAACAAAAAGTTAAGAGTGCTTGGTTTTAGAGAAAATGGGAAGGCCCTGGAGTGAGCAGAGTAGAGAAATCGTACGGTCAGACCTCTATATAAGGAAAATTACTTTGGCTTCAGTGTATGTACTAGAGTGGTAAAAGACCTAAAGCAGCAAGACCAACTAGAAGTCATTTGTAGTCATCTAAGCAAGAGGTTTAGGTAAGGAAGGAAACTGGTAGCTGTGTGAATGGAGAGAAGGGGTCCAGGGGAAGAGATGTTGCGGCAAGCTATGGTGATTGCCTGGGTATGTGAAATGAGGGACAGAATGCTGCTGTTATGAAGCTGGGAGACTAGAAAGGTGGTGGTGCCTTTAACAGAAATATGGAATCTTGGGAGAAGGGAACATAGGCCAGGGAAAAAGAAGTTGGCTTTTAGACACGTTGGGTCTCAGGTATCTGTTATGTACAAGATGCAAACTGGCGATGCTGGCCTAAAGTTCAGGGAAGAGGCTGGGGCTGGTTGTCACCTGCGATGGGAGCTAAGAAGGCTCCCCAGGGAGAGAGAAGAGGGCAGAACCTTGGGAATTGCCTCCAGTTAGGGCTGGGATGTGAATGAGGAGCCTGAGAAGGAGCAACCATTCAGGTGAAGCAGGAGAGAATAGTGTCATGAAAGCCCAGAGAGCAGTCTCTAGGAGAAGGCAATCAATTGTCAAATTAAGTAGGTACTTTGGAGGAGCAGTTTTGTTGAGTTAGGATGTTGAAACTCGGAATATAAAGGGTTTCAGAGGATCTGAAAACCGTGGGAGTCAGGCACTGTTTAGATAAGGCTGATGTAGAAAGACTCCTGAAGGAGATGAAGCTATTTTTTGATCCCACCCCACCTCCAAGGCAAGACTTGGCCCCTCAAAAGGCCTTTAGGACCCTGCAGTTACCTGCGGGGTAACATCCACCCAAAGGACAAGAGAAAAAGCTGTATTAAATGAAGGAGGGTGGGAAAGCAACTAGGAGATTGCAATGCAAAATGAAAGCGGGGAAAGGCAAGTAATATTGTGCCCAAAGATGATAGAAGGGATGATAGGACAGTGACCCAGCAGGGAGAAAATCCATTGCTTTTGATGTCAAATGCCAGATGGGATTAGTTGGGATCAATGACAAGAAGAGAGGAGAAATCTGGCTCCTAAATATCCTTTAATTCCTAGCTAATTCATTTTAGAGCAGTAGCAAGATGGAGTGGAGAAAAGTCTGGACTTGGAACCAGGAGAAACCTGGGTTCACATCTCAGCTCTGACAGTTCAGGCAAGTCACTTCGGCTTTTTAACTTGTTTCCTCATCTGTAAAGTACGAATAGTGCTCTTTGGACCCTTGCTTTGTAAATCTTAAATTGATTTAGAAATGTGAACTTCTCTAGACTATAGTTTTGTGACACAGGAAATGTCCCAAACCTTCCCAGAGCCTATTTACATATCAAAGAAGGCATCTCAAAAACAACTTCCAGAATTTTAATCTACACCACATAAGGCACCTTCATGTCCTCCAGAAATTCTTCAGCACTCTTTGCCCTGGAGGCTGCCCTCTCTCAGATGGGCCAGATCCTCCCAGATTCTCCACATTACTGTTTACTGACTGATGACACTGAAGACCCAGAATCAGAGGAGTGCATTTGCTCACTGCACTGTATCTGTCTAGACTGGAGGTCTCAGTCTTGTAGCTGTGCAGGAGGACATAGCCTGCTACAGCCTCTCAGATCCACTCCTCCTTACCTTATGTTCCAACATCCTCCAAGTCTTTTGTTCTCTCCATGAAATAAGGTTTCTCAGGTGCCAGGCTCACTTTTAGTTTCTTTATTCCTTCACTGAGCAGGGTCAGGTATTTGACAAGTTGCCTGGGGTAGGGACAGAACCAGTATTGCTGGGGACAACATTTCCATGAAGTCCAGCCCCAGATTGGATTTCCTGGCTGTTTCCAGAGTACTGCTCACCCTGTCCAAAGGATGATCTCCAAACCCTGTCCAGAGAGGGCACAGTGAAAGCTTTTGCCCGTCCCACTGGCCCAGCAGTCAATGTCAGACACATCTGCCACATGGCACACTTTGCTGCTCACAAAAGCTAGGCCAGTAGGTCCCAAGCTCCAAAATGTCAGGCGCTGGTCGACAGAGGCAGAGACCAAGAGGTCTGGTCTTAGGACCTTTAGTCCTGTCACATGGGCGGAATGAGCAGAAACCACAGAAAACTTCTGCATCATGTGCAAGCAGGTCTTTGGAGTGAGCTCTCTGGGCTCTTGTGAAGAGTCCTGTGGAATTAGGGGCATTTCCACAGCAACCAGGCAGACATGGATGGAGCCATCATCACTGCCACTGGCCACAAGATACTGCCCTGCACGAATCTCTCTGATGTGGAGACTGTTCACCCCACAGCTGTGTGCTTGGATGGTCAGAAAGGGACATCCCAGATCTAGAGAAAGCAAAAACCCTATCAAAGATGAATGAATCTAATAAAAGGAATGAGTTATTAAAAAAGATTAATGACTATTCAGAAGGAAAGGAGAACTATAGGACTGAGAAAATCGTGAGTGAGGGAAACAGAGCAACACTTACCACAGGGGAGCTGGGTTCTTTCTGGTGATTTCATGACCCTAAGGCCATGGTCCAAGGTAGCAGTGATGTCCCAGAATGCAATGCTTCCATCTGTGGCTGCGCTGCACAGGACCACACTTCTGTAAAGGGGGAAGCATTTTCAGATGCTGCTAGACAAAGGTGGTCCAGCTGCCTCACAAGATACTTTCCAGGGCATCAAGAAGAGAACTCTGCCCACTCCCCCATTATTTTTAGCACAAGATTTTCATGAAACTCGTTTTATGAGCTTGTGGTGGGGAAATCAAATTGGAGTGGAGTTACTGCTGGTTTTCTTGTTTGGCCCAACCCCCTACCCTAATAAGAAACAGAATGCAGGTTCAAGTTTTCAGTACCAGGGCTACTGAGACCAGGGAATAACTGGCTCAATGAGCTGACTGCAGACCACAGCCTCCAATGTGTACTCCTCCTCCTTTCTCTCTCATCCCTGTATCTTTCTCAAGTCTGTCAACATCTTTGCTGGCTAATGATAGTTCTCTGTGAATAAGAGACTTCTTTGGTTGTTCAGGCCAAATGCTCAGAATGGTTTAAGGGATAGTCTTGAAGCAATTTCCTACAGAGGCCCAAGGCTTGACTCACCTTGTCCCAGTTCCTGCCTCGTAGGTAAATGTCTGGATCTTCAGGACACAGCGTTGATGGTAAAAGGACTCTGCTAAGAGCTGTAGTTTTCGAGCCAATTCATCTACCAGAAAGAGTCTTGCAGAAAACAACAGGAGGAAATCAAGACTACACAGTTATCTCTCATTGGGGCCGTGACAATAAAGTTTTATGACCAAATGATTTCTATTTGATCTGGAATTTGCTGTGCAAATGTCTGTGCATCTTCTCACTTTTGTGGGATGTGATAAATACTGAGATTCTGACATTATGTATCCACAGGCAGTTCATTTAACCTTACCAAGCCTTGTTTTCCTCTTCTGTGAAATGGAGATAACACCTACCACAGATGCCTGCCAGGGCTGGTGAAGGATCAAATGAAATACAGTACGTAAAATGCTTTGGACACTTTAAGAGCTATATAAGTGTTAACACTGTGATTAGTTTTATTCTCTCTTCCTCTCAGGTTTTGTTTAGTATAATTCAATACTATAATAAATTATTCCTACTTGGCACTGTGGGGAAACTCGCCCAGTATTTTAAATCTGCATTTCTAAATGATAATGTACATGCAGATAAATGAGAAGTTACTAATCACATTTTCTGGACTACACTCTCATTCAAAAGTAAGTGAAAAAAGTGTGAAAAGCCTGTCATTTATATGACCTCTCCTACAAGTTTCTCTAGCAGAGAAGTATTCTTTCCCTGTCCTGTCCCTATCTCCACCTCCCTCTGAAGCTTCTTTAATGTCCGTTGTCCCCCCACCAAACCAGCAACACCATGGGGAGTTGTCCTTAAAACAGAATGTGCTACTCACTTCACAGATCCATCACTACAGGCTGCAGCCAGGACAAGGCCAAACCCAGATTGCTGAGGACTGGTCACCACGACAATGGACATGTACCTGAGGTCAGAGATAAACTATTAATACCAGTGAGGGAATAATTACTATCCAATGGCTCTTAGGAACTCAGGCTCTATTCAATTGCTCTCTAGTTATAGTTATATAACTTAGACATAGTGATAACTTTAGCATGACTCGGTAGACCAGCAATCCATAGGAGACACATTAGCCAGATGGCAACTGCTCAAAAAGACTTTTGTTAAATGTTAGATTTTTTTTTCTCTATTCAAATTTATCTCAACCTCCTAACAGGACAGAAACATCCCTAAAGGGACGGACTGTCCCCTCATGAGATCAAGAGTTCCCAGGGAGGGAAGCTTGGGGATCTACTTGGCTCATCCCTATCCACTTCATGCTCCCAACCAATTGCTAAATCCTATTGATTCTATATCCATCCTTTCTCCTCTCCCTTTCCCTCACTGCTACCATCCTAGCTCATTTCCTTAAATCTTAAATGCATTCTTTTAAGACATTTGTACTGATTTTTCTGTTTACATGAGTCTTAATGTTCAAATAGCCCCTTTCACTCTCCCAGAAGCAGAGAAACCATCCTTGTAGCACAGGGAGGAAAAAAGGAAAGATAAGTCTTTGCCCTCCACCTAGAATACCTCCTCCATGAAGTTGTTCCTGCTCTCAACCTCCTCTGAGCAGTCTATACAACATTAATGGCAATTACTACATTCTACGCTGTACTAGTATTAACTGTCTCTATCTTTTCTCCTCAAGCAGGACCAGATATTTTGTGTCTCCCAACGACAATAGGCCAGGGTTATGCATCAGTAGGTGTGTGACAATTATTTGCTGAATGAAAAGAAGACCTCATTAGACCAAGGCTTCCAGGGTTGGCCCTCTCTTTAATTCTAGTGAGCACGCTTTCTCAAACTCCCCAATTGACCCCCCAAGTACCTGGTTTCAGGGTTCATCTTAATAACCTTGTGCTTGTTCCTCTGGCGGTCCCAGTGCTCATCTAACCGGTGAGAAATCAGATGAGTAACCCGGCAAGTAAGCCCTGCCTGGGTGGTGAGGTCTGGCATGACCAGGAGTTGATAGCATTGCATCTCAGCCCTACTGCCAGCAGAGAACAGGAGGGCTCTGAGGCCTGTCTCTGCTTCTCCACCATTAGTGTTTGCCTCACACAGTGCCAGGGTCCGAACACTAGAAATGTGGTTATTGATAGTGGCAAGCAAAAAGACTGTGGAGGAAGCAGCTACGAAAGCCAGGATGTTCACTGTTGTGTCTTCACTGCTTGTGACCAGGATGTCAGTGGTGTTGCTCCCCTCTTGAGTCTTCATACTTCCAACATACCTCACACAAGTGAGCTCTCGGCCATGCAGAGATTCCTTTAGGACTGCTTGGCAGCTGCTGCCTCCCTCCTGGGCCTGATACACCATGACATCCCCTGCCTTGATATAGGCAAAGACCATGGTGGCTGGAGTGCTGGTGTAACCCCAAGAACGGTGGCCTCCACCACAGGGCACTTTGTGAAGCTTCTCGTGGGTCCTTGGGCTCCAGACAACAAAGTCAGTAGAATGGAAGCCAAGGACAAGCAGGTTTTCATCAGGGGCAAAGCTGAGCCCAGCCACCCAGTCCATGCCTTTGCAGGGCTTCTGTTTCCACAGAGGCCGGAGCTGCTGACCTAGCACACAAAGCTGTTGGAAGGAGCCATCCCTGCCCGTACTATAGACGTAGCCCTTGTGGTAGGTCACTGAGGTAACCCCTTGTTTCCCATGAATCCCATACAGAAGGTCAACAGGGGCTCCCTCCCCAGGGGAGAGAGATCGATCGGATCCATGATCAGACTCCTCCCCATCAGTACTGCTGCCACTCTCCCTTCCCCCTCTCTCTTCCCTGCTGGGTTTGACAGTGGCTGCTCCACAAGGAAACAACAGGAGAGAGCCCCTGCGATCACCACACACAAAGAAGTCCCCTTGGGGTAAGAAGGTGAGGCATGTGTGCCACCTTTGTTTGCAGAGGGGCAGAACATAGCGCCGCCGCTCCACCACCTTGTCTACTTTTCCTAAAGGGCAGAATGAGACATCTAGCCATGACAAGACCCCATCTGGGCCAGACAAAAAAAGGGCACAGCACGAATCGTGCCTTAATGGATCCTGGGGCTGGCGTGTGACCCAGCTCAGCCCGTGGACCTTCCCTTTATAAAGCTTCAGTTCCTTTGCCTCTTGTGGGTAGTGGAGGGGAAATATTTTAATGCGGCCCTCCAGGTTCCCCAGTGCACATATCACACTGCCACCAGGGAGCTGAACTGCATCCAATAAATTGTAGGACTGGTAATTGATATCATCCAAGATGAACTTCCACTGTTTAATTGTCAAGTCATATAGATAAACAGCTCCAATGTCAGTCATCACGAGAAGCCATGAGCTACTGACTAACGTTAAAGCTTTTGGAGAGCCCTTCTTTGTAAAAGAGCTGAAACGGAGTGGTAGGAGGCTGTTGCCCAGAAGCCTGTTCCCTCTAAGGGGCCAAAGTCTAATGCCTGAATCAGCTCCACCAGTGACCATCCAGGCTTGTGTCTGGTGCACCGTCACAGCCCTGATGCTACGACCTTTGTGTCCTTTAAAGGTCTGAACTATTTCACCACTGTAATTCCATACAATGCAAGCTGAATCCTCACCAATGCTAATAATGTAATTGTCTAGGAGCTGGACAGCCCACACCCTGGACTGGTGACCATAACACACTAGGATACATTGAACTAAGCTGAGAGGGGCCCTCAGGTCCCCCACTCTCCAGACCCGAATGCTCCGGTCGTCAGAGGCTGAGGCTAAAAGGCCTTTACTCTCCAGGTAGCAGATACTGAAGATGACTCCATTGTGCCCACTTATCCTTCTTTCTACTTTGACTCTTCTTTCCTCACCAGTGAAATCAGCTGGGTGCCAAATCACAAGCTGGTTAAAGACGGTGCCAGCAACCAGCACCAGCTCCTGCCAGTCCTTCCCTGCCAAGCAAGCAGAATAGATAATACATGTCTCCTCACAGTGTACCTCTTGCAAGATCTGCTGGTGGATGTGGTCATACAGGACCACTGAGTTGTGTCCCAGGGCTAGGGCCAAGGCAAGAGTGGCTTTTCCAGGGCCCTGGACCCAGTGAAGATCCCAGATCCAGTCATGAAGTTCACAGAGCTGAGACATCCACGTCAGACTCTCTGCCTTCTCTCCCCAGCTCAATGTCAGGACACGGAGGCCTTTGCTTCCAAAGACAGCCACAGTTGTCTCTGATGCCTTCGTGGAAGATGGGCTCTGAAGTTCCCTGATGCCATGGATGTAGTAATGACTGAGAACACTTGGCACACACTTGGTCACTACAAGCTGCTCACCAGATTCCAAGCAATAGATTAGTAGGTTAGGCCCTTCACCTAGATAGCAAAATAGTAAAATAAAACCAAGGTTACCATCACATAGATTCAGAGGAAGATAAGTCCCTATAAATGTGACCTTAGAAGAAATGTGGGGCTCACAAAACCCTATTCTAGAATCATTGATTCAGAGGCAGAAAGGATGTCAGATCTCCAATCTCCAATCATTTTGTGGAAACCCTGAGAGTTTAACTGATTAAGACCATAAAGAAGTAGCAGGTGACCCAAGGTTTTTTGTTGCTGTTGTTGTTTTTTAATGAACTTTCCTTTTATTATTTTCTTACTAACATGTATAAACAACTTTTTAACAAATGCTTTCTGACCTTTTGCAATCCAGATTCTCTCCCTCCCTCCCCCTCCCCTCTCCACAGGCAGCAATTTGATACAAGCTATTATAGTGTTGTCATGCAATACATACTTTCCCTTTCCTCATGTAGTGAAAGAAGATACATAAGAAAAAACTCATGAAGGAAATAAGGCAAGAAATGGCATGGTTTGGTCTGTATTCATACTCTGACAGTTCCTTCTATGGCTGTGGATAGCACTTTTCATCATCAGTCCCTTAATCTTGGATCCTTGCATTGCTGATAATTAGTCCTTCACAGTTAATCATCATCATATTTCCATTACTGTAAAACATGCTCTCCTGGTTCTGCTCACTTCACCTTGTATCAGCTCATAGAAGTCTTTCCAAGTTTTTCTGAAATAATCCCATTCATCATTTCTTATTGCACAATATTATTCCATTACAACCACATACCATAACTCATTCAGCCATTGTCCAACTGATGAATATCCCTTTAGTTTCCAATTTTTTGCTGCTATAAAGAGAGTTGCTCTATTTTTGTACACATAGGTGTTTTTCTTTTCTCTGTGATCTCTTTGGGATATAGACCTAGTAGTGGTATTACTGGACCAAAGGGTATGCACAGTCTTATAACCTTAGGGGCACAGCTCCAAACTGTTCTCCAAAATGATTGTATTAATTCATATTTCCACCAACAATCTATCAGTGTTCCAATTTTCTCACATCATCTCCAGCATTTATCGTTTTCCATTTTTGTCATATTAGTCAATCCAATAGGTGTGAGGTGATATTTCAAAGTTGTTTTAATCTGCATTCCTCTAATCAATAGTGATTTGGAACTTTTTTCATGACTGAAGATGTTTTTGATTTCGACTGCTCATGTCCTTTGAACATTTATCAATTGAGAAATGACTTGTATTCTTGGATATATGCCTCAGTTCTCTAAATATTTGAGAAAAGAGCCTTTTTCAGAAATACTTGCTGTAAATAATTTGTTTCCCTTCTAATCTTGGTTGCATTGGTTTTGTTTGTACAAAATCTTTTTAAATTTAATAAAAATTATCCGTTTTACTTCTTGTAATGCTTTCTGTGTCTTGTTTGTTCATAAATTCTCTTATCCATGGATCTGACAGGTAAACTATTCCGTGCTCCCTTAATTTGCTGATGGTATCACCCTTTATTTCAAGATCATTTTTCTATTTTATCTTAGTATATGGTGTGAGATGTTGGTCTGTGCCCAGTTTCTTCCGTTGTTTTCCTAGCAATTTTTGTGAAATGGTGAATTCTTCTACCAAAAGCTTGCACCTTTGGGTTTATTCAATACTAAGTTACTATGGTCATTTCCTACTGTGTACTGATTACTAATCTACTCCACTGGTCCACCATTCTGTATCTTGGCCAATACCTGAATGTTTTGATGTTTTGATGATTATGGCTTTATAATACAGTTAAGAGATCTGGTATGGTTAGTCCTCTCTCCACATTTTTTCCTCATTAAATCCCCTAATATTATCGATCTTTTGTTCTTCCAGATGAATTACTATTTTTTTAAGAGGAAAGTTCCATTTATTACAGTGTTCTTGAATGTTTTTGTAGCTTTTTCTGCATCTACTGATATATAACCATATGGTTTCTGTTGTTTTTGTTATTGATATAGTCAAGTATGCTAATAGTTTTCTTAATATTGAATCATCCCTGCATTCCTGGTATAAAACCCATCTGATCATGGTATATGATCCTTGTAATAAATTGCTGTAATCCCCTTATTAGTATTTTAAGATTTTTGCATGGATATTAATCAAGAAGATTATTCTATAGTTTTCTTTCTGTTTTTTTCTTTTCCGGGTTTAGGTACCAGGCACCATATTTGTGTCATATAAGGAATTTGGTAGAATTGCCAACCTGAGATTTTAAAACTAGGCCTTCTGACTCCAAATCCACCACTCACCAAGACAACGTAATTGTTTTAATAATAATAGCTAATAATGGCATAGCATCTACTGTGTGCCAGGCAGGGTGCTAAGTCTTTTACAAATATTATTTCATTTGTATCCTTACAACAAATCTAGGAGGTAGGTACTGTTATTATCCCCATTTTACAGATAAGAAAATTGGAGCAAACATTAAATGACTGGCCCAGGGTCACACAGCTAGTAACTACCTGAGGCTATATTTGAACCCAGGTTTTCCTTGCTTTAAGTTTGCTTTATTAACATCTTATGTTTGTATAAAAATTTTAATATTTTGTATCAACTTGCCCAATTTAGCATCATGCACGCCCTAATCACCTGCCACATGGAGTAGTTATTACTAGCTGACTTTACTGATCAAGAACTATAACTGTATCATAGAGAAGTAAAGTTACACAGTGAGCTAACAGTATTAGAGCTCAATTCCCTTCCTATCAATTTTAGATTCTTTCCATAAAACTTAATAGTAAAAAGTGCTAAATAACCAATTAAAACTTGTTTTGCTGGTCCATCCCCACCTCCCCCCATCCCATCCAACTAAACTGTATGATTTTCCCTTATTTTAGCAGATGATTAACAAATTGTGTTTCATCATTTGTCAATTATCTGTTAATATCCTTTGGTCATTTATCTCTTAGAGACTAGGAGTTAACCTTCTTTTTTAAGTGCCTTATACACTTTAATTTTTCATGTCCTACTTCCAATACTTGAATAGATTTATAATAGTTCCCTTTTAATGACACAAATAACAAGCCCTCCATATTTTCTCTATCCATGTGACTTTTGTCCATACATTTTATTAGCCCACATGATGGGCCTTTCTCTTTTTCCCCTCTTAAACACTGTGTGAGTTCCAGTACATTGTCAGTTACTCTTGATCTTTCTACACCACCAGTCTACCTTTTTTTTTTTCAGTCAAGATTTACTTGGCTATCTTTGATGTCCCTTCTTGGCATGCAAGTGATTGTTGATAATTTTACAGTCTATTTAAGTTCAGTAGACAGCTATGATCATTTGTGTGATTCTTTAGAAATTATTGTATTCCATGACTCTCACTAAAGGTCACTACAATAATAATGATTATTAAAATATGATTTTCTGTTTCTAGGGCTGGGCTTGTTGAAATTGAGGCAGAATTTTCTGAATGCAACACAGCTGGATTCTCTTTCTCCCTCCCCATTCAGTTCTCAGCCCAGCTTCAGGTCTGGGGTATCTAACATATTTATATTCATAGATAAACTCAAGGAGATGTCCATTCCAACTTTAGGTTGTACTTAATTTTCTATGGACATATTCTTCCCCTGTTTCTCCCTTAAGGCTATTTTGTTTTTGCATTATGAATGCTTCACACATAAAAGGAGCTTAAATGTTTGTTGAATGAAACTTCATTATCATAGCCACCAATATTAGAGCATTGCATCATGGATTGGATGCCTGGATTTGGTACCAAAAAGAGGCAAGTTCAAATCTTACCCCTGAAACTTACTTAGCTGGGTGACCTCAGATCTCTGAGGCCATCTATGATCTTCTGACTGGTTAAAAAAGGCATTATTCACTTACTCCATTTTTTCAATGACAGGGCAACTGAGAGAAAAAGGAATTCTTCTGACTGACAATCTTATTTAGTAGGCACTAGTGTTCAGGGGCTTAATTCAATTAGTATGATCATCATTTGTAAACAGGCACATTTGGAGGCCTTCATCATCCATAAAGAATGACTATTCCCTATGGACTCTGTGCCAGCCATTCTGAAAGGTGGAGATAAACCCTACTGGGGAGCATGTCTATCTTATCCCTTGATTATCTTAATAATCAGTGAATATCACTAAACAAAGTTACCTTTCCAGTTGAATTAATCTGGGCTCTTATATGACATGACACATAATCTTAAAGACATGCAAAACAACTCATTAGAAGAAAATCTTCATACCCTTGATATGTCCATAAATTTTCATAAAGATTTTATAAAGATGATAAAATGGGCAGATGGGTCAGTAGTTACTATCTTTTCTTTTTTTCTATTCTTTTGGTAGTTCCCCCTTTTCAACTATCTGCCTTGAGAATTGACATCCTCACTGACATATGCTGCTTTCGGCACTGCCTTCTTCTGATCCAGTAGCTCTCCCACCTTCTGAATAATTTTCTGTAGAGCCACTTTCACTAACTTACTTGGCACATGGGGCACTGAGATATTAAGAGTATAAATGTGAAGGTTTCATCCTCCCTGAAGAAAATAGTTTGCTATAGAAATGTTAACAGATTTTTGCTTTTGTGTTCTGACACTTTTCACCTTCAAAACATTTGGGGATGATTTGGCTGAATTGAGTTTCACATGAGTTTTCTGCAAACTTATTTTCCCTTATACTGGTTTCTGCTGTCTTATTGGGAAATATTATTACTAATATTCCACTAACATCCTTTATGTAATTTGTACAATTACATAATTTATATGATATTTTCTCAATGTTTCAAGTTATGTAGAAATTATATTACTAAACAATCTGTTTTATTTATACTAATCCTACTAATTTAATAATGAAAAAGCTATGTCTCATCCTCATTAATGATATTTTTCCACTCTTTTTAGTTTATGTTTGTCATTCAGCTAGAAAATTCACTGTGGTATGAAATAATTATTATTTATATAGCATTTTAAAGGTTACAAAGCATTGAAAATATATTACCTCATTTTCCAACAGTCTTGGGGTAAGTACTGCATGAAAAAAGTCTAAATTTATTTCCCACCATACTGCTAATCACTTTTCTTAAGTACATTTATTAACTATCAAACAGAAACCCTTTCCTCTTTGACATTTTCACAACACAAATTTATCAGCCAATCCAGACCCTACTAGCTATCATCTAGACACTTCCTAGGACAGTTTCTTTTCTTCCCTAAGAAGTTTAGTGCCTTCAGCAGCTAGGTGGCTCAGTGGATTGAGAACCAGGCCCAATGATGGGAGGTCCTGGGTTCAAATCTGGCCTCAGACACTTCCCAGCTGTGTGACCCTGGACAAGTCACTTGACCCCCATTACCTTGCCCTTACCACTCTTCTGCCTTGGAACCAATACACAGTATTGATTCTAAGACAGAAGGTAAGAGTTAAAAAAAAGTTTAGTACCTGACTCACAACTTTCTCTCCTCTCCATCTCTTGCCTAGAGGATATCTACAAATACTGATACCCTCAAATACCCTAACCTGACAGTTCTTTAATCTATTCTATTCCAATGATCTATTCCTCCACTCCACACCAGTTACACACCAAGATGATTATACCTTTGACCTTTCTATCATACGCGTGTTCTAACATGTTCATGCACTCTGAAATTCTTGTATCTAATCATAACCTTTTATCATTCCACCTTTCCCTATGCCTTAATTCCTATTCTTGTTCTTTGACCTCATTGTGACCTCCGTTCCCTTCTCCCCTTGGTTCTTCCCTAGGCTACTGCCCTTGCACTGGCTATATTCTCCTCCCTTCCCTCTCTCAACCACTTGACAAACCAAACCAATTCTGTGCTTTCCTCCACCTATTGATTCCTTTGCCTTCTTGTCCAAAGCTCATGCCTTGCCAAGTCCCAGTCTTGGATTACTTCCACCATTTGCATCCTTCTTTCCCCTTCATGTGCTCCTGAAAAGAGCTGAAGAAAATCACAAAACTGTGCTGACAAAGCCCACTACAAATTTTTTTCTGAACTTAATGGGTTCCTCCTGACAGTATCAAGGGAAACATTCTATTCTTCCTTAATTGACCCACTCTCCACAGTTGCTATTCCAAATCTCATTTCTTCACCTCATAGTTCACCATCACTCTCAAAAAAAGAGAGCATTCACAAAAAAGATTTCCTATCTCCCTTTCTCATCTCCTATCTCTCAGACATCGCCATTTATTCCATCCTCAGATGAAGAGGTGGTGTTTCTTATTGCCAGGCCAAACCCCTCTACATAAATCTATGAACACATTCCCTCCCTGTGAATTGTCCCCACTATCATCTCCAGTTCTTCTCTTCAAGTGCTGTATCTATGGTTCTTTTTATGCTGCTTAGAAATCTCAACCAAAAATACTTGATCCAACCATCCCCTCTTCCTATCATTTAACATACTTTTTAATAATAACTTGAAAAAGGAGCCTTTAATCATGTCTCTACTCTCACTATTTTTTGAACCTTCTGTAAATTGTCTTTTGGTGTTATTTAACTGAAATTGCCTTCTCCAGTTATCAAATTGAAAGACCTTTTCTTGTTACCTCTCAATCAATCAACAAACATTTATTAAGTACCTACTGTATGCTAGGCACTATACTAAGCACTGGGGATAAAAAAAGAGGTGAAAGACAGCCCCTGCCCTCTCAGAGCTTACAATCTAACAGCTTCTCTGCTCAATGAGCTTCAATATCCCCCTAGTTATCATCAGGATCAGTTTATAAACTCCTCTAAGTGGCATTTAAAATTCCCTAAAACCTGGACCATTCTTATCCTTCTACATACTCAGAGACCCTGGTCTACTTATATAGTTTTTTGAATATGCCACATTGATCTCTCTTCACATTGGCTTTCTCCAAGGCTTGAAAAGTTCTTGCCCTCTCACCTGTCTTAGTTTCCCTGGCTTCCTTAAGCGTCAGCTTAAATTTCACCTTCAGCAGATGAATGTATACTCCTTGACGACAATGACTATTTTTTGCCTTTCTTTGCAACCCCAGGCAAGATGCCTGGCACATAACAAGTGTTCAAAAAATGCTTGGTGACTGTGTTTGGTTGGATTGGTATCTTTATTTTGTTTCACTAATCTATTTTTGTGTGTGCATATAGACAACCAAGCAGTTGCTGGAGGCCAAAGTTATCCATGGGCCTGGTAGCTACTAAATTCTGGAGCAATGGCAATATGCTGATAGTCCAATATTTCTGGAGCTAAGAACATCAGAGATACCTAGTTATCCTACTGTTGATATAAGTATAAAGCACCAAGGTAGCAAGGTGGCCCTGAGACAGCTTAATTCTTTGACTGTGTTGGTCAGTTAGACCTGTAGTTATAAAACTCTGAATGTATGAGCACAGGTTTTTTGTTTTTTTGGGGTTTTTTGCATAGGGATTACTGAAAAAGCTGGATAAAGAACAAGAGGTAAAGGGGTTGGTTTAAATATTGGGATTTTGGTGAGTTAGGAGTTAGGCAGCATTTCTACTTTACTAAAGGCATCTGGGTAGAGCTGGTTGCCCTGATTCTATTTCAGCATTTTCAGGAAGACAATCTATGCATTTTATGATGATCCCAAACATTATCTGTTTTGTACAGGGTTCCAAATGCCCTCTCCAGGAAGCTGCCTTGTCAAACTCAAGGTAAAAGGAGAGAGAACTAGATCTCAAGTCAAAAAAGACTGAGCTCCTCTTATTACTATCTGTGTGATCTTGAGAAAGTTATTTTCTGGGCCTCACAGGTCCTCTTCCTCTAGAATAGGTATCTGACGATCTCCAAGGTCCTTTTCAGCTCTAAACGCTACTATCATCTTATTTGCCAAGAAAAAAATGTTAGAGCCACAAGCCTGATGCACTTGGCTAACTAACAGAGAGAGGGATCCCAGACCTGGCTGCCATCAGCTTTCCTGTTCTGCTAGCTTCTCCCAGAGTCTGCATCCTTCCAGTTGGATCACAGGCGCTCAGAGAAGGGACCTCATTCAACCCTGCATTTAGGAGATGAGAGAAACCGAGGACAAGGGAAGTGACTTGTCCAGGTTCACTTGTTACCAATTCTCTTGCTGCTTCTTTTCTGGGCTGGTTCTCCATCTCACACTCTGGTCCTAGGTAACTGCTGCCTTGGTTTACTGTCCTGGAGGTACCGTTTCAAAAAGCTTGGCCAGGCCCCCTCCTACCACCTTCTGATCCCAGACTAGGCTCTTTCAAGGCATTCTACTCCGACTATCTTGTGGGGCAAAAGGAAAGCGTGGTGTCGCTGGGGAAGCGATTCGCCCAAGGGCACTATGCGAGGCTTTTCTGGGCAGCTTAGCGCGTCCCGCAAAGAGGAAGGATTCCCGGCTTCTCCCGGGCCTGTACACATGCGCGCGCCCCCAGGCCCCGCCCAATACAGGTTTGAGGCAGAGGGGCCCTTACCTGCCAAGACTCGGTCCCCCACGCACTGCAGGGCAGTGACTGGCGCTAGCAGCAGCAGCGACTGCGCCTTCCCTACGGGAGGTTCCATAATGAAGGTAGAGACCGTACGACAGGCCGGCACACACACACGCAGGATCCTAACAGGTCGCCTTCCTCACACACATATAGGAGGCGACACCACAACCAATGGAGCAGCGTGTTACTTATCGCCTTCTCTGGCTAAATCATCCAAGGCTGGCAGTCATTGGTCCGTTTTATTTCAAATCGGTCCTGCAAATGATTGGAGCAGTCCATTCCTACGGGAAGCCAACGAGCCCAAATTTGCAGCCCACGTGACTCTGAAATATTTAATACCTGCGGGAGGCAGGGCCGCTGCACATACTTTAGACCCTACCGGTTCCCAGTTCTTTTACTGGGCTGAGACTAGTGCTTTGACCCTTGCCCTCTTGAGTTTTATAGAAACAGGCCCGGTCACACGAATGTTTAACTTTTTATTTGGCCGTTTTAGAAGGTCCTGGCGGGAGGGGAGGGGGGAAGCTGGGTAAGCTCAGTGGATTGAGAGCCAGGCCTAGAGCTGGAAGGTCTTAGGTTCAAATCTGACCTCAGACACTTCCCAGCTGTGTGACCCTGGGCAAGTCACTTGACCCCCATTGCCTAGCCCTTACCATTCTTCTGCCTTGGAGCCAATTGACTCCAAGACAGAAGGTAAGGGTTTAAAAAAAAAAAAAGTCCTCAGAACCAGGGGCAAAGGCGTGGTGGGGGTGGTTGGTGTGCAGTAAGCAAGGAGGAGAGGGAGAAACAGCTCCAGCCCTGCCCCCTGATTTCCTAGGGGAGGAGGTAGGGCCTGGCCTCCGCAAGGAGCAGCACAGTTGCCAGTCACAAACAACCCCTGCTGTTAGATTAGAGCAGGAATTCCAGGTGCCCAAGCCTCCCAAGAGCCAGAAAGGTGGCCCTCCCATCGAATTCCCAGGACCAAGAACCAGGGTCTCCTTCATTGGTATGTGGATCAACACTGGAAACTCCCAACTGTAATAACAAAAAGATGTCTTGAGACTTCTTTAAAGAGCCAGGTTACTCTTCACTGCCCAACAGGAGCCTGCTCTGCCAACAGAAAAGGCAGCAGCTGACCAGTCTTTGGACTCAAGAGTAGGGTGTATCATTCCAAGTCGATGTGCAGTTCTTAACCATTTACAGTTTATGAACCAAGCCCCAGGCCTCAACTGTTACACTTTGGATGAGCCTTTTTTGTGCAGATAAATTTTCTTGAAGGAGACAGCTCAAGTCTAGTTTCCAGAGATGATCTTGAGTTTCCGCAGATAGAGCAGTCCCAAGCTGCCCCTTCTTTCATGAATCTGGTAGACATATCAATTATGAGCTTTCCCTCTGCTGGTCAGTTACTACAAAACATTCCCAGAAGAAAGGAAGAGATCTACCTTAGGATGACTAGATGGAGAAACAAAGAGAGGCCTCTTTGGTTTTGTTCTAAGGGATCTGTAATGTGGTAGGGGTGTGAAAGAGAAGGGGGGGGGGGAAGAATACACTCATACACCAGGATGAACCCCAGTAGCTGCAGGAGCATTTGCATATATCAGTGGATGCGGCATGGTTGTACACAAGTCACCAGTTGCAGATGTATGATACTGTGAGCAGAGATAACAAAGACAGGGCCAGGAACCAGAAAGGGCAGTGAGTGTTCCCATTTCAGAAGGGATGCAGACATTTTCTGACTCCTCTAGTATATGGCAAATGCCTCTAAGGTTGCAAATAGGCAGCTGCTCTTCAAGAAGAGCCCCCAGGATCTAGCATATCAGTTACCCACTGCTCACAAAGAACACACAACTTTAAATGGAAAAAAAATCACTTCACCATTCTGTAAAATTGTTACTATTGCACTTTAAATTTCCCTTTTACCCCAATAATTTAATACTTCAGCATGATTAAAACCTATTCTCCCCTGAGAAGAAACCATTGCTATGTGCCCATATATGGTATCATCCCTCACCCTGCTGCTGGCAAGGGTTCTAGTCCTGGCTCTGTCATCAACGCAGTGTGACCTTTGGCAAGTCACTTCTTTCTAGGTCTCAGTTCCTCTTCTTCAAAATGAGGGGGCCAGATGAGCTGATCTCTACAATCCTGCTCAGCTTTCATGTGATTATTTCTTTTCTACATGAGCTCTGTCCAAGGTTAAAACCTGAGCACTAGGAAGTCTGGCCTATGAATCAGAGGCATGAAGCTTTGAAGGCTACAGTATTCCTTACAGTGGGAAGACTTAAACACCCACCATGGTCATTGTCAGGATGGTGTAACAACAAAAACAAAAAAGGAGGATTTCACCTCAGGGATCCAAGTTCCCAGAGAAAGTTGGGAATTAGCCAGTGTTCTCCTACCCACACCTCCCCAAACCCTCTGGAATTCTTAAGCACCAAATCAGCTTTTTTTCCTGGTGACAGTGACATTTCTACAAATAGTGTAAGGACTCAAATTCTCAACTACACAGTGTGAAAGTGAAATCTGACTTTAAACCCTTTCTTCCACCAGGAGACCACCTGTCCTCAAAATAAACCTCCTTAGCTATAGCCTGGGCTTGTATGGGGAAAGTAGTAATTACTGGAGGAAAATTGGGCTCCAACTAAATTCCTTCTTGCTTTGAAAATCCTTCTAGGTCATTTTTCCTAGGGAAATTCCATGGACATAGAGCAGCAGAGCTCTTTCTGGGTGCTCATGGTTGCCTGATGTAATTATGCCACACTTTCTTGCTAATTCAATATTCTGACCACCCTGAATCTAATATCTCAGATATCATCTTATAGCCTCTTGAATGAGGGGAAGGTCAGACACCCCAATCTGGGGGTCTTCCTGGCAGAAAAGGCAAAGAACTATCAGCTTCCAGTGAAAGCAAACAGTATACCAACGTTCCTGTGACTGTCACTGAAGAGGTTGCTCCAAGTCTGGCTGCTGCTATCTCTGATTCCAACCCCACCCTCAGAGTTCTACATGCACATTCTTGTAGGACTTGTCCACTGTCCACTCAGTTTGGGCCTCAAGTTCCTCTTGGGCATAACGAGCCATCTCTTGATGGAAATGGATCTGTCGACTCTTGCTGGGGTCTACATTGATCCAGTTGTTAGCAATCCATTTGGTTCCCTGAGTGACCAGACAGCCACCATGCAATGAATATTCGTCCAGTTCTCCTACCCAACCTGGAGAGAGAAAGATCAAGCAATAAGTGATCTCGAAGGAAACAGAGCTTGGACAGGAAGAACTCATGACACTGATTACCTATCAGAGCCATCTGGAGAATGGATTAGGATCCAGAGCTTCTCTAGGCTCTGAAAGTGAGTCTTCCTTTTGTAAAAGAGGTTTGGGATATACCTCTTAAAGGTAGAGAGGGGTTCACAGTTTCTATGTTTCTAAATATAACCTCAGTTTTTGCCTCCAGCCCTGGTCTCCCTTCTGAGCTCTAAAACTTACATCTATGACTTTCTAAGAAGACAACTTCCTTCACCTGGATAGCTCACTGGCACCTCAAAATCAACATGCTCCAAAGTAAATTTATCTTTTCCCATAGACTTTCACCTCCTCCTGACTCTTGATCACTCATGTTCATAACCTTAGGTTATTATCTATTATCCTCTCTTTCCTCTTCCCTGCTCTGTTCATATTCAATCAATTAAGAGTCCTGTCTTTCCCTTAGCATTTTTAGTCTCTATTCTATGGTCCTTTTATAGGTATCTTCCCCTATTTGTAAATTCTTTGATATCAAGAACTGTTTTGTTTTTTTCTTTCTTTTGTTTCTCTGGCACCTAGCACAGTGTCTGGCATGTAAGTACTTAATAAATGCTTGTTGCCTAGGTACCCATACCCGAGTACAGGGCCTTGTTCAATCATTCAGTCATATTCAACTCTTCATGACCCCTTGGAGCACATCACACTAATACTGCCCATGGGGTTTTCTTGGCAAAGACACTTAATAGTTTGCCATTTCCTTTTCCAGTGGATTAAGGCAAATCTAAGTTAAGCCATTTGTCCAGGGTCACGAAGCTAGTGAGAGTGAGTGTCTGAGGCAGGATCTGAAATTCAGTTTTCCTAAATCTAGGCCCAAGGATCCATTCACTGTAAGTGAATTTATTTCATATTACCACCTCTCCCACCTGCCAAAGGTCCTGTTCCTTACTCATGATATTTCTTTTGTTCTGCCCCATCCTAATCTAACAACCCCTTACGCAGTCCTATATAAGGACTGGTTACTTGAATTCCTACCCATCCTTTAAATCCCAATTCAAATGCCATAAAGCTTGCCCTGGAATGTTTCCCACTTTGCTGAAAAGAACCCTAAAACATCCCAAACCATTTCTTTAAGTAAACCTTTTCTCTTTTGTTAATAGCCATTAAAAATCACCATTTTAAAAGATCTTATTCCAAGGATTCTGCCAAAGTTTTGTTAAAAAAATGTGGAAAATTCTGGTAACCACTTTCCTACAGTATGTAATACAATTATTTGTCTATGTATCATATTCCCCCCACTATGAGTTACAAGGGCAAAGGCCATGTCTTAAGCTTTTTTTAGACTGGGTCTCCCATCTTGTAAAGTGCATCAGCCATTTATGGGCTCAAGCCCCAGATAAAATAATATAGAAACTTTTAGCCCCCCTGCCTCTCAAAATTCCTGAACTTAAGGAATCTACTAGCCTCAGACTCCTCAAGTAGCAGAGACAAGAGGTAAGCATACCACAACACCCCACACATAATTGTTCTAGACCAGCCGTTCTCAACCTCTCAATTTATAGCAATGAGAATACATAATGCATATCAGGTATTTACATTCCGAATCACAACTGTAGCAAAATTACAGTTTTGAAGTAGCCACCAAAATAATTTTTTGGTTTAGGGTCACTGCAACATGAGGAACTATATTGCGGGGTCACAGCATTAGAAAGGTTGAGAACCACTGTTCTAGACTTTCTCTGCTAAAGCCAGGCACAGTGCTCGGTAAATGTTCACTAAATAAAGACAAAAATTTATTCTATCTAGGATATCTTCCCCATTTCCCACTCTTCTTCTCCCTAGCCAAACTTTGCCAATCCTTCAAGGCCCACCTCCTCCTTCATGAAGTGTCCTGGGATTACTCCAGTCCAAAGATGGATCTCTCCTTCCCCTGAGATCTGCTTGCACTAGACCCAAGGAGTACAGAGCTAGCAGGACTTGAGATCATCTAATTCAACTATTTAATGATACTGGGCAAAAAAAGAGCCCCAGAAAGGGGAAAGGACTTTTCCAAGGTTACACAAATAGAAAGGGTTTTCCATTTCATTTTTGGTTGTCTTCTATACTGTCTCATTATTACCTAATATTTCTCCATATAGGTATATATTGTTTCTCCAACTATTCTACAAGCCTTTTCAAAATAGAGACGGTAACTTCCAGCCTTCATAGCCAAAGGATAGAACTGGAATTGAGGTTCTTTCATCCACAACAGTTAATGTTGCCTCATCTACTCCAGAGGCAATCTTTAAGTCACATAGCTGTGAGAATGACAAAAGGCAGCTTTGAAGGTGTCAAGAGGGACCTTCATTGAAATGGGAAAGTTCAGAAAAAGATAGTAAAAGGTGAAGAGGTAACCAGGAGTACAGAAGATTTTATAATTTTACAATTCAGATGTTTCATTTAAGATGATGAAAGGACACTGGTGCTTTGAAACCTAGAATGTTAGAGCAGTAATGGGCCTTAGGGAATCATTCTGTCCCATCCCCTCAAATCCAGGCCAGTGGAATGAAGGGACTAACAATGAGGTAGGATAGAACCAATGCAAGTACCTCTCAAAGGAATTCCAGGGCCCCAGCTTCACAGTCCTGAAAAGAAACTCATCGAAAGTCTTAATGAGAGTACCTAAAGAGGGGGAACCTCAACAAGGGGGCTATTCCATGGACCTGTGCTTATTTTCTGAAAAAGCACATCCTTTCTGCCCACTGAAGCCACAGTGGCGGAGGCACTATACCTTGCCCATCAGACAGGTAGTTGTACCAGAAGACAGCGGTGCCTTGCTGAGGCTTCACTCTCAGGTTCCCCTTGTCACAATGTTTCCGGGTATCTCGGAGATCAATGTCATTCTGGATCAGGGACTGCAAGTGGCACAGCAAGTAGTAAGTGTTTGTGCTGCCAACACAGGAAGAGCCTAAGAGAGAGGGGAGGTATGGGTGGGTATTTCTAACTCCTGCCTCTTGTCAAATTTCCCCACCCCTGAGTCTGGAAGAAAGCCAGATTTGTATAGCTCTCCAAGTACCACCTGTTTTAGCTCCCAGGGTAGGCTATGAGCTGTTTCCATCTCAAATGAGAGAGTCTGAAGGGTCAGTGCAGGAAGATTCACCTCTAAAAGCAAAGGGACTCTCCCCTTCTCCCTTTTTGTCAGAAAAAGCCAGTTCCTGCCATTCTGGGAAGCTACACAGGAAGACACTGAGAAAGACTTCTCAGCTAAAGACCTGACCCAGATCACACTGTAAAAATGGCTTCCCCTTTGGTCAGTAGCCATTCCTCTTCTCCAGATTCTGCAAGTTTAAGATGACCAAATCCTTCACAGTCTCTGTGGAAGTTGCTCAGTCAATTTCTGATAAGGTCATACCATCAGAAATGTGCACAAGGGGAGCCATTTGGACTACAATATGTGTTCACTTACCAGCTCATCATAGGTCCTGTTATCTGCCACTGGGAAAGTTGTCTCCCCACCACCTGTGACATTGTTCAGGTAAAACAGCACAGTCACATAGCTGTAAGGCAGTAAAAGGGAGAATAACAGTTAAGATTTTAGGGTTAAAATTTGAGGCTGTCAGGCATGTAAGAAAGGGAGCAAACTGAAATTGGTAAATTGCTACCCCCACCCACCAAGCTATGTCTTAGGTCTGCTTATTTCATTAATTAAGGCACTGCGAGCAGAATAAGCGAGGTCCAAGATCTGCTGTTGGATCCAGGGAAAACAACATTTGGAGTTTGATGATCAGTTCTAGATGCCACATTTTAAGAGGACATTAACAATCTGGAGATATTCACAGATAAGAGCAACTGGGATGGCAAGGGGGAATAGAAACTATGCTATAAGTGAGGACTGGTTAAAGGAAATGGGGAGATTGAGCCTCATAGGGGAAAAAACGTTGAGGGCTGAGGATGGAGGTGGAGGCAGGAATATGATTCCTAGCTTCTTGTATCTGAAAGGCAATAGAGAGGCATAGTGGGTGTACTAGATGGAGGGCTGACCTAAGAGTCAAAATCATCCTGGTTCAAGTTCCAACTCTGATAGAAATTGGCCAGAACGATGGCCCTGGGCAAGTCACATCATTTCTCAGTGCCATAAGCAACTCTCTAAAATGTTGCCTAATAGTTGCTGATATACATTAGTAAAAGGAATTCCCTCACCTGGAGTTGTTGCTGAGGCTAAATGTCTTCTTGTCAGGGACACTGCAGAAGGAACTTTACTCTGGGAGGGATTAAAATAGATGAACTTTAAAGGCCCTTCTAGTTCTGTATTCTACAAATGTCTCATCAACTACAGCAGGAATGAGGCTATGACCAGTCAGCCACATGAGCAGAGCATGACCAAGTACTCCCCTTGTGTACACTAGCCAAAGGAGTGATAATATTACAAGATACCTTCCAAAGGCTAAGGATCTAGGAGCAAAATAGCAACCAAATGGCCACTTCTGGAGGTTCGGTTCCAAGTATGATGGACACTTTAAGAAAGGCTTTAGTTCTGTTTGGAGTTATCCCTGTCACTGTTAAAAAAATCAGTCTTATAGAAGGTAAAGATCTCCTTAAAGCAGCTGGAAATGTGAGATTGGAGAATGTCAGATGAGAGGTCAAGGCTGAAGACTTAGATTTGTGAATCATTCACCTAGAAGGGATATTTGTAGCCATGGGCCTAGATGAATTCAACAGCAATGAGAACCAAGGACAGAGCTTCAGAATTCTATTCTTCTGTCAGGGACACCTATATGTGTAACAATGAGAAATGCTTAGAAGAGAGACAGCTAGAAGGCTCAGTGGATAGAGAGCAAGGCCTGGAGATGGGAGGTCCTGGATTCAAATCTAGCTTCAGACATTTCCTAGCTATGTTACCCTGGGAAAGTCACTTAACCTCAACTGCCTGGCCTTTACTTCTCTTCTACGTTAGAACCAGTAATATTCTAGAAATTCTAATTTTTCTATTAATATCCATCATTTACATTTCCTACTGTATCCTTCCCTCCACTTTCTCCCAGAGAACTATCCCTTATAATAAAGTAAAAAACAGTTAAAAAATTATTCACAAATGAAAAAAAGTCTGTCATATGCAACATTTAAACCTCTGGACTCCTACATCTTTCTTTAGAAACCCTAACTTTTCAGTCTGTCCAAACAAGTTGTTTAGATTTAGGGTCATGAAGGGAAAAAAAAGGAGTCAACAAATGGACCAGAGAAGAAAACTGTAGAAAATTAGGAGACCAAAAGAGCAGAAATTTGGTAGTTATCAGATGCACCAGAAAGGTCAATGAAAATGAAGTAAGATTTTGTAAAAAGGAAGTCATTGCTGACCTCTGAGATCTGTTACAGTAGAATAACAGGGATGAGAACCAGATGGCAAGGGGTTAAAATGGGAATAAGTGAATAGTATATGAAAACTATACATCCGAGTTTCAAAGCAAAGGGAAAGAGAGGCTAGACTGATGGCTAGATGGGATATCAGGATCATGCACATGTGTGTGTGTGTGTGTGTGTGTGTGTTCTTTTTTCCCTTTTGAAATAGTCAAAGAAACTTTTAGAAGAGAAGAAATTAAGAAAGGGAAAAGATAATCATGAGAAGTTCATAGAGGAGATGGGGGAAAGAGGGATATAAAAGGAATGAAAAATCACAGATTGAGATGAAAATGAGTATATTATAAATGAGCTTATTCCAGATAAGCCAAATCTTCTTGGTAAAAGAGATTAGATTGGAGTGAAATGGGAAGGGTGAAGTTAGAGAGGCAATGACTGGGGCCAGCTGGACTCTATAATGGGCCACATTGGAAATCCCTACCTTAGCAAGCTCACCACACCTTCATTTCTAAATCTAGTTATAGAGCAGTGATGGCAAACCTTTTAGAGACATGTGCCATACCCCCCCCAAGACTACATGAAGTGTGCCACTCCCCAGACCAAGTGCCACCCCTCACTCCCACCCCAGACAGGGGAGGGAAGTGGCCTCAGCACTGAGATCAGGGGAGGGAGTAACCACAGAGGGGCAGGGAGGTGTGGGGGAGAGGGAGAAGGAAGCAGCTCTACCAGAGTTCCTCTGCCTTTCTAGTAACTAACTCTGCTGGAGATAGCACGCATGCCCACAGAAAGGTCTCTGTGTGCCATCTTTGGCACAAATGTCAAAGGGTCGCCATCACAGTTATTGAGACTCAAATAATTTTGGAACTGGACAGCACCTCCAAGAGCAATAAGTCTAATGCTCCCATTTTACAGAAGAGGAAACAAATCCAGAGAAGGTGACTTGTTCAAGGTCATCCAACTATTCAGGGGCTCATTGGGAATCAGAACCCTCTCAGTACCGTCTTTTCATTATGCTGTAATGGTAGGGCCTTACCGACAGGAAGTCTCAAAGGCGGACGATTCATTAGTGATGAGTTTTGTATGGCTGCAAGCTGTTTCTGGAAACACAGGCCCACTGTCCATGTGAGCATGGTAGTGCCCACCCTGGTCATACCGGACCACTTGCATGGGTTCACTGTGCTCCACAATCTCTCTGGGCAGACGAGTGAGGCGGAGCACCCTGGCAGAATAAGCAGAGTAGAGTGTGGGGAGGTCCTGGAGGTCTCTGTGCTGCCTTCATGTGGAGACTTGACCTCCTTCAGCAAGCAGCAGGCAAATATCAGAGACAAGGCTGTGCATGCTGGGAGTCTCTGGGCTTTGGGCTGGCAAGTTGATGCCTATAGGGTGGGTGTGCTGCCTTCAAAGACCAAACCATTCACAGATAGACCTTCCCCTCCTCCCCAGCCAAGAACTTGAGGAACCACCAAAAGAGCACAGTGTGTTGTACCACTTCCTTCAGAGGTGACTGTGGGCAAGTCTCTTCACCTCTTGGGACCCTATTATCTCATGGGTGAGATAAGGAAGCTGGACTAGATGGCCCAGGAGGGCCCTTCCAGTTCTAAATCTAAGGCTATCTTTTTTTTTTTTTAAACCTTTACCTTCTGTCTTGGAGTCAATATAGTATTGGAGTATAGGCTCCAAGGCAGAAGAGTGGTAAGGGTGATTTGCCCAGGGTCACACAGCTGGGAAGTGTCTGAGGCCAAATTTGAACCTAGGACCTCCGGTCTCTAGACCTGGTTCTCAATCCACTGAGCTACCCAGCTGACCCCCTAAGGCTATCTTGTAGCTAAGCCAGCCACTCTTGGGAGGCAGGCAAGTCATTCTGACGCATACACTCTAGGGACCAAAAGATCTGCGCATCATGTCCTTTCCTTGTTCCTAATGGGGAAAATGCAGCAAAAGAGATTTACTCATATGATCAAGAAAATAATTTGACCAAGGCAATTCATGCCCATCATATATAGTGGGACTAGAGCCCCAGGTGGTCTAGGCTAGTTCTGGATCATTCCTGAACCACAGTAGAAAAGATCTCATATGCTAGGAGATAAAAGATCCTCAAAATAAACAGGAATTCAGGAGCTAGGAATCTCTGAGGCTTCATTCCCCCACCCCCCACCTCAACAACTCCAAACTGGAATGAACTTGAGTTAATGGCAATTCTCTCAGTGAATTACATTCCAAATCCCACCTGAACAGAGAAGACAGCTCAGTGGGAAGGAGTGAGATTAGATTTCCATTAAGATTGGCCCCTGCTCTCAGACCAATCAGTCCATCTGGAGAACTTCTCTACAGAGCTAAGGAAGCAAGGTTGATCATCCTTCCATTCCTGTACTATCCAATCACACCAGGAGAGGACCTAGGGAGAAGGGCTGAAGTGGGGACAATCCACCAGAACAGATCCTTACTGCTAATTAACTGAAAACAAACAGCCCCACCATTTTTAATTCCAATTGTATCTAGTTAGCCCCTAATTAGAGAATATTTGTTTTAATTAAACACTTATTACTTCCCTTTCAATTCTTTACAATTCAATTTTAACAAATGTCCCATTTAATGTCTCATTAACTAGAGTTTGCTAAATCAATTTTATACATTCCACACCTTCCCAAAACTTCCTCATCTTCCTGCACTCTAGGCAAATACGAAGTCAGGTCTCCAGAGGAAGAGTTTGGATCCAAAGCCTGAGCCAGTCCCACCCTTAACCCACCATGAATCATAGGGCCATAGGAAGGGACTGAGCTGCTGCTAATAACAGATCCCTTACTGGGTTTGGACTTGGGTTTGCCAAGAAGTCTACACACAGGCCCATGTTAGTCCCAAGTGTTCAGTGCCAGAGCACTGGAAGCAGGAGCATGTTTCTCTTTACTGGATTGATCCACAAACTGGGTATGGATGGCACCACTTTCTAGACTGGCTTTTCAACCTGACTAGTGGAGATGGAAAAGCTCAGCAAGGAATCCCTCTTGGGAGGTACCTCTGGATGCCCTAAGTCACCTCTCTTGGCTCTATTTTGAGAGCCCTAGAGGCATTTACAACTAAGCCCATGACTAGGAGAATAGGAGGGTTGCAGGGCAGTTTCTCCTTTTAAATGTATATTCTTCAGATTTCTAATTGGTCTCTGCAGAAAAGGCCTTGTTCAAAAGTCTGGTGCTAGACCTGGGAGCCAGGAGCCCCAGGGGAGCTGGGTGACTCCAGGCACATGATTTGCCCTTTCTGCCTCAGTTTCTTCATCTGCAAAAGAGATATATAAATATTTGCTTTCCTTACTTCACAGGGTTGTTGTGAGGAACAGTTCTTTGCTCAACTAAGATGTTTAAGAAGTGCTTGTGCAAACCTTAAAAATCTATTTTTTCCAGAGAGTTCTAGAAGTAGGTTCACCAGGCATGTCTCCTGGGGGAAAGCACCCACTTTTTTCTTTTGAAGGAGTCTAGGAGAACCTTTCTTCTCTATCCTGGCAGATAGCCTCTCTGACAAGTCTTTCCTCAACTCTTCCTCCTGTAGCAATAAGTCATGCTCCTATTTGAAGGGGTGGGGTGGGAGTTGGGGGGCTCAGGGATACAATATCCAGGCCCACAACCATGCCCAGCTTTGGTCCTAACCCCACTTTGAGCACCAAGAAATCAGGTCTCCAGATGTTGGAAAAACTAAGCCAACTCCTTTCAGACTACCCTGGGATTTTTCTTCTTTCTGGCAACCAAATGCTTCCTCTCCCACTTTGCCTGCTGGGTGGGCACCAGCATGTCAGGACTGTGCAGCTGTCCTCAGGCCTCACCTCTGCCGGATGGATCTCATGACCTGATGGGCGCCCTCGCCCTGGTACAGCCAGGTGTGCTGGCTATTGCGTACCAGGTCGCTCACCTTCACCTTCTGACTCCCCATGTACTTGTGGAAGTCCCTGAGGTTTAGCTGCTTAAACTCCTCCAAACTTAGCACACCTGTGGGTAACAGAGAGAAAAGATCTGGTTGGCACTATTGGATACTGCAGACCTCCTCACCACATACCCCTCATGACCCTTTTGACCCAAGGTGATTTGTTTTTTGCCTTTCTTTGTAGCCCCAGCATTTCACATAGTTGCTGGCACACAGGAAGTGCTTAATAAATATAGTCTTGATGCCTGACTGAAATCAAATTTCAGCTGGAACACAGTAAACTCTGGACATCACATTTTAGGGCATCTTCACAATAGTGGGGACAAGGATGGTGCGAGGATGCTGAACTATGTCTTACAGGCAATGTTTAGTTTAGAGAATACCAAAGGAATTCTGTCTTCAAGTATTTGAAGGGCTGTCCTATGGAGGTAAGGGAAACATTGTTTGGCTCCAGAGAACCCAACTGGTACCAGTGGGGGAAATGTACATGAAGGCAGATTTTGGCTTAATACTAGGAATGAATAACATATTCCTTAATGTAACAATGTTCTAACAAAGCTGGCCAAAATTGAAATAGACTGCCTGGTGAGATAATGAACTCCTCAATACTGGAGATGTTTAAGTAGAAGTTGGATGATCTGTCAAGCAAGGAATGAAAAATTCAGAAGGAATTTTTGCAGAGTGGATGGCTATACCAGATGATCTATGAAGGCCCCTTCCAACTTTAAAATTCTGATGTCTAAATCTCCCTTTGTTCTAGCAGTATACATATGTTGGGTACACTAACTTCTGAACGCCTGGTTTGCATCACCTTTTGTCCTAAATATTTGCCCTCACAGGGAGGAGAAATGACTACAAGTCCACAAGTCAGTAGTACAAGGGGAGACCATTAGGTAAAATATTCCCCTTGTTCGGTCTGGCCTTTTCAGTGAAAGAATCTGGTAGCCAGGCTGACATGAAAGGGCCCAGCATGATTTCTAAGGGCAGAGTCCACAGCTAAACATCCAAACAAGGAGGACCAAATGTCACGGACTGTCAGAGCTGCCCACTCTAGTCTTCCACTTCTCCCATGGGGCCAAATTGGAATCCACAAGTGTTAGTACCTACTGGAAATCCTTCCCCCTACACCCCCGCCCCATGCTGGAGATTCTTTGGTTCTGCCTGTCTAACTCCATCCCCTCTAGAAAGAAGGTTTTTGGGAGGGTGGGGAATCACCAAAATAAGATGTTTTTCTGAGGTTTCTCACTTCTTTGCTTTATTTTTAGCAGAAATTAAATAGGTTGCAATCACATCTGGGACTAATTTAGACATTTAATTTGAATTTAGTGTTTCTGCCTTAACTCTATCTTCTCTGCTTCAAAGGACACACAACACACACAAAAAAACAGTTGTCCCCCCAAAATAAAGCCACTTTTCCATAATTAGATTAGTTTGTGAAAACCTATTAAGACTTTTCCTCAGGCTTCCTGAGTCTTGGTCACCCCAGGTCACAAGGGAAGTGAAAGCCAGCAAGCAGAGGAAGGTTCTTGGAAGCCCATACCCTGGCTGAGCCTCTGACCCCCTGGGGAATAGCCAGCATTGCTTAGGACACGTCATGTTAAGGCTCTCAGTCTTGCTTGGGTAATAGGACTCATCTGATGATGTAGTCCTCTGGACCCCATCCAGAGTGTCTCAGATGTTGGAAATGACCTGCCTAGCTCATATCTGAGCCCTGAAGGCTCATATACTGTCAATGATGGGTGACAATTTCACCCAAAAGGAGGCTAGGCTGAGAGACCAAGTACTGAGTGCCAGCAGACCACCTCGCAAAGCCGGCCTAGCCCTTAGCACTGATAGCTTGGGGCAGATGGGATGCAAACTTCAGCCCTTCCTCTAGTGAATTTCTGCCTATATCTTTCTGCCTTTCCTTTGCTCTGCTCCTCTATCCAAAGCCTCATCTGGTTTCCCCCAGAAGTCTGGAGAAATTGCATCATTGCTTCCTTAATCCATTACATTTTTCCAAACATTCTCAGGGGACCGTGTCTCTAGAATACTCTCTAGAACCCCACATTATTTTCACTTCTCTCAATCAGCTTTGTGCTTTCTCTGATGTCTACATTTGGTATATTTTTCCTTTCTCTCTTTATCTGATAAATTATTGGCTGTTCATCCTCTAAACCCCAATGCATGTCCCTCCTTCAGTAGCAGGCCTTCCTTAATCTAGACTCCTTTTCCCTATTGGGAATATCATTTTTTCTTGGACCTCAGACACTTGGTTTGCTACTATTTACTTATCATATACATTACTTATAATTCATTCTGAAAGCTCCAAATAGGTACTGAAGAAACGTGTTGAAAATGAGTTAGGAGATAGACCATTACACATTCAGATTTTTCCACAGAGGAGGTGGAAGCTGAAGAGACCCAGCTCCTGAAGCTCTTGGAACACAGCATCCTTATGGAAAGGGGTGAAGGCAGCATCAGCTCAGTAGGTTCTCAGAGATGGGACCCTGCCTTTGCCTCATGAAAAGGAAGAAGAACGCCTAGATTTTTAGACCTCAATCAAATGCCAATGGTAGTCTGGATCAAAAGTTTCTCCCAAAGAGAGAAAGGATGGGAACATAGGGAACATTAAGGAACACAAGCAGTCCCATTGCAGATATTTTTCAGTCACCTAGAATGACTGGTTAGAACTCAATGCCCTGGGGAGGGCCTATGTCCTTTCTTTTTTTTTTTAAAGCCCTTACCTTCCGTCTTGGAATCAATACTGTGTACTGGTTCCAAGGCAGAAGAGTGGTAAGGGCTACGCAATGGGGATGAAGTGACTTGCCCAGGATCACACAGCTGGTAAGTGTCTAAGGCCCGATTTGAACCTAGGACTTCCCATCTGTAGGCCTGGCTCTCAATCTACTGAGCTACCCAGCTGCCCCCTCTATGCCCTTTCAAGGGAACCTCCGGAGGTAAAACTTAGTGATCATGACCCAGAGAATGAATGTCTCTCCAAATCCCAGGCTTCATCCCAATCTCTCCATTTTCTTTTTCATTTGAGTATTTCCAACTGCTTCTGTTGTCTCACACTTCTATATGCCAATCAAAACCTCAACTTTTATGAATACATTCTGATATTTGCTGGAATTGAGGCACAAAGAAGACTTAGTGTAAGCACTTAATAAAGGCTTGTTCTTTTATTCATCTCTAAGCAGCTATATACTTTATATTCCAAATTAGTCCATCTCTTAAAAGTTCCCGACCAAGAAAGCAAATTCTGGCTCCCATCCTTCTTTGCCTGAATGACACTGAGAAGCATAGGTGATAAGTAGCAGAGGGCATCACCAGATGTTCCTGGGCACATCAATTACCACAGCTCCCTCACTCCTCAGCAGGCCCTTCTTCAAGATGATCAAAGTTAGTGACACTACTCTAGGTTGAAAATTTGATGAAGATGGCAGGTACAAAATGACTGAGGCTGGTATTTGGGGGATTTTCACCTTTAGGCAACTGGATTTAGCATAAAACCCTGGGGAGGGCCTATGTCCTCAGAACTTTCTAGACTCACCATCACCATCAGGATCGGCCTTGACTGCACTGTACATCTCCCGGATGTTCTCAGGTGTCATCCACTTCCCATTCCCCAAACGGGTATGGGTCAACACCTGAAACAACAAATGTATTCTCAATTGGGTAAGACCCACAAAGGCCCCCCAAGATCAATATTATGGGCAATTCTTTGTTATAAACTATTAGCTGTTTCCTGATCTTGTTGTGCTCTCTGTCCTCTTTGTATTTGTGTAGCCAGTCCTCATTCTAAGCCTCTTCCCTTTTTAGAAAGCCCTTCCTCCTCATTACCCTGTAGAAATCCTTCTCTTTCTTCTAGGCTCAGCTCAGCACTGCCTCTTCCATGAAGACTTCCCTGACTTGTTTTACCCTCCTCCCTTCCCAAGAAAGTATTCTTTCCCTCTCAGATTTCCCTAAAGCCCTTTGCTGGGATCTCTTTTACTCCACTACACTTGTCAATTAGAAGTTCCTAGGTGTAGAACTGTCATCTTTTATCTCCTGATCCCTAATGCTTAGCAAAGACATTTATACAGTAAGTGCTTAAGAAATATTTGTTGATGCTTGATCACATGGGTCGATTGGGAATGTAGACTCTAAGTGATCACCCTAGTGCAAATATCAATAATATAGATATTGGTCTTGATCGATGACACATGTAAAACCCAGTGGAATTGCGTGTCAGCTATGGGAGGGGTTCAGGGAGGGGAGGGACAGAACATAAATCTTGTAACCATGGAAAAATAGTCTAAATTATTTAATTAAATAAAATTTTAAAAAAGAAATATTTGTTGAAGAGAGAATAACCTCAAAGAAAATTTATATTTCTCTTCTAAACAACATCTAACATTTACATGATGTCTTAAAGTTTACAAAGTGCTTTATTTATTGGACTCAAACAACCCCTGTAGGTTATAATCCCCATTTTATAGAAGAGGAACTATGGCAGAAAGGGGAAATGAGTTGCTAAGGGTCACAAAGCTAGTGTCTGAGGGAGGATTTGAACTCAGGTCTTCCTGACTCTAAGTTCTGTGCTCAATCTACTTCAAGACCTATCTGCCGTGTTCACCACAAATATGATCCTAGAGGTAGGCCTCATGTTACAGCATAGATATGTTGCTGAAACATTTAAAAGACTGCTTTTAAAATTTCAATTCAGTGCTCCAGGATAGCTAGACATTTAAAGGAGTCTTAAGGAAAATCCTTGGTAAAGAACAGGATCATAAAATTTAGTGTTATGAGGGGCTCAGTCCAGACTCTTCATTTTATAGATAAAACAAGTTCTGAAGGTGATGGGATTTATCCAGAGTCACAAGGTTATTTAGTAACAAAACTACATTCCAAGTCATTGTTCCAGTCCAAGGCTCCTCTTACACAGTAAGCTAGCCTGGCATTTACAAGTGTTCACTGTTTAGTCCACAAACAAAAGCGGATGACCCCTATACCAGTAGTCATCGAAGAAAGTCCCATACCGGCTTTCTCAAGGAGGCACTGAGGGAATAGGAGAGGACTGAGAGAGAGCCTCAGATTTCTTTCTACCCCAATGCCCTGTTCCTGTGCAAAACCTGGGGCCCAGGCCTGGCCTCCTTCTGAGAAGCAGAGAAAACAAAAAGATTCCTAGGAGACACATAAATTGGGGACCCAGGCTCTGCAAGGAGGATACTGACAAATGAGGCAGTGGAATTCAGAGCTCAGTCCTGCCAGTTGCAAGGGACAAAGGGAGGACCAAGTACAGAGAGGGGGATTCCTACTAGATCTGGGCTGCACCCACAGGCAGCTAAGGACTCTGGAGGAGCAGGGGCCAAACCAAACTCTTTCCCCTTGGAGGAAATGCTCCCCAGGAGGCTACCATTCCTCTACCTCCTTGAGCTGCAGCTGCCCATCCTGGTTATGGTCCAGCAGATTGAAGATGTCCATGGGGCTGACATCGATCATTTCCATGGCTTCCTCATAGTCATCGGTGGGAAGTGTCTGGCTCTTCTGCAGCCCTTTCAGCTGGGCCAGGTGGATAATCAGTTTACACTCTTCCTCACTCAGAAAATTGGGAATTTCTGCCAGGAAGAAGACGAAAGGGCTGATGGCCAAGTTATCAGTTAAAAAAGTACAGCATTCATAAATGGCACTTGAGAGAAAAACCAAAGCTGGGGAAAGTTAGGCTGCTCCTTTGCATGCATTGGCTCCTCTGGGCTCATTTTCTCACCTGCAAGATGGAGAGAACCCCTGGACATGTGTACATGTACACACACACACACACACACTCTCTCTCTCTCTCTCTCTCTCTCTCTCTCTCTCTCTCTCTCTCTCTCTCTCTCTGGGAGTGCTAGGATGGGAAGAAAAGGCTGGAAAAGCTTGAAGTACTTTAAAATGTAAATTATCGCAACAATTAAAGGACTTGTTTCTAATTCCTTCCTTTCCTCTCCAAAAGGTATGACAAAGAATGGAGACCTTTAAAAAAATAGCGTAGTGAACTGTGGGGCTGACAATCACTGCAGAAAACCAAGAGGGGAGGTTTCAGTCTCCTCACTGATGGCAGTATTTACGGTGAGCCTCCAGTCTAGGAAAGGGCCAGAGATGCCAGTAACCTCATACTTCACACCTCTTTACTGATTGGCCCTGACTAGAATCTTTCATTGTAGACAGTACATTAAACTTCTTCAGGATCCAATGATCTATAGGAATGACTAAGTGAATGTATCAGCTTTGTGAAAAGAGCCACACGCCACCCAAGGTTGGGGCAGGGCTTTGCCAGGGTGTTTCCCAACGGCTATGTCTCTGCCAAGGTACCCTAGGATCTAGGACTTAGGTCAGGCTACAAAGAAGCAAATTCCCTGAGAAACTAAGAAAACAATTCAACATCAATCATTAAGTCAATTCCTATATGTATTCTTTTTTAAAAATCTTTTGTCTTCTGTCTTAGTATTAATTCTAAAATGAGAATGGCAAAGCCTAGGCAATTGAGGTAAAGTAATTCACCCAGGATCACACAGCTAGGAAGTGTCTGAGGCCAAATTTGAACCCAGGTCCTCCTGACTCCAAACTTGGTGCTCTATCCACCATGCTACCTAGCTGTACCTTCTGTATTTTGAACCTAGGTTGGAATGACTCAGTGAGCTGCTAGAACTACCAAGAATAGCTAGAGCTATCAAGAACAGGAGATGGTCAGAGTGCTAATCAGGTTTTATGTGGAACTTTGACCATGGGACACTGGCACAGGTGGCCACTCAGGTTTCTGGTAAATAGCATTGGGATCAATGGGATTTGCAGAAGGTAGTAATAATGATGATAATTGGCATTTGCATGTCACTTTGAGGACTGCTGAGTGCTTTACAAATGTCATCTCAGTTTATTCTCACCAAAACCCAGGCAAGAAGATGCTGCAGGTGTTCAGATCTCCATTTTATAGAAAAGAAAACTGAAGTTGAGAGGTTAAGTGATTTGCCCAGGGTCACATTGCTAGTCTGGAAATTTGTCAATTTAAACACCTCATAGAGGAAACCTGTTCATGAACCTGTGGGATAAATGGCTTCAAAAGAAGGTTTCCATCTTGGCTCATTGCCCAACTCTACTCACCTTGTGAGCTTTGGCTGTCCACACTGCCATGATAGTAGGAGGGATAGCCTTCTCCCATCAAGAAGAGTCCAATGTAGGGCAACCAAAAATGTTAGCTCATGCTACATTGGTTGGTCAGTTGTTTTCAGTTGTGTCTTGACTCTTTGTGATCCCATTTAGGCTTTTTTGTTTGTTTGTTTTTTGCAAAGATCCTGGGATGGTTTGCCATTTTCTTCTCCAGCTCACTTAATAGATGAGAAAACTGAGGCCAACAGGGTTGATTGTCTGAGGCCAGATATAAACTAAGGATGATGAGTCTTACTCACTCCAAGCCTGTCACTCTATCCTCTGAGCCACCTAGCTGTCCTCTCATGTTACAATAAGATACTGCAATAAATATTTCTGGGTTGTGCAGACAACTTATCCCACTCCTCCAATATGTCCCTCACTTACCGAATCTCTCCCCCTAAGCAGTCTACTCTTAAGTACATTTACCACACCATAACAACAGGGAAAAAAAGTACTTCATGTCTGAACTCTAAAAGGTGGGAGGGAGCACAGCCTAGGAGAGATTTGGGCTGGTGTTGCTGAATGCTGAGCCAAAGCTTCTCCCTAGTTGAGCCAAGACAAAGCAGATGAATACCCTGCATGCACCTTGGTTACAATCTTGCCTTACTAGCAGTGTGGCCCTGGGCAAATCACTTAACCTCTCAGCTTCAGTTTTCTTTTCTATAAAATGGAGATCTGAACACCTGCAGCATCTTCTTGCCTGGGTTTTAGTGAGAATAAAATGAGATGACATTTGTAAAGCACTCAGCAATCCTCAAAGTGACAGTGCAGATGCCAGTTATCATCATTATTGCTGCCTACTGCAAAGAACTGCTAGGAGGACCAGGAGAGATGCTCTCTTAAAGAGCCAGACCAGTGCCAAGTATCATGCAACCAGCAGGGCGAAGGTGGACATATTTTAGTGGTCAGCTGGAAAGCAATGGGGCTATGCCCTAAGCCTTCTACAGTCTAGGGAGGAAAGTCTTCCAGTGGAACATTCCTTAAAGGAATGGCCGCTCCAGGCAAAGACACAAAGGGGTGGCAGCCAAGTCAATGTGCTTACAGTGGAGGGAAGGGTGTGGGCAAAGCACATGCATGTGAGTGTTCCAGGGGACGAGGAGGGGGAGGCTCATAAAAATCCTTCAAATCCAGTACTATAGTCAGGGCAGCTCGAGGCTGATGAGGAAAGAAGGCAATTGGGGGGGGGGATGGGTTAGCATCAGTGTCAATGGAAGGTGATCCTAGATCCAAATCTCCTCCTCTGCCAGGATAGATCCTGTTCACTGAGACAATGGATTATAGTAGCAAGAACCCTGGCTTTGTAGGCCCAGGCTCTGGGTTTAAATCCTGCTTCTGTGACCCAGTGGTCATCTAACTCCTGCCAGGTTGCAATTTCCTCATCTGTGAACTACCCAGTATCCAAGATCCCCTCTAACCTTCTATATCCAGTGGACACAGTTTTGCCATTTCCCCTCTTCAGGTTCTGATTACCTGCCTTCCAATCACTGACTAGTGAGAGAGCAACCAATTAAGAATTAGAAAAGGAACAAGAATTTCCTCTCAAAACTTGAGTTTTATTTCCAACGGCCTGGCCACAGGGAGAGGTTAATCTCTGAGTTTAATAAGAGGGCCCCTTTACCCAGAGAAGCTACAGGTATTCTCTCGGGATCACTAGGTGAGCGTTATGCATACTGCCAATCAGGACTTGTGCACAAGACATCACAGAGGTGAGGAGGCCTGGAAAAGGAGGGGCCGCTCTTTCTTTTTTAAGTCAATTTAGAACTTTATTCCTTGGTTACATGAATCATATTCTATCCCTCCCTCCCCTTCCCCCACCCTTCCCACAGCTGACACGCAATTCCACTGGGTATTACATGTGTCCTTGATCAGAACCTGTTTCCATGTTGTTGATGTTTGCACTAGGATGTTCATTTAAAGTCTATATCTGAGAGGGCCGTTCTTAAGGAGAGTGAAGGCTAATGGGGAGGACAGTCCAGAAGTTGGAGGGCAATCACAGAATGTCCAGACTTACAAGGGGACGGATCGCTGAAGGATTTAGGGACATCACACAAGTGAGTTCCCATAGGCCCCAACTAAATATCAAGAATGGAGAAGTTACATACTGTTTGTACACAGCTTTGAATTATGGCTAGAATACAGGGACAAGCAGAGATAGGATGCATAACCCAGATTTGACCAAATTCTTTGTGTCAAAAACCTCCAAATACATCTCCATCCTAAGCCTATGCAGAATGCCAGAAAGTTCTGCTGGGGGCTAAAGGCTGGAAGCCTGCTTAAGCATAGCTGGGATAAATCAATAAGGCCTAATTGATTTGGTCAACATTGGATTGCTTTTCCACAAAAAAAGAAAGAAAAACCAAAACAAAACAGCTGTTAAAGAGTTTATTAACTGATGCCTAATCTAGGGGCCTCCTAAAGAGGCAGGACTGGAATAATGATATCCAGTAGAGACCTAATCAAATGCAAACAGGTCTGATTTACTGACAGGAGCAGGACTAGCCAAGCCCCTGGGCTGCTCTCATTAACTCACCTGCTGAGCTGAGCCAAGGCCCCCAATTAGAAATCCAAAGACTCTAGGCAAACACCTCATTTGTTTGGTCTTTGTTAAAACAGTGGACTCCTAATGAAGGGGCTGGCCAGGGAACCTAGGGAGCTAACCTTATAAAAGGCCTTCCAGGGTAGATTGGGCTCCCCACAGAAGCCACTCTCCTCCTCTGGAGCATCTGTGCTAGCTAAATTTCAGATCTCCTCAAGGGGCAGGATGCTGGCCAGAGGGGCCATACGGAGGCTGTTGCTCATCTGGGTAGGTCTGTGTGGCTATTGCTTTCTAAGGGCCTCGGCAGGTTTCCCCAGGAGCTCTTCCCGATGCACATACATCCCAAGAAGCATGGCCCTCTGCTATGACATTGGCTATTCTGAAATGCGAATCCCCAACCTGCTGGAACATGAAACCATGGCTGAAGTGATCCAGCAGTCCTCCAGCTGGCTGCCACTGCTAGCCAGGGAATGCCATCCCGATGCCCGCATCTTCCTCTGCTCCCTCTTTGCACCAATATGCCTGGACAGGTAAGACTTTAACCTCTCTATTGTTTCCAGGGGAAAGGGCTCCCCTGGGCAGTCAATGAACATGTGCCCATTGGTTCTCTCTAGCCGTGGGCCAGATGGGGCTATACTCTTTCAGCAGCTGCTGGGTTTGTGTGTTTGAGGAGTCTTCCTCAGTCTGCTGCAGAGAGACCTGCTTTCTCCGATCATCAGCTCTCAGAACAAAAGCCAGCCCTGTGGAAAGTGCTTCTGCCCCATAAGTGCTCTCCACTGAGGAAGCAAGAGGCTGGTTCCACCGAGGAGCCAGGGAAAGCCTCCTCCTTCCCCCTTCCACTAGAGGATTCCATTCCAGTGAAAAATGACCAACGGTCCCACTGATTGAACAGCCAGGGTCCCTTTTTGCTCTCTGTGTTTTTCCTCTCATAGCGCAGGGCTCTTTCTGTCCTGCTGTTCACTCTTAAAGTCTTCTGTCACTGTAAAGGCCCATGGAAGAACACCCCTTAGTTACTGCACTTAGAGTCACCAGAAATGGACAGGAATCTTCTCCCTTTTGCTCTTCTGCTGGAAGTAATTCCGCTACTCCCACAGCAGCCTCCCTTTCAGGAAATAAATGGGTCCATATGCCAAAACGTTTCTTAATTTAGCCTTATTTCCAGAAAGTGAATCCATGACATCAAAATGTAATCCTCTGGTGCCAACAAGAAGTCCCCATTTTCCTCCCTTTCCCGCAGTGGCAATTTAGGGATAGAGAACACAGTTGGGTTCTGAATGGAAGCTAATGCACACGTTAACCCCCAGCCACCTGGAGTGTTTCCCAGCCTGATGAACCAGGTATTCACTGTAATTCTGTCCAGCTTGACAAACGCTTAATAAAGCTACAACCCTGTGCTAGGCACCAGAGAAGGTGCAAAGTTTAGCTAAGATAATGTCCCTATCCCTGGAGCTTATGGTCTAGTGCATGATTTAATATATAGTAAGTGAGATAAGGATAAAAGAGTCACTTCCCAGAAAGGTGCAAAACAAAGCACTGTGTGAGGCCCAAGTGGGGAGTCATTCTTGATGGCTTCATGGCTTCCCCAGAGAGCAAAGCTCCCACTGCACTTTTCTCCACATCCTGATAGGGCAGGGAAAGGTTCTCCTTACTTCAGGAATTCCTGAGTGTCTCCATCCAAGGAAGACTGTTTTAATGTTTTATACTCCCAACATTTCCAGAGCAATGCCACACGGACCAGTTTGGGAAGCCATCTGAAACCTGGGACAAAGAGGGTCCCATAGCCAGCTGGTGGGCAGGTGATGGAAACATCAGTAGTTAGGGTCTGCGTGCTTACTGCAGCACTACCACAGTTTCAGGAGGCCTTATCTGACAGTGAATTGGCAAACACTTCTAGAGTACCAAAGTGGCAGGATGGATAGAGAATTGGCCCTGGAATCAGGAAAATCTGAGTTCAAATCTTTACCTCAGACAATGACTAGCTGTGTGACCTTAGGCAAGTCACTTAATCTCTGAAGGCCTTGCTTTCCTCAACTGTAAAATGGTAACAATAGCAGCATCTATCTCTCAGGGTTGTTGTAAGAATTAAATGAGATCATATTTATAAGTGCTGAGCACAGTGCCTGGCATGTAATAGGTGCTTACTAAACATTTCCTTCCTTCTTTTTACCAACTATGCCCAGGACAACTGGACCAAGCTATGCTGTTAAAGAAACTGTACCTACTTATTAAGTCTCCTCTCTCCGCACAACACCCTTCACTGTGTGAATGAGAATGTTGTTGGATTTAACAAGTGTCCTTGTTCTCCTTCCTTTAGGATTATCTACCCCTGCCGAAGTCTCTGTGAAAGCGTCCGGGACAGCTGCGCCCCCATCATGGCTTGCTATGGATACCCTTGGCCAGAGATCCTCCAGTGTGATAACTTTCCTATAGATCACAGTTTGTGTATCTCTGCAATCAGTGATGAGACAACTGAGAGCAGAAGAAGTAAGTCCATCAGTCTCTTCTGGTTCGCTCCATCTAGCATGGAGTTTACGACTACTACAATGATTACTGCTAACCCCCCCTCCCCCTCACACACACACACACATATAGAGAGAGTTTAACAAGATATAACAAAACTGTCTGGTGATTCCTCTTTTGAATTTTTCTTTTGTGCATGAAGAAATGTTCTGGGGGCAGCAAGGTGGCTCAATGAACTGAAAGCCAGGCCTGGAGGGAGATAGGAGGTCCTGGGTTCAAATGTAGTCTCAAACACCTACTAGCTGTGGGACCTTGGGCAGGCCACTTAGTCCTCATTGCCTAGCCTCTGCCACTTTTCTGCCTTGGATTGCTGGAGTGTTGATTCTGAGATTGAAGGGTTTTAAAAAAAATGTTGCTGTTTGTTTGTTTGTTTGTTTTTTAAATTTCCCTCTCCCCAACCTTGTAACTAAGTAGTTCACTGGCCACATCTTGAGAAGGCTCCTCTAATTCTGTAATTCTAGGCCTCTGCCTCTCTGCCAAGAATTGGAGGCTATGGCTCAGCATCACTTGTTGAGAGTGTTTAGCAACAGCTGCTTTTGTTTTCCCTCCTTTAATATTACAGTCATCTTGACAGTTGTTCTTCTGCCTCTGCTCATGTCACTCTATTTGTGCAAATGTTGCCATATTTCTCTGCCTACATCATACTCTTCTTACATTACATACATTTCTTATGACACAATTAAATTCCATCCTATTCATATGAAAAATTTTGTTCAGCCATTTTCCAATTTATAGCCTTCTATTTTGTTTCTAGTTCTTTCTTTTTCTGAAAAATACCCTTATTTTCTATCTTAAAATCATACTAAGGGTTGGTTTTAAAGCAGAAAAGCACTTAAGGACTAGGCAATTGGGCTTGCCCAAAGCCACACGGCTAAGAAGTATCTGAGGCTAGATTAAAACCCAGCATCTCCTGTGTCCAGGTCTGGCTCTATCCACTGAAGGAGGTCGCTATCCCCCTTCTAGTTATCAAGCTAAAAAAAAAAAAAAGGAACCAGAACCACAGCTCTGTCCACTAAGTCCTGTACAATGCAGTAAGTAGCAAGTCCCCCAGGGTGTGGCCTTCTCCTAGCCCTTGTTCCATAGCCAAGGAGGATGTGGGAGTTAGATGCTATGTTACTGGGTACAGAGAGAACACTGGCTCTCAAGCTGACCAATTTGGCACACAGTTCTCTTACAGTTGAGAACAATGGCTTACAATGGTATTCTCCCCTTCCCCCACCAGTTCCTCGAGCCAGCTGCCAGGACTGTGAGTTGGAAGAGGCAAGGTCTCCTAAGGAGGTTCTGGATACCTTCTGTACCAGTGATTTTGGTGAGTACAAGGGTTGTGGCATTCCTCATTGCCCTCAGCAACTATGACCTTCCCCCTGTGCAGACCACTTAGCAAACGAAAGTCCCCAGCACCATGTTAAATACCTGTGCAAGGATACATTTGAAGGTGATGTTCAAATGCCCAACTAGGTGTCACCAGGGAGAATGTTAGTACTTTGAATCAAAAGTCAGTGAAAGAAAAAAAGTCATTTTGTACATGGCAGAGCAATGGCCCCTCTGCTATCAAGTAACAACAGAGGTGAACCTTCCCCATAGGATATGAGATTTCTAATAAAGCTAACTGCTGATCCAAAGTGAGCCATATGGAAAAGTTTTTAGTTCACACCCAAACAACTGAGGTTCTCAGGGAAGGGAAAGTTCAAGCTAATCTAACCCAATAAACATTTATTAATTGCCCAGTATATGAAAAATACTGGCAGGCAGGCAACATTATATGCTAGGCACTGTGTCCTGAGAATACGAATACAAGCAAAAAGAAAGAGGCCTGGCCCTTAAAAAACTTGCATTCTAAATGAGAGAAGACATCCCATAAAGGGTTAGGGATTTGTCATGGAGATGATGGGGAAGCAGAGCCAGGAGAAGAATAAAGGGAAGCTGGCCTGGGCCTTTCCCAAAAGGGAGACTCAAGTGGAATTCATCAATAAAGAGAAGAGAACCAACTGGGGAAATGGAAAAAAAAAGGCAAGAAAAATGCATGCCCAAGGAATTTACTTCCTTTGGATGTGAGGGATGAAAGCCATAAACAGATAAGAATATTTATTACAATATGAGGGGCAAGGAGGGAGCTCCAACCACTAAGGCATCAGGAAAGGCTTCTAGTAGGAAGAAGCACAGGTGAGCCAGAGATAGTGAGAGGATCCACTGCCAGTAGGCATTTCCAAGAGAGACACATTTCTTGCACCTCTGCAGTGGTTCTACCCAGGTCTGGGCAATTAGGTGGGTAACCTAAAGCAGTTTCATGTTAACAGGTAGGTTATGACCAGAGAAGCCTCAAGGCTGGCAAGAAGTACAAAGAGCCTGCTTCAGAGCAGCTGTCAATTGCCACTTACCCATGCTTTAATCTGAATGATTCTTTACCCTCCTGCAAATCCTCTGCCAAGGATCCATCCATCCATTGCATGGGGGCTGTTCTGGATCTTTTGATACTTGGTATGTGCTATCATCTGCCATCAACCTGTTCCACTTCCCCCTACCATGTGACCTGCTCACCTCTTTAGTTATGTAGGTGTGCTGTCTTAATACCACCTTTCATACCAGTTCTCAGAAACAAGGCACTATTAATAATATGCTTCTGCCTCCTTCTACCTAGCTCCTGCTTTAAGTTAGAGGAGAAAGGGAAGTAAATCGGATCAGCTCTTCAAGTCTTTTCTCAGTTGTCAGTCTGACCACTGAGATAATTCCAGTCAAAAGTAACGGATTCAGACAGAAGCCTAGAAAACTTGATGAGAGTAGAAGGGCACATAGAAGTGGCCAACAGGGAATATGGTGGCAGAACTTGGGGAGCTTGGTAAAGCTTCAGGAGGAAGAGAATCCAAGGACACATATCTATTGGGCCAGGGGATCAAGATTTTGTTTTATCTATTCTAGCTGTGAAGGTCCAGATCTCCCGAAGGAATCAGACCTCATCCAGCATCTTTGACTGTGATATGGACTCCCGGCTGGAGGTGCTAAAGCGTGGGCCCCTGCTGCCAACAGAGGTCCAGCCCAGACTGAAGCAGTGGCTGGAGTGGGACGCTACCTGTGTGCACAATCTCATGCGGGGCACTCACACAGGGGCCTACATAATCAGTGGAGAGGTCCAGGGCAACCGACTGGTGGTTAACAAGGCATATGCCTGGAACAAGAGGAACAGGAACCTGCATCTTGCAGTCAGAAAGTGGAAGCACCACCGGTGCAGACAGTAGGGAGGCTTCACTCTCAGGAGAAAGAAGTGAAGTCAGATGCTTCCTTTATCCTGACATAATATCATACCTTTATGGCCTAAGGACCCTGATTGGAAAGCTAAACTTCTGGCAGGGAAGATATCTTACTTAGATCTCTAGCAACCAATTATTCCAGGAAAAAAAATGACTTGTTGATTCAGTTCTTGTCTATGTGGTACTCTGGGAGATGCGATGCAATCTTCCCTTTGTCATTCTTTGAGAAGACCCTGCATTTTCAATTCATGCAGGTAGGATGGAAGATACTCTTCCCAGACAGAAGCATAGAGTTAAGTGATTATAGTTATCAAGACTCAGCTGGTTGGTCCTACCACTGACACAAAATGGACATTTCAGATGAAGTAGAAGGAAACACAGTAAAAGGTTGATGGGTATGACCCTTGGCAAAAGGTGGCCAGCTCCCTAACAATGAAAAAGTTACCTCCCCTGCTCTATTTCTCCTGTGCTGCTGCAGCCTCCCTAGAGCCTTTGTAGTTCCTTACCTTCAAGATCCCATCCTTACCACATTTCTTCACTGGCAGGGCAATACAGCTCTGAAAGTAGGGAGAACAGAAATGGTAACTCTGGCCCTACTGCACTCTGACCCTGATAACCTGCTGTCTGCTGGGTGAGCATTTTCTTGAAATCTGAGAGCATTATGAAGATAGCTCCATGCTTAGCCTACTTAGTGCTCTGCAATCTGCACATATTATGACTACCTCAAAGAGCCCCAGAGGTTTACTTGGTAGACTTTCTGAACCTAGAATCAATATGCCAGGTTCACCAAATCAGAAGCTTCGATATCTTTTTCTTGAACTTTGCTGAGTACTAAGACCCTTACTGGAAACACTTTAAAAAAGACCTCTGGGATAGTCGATGAGACTTTCATGTACACAGCCAGGGTAAGCTGCTTAAAACCTAAACTAATATTTATACTCAAAATCTACATCTGTTACTGTTAGCTCTCTAGGATTTATTATGAGCACAAACTTCTCAGGATATCTGTCGAACTATATTTGCTTAAACTGCAAAATGGGGAGGGGAGTGGAGGAGAAAGAGAGAGAGAGAGAGTTTATTTCTCATAAACTAATGATAATGATCTACAGTATTTAGGAAAATAAATAAAAACATGACCCAGTGAGAAAAGCATTCAACATGCCCTAGTTAAGGGTCCTTGGAATTCAAAGGACAATGGAATGAGAAGGGCATGTAAAGAAGTGCAACAAACTCCTCATAAGAAACACAGCCAGAGTATATGGGATGGCATATGGGTATCAGATCAATAAATACTAGAAGATGCCTACAACTTCTAAACAGAATTCTAGAAGACCAAACAGGATTAATTTTATATTTATTTTTGAAATACCTAAAGTGGAAAAAAAGCAACTCCTTTGCACCAGGAAAGTGTAAACATTAACCTATTAGGTATTTATTGGTGCCTATCAATGTGTCAGGGAATATAAATCATAAAATATAATCCTTGCTCATAAGGAAATGATCAGCTCAATCAGAAATAGGGAAGATTTCACCAGGCACACTGGGCTGCTGGCCTTGATAATAGTGGGAAATGGAAAAGGAAGATATAAAGGCTAAAACTGAATATATTCCTATGATGGTAAGAGTTTTTAGATTATATAAGTATTTCCCAAGGAAGTGGTGGCAAAAGTAGGATGAAATGGAAAGGGTTACACTTGGAGTCATATGTCCTGGGTTTTGGTCACAGCCCGAGCCATTTAGTTGATGTAGGACCTGTTCTGATTCAATTTCCTTATCTGTAAAATAAAGATAATATTATTCCCACTACTGATCTCCCAAGGTCACTGTGGAGGTCAAATGAGACGATTACACAAAGCACATAAGAATCTTGAAGTTCCATATAAATACTGACTTTTATATTGTGTAGGAATAGAGAGAGAAGGGATGAGAAAATGCAAAATTGTCTCTAAAAGGGGAGAAAGGAAACTTTAGCCATGAACCCCGGAAAAGATTCTAGAAGGAGAATAACTACAGAGAAGAGGTTTGGGAGTTAACTGTCACTTCATTGCCTTTCCTGTCCCTGAGCGGGAAGGGAGAACATCAGCTTCCAGTGACAATTTTGCATTTTCCCTTATCCCTTATCTCTCTATTTCTACATTCCTTGGAAACAGAAGTGGGGAGGCCCTGGGCACATCCCTGGACAGTTATCTGCTCTACCATCTTGTCTTTTTCTTTGGGATTGCCACAGCTCTCTGATTCACTAGACAAGTATTCACTAGCTCTATTTTATCTCAGCATCAGTATTACTAGAAAGAAGAGCCTCAGTGACTAGCATGCTGGGAGATTTGGTGCTGAGAGCATCAGGGAAAGAAAAAACTGAAGAGCCACACTACACCACTGCCATCAAGGGGGCATTGAATATTGGGCGCTGGATCATCCTCTCCTCTCTCTTTTTATTGCTGCTAACATACTCACATCAGACCAACAAAGGATGGACTTAAGTTCCTCCTGACATCAGGCTCCAGGTTGTTAGAAGTTTTCATAAAAACATTACTTAGCTGTGGTCAAGGAATCACCATTTAGACCTTTTGGGGCTGGAGCAGCCCTGTTTGTATTTTTCTTTCTCCAGGCTTATTCTCCATTCTATAGGCCCCACTGGGCTAGAAGCCAGGGCACATCACAGCTGGGCTTCGAGATCAACTACCTTAGTAAGAAATGTTCTAGTAGGTTATACCTTAGAACCAGAATTTTAAGCTGAAACATTTTCAACATGATTGACCCAGAGATCTCTGCTGTGCTACAGGGAAGAATATATAGGTTGGGGGTTCTCAACCTGGTCATGGTGTTTGTTCATTCTCTTGTCTATACCCTTTTGAAGGACCTTCTGCATATCTGTAGGATTTTCTCCCCACCTACATCTTGGCCAAAACCTCATAGTAATCAACCCACAATAGAATGACTAAACCATTATAAAAAAGGTTTCAACCAAAACATTGATGCTATTTCCTGAAACAGTTTCAGATGGCAAATGGGTCCAAGTATATCCCCCAAATCTCTGGTCCCTCACAAACCTCTGATCCAGTGGGGTAAAGGATGAGCTCAGACCCAGGGGCTCCTGACAGCTGCAGATGCCAGCCTTGTCCTGAAGTCCCTGGATGCAAAAGGCCAAGGCTCTCTTGGTCACTGCTGCCAGAGCTTGCCCGTAAGCCCTTATTGTAGGAATGATGGTTGTGAGGATTTCAGATACAAACCCAGTGGACATTCCCCCTCACCCTCAGCTCTGACAAATGGCTGAGGCTTTGAAAGACCCTCAGGACAGAACATCTGTGTTCCTATTCAGGTCAGGGGAGGGAGAAGGAGTAGTGAGACATCCATTTAGGTGTTTCTGGTAAAAATACAAATGTCACATAATGCTAAGGGTTTTCACAAGTTCCTCATCAACCTCTCTATATTAACATTCTATTCTATACAATCAGATCTAACACTCACCTATTTGTAGTGCAATGCATTACAGAGAAGTACTAGCAAAGCTATTTTAAAAGCACTGTGTGTTAAGAAGTTTCCCAGGAGTGTTGGACAGTAAATGATGAGACAACCAGCTTCAGTTCTTAAAAGTTCTTTAAAGCCAGCACCAACAGTCAATTAGCAGGATTCTGGGATGATAAGCTAATGTCCTGGAATTTGAGTTAGTCACTTTACCAGCCTGTTTTTTGTCAGGCACAGGCTGTCCAATGGCCACTATCAGTTAGCTACTGGTGTAACATCATCCATGAAGATAGAGGAAACAAGAGTCCACGATTAAGTTAAAAGGGCATCAACTCTTTGATTTTGGAAGTTCACAGAAATCACTTTTTTTTCCACTCAATACTTAAGTATTGGGATAAGGAACCATTTTAGTGAAGAGTCTTTATTTTAGCTGTTAATAACTATAAGGATCCAAGGGTCATTTTGTATAAAGCAGTAAGACTAAAGATGGTGGTGCTTGCTGAAAAGTTTAAAAGAGAATTGACACTCAATTAAAAAAAAAAACAGCTTTCATCTTATCACAGAGAATTTTTTTTACTTTTGTGATTTTTTGGGGCTATATATGTGTAGAGGAGGAAAGGAGGTAAAGGGAAATTAAGTTGTTATAAATGTGAAATTTTAGAACTTTTGGGACTGAAATTTATGCTATAAGTAGTTTCACAACTCTAACCTGTGACATGCCTATTTCTGTAGGGAGTTTTGTTGGTGTGTCCTTACCAAAGAGAAGAGGCTTCAAGCTGAGGGTCTTCACATCATGTATTTTGTTGGGGATCAGCTCCACCTTCTGTTTGTAGCCAACCTGGATAATAGCACATTGGGATCGAATGAACCCCTCAGCCATCTGCCACCTCCTAGGTTCCAAGCCCCTGGCATGGTGTTTTGTCCATACATTGGACTTTAAGGTTTGCAAAGCACTTTACATATGTTATACATTTAACAAATATTTGTTGGAACTTAACAGAAAGTCACAAATTAGGGTTTACTGACAGCATATTGAGCAAAAAGCGATGGGGGACAATTTAAAACACGACTGCAGAAACAATCTTGGGAATAACCTTATTTCTCAAGGGCTGATGGGATTAACATTTCCTGGGAGCTAAACATCATTTACAAGGTAATTCATCTTAGAGACAAAAAACTACCTTGGAAGAAGTCAGAGAAACAAAAGCTTTGAAAAAGCAAAGAATCAGGACACTACCTCTCAAAATCACTACTGGCCCCATAGTCTTTAGTTTCATGTAGAAAGGCAGACATACTAAATATTTATCTATTCTATTTATGTATATAATATCTATCTAGCTATATCTACCTAGTATATGTATAGTATAATTTATGTGTATACGTATACACACACACACATACACACAATACCTTAATACCTTTCAGGCCTAATTCAATTCTAACACTGCAGTTGCTGGATGGGAGGAGGGGAAGACGAGAGGAGAAGGCCTGGTCCAGATGTCCTGTCTTCTCCACAATCTCATCCTCACACTTAAGAGGGGACCAAAGCAGCAGAGTGAGGTGAAAAATGAGATAATGACTGGATGTGGAGTCAGAGAATCAGAATTTTGATTTTGTCTGTGACCTTGAACAGTCCGATTCCCCTCTCCTGGCCTCAGTTTCTCCACCTATGAAGTGAGGAAGGGGTGTGCTCTCTGACATCTACTTTCTCGATCCCCAGACGGGTGCCTTCTTACCTTGATGCCCTCTAGCCGGGTGAGGGGCGCTCCGAAGAGAGCAGGGGTTGGAGGGGCAGCTGGGGCCCGTGGGGCGGGGGCGGGAGCCGCGGGTCCTGGGTCTGGGGATACCTCTTGGCCAGCTGCCGGCCCTGGCCCGGACGAGTCACCGTTGCTGTAGTGCACGAAGAAGAGCAGCGCTAGCACGTTGCCCAGGTAGAGGTGCACGAACACCATCAGCACCAGGAAGTAGGAGCGAGAGCAGATACCGCGGTGCTTGCCCCCGGCCAGGCCCGGCGGGGCCAGCGGGGCCTTGGCCGTGACCTCTCCATCCGTCTGCCGGCTCAGCAGCGTCCAAGGGGGCTCAGCGGCCTCCTCGACTTCGGGCCGCGGAGCTGCCGCCGCCATCGCGCCAGCTTCTGCCCTGATTGGGCAAGGATGCGCGGCGGCGAGAGGATATAGCCGCTAGGCCGTGGAGGCCGGCGGGGGCGCCGGGGGGCACCAAGCCCCGGCCGGGCCACGGTCGCCCCTAGTAACCCACGGGAGCAGAGAAGCGGAAGTGGCGCTGAGCTGGCGGGCACGCGCTAGCCTCCCCACTCCCTTCCTCCCTCCCTCCCCTCACTCCCCCTCCCCGTCTCGCGATGACTGTTGCTAAGAAACGGGGCAAGGTTGAGGATGCTGCATTAGCCTCCCCTGCCCCATGGTTGCTAAGGAGATAGGGCAGCCCTGAAGATGCTACAGAGCACTCCCTCCTCCCTCGGTCCTTCTCCTCACCTTCGCATTAGTTACTAGGAGACCGTGTGGAGGCAGAGGATGCGGCTGAGGCTCTGGAGGAAGGCTGCCTGTGGGGTAGGAACAGGCTTGTTTATCCCCAGGGCTTATGTTTAGTAAGACAAAGGGATCTCATTGGCTTCGGGAACAAATATTAAACGATATATAAAAAATATTTAGTACATAAAGTATTCATTTAATAAATGCTTATTCTTTCCCCTAGCCTCTTCTTCCTGGATGAGAAAATTCCCTCTACTGATTCAGTCTCCAGGAAAGTTTTAGAGTTGCCCAAATACAACAATTTCTTGGTTTTGAGGCAGGTTCTACCATTTAATTTCAAAATTAATAAAATTTTCATTCATTCATAGTTCCTTACACACATATCCTTTTGCTGATGTCCCACTCTTCCTTTGCTCTTCATCACTCAATTCAGGTGCTGACTCTCCAAAACCTTCCTAGATTCCCTCACTCCCTCGCTCCCACCAGGCATGTTGCCTGGTCTTCTCCTTTGTACTTAAAATCTTTTTTTTAATTTTTATTTGGATTGTTTATTTGAATAACAAATTTCTATGTAAGTTTTCTGAAGTTATGTAATTTATATTGTTTCCCTCCCTTCTTTCTCCTCCCCCCCCCCCCTTTCCTGGAGCTGACAAGCAATTCAATCTGGGTCATACATGTTTTACTTGTACTTGATCCATGTTTTCTAATTATCATGTTATTATATGTTAGTTATTTGTATAGCTCTCCTACCACCCCAGCAGACAGTATGTTCTATGTTTATCTTTGCATGGCTAGCACTGAGCATAGGGCCTTGTACACAATATTTAATCTTGGTTAAATTTAATTGTACTCTCTGAAACTGGTCCAATTTTAGGAGGATTGAGGCAGATGGGAAGATGTAAGGAAAGTTGGTAATGATTGAAGTGAGGAATGTCAGTTAAGATCATGAAAGTAGTTCACAGCCATGGAGGGCTAAAGTAAAAAAGGTCACAGGAGATGAAGGTAAAAAAACAAAACAAAACAAAACAAACAAAAAACATTTTTTAAGGCATCTACTTTGGGTCAGGCACTGTGCTAGGCACTTTATATTCTCATTTGATCTTCCAAACAAGACTGTGAAGGAAGTGCTATCATTATCCCAATTTTATAGTTTCAGAAATAGGCAGTTGGTTTAGTCCAGTTAGTGTCTAAGGCTGGATTTGAATTCAAGTCTTCCTGATTCCAGGCTCAGATCTCTATCCCTTGTGCCATTGAGGTTGATGAACTGGGAGGCCAAGATGTCTGGAGGACCATAAATATATATACAGTATATAATTCTTCAAGTATGACATGTACAAGATTTAAGTCAGAGAGGAAAACTAAGCCAGGTATTGAATTATTTGAGAGTGTCACCTGGCAGTTGGTAATTGAAAGCATCATGGACCTAATATCAAAAGATGGGAGTGACCCTTAAATGAGGAGTTTCAGATGTAGTAGTGGAGGAAATGTATGTTTCTATGATTTGTTCTTTTTTTATTCCAGTATTATTTTTTCCCAATTACATGTGAAAACAATTTTAATTCTCTCCCTCCTCTTCTCATCACCCCCTCCCGATCTAACTCTATAACTATATGTATAATTGATCTAATTATACTTTTGAGATCATGCAAAAAATTCCTTATTAGTCATGTTGTATAAGATGACAAAAAAAACCCCCACAAATAAAGTGAAAATGGTATGTCTCAATCTGTAGTCATACTCTATCAATTTGTTTTCTCTGGAGGTGAACAGAATTTTGCATCATGGAATTTTATTCGATGATTATATTGCTGAGAATACCTCAGCTACTCACAGTTGATCATCAGACAATATTGCTGTCACTGTGTACAATGCTCTCCTGGTTCTTCTGATCACTTCACTTTGGATCAGCTCATGTAAATCTTTCCAGGGTTTTCTGAAATCATTCTGCTTGTCATATCTTCTAGCAAAATAGTATTGCATCACAACTTGTCAAGACATTCCCCAATGGATAGATATTCTCTCAATTTCTAACTCTCTGCAACCACAAAAAGAGCTGCTAACAGTTTTACAAATAGGTCCTTTTACTTTTTTTTTTATCCTTTACTGGATCAAAAGGTATGCATAGTATTATTGTAGGGCACAGTTCCAAATTGCTCTCCAGAATGGTTGGATCATTTCACAAGTCCACCAACAGTACATTAGTGTCCCAAATTTCCCATAACAATTATTTTCCTTTTCTATAATAAAATTAGTCAATCTGATAGGTGGTACCTCAGAGTTGTTTTACTTTGCATATCTCTGATCATCAGTAACTTAGAGCATTATTTATATGAGCATAAAAAGGTTTGATTTTCATTTTGAAAACTGTTATATCCTTTGACCATTTTTCTTTTTTAACTTAGAATATTTTTCCATGGTTACATGATTCATGATTTCCCCACCCTCCTATTCTATTCCCCCTCCTGGAGCTGAAAAGCAATTCCACTGGGTTATACATGTATCATTGTTCAAAACCCATTTCCATGTTATTCATGTTTGTAGTAGTGATCTTTTAACATTAAAACCCTAATCATATCCCCATCAAACCATGTGATTGATGTTTTTTCTTCTGCATTTCTGTTCCCACAGTTCTTTCTCTGGATGTGGGTAGCATTCTTTCTAATAAGTTCCTCTGGATTGCTTTGACCATTTTTTTAAAACTGGGAAATGACTTCTTAAAATTTGACTCAATTATATGAGGCTTTCTTCTATCAGACATACTTTGCTCTAATCCCCCCACCCCCATTTTCTGCTTTCCTTCTAATCTTGGCTATATTGATTTTAAAATTAATACAATCAAAATTTTTTTATTTTAGATTTTGTAATGCTTTCCATCAGTTATAAATTCTTGCCTTAGCCATAGATTTGGCAGGTAAACTATTGTATATTCCCCTAATTTGCTTATATCATTCTTCATATCCAAATCAGGTACCCATTTTGACCATATCTTGTAGGCTGCGAGACCTTGGTCTATACTTCATTTCTGTCTTACTGTTTTCTAATTTTCCCAGTAGTTTTCACATAACTGAGTTCTTCCAAAAGCTTATACTTTGGGATTTATCAAACACTAGATTACTATGTTCATTTATTAGCATGTGCTAAGTTCTTAATCTATTCCACTGATCCATCACTCCATTTCTTAGCCAGTACCAAATTGCTTAATATATAATGCAGTTCAAAATCTGGTATGGCTATTTCACACTTTTTTTTTCATAAATTCCTTTGATATTCTTGACCTTTTATTCTTCCAGATGAACTTTTTTCTAGATCTATGGAATATTTTTTTTGGTAATTTGATTGGTATTTCACTGAATAAGTCAATTATTTTAGGCATACTTGTCATTTTTATCATATTGGCTCAGTCTAATCCATGAAATATTATTTAGATCTCATCGTGGGAGAAGTGTTTTGTAATTATGTTCATATAGTTCCTAAGTTTGTCTCAGCAGGGAGACCCCCCCCCCCCATTTTATATTGCCTATGGTTATTTTAAATGAAATTTCTCTATCTCTTGCTGCTGAACTTTATTGGTAATATATAGCAATGCTAATGATTTATATGATTTCTTTCATATCCTGAAACTTTGCTGTTTATTTCAACTAAATTTTTATCTCCATTATATCATCTGCAAAGAGTGATAGTTTTGCTTCTTCCATGTATATAACTGAAAATCTGTTACTCTAAAAAAGAACTACATTTCCTAAGAGCCCACTGACTTCCTGTCATTACATACTTCCTATAGGCAGGGTATATTAGGCAAGGACTGGAAGGGTCCCACCTCTTTACTTCTGGTCCAGTGCTTGATGGTGGTAAGGCGGGTGTTTGAACTGGCTGATCAGCCATGGGTATATAGTTTTTATTTTGTACCCTCTTTATTCCTTGACTTCTAATAGCATTTAATAAACCTTCTAAACTATAATATTTTATTATTAGAGATTTAATTTTTAAACTTGCCTACTATGATTTGTTCTTTGACCCACTTGTTCTTTAGGATTAGTTGCCCAACTTAGGGAAACCCCAGAAATCAAACAAGCCATGAATTGTTTACACAGCTCATTCACTATTCTAATCACTGTCCCCATGACTAATTTGGGAGTCATACTATGATGCTCCACTAGATCTTAAAAATGGGAATCAAACACAAAATATCCTCGTCTCCAGATTGATTAGGAACAAGGGACCATTTGAAATAGAGGCTCTCATGGGAATCTTTTCCTGCATGGCAGAAAGGATGCTTGCTTTGGGAAGTGAGGAAACACTCAGACACTTTATACTTGTGTGAACACAGTCATGGTATTAAACCTAAGCCTCAATTTCCTCATCTATAAAAAGGGAATAATAAGAATACCATGTCTCCATAATGTCCGTGTTGTTGCTCCAAGTTATAGTTACTTGCCTTTATGTATTTCCCTTGATTTTGTTTCCTTAATGACTAGCACTATCTATCTTCTTAACTTGTATCTAAGTGCAATTCCTGGCACATAGTAGGTACTTGATAAATGCTGGCTAATTAACCCAGACTTCTAAAGTTTCATCAGCATAGGCAAATCTTAGATGACAGTGGAGTACAGGTTTTGCAGGTTCTATCAAGCTAAAAGGCTATAGGAAGGAGCCCTTCTACAAACCCCTGTTTTCCAAGATGTGCAATTAAATTAGGACAGGCTCATTACCAACTTGGCCACAGGGTGATTAAATGTTTGGCCATAGCTATTTATAAAGACCATTCACTATGGCTTAGAGGAGCTACATGAGTCAGTGGAGAAAATATTCACACTGGTGAAATTTTGGCTTATTAAAAAGTACTGATCCATCTACCTCTGAGTTGTGAAAAGTGATTTATAACCCTTAGGGTATTCTCTTAAGGGAATAGATAAATAAGCAAAATATTGTGGGTAGCAGAAACCTAGAGAGATGACGTTGATTCATGCTAAATCCTTAAATGGGTAGATAGGTAAGGTGTTACATGTAGAGTTTGGTGGTGGGGGTGGGGTTCACAGGTAGCTGTTACACCTCTTGCATTGAGGTCCAACAGGCTATTAGGAATTTTAGAACATGAGCTGCTTATATAACAAGAACTGTTAAAACACAGGATTCTTTAGACACCACTTAAAAGAATGACTCCACACACAAGCCTTTTAAAATTAGAAATTTACAATTTATTTTGAATAAACCACTAGAATTCTGGGAAACATTTAAGAGCGGAGTATACTGCCCCAATTCATCTTTTCTTTCTAAAGGAAAATCAAGAGATGGGGCCATTTAATGAGAAAATGTCCTGCCCTTCCTCCTTTTCTATCTCATGCAAAGCAGAGAAAGTCTGCCAGATTCTCCCAGCTTTCTAGACTGCTGGAAAACTTAAGTGACAGCCAGCTAAGGTCTAGAACAAGCCTCAATGAGAAGAAAATACATTCTGTCAAGCACTTGATTCAAAGTCGTAAGGGCTCAAAGCTGTGATTATGGTACAGAAACCCCTTGTGGCTCCAGCATCAGTGCAAAAGCAATTTGTGTATATTTGTGTGTGTGCATGCACACACGCATGTATGTGCACGATTTCGTGCCCCAGGAGCAGCAGTCATGCAGTTTAGAGAAACTCCTTGGTGCTGCCTACAATGTCAAGGGTATGTGACAGCCAGTGAATTGTATGAGCAAAGCTACAACCAAAAGCTCTAGAAGCAAAGCTGGGACCCATTTGGCCCTTCTGGTGCCACAAAAACAAAACAAAACAAAAAAGACATCACAAAAAGGAGAAGGTTCCAAACACTGGAATCCTCAATGTGAGGAAAATGAGGCACCCACCCCCTTTCTGTTCTCAGAAGGAACACTCTTCCTATTTACAATTAGCTTATGAATGTGGTGTCTAAATTGATTTTTCACTGCCCTTCACTCTTCCATAACTGCCTGTCCTCTTCCCCAGAAAGCAGGGCTTTGCTTTTCAAAGAAAGGAATGGGGGAAGGGCTCATGGGTCAACCCCACCCAACAATGACCCCTCCACTGTCACAGATGACTCTTAGGTGGAATTAGTTTCACAGTTTATACAGCACCCAGGAAGTAAATGAACAATTAACTGGGTGTTGGAAAGTGAAAATGGTTGTAAGATTCAAAGGAATTCTCCAAGTCCTTTACAATCTCCCTAAAATCCTATCTCTACCCCTGGGTGGCCAAGCAGCAGAGAACAGAAGAATTCATTCTGAAATTCTTAGGTACTGAGATTAAGTACAGAGATAAAAGTTCAGCCATGTCTCCCAGAAGAAAGTCCTGTCCCAACCCAGAGCACAGCTGAATGCATCAACCTCTGGAGATAAAAGACATCAGAAGCCTTCATAGAAATGTTGTTAAGTATCTTAGATCTGCCCTCTCAATGGCTTCCAAATATAGGCCCAAAAGTATTGTAGGCCTATCACATCAAAGGCTTATGGACCAGTACTACAGAAATGGAAGCCTACAACTTTTATGCACTTTGAGACTGGGAAAAACCATAAAGTAGGCATCAAATGCCTTCCAGAATCTCAAGGAAAACTGATGTTTAAGGAAGTTATTTCAAAAGAAGAGTGAACAAAAGTAAAAGTTCCAATCAAAGTGAAAGTGGAGTCTTCTGGAGTAGCCAACAACAGTGAGCTAGAACTCCCAGAATTAATGTAGGTTACAAATAAGAATGTATTCAAGCCCCCTGCTATGTGCAAAGACAAGAAGGGACTTCTTGATTAACATTAATACTATAATGGCACAGCTCTATCTGGAGAGAAGGGGCCAATGGGCAGAGACCATTTCCACTCAGTTCATGGTGATTCCAACAAATACAGTACCTTTTCCACTTTTTCAACTGTACAACAGGAGGGTCACCATTTAAGATTAATACTGTACTCATGGATAGGTTCCCCAACTTCATATTAAGGAAAGCAATAAGATATTACTTTTCTTTCAGAGGCCTCAAAATCAGATTTCTTGGGGGGGATACTCAGGAGTCTGATATAGTCTGAAAGACTACAAATGAGTCATTTCTTTATGTTTGTGTTCTCATTACTGCTATCCTGAGAGTTAAACTTTTAAAAATTTTCTCTTCACTGTTTCTTGACCACTAAAATTGCCATGGATCCCCTATACCAAGTGCATATAACTGGTCATTGCTGCCCAGCTGTATCTTTTCTCAGGACTCAATTTACCATCCTTCCCCCTTCTAGAGTGCAAGGAGAAAGCAATCCAGATACTTAAAATCCTGGTGAGAAACCATGAAGGTGTTTCTTCACTATGGGGGAGGATCCTCACATGCCCCTGTACCAGTTTGCCAAATGCCAAAGAAGACTCATCATTACAAAGAAAGATGTAACTAACTACAGGGGTGGGGTAGGTATGAAGAAAAAGTCTCAAATTGATAAGGTTCAGAAAAATGGTTAGAAGATGGATTAAAAAAACTACCCCTATAAGCAGCATAATGGGGCATATCAAGAAAAATCCAATTTGGTAAAATATCTCAGGATTCAGGGCAATGAATACGCTTCAACTTGGCTCTCCTGCATTTTGAATTCAGAATTTGGTGAGATTCCCCCAGCAGCTAGTGTAGGAAGAAGGGTTGCTGAATGAATAGCTGACATGACCCAGCTTACAATGATCCCAGGCTCCTCTCCAGCAGAAGCTCCTGGAAGAGGTTGGCTGTTCTCTTCCCTGGGCAATTATAGCTGCTGCCAAGCATATCTGAGCAGGAAAAGGGCAGGCAATCCCAAGAAGGCCAATGTGACATTTTATAAAGCTCAGCGCAAAAATGGTGTGGGTGGGGAGCAAATGTGACTTTTTCTAAGCAGAACATCTAAAGGAAAAAAACACTCCAATGCCAATTTATTTTTTTTTAAAGGGTTCTGTGTTATTCTAGGGTTTTTTTTTGTTTTGTTTTGTTTTGTATAATTTTACAACCTTTGAAAATTACAGAAGTTGTAATGATCTAATACTATTAACAGCCATTCAGAAAAACTTTCCCTCCCTCCCAATAACCATCCAGGGGGAATTTAAAAAAGTCTCATAAAGATGCCAATTCAATATGGCTTCTACCCTGGCACAAACAAAAGCGGAAAGATGAGAAGAAAACTGAAAGTGACTAAAATGGGAGAGCTTGCAGGGGCTGGGGCGTTGTCCTTGGTTTGTGCTCTCCAGAGGCAGTGCCCATTCCATGCAATGGCGCTGCTGACTGCCTTGTTTTCTCAATCCTCTCTCCCCTCTCACCCTGTAGCCTTCTGTGGCCTGTTTTATGTGTCATGGAAATCTTTCAGCAGGGTCCTTCTTCGCTGCTCAGCTATGTGCATCTGATTTTCCAAGTCCTGAAAAATAAGATCAAACTAGCTTTTGTGTCTTTCCCTGAGACAGAATTAATTAAGGCCATGGCACTAAAAAGGACCCCAGATATCAGCTGAGGACAAAACACACCCTTCTTTAACATCCCAGAGTCAAACTGCCATCCATCCAGTATCTGTTTGAAGACCATCAGTTCTGGGAGACCCTCCCTCTTGCAGTAGCTATTTTTACTGTTAAATCTAAAAAAAATTTCAGTTCCAAATTTTCTCCCTCCTCCAGCACCTCCCTTACCCACTGAAAAAGTGAATAACATTAAACATACAAAATCACGCAAAAATCATTTCAATATTAGCCATGTTGCAAAAACAAAACAAAATAAAGTAGAAAAAAAATTGCCCTCAGCGTTCAGAACAATTCTAATTGTAAGAAGTTTTTTATACTGAGTCAAAATCTGTTGCTGCAACAGCTATCCACTTACTCCTAATTCTGTCCTCTGAAACTAAATATAAGCAGAAGATTCTATATGGGGGCCCTTCAAATATCTGAAATCAAATCAGGACAAATAATTGAAGGGCCCCTGTGTAGAATCCTCCTGAGTTTCCTTTTCTCTGGGCTAAACATTCAGTGCAACAAAAATTTAAAAACCACTGATTCATTCTGTTAATGACTGGATACAATACAAAGGGAAATACGAGATCATTTTTGGTCACAAGGAGCTATATAATCCATGTCTCCCCTGAAAGCCAAGTTGTCCAATCCTTCCTCCAGGATGGTGCCCTGAATGGAGCCCTTGCTCCAGGACCAAGGGCTTTACTGACAACATGCTTCTTCTGAGGGAGACTTCTGGTTAGGTTAATTTTCAGGTACCCATGTCATGGTGTAGACTCATGAAGCTTATAGATCACTAAAATGCCCACATCTTTCTCACTGTAGCTATCTTCTATTCACAAAGCTCAACTCTGTACCTTTCATCTTTCAATTAAGTCCACTATTCTAAATTAAGATTCTGGTGGTCTCCTCTAGTATTGGCGCCAACTCTTATTGGATTTCTACTCCAATGAGATCAGGGCACTCAACAGAAGAAGAGTTACTTACCCCTCTGTCATAACTATCTGCTCGCTCCACTTTCCATGAAAGGTTCTCAATTTCTGCCTCCAGCTGGGCCTGCTGATACTCAAACTATAGCAACAACACAACAGAGGTTGAATAGCAAAGAAAATCAAAGAAAATCTAGAACAAGGATCTAAGTGAGTAGCAAATGTAATAAGTCACAACATGTACTTTAGAGTCCAATGTTATTAAGAATTTTACTGATCAGTCCAAATAAATATATTAATATTTTTGAAGTCCAAAAATTTTATCTGGAATGTTCCAATATCTCCTTCATACCTCTATAAAACATACACATACATACATATATGTGTGCAACTTCTAAGTACAATAGTAGCAGAAAAATGTAAGAAAGATTTAAAGCCTGTTACTCAGAATAATAGAAGTTCTTCAAAGATAAGCTCAAATGTTCCTATCTCAGTGGGAGGAAGTTTGTGCTATGCCATCAGGACTGTTGTCACAATCATCTAAGTTTCTACTGTTATTCTTCTAAGAGAAACAGTTGTTGGGGAAAGGAGTTGAGAAGCAGCTATGATTTAGGGCAATATCAATCAGGTGTCCTCCTTTAACATAAGTCCTAACTAATCAGGAAGCTTAAGGTTCCTCCTGGCCAGAGACTCAAACTCTTCAAGGAGCTTAGTAGGTTCAGTGCATTACTAGAAATATTAATGATTCCCAAATAGGACTCAATCAAATCCCAAGGAGTTTTTCTGGTTAAAATACAAAGTTAAAAAAAAAATCAATCACAGCAAAGTAATCAGTTAATTATATATTCAATTTTTCGTCTAAATTACTCAAGAGCCAGTTATATATTAACACGGAATCGTCTCCAGAAAACATGGAGAGAAATGAGCGTATCCTGACTAGAATAAAAAAATGAGTAGAATCCCCTTACCAACTTCTTCCTAGGTCCAGACTCCATGTAGTATGCATATGGATACGTGTACTGTAGGGTATAACGACACTGTAATAAAAAAAATTTTTTTTTCTTTTTAAAGATAGTCTACATGATCACTTTTGATCTGTTTGATTCCTATTCTACTTCTCTAGTCTTTAAACAACTGATAAAAATTAGCTTGGATCATCAGGCACAGCATCTTAAAGAAATCGGGTCAAATGAAAAAAATTTTTCTAATAATAATAATACAGAATGAATTTCCTTGGTCCCACAAGTCCCATCAGTAGTGTAGGGTCATAACCCAGACCCTACACCTAAAGGAGTCTTCACATTGAGGCTTAAAAGGTCACTGCCAACTTTGGAGCCAGCCCTGTAGATGGTAAAGATCCTCTCCAGTTCCTGGTTGACCCTTGGATGGTAGAGACACAGATCATTACCAGGTCGGAACCCAAATTCCTTCTAGCTTGGCAGGGCCTGTTACAAGATTACATTTTGACAAAACATTTGAAAACCCAGAATCTCCTCCACACCTCAATGAAGCACTGGAGAATTTAGTTCAAAGGGGGGGAAAATATTTTGGGAAAATCAAAATTTAAACAAAGTGCATCTATACTACATAACTATCAAGATGGACCAATCTCAATAATACAAAATGTGGCTCCAAATAGTCATGAGGTACCTAGGGAAAAAAATGGGAGTGGAGAGAGTTTTGAGATAGGGGTTGAGTGTGCCCCAAATTCCCTTGCTACTACAGTACTTTAAAGAGTTTGTATCATACAATGTAATACTACATTATGACCTATCTCCTAATTTATTTAATGGACAGCTATTAAGTTATTTTATGTCTCCTTAAATATCTTAAGCTTATTGAAGGCAGAGATATAATTCAATTTAACATATTATTTGTAGGGCTTTTTTCTGAATGTCATATATCTGTTAATGGCTATTCTATGTGGGAGGATTTGAGCATTTTAGGAGGCTAACAAAAATTTCTGTCTCTCCAGGAAGCTTTTATGCAGAGCTCTTTTCTTCTGCTGCCTGGCACCAAGACCTGGGGTCAGCCAAGGCAGCAGCAGCCTCACCTTGGCTAGGAGCTTAGCAGCATTCTGCAGGTACTGCCAATCGATCCAGGTCCCCAGATTGTTCATCACTCTTTCCTGGATCTTCTCATGAATTCTCTGGTACGTCTGTGCTTCTAGTTGTAAGCTCTTATTGTGATTTTCCCACTGTAGCAGGGATAGAGGGAAGAGGAGGATGGAGGACTTTTGGGGGGAAGGGAGGAGAACAGATGGACTATGGGAAAAGGGGCAAATAGATGTCAAAGGAGGCAAGGAACACTATAGTGGCAACCAACAAAATAGTTGGAATAAGGTACTGCCACAATGAAATAAGAACGCCCTTTCCTGCTCCTATACCTGAAGCAGTGTGGGCTTTATGTGCTTATGAGGAGAGGTATTGCTGAAAAACCATGTAGCTTCACTTATTAATAATAAAGGGAACTTCAATTTTTTACCTACTAGAAAAAAAGGTATTTGATGAATTTTTGTTCAATATACAAAGTACTTCATATTTTAAGTAGGTATGTATGAGGAAGAAACAAAATTTGTTTGTAAGCAAGTATTTAGGGAACACTGGAACTTGGGAAGTAGCCTTAGAGCTTATCTAGGCCCGCTCCAGTTTTTTAAATAGGAAACCAAGATCCTAAGAGCTTAGGATTCAGAGCTGAAAGGGACCTAGAATCATCTAGACTCTGAAGGTTAAGTATTTGCCTAACTGTACACAGCTAGTTTTGACTTTCTTGGGTCTGGACTAGAGAAAGGGGAATATTAGAATGCCACTGATTGGAGAGATTAAGAGTCACACATTAGAGTTAAAAAGAATTTAAGAGATTATTTAGTCCAGCCCTTAATAAAACAGCAATGGAAATAAATGATGGACCAGAGATGCAGTGACATGCCCAATGTTACAAAGGGACTTAAGTGGCAAAACTGGAATGGGGATCCAGGATCTGACTTCAAATCCAGTGTTCTTTCAACTACTGATATGCCACAGTACTTTCACTACAAAGGCAAGTAGTGACATTTTCTTTTTGCGCAATTGAAAAATTCAATTTATCAGCCAACAACAAATTCCAATTTTACTCCCCAACATTTTTTCAAATCCATGGCCAAGAAAGATAAGAGATCAAAGATAAAGATGGAAGGAGACACATTATTATGGCATAAGACATGATTAGTATTCCTACTATGTTTCTTGAAAATCAGCATCCTGGCTGATGTCAAATATTTTTGGGTAAAGTTCTCTAGGATCTCTGTTGCTGTAGATCATCCATCATGTGCTTCCCAGAATGTCACTTGAAAGCTCAACAGAGGGCAATGTCTGGCCATAAGAAATGTTACTCTTGCTGCTCTTATAAACCAGAGACCAGGAAATTATGGAAGCGTCTTCTAAAGTCAACACTAACCCTAACAGTTTGGCACTAGTTCTCCATCACAAATTGAAATTCTAGAAGTTCCCACATCTCTATGAATTCTTCAATCCTGCCAGCATCCAGCTTAACCATTGCTGGCAAATCAAAGGAAACTAAACTCATGGCTCTGGGTCAGTGAGAGGCCTCCTACCCTCTCAAAGTAGAACAAGTACTTCTTAAGGGCCTCCCTCGCCTGGGCCTGCTGACTCTGGTTTACAATATCAGGATTTTCTTTGTACCGACTGCACTCGTAGTATTCGCTGCCATGGGTCTTCCAGTCTCCTAGACACATCCAGCAGAAATCTGCACAGAACAGTAAAGAACAAGTCAATCACAGCAGCGAAGAAACCACTCCTTTCAACAATGCCCTTGGCAAAGGCCCAAGATTTGGGAAGCAAAGTTAAGGCAAAGCCACTCTGCTTAGGTTAGATTTCTGGGCAGTGTTTCCCAATGGGCAGACTCAATACACCTCAGGGAGCTATTTGGTAGACAATGTCTCTCTGTTCATCCTTATTATTCACTTAGTACAGAGGGTTAGTAAAACAGTAAAAGAAATACTTCACTTCTGCTATGGACAGGCTGTCTACTGAGACAATAAACTGTAATAGCCTGCATGACACCTATATTTACAGTAGAGACAAGACCTGTCATATACCATCACATTCTTTCTCCAGGAAATGGCTGAGAGCTACCTGGTTATCACCCTAATAAAACCCCTTCTACAGAAACCATTAGGCCATTCTCCTCTTTTTCCCTTTCCATACATATAATCAAGACATCTAAAACACATCTAGAACAAGATATTTTAGTAGTGCCTACACATAATAGCTGCTTAATAAGTGTTAAATGACTGAATGACCTATCAATAGTTCTGAAGTAGAAAACAAGACAAAAAAAGAGAGGTGAAAGAAAGAGCTTTTTTAAGAAGGACAAGTTACCCAATGGGCAATTTCATGAATAAGCTGGAATTTATTTCCATTTGGGAAAGAACCAAGATGGAAAGTGCAGAATCCCTTAGAGATGTTATTTCTCAGTCCATGAATTTCAGGTTAAGACAGAACCAATAAAATAAACAGCTATCTTCCTCTTTCCCAACAAACACTACTAAAAGCCTGTCATTTTGAAGGAGGAAATGAAGGGACAAAACTGATCATGTGAGAAATCCATTTGAACTTATTTCCCAAAGGGAGTTATATTCTTCCATCTAAGATGAAAGAGATGACAGGAAGAAGAAAGAGCAAATCAAAAAGTATGTTCTACATAACTTGTTCTTGAGAGTAGACAGTCATTTCCCAATCGAAAAGTTACATATAACAACCCCCCTTTTAAGTAAAAAAAATTTTTTTAATCAATGCTATAAAGAAATTAAGCAAGCTCAATATTAAGCAAAAATTCTCTGAAGCAGAGACAGTAAAATGACTAGACTGCATTTAAACCACAGGATTAGGAAATGATTTTCTAGGCAATCTAGCCTAACTTCTGAATTTTACTGATGTACAAAATGAGACCCAGAGAGATGACCCAAGTTGTCAAAGTCACAGAGGTAGTAAACATTGCTATAGGTGTGATCTGAATCAAACCCCGACTCCAGGACTTCTATTTTGTCACACTTTTTCATAAATCAGTGATATTCAGCAACAATTATGGAGAGAGAAGAATGTGAGCTTCAATTGAGAGGAAGTTCAAACTAAAGTTAAAAAACAAAACAAAACAACCAATTTTAAAGCAAAAAGATGGCACAAGTATCCTATCTTTTCAATGATAATGAGATTCATGGCACTCATTGATACCAAATAGGTATCCCCTTCTCCCGACATGAACTGCTGGCCTTGAATTACTTTGTGGGCTGAGATGAAGCACCCACATCCGCATCTTACACAGAAGAAGGTAGAGGCCCAGAACAAGGAAGTGACTTGCCTAAAACCATACAGAAACCCATGTCCTCTGATTTTTCCTACTACATTATATTTTAATATATCACTTACAGAAAGAACCAAAATGGAGTCAGTGATGGGCACTACTTTTCTGATACAAACCACTGAGAAGATACCTGCCAGCTATTATGGATGAGCCTCATGAAAAGAGAACCAATAAAATCAGACACCATAAAGAGAAACTGGTGTAGGATCACCTGGATAAAAACAGTGAAAGCTTAAATTTAGAGCAGCTTTGCACAGAAGTTCTTTCAAAAGGTCTCATGTGACTGATAGCTCCATAGTTTATTCATTTCCATATAAAAAATGCTTCACACTGGCAAACATGAAAATAAACACAAATACCAGAAACAATAGACACCGCCACCACAGGGCCCAGAGTGTGAGCTAAAGCCAGGACTTACCATGTTTACACTTAGAACATTGCTGAAAGAGAAGAAAAGGGGAGAGATTAACATGCATATTGATTAAAAGGTTTTACATTATCAGTGATAAGTGAATTATTAGCATTTCAGCTCACCATGTGATTGCAGCCTCCATTCTTCTCAATACAGATATTGCACTTGGGACACTGGGAAAACAGAATCGTTCCATTAGGTTCATTCGCTACCATATGCTGGTTTTAAGACAAATAACACAAAACTCTTGGCACCCATGCCCAGTGGCTAATGTGCAAGACTTCGGGGGAGGAAAATCTCACTTTAACGTGGTGGTTCAGTGGCTCAACAGGAGGTCACTGGTTCTGGAACAATAATTCCAAGGAAATGAGATTAGTATTCTTGGCTCTGACCCCCTCCCTCAAGCACTAGTTGATCTCCAGTAATTGTGCAATCTGTTAGTTAAACTGCTCAGATTAAGTTAAGGACTGAGTCAGCAGAAAGGCAAAATCAGTTCCCATAGGAATGTAAGAATTGCCTCAGAATCCTTGTCAATTTGACCAGAATCCTGCTTTCAGAAGTGTCCAATGGAATGAATAATATATCAAATGCTTTCCTGAACAGACCATCAATGCAACCCACTGTAAGAAAATCATTACAGAACTCAGCCTGCCATCTAAAATAAGTGAAACTATTGAGTTCCAAGTAAAAATTTATCACCTGTCTATACCATGTGAATGAGCTCATGGACAGATGAATGACACTGGGTTATTGACCATCCACAGGAAGAGTGACAAGTTTACAATATATCTATCTATACCTCCTGTCAAGTGGTCCTGGGAACTATACCATTGTCTTGAAAGAAAAATAGTAAAGAGGATCCCAACTTCTTCTGTAGCTATTTCATTTTGATTAGGACCATACCCCCACCCCAATGTTTTGATGGTTTCTTTCCTGTAAACCCACATCTATTAGGTGCTGGCTGGTCTGAGAAGAGAGAACCCTAAAACCCAATTCTTCATCATCAAGCCAGAATTACCTTCAGGGCACATTTACAAGTATGACATACTCAGTTTTACCACTTGTACTACCAGCCCTCCACTCCTGAACTCTCAAAGAGGATCACAAAACACAACCATGTAAAGAATGTCATTATTACACTTGACAAAAGAAGTTCCCTTCTCTTTTCAGAATACCAAATGAAAGCTGTAACATAACATACAAAAGGAGGGAGCTGGTGATCTTTCTGATAGTCACCAATGGCAAGGTTGGAGAGAGATAAGATAAAAAGCATCCCCAGGGAGCTGGTAGTCTAAACAGTCCTTACATCTTTAGTGTGAGCACTAATGTAGTTTGCTGTTTCAGAGTCGTCTGCACACTTTGTGAGCCATTTCCGGATTGTGGCGCAGTCTGTAGGGGCGTGATACATCTGACGACACTTGAAACTTAAAAATCAGAAAAGAAAGGCATTCAAATTTCAACAAGTTCAGTTTGTGCGCCAAGTCTTTAATCTCCCTTTTACCAACATCGGTAGTATTTGTCTGAGTTTTTCCAAAGGCACAGTTTTGTCCCTTCAAGGCCTCTGAGACCCTTGCTTATTCAATAATTCAAATATTTCTTGAACTCTTCAATCTGAACCCTCCTAATCTCAACCTTCTTTACAACTTAGAATTAATCAGCCATAACAATTAAAAGACACATTTTAGAGGTAGCTGTTTAGAAATCTTTCAACAGTGGTCCAACTGTGGTAGTTCACTTTAGTTACAAGATTACCCCAATCTTTGAGCCAATTCTACCTCTCAGACCCAAAATAAACACATTCTGATACATACTAGATTCATGAAGACTTTTTACTCTTTTTGATTTCTTACTGTGAATAAGAATCTTTGAACATGTGTTTGAATGAGGGTCTCAAGGGAAGAACGTATGTCATATAACAGAATCACGGAGAATAAAATAAAATGATTAGGCACATTAGGTGATCTTTAGGATCCCTTCTAGTTCAGACATTTTATGGCACGAAGAATTATTTTAAAATCTAGAAAAAGAACTTTGCAGCAGGGGTAACTAGGCAGCATAGTGGATAGGGTCCTAGTACTGAAATCAGGAGGACCTGGGTTTAAATCTGTCCTGAGACACTTCCCAGATGTATGACCCTGGTCAAGTCACTTAACTCCAATTGCTTAGCCCTTGCCACAACTCTGTCTTAGAATACTAAGACAGAAGGTAAGGATTTAAAAAAAGAAAAAAGAACTACGCATACAATTTTAAACAACATACAAAGTTATATTATAGTAATGAGTAAAGAAAGTATATTAGCACAGGTGTCTGAAATAAAAATAGATTCCAAAACCTTCATCTTAACCACGAAGAAGCTGAGTATATTAAAATCAATCTTCCCCTTCCAGTAAACAGTAGTATACATGATATATCACAAAGAGAGAAGGAAAACCTAAAATTATTTACTACCTAGAAAATTATTCTCCAAGCTTTTTTACACTTATTTCAAAAGAAAGTTGATTTGTTTGTTTTTTACAGAATATACAATAATTTATTTGTATAAGCGATCTAACATCTTGATAAAATGCAAAAGCAATTACATGAGACAAATTAAATATGAATTACTATTAAAATACCACAATGGTTTAGAAACATAAACCTGGAATCCAGAGAGAGATTTCATGCTCAAGTTAGCTTTATCTGTCCAAGGGTACCAACTCGCACTACTTAAATTTAGTTATACAAGGGAGGCTATATAGAAGCCATCCCCTATTCCAAGGATCTCAAAACCCCTTATATTCCCCATCCTAGTCATTCCTACTCCCCACCACAGATAGAAGTATATATAGATATCCTGGATTCAAATCTGACCTTTGTAGCTCTGTGGCCCCAGGTAAGTCATTTAACCCCCATTGCCTAGCCCTTACCACTCTTCTGCCTTGGAAACAATATATGGTATTAATTCTAAGACAGGAGGTAAGGTATTTTTTTTTTATAACCCTTACCTTCCGTCTTGGAGTCAATACTATGTATTGGCTCCAAGGCAGAAGAGTGGAGGTAAGGTATTTTTTAAAAAGTATATAACACATACAAACACACACATATAAGCCCCTGCCAAATCAAATAAAAATAAGAGCCTTGATTTTTCCTGACTTCCATTCTTGTAACAGCATTGCGATTATTCTTGCGGAAAAACCAACATGCCTAATCATAAAACAATTTTTTGAAATTGAAAGTAACAAGTGATAGTAAAGCTATTACCACCAATAATATTCCCAGGGTACCAAATCTTGGAAATGGGGATTTCATAACTGATACAAAACAGCTCAAAAGCATTGTGCGTTTTTTTCTTTCTTTTCTTAAAACAAAACCAAAAAACCAACATACATACCTTCTGTACATTTTTTAGCCAAGAACTGTTTCTAATATACAAAGAACAAACCTATGAAGAATTTAGATTTTTTCAAATGCATTAGTTTGCAAATTATCAAAAAAATAAACAACCTGTGACTACAGTTCTACTTACCAAATTTCAAGAAGCTGACTTAAGGCTCAGAAAGGCAAAAGCTTAGTACAAGTCCTTATATAAGACATAAAATCCATATAATAATCATCACTGGGCCTGCACTAACAGTCTGTCCCAGCACTCTTCTGCCATGACCTTTGTGAACTACTTCCTAGGGTTCAGTACATACTGCAAAGATCAAAACCAATTTTTTAAATTAAAAACTAAGAACCTTCCTACCCATTATTAGAAAGATGAAAACCGTAAGATTCAGGGAGGGGAAAGGCTCTGGAGACAGGTTAGGAAGACCCAGGAATACACATCTTACCAGAAAACCTCATTGCATCGATTGCACTGCACTCGTCGAGCCCTAGGCTCCTGTACCTGGATAACCATGGGGCAGTCTGCACCGGGACACAGCTGGAGCTGATAATGGCTCTAGGAACATACAAAAAAAAAAAGGTAGAGAGTTCTGAGGGAGGTGGGAGATCAACACACAACCACCTAGTTTCTATTAGTAAATGATGGGAGAAAGGAGTGTAACCATTACATAAAGAGATATTTTGTTAAATGTGTTTTAAACTTTCTAATTCTTTTAGCTAAATTGTATTAACATGAAAATATTAGGACAGGGATAGGTAGGGAGTTCCCCAGTGAGCATATCCCTTTACCAATGCAGATTGGCAGCTTGTATCAACTTCAAGTCTTCTTAGAGCTGCCTAAGAGATAAAGTGATTTTCTCTGATTCAGAGCCAATATATGTCAGATACAAGACATTAACTGAGATCTTCCAGGCTCTGAGGTCAGTTCTCTATCCATTACTTCACTTCCTTTTATCTGTCGCATTTCCTATAAATATCAATATTGTCAAAACCAGATATGAAGCAAGACCATAGTGACGTAAAAAAAACCAAAACTAGACAATAAAAAAAACAACAAAAAAGAGATTTAAAAATTCAACTTCAAAGAGGCCCTGAAAAAAATCTGGTTTCTTCCTTTTTTGCCTTTATTAATTTTTTTAAAATTCAATTTTATTTCATTTACAGTTGTGAAAGATTTTACTCCCCCCTTCCCCCTTTCTCTACCCACTGAGAAGACAAGAAAAGCACAAATAGTTATGCAAAACAAATTATGACATTAGCCACATCCAAAAAAAAAAGAAAGAAAAAGAAAAAGAAAAAGAAAGAAAAGAAAAGAGAAGAACATATGTTTCAGTCTGCACCGCAAGTCTATCAGCTCTCTATGTGGAGACGAATACATGTTACCATGAATCCTTTGGACCTGTAGTTGGTCTTTGTGTTACTCTACCTTTCAGCACTGACTGTTGTTAAAGCAGAGCTATTACTATGTATGAAGTCTTGGTTCTGCTCATTTCATTTTGCATCAGTTGATACAAGTTTTTCCAAGATTTTCTGAAACCATCACCTCCATCATTTCTTACAGCATAAAAGTATCTATCATATTTACATACCATAACTTGTTCAATCATTTGCATCCCCTCAGTTTACAATTTTTTGCTACCACAAAAAGAACTGCTATAAAATTTTTGTACATTCCTTCTTTTCTGGATATTATGGGGTACAAATCTAGTAGGGAATTGCTAAGGTATGCACAGTTAAATAGCTTTTGGGGCATAATGCCAAGTTGTTCTCCAGAATAGTTGGACTAATTCACAGCTCCATCAACATTAGTGATGCAAAGCATTAGTGAGCAAGAGAGAAATTCTATTTAAAATAACTCTAGACTACATAAAATACTCAGGATTCTCCTTAACAAGACAAACACAGGAATTATATGAACATAGAACACTTTTCACTAAAAAAAAGTCAGATCAAAATAGCTAGAAATATATTAATTGCTCATGAGTAGGCCAACAATTCTACCATATTTATTCACTACCATACCAATTAAATTACCAAAAATTATTTTATATAACTAGAAAAAACAACAAAATTTATCTAGAATAACAAAATTCCAAGAATATCAAGGGGATTAATGAAAAAAAAAATTGAAGGAAGGTGGCCTAGTAGTACTATATCTCAAACTGTACTATAAAGCAACAATCATCAAAAACAATTTGGTACTGGTTAAGAAATAAAATGGTAAATCAATGGAATAGATTAAATGTACAATATACAGGGGTAAATGACCATAGCAATCTAGTATTTGGTAAATCTAAAGATCCTAGCTTTGGGAATAAGAACTATTTAACAAAAACTGCTTGAAAAACTGGAAAACAGTAAAGCAGAAAGTAGATATAGACCCATATCTCACATATCCAAGAAAAGGTTAAAATGAGTATCTGATTTACACATAAAAGGGTGATATCATAAGTAAATTGGAAGAATAGTTTATCTGTCAGACCTATGAAAGAAAAATTTATTACCAAACAAGAGTTGGAGAACATTAAAATCTATAAAATGAATAATTTTGATATCAAATTAAAAGGCTTTTTTTACAAACAAAATAAATGTAACCAAAATTAGAAGGGAAAAAAACAAACTGGGAAAAAAATTTATAGTAAATTTCCCAGACAAATGCCTTATTTCTCAAATGTACAGAAAACCAAGTATAATTTATAAAAGCACAAGTCAATTCCCAATTGACAGTCAGCTGATCTTTCAGCTGAAGATAATCAAAGCTATCAAAATAATCATAAGAAAAAGTATTCTAAGTCACTCTTGATTACAGAAATGCAAATTTTAAAAACTCTAAGGTACTGCCTCATATCTATCAGATTGGACAATATGAAAGTAAAGGAAAATGATAAATGTTGGAAGAGACATGGAAAAATTGGGACACTAATGCATTGTTGATGGACCTATGAAATGACCCAACCATTCTGTAGGGCAATTTGGAACTATGCCCAAAGGGCTATAAAACTACATATAACCTTTGATCCAATAATTTAACTACTAGGTCTGTGTCCCAAAGAGATTTTTTAAAAAAAGTGAAAGGACCTACTTATACAAAAATATTTATAGCAGCTTTGTGTGGTGGCAAAGAGTTGGAAATTCTATCATCTGGGGGATGGCTGGACAAATTGTGGCATATAGAGAATTAGTAGTCTGATTTCAGAAAAACTTACATAAACAGATACAGAGTGAAGTGAGCAGAACCAGGAGAACATTATACACAGTAACAGCAAAACTGTATGATAATCAATTGTGAAAGAATTAGCTATTCTCAGCAACACAATGAACTAGGACATAGGAAAATTCCGAAGGACTTATGACAAAGAAGGCTATGAGAAAAAACTGTTAGAGATGGAATGCAGATCAAAGCATACTATTTTTTACTTTAGGTTAACTGTGTTTTTATTTTGGGGTTTTAATTTTATACAAATATTCTCTCACAACAATGACTAATATGGAAGTATGTTTTGCATGAAAATACATGTATAACCCAATTCAAATTGCTTACCATCTCTAAAAGGGGAGAAGGAAGAGAGGGGAAAAAATTTAGATCTTATTTCAGAAACCATGTGTTGAAAATTATTACTACATGTAATTGGGAAAATTATTTAAAATAAATAAAATGCTGAACAAAAACAAAAACAGTACATTAGTCTACCCATTTCCCCACATCTCCTCCAGCATTTTCTTTTTTCATTTTTGCCATCTTAGTCAACTTGATTGGATATGAGGTGGTACCCAAAAGTTGTTTTAATCATCATTTCTCTACTTATTAGTGATTTAGAACATTTTTTGTGCCCATTGATAGTTTGGATTTCTTTCTTTGGAAAAAAAAAAACAACCTATTCCTATCCTTTGATTACTTATCAATTGAAAATGGATATTTTTCTTACAAATTTGACTTAGTTCCCTATACATTTTAGAAATGAGACCACTATCAAAGAAACCTGCTGCAAAGATTTTCTCTCAGTTTCCTTCTAATTTTAGCTGCACTAGCTTGTTCAAAAACTTTTACATTTCTTGATAATTTTGATTACATTTTTACCTATTTTGTAATTTTTTGTTTGGTCATGAACTCTTCCCCTATCCAAAGACCTGACAGGATTTTTTTTTCCATATCCTAGTAATTTGCTTATGAACTTATTTGAAATGTCTCAGCATACAATGTAAGATGTTAATGTCTAGTTTCTGCCAGACTACTTTCCAGTTTTCCAAATATAGTACTTGCCTTAATAGCTAAAATCTTCGGGTTTATCAAATACTAGGCAATTGTACTTATGCACTTCTGTATAATAAGTCCCTAATTTGTTTCATGGATCAACCATTATTTCTTATTCAGCACAAATTGTTTTAGTGATTATAACTTTTTAGTATAGTTTGATATCTGGAACTGCTAAAATGCTCCCCATCCACTTTTTTGGTAATCTGGACCTTGTATTCCTCCACAGATGAATTTTGTTATTTTTTCCCAGCTCTTTAAAAGAATTCTTTGGTAGTTTGATTGATATAGCACCAAATAAATGAATTGGTTTAGTCAACTCATGAGAGATCAATACTTCTCCAATTATTTAAACCTGTCTTTATTTTTGCAAAGATTATTTTGCAATTGTGATCATCCAGTTCTTGGGCATATCTTGGCAGGTAAATGCAAGTATTTTATGCTATCTAGACTTATTTTAAATAGAATTTTTCTTTCTCTATTTCTTCCTGTTGGAATTTGTTGGTAACACACAGAAATAGTTGGTAACACACAGAAATACTGATGACTTATATGGGTTTATTTTATTTTTTTAATCTCTGCTGGATCCATTAATTATTCAGATTAGTTTCTTAGTTGACTTTCTGGGGAAGGGTTCTCTGAGTAAATCATCAAATCATCTGCAAAAAAAAAAGTTTTGTTTCCTCTTTGTCTATGCTTATCCTTTTAATTTCTTTTAATCTTATTGGATTTCTAGGTCATTATTAGGTCTGGCACAATTGTTAAGTTTTTGCTTAAGTAGATGTGTAGGAAATGGGATGCCTAATTTTATTCTGGCAACTCTATAGGATACAAGTCCTCCCACTGTACTTTCTAGCTCATTTAGGCAAATATGTTCTATATTGACATATAGTTATTGAGAAGTTATTATATTCTTGTGTATCTGTCCTTTATGCCTCTTAACTCCACAGCTCATAAGTTCTATAAAAATAAGGAGGGGCTAGGTCTTATTTTATTTTGTAGCTCCACCAATACAGTGCTTTGTCCATAATAAATGTTTATTAAATGCCAAATGAAAAAAAATTGGGAATCAGAAAATTAAAATTAAATTAAAATTAAAAAGTAATCCAGTTATTCAAGATGTAACTGGAGAGCACCAACATGAAGAAAATCATCAAAGGAGAAAACCAAAAAGGAGAACTGCATGTGTTCTATTGAAAAGTAAAGGAGACCTGGCTTTTATTCTAGTTGTGTGTCTCTCAATCTCTTTCAGATTTAGTTTCTGCATCTGTTTAAAATGTGCTACCTGATAGATGAAGCTATGTGAGGACAAAAATAATGGTAACTTGCCTTTGACCATAAGGCAGACAAGAAAAAGATCACAACCCTTGTCTTACAGACAAAAACTTCAAAGCTCAAAACCCAAGTGACTTGTTCTGAGTCACCCAGAGAATTGTTCTAAGTCCAAAAATGGCATAAATATGTCTCAAAAGTAGTAACAACGGTTATGGAAGAGAACTCAGGAATTTATGGGTAACAGAAACAAAAAATTATCAATAAACAGCAATGAGAAAGAATAATTCTTTGGAGAAAACCAGGAATGATAAAAAACTTTTGGGCTTAGTACCTCCTGATTCCAACTGGCTTCTCTCATAGTGTCCACTGTTCTAGCCCACAGTCAAAACTTTAAAGAAGTGGCAAAGGAAAGGAAAAAAGTGTCAAGATTGTTAAAAATAATACCTCCACATAGTCCCTGAAGAGGTAGCGCCTGTATTTGTCTTTCAACTCCTCACTGGGCAGCAAAGGAAACACAAAATCCTCTGGTGTTCTGAGAAGGCAGTCCTGGGCCATACAGGAGACTCCTAGGAAATACCAACATAGGCATATACATGAAAATTAAAGGTATGAACTTCCATGTAGTTTTTCTGTATCACAGGATGAATCAGTTTTCATGGGGAATAACACAAGATTAGCATTGAAAGACAACCTATTAGTTTGTTATCAATATAAGAATTTTCTCATGACCATAGCCAAAACCAAAAGGATAAAATTTTGTTGCCAAAATCGTGCAAATAGAAAATTTTTCAACATTACATAAACACCAGCACTCATGTTAAACATTTTTCAGGCATTATAAAATAAAAAGTATTGGCCCAACTGTAGCTAGCCTATACAACAAAATGAGAACTCTCTGAAAGAAAAAGGAAAAAAAAAGGAAAGACATACATGGAAAATAAATCAATTATAGGCAACACACAAGTTTTAGAGAAACTAGATTTGAGTAAGGGAAATGGTCTATATTTGGTCTAGTTTAGTTCAGCTCATAATCATGAACAGAATGAATTAAAAAAGAAACAACAGAAACCTTACCTTCTTTCTTAGAATCAATACTATGTATTGGTCCTAAGGCAGAAAAGCAGCAAAGGCTAGGCTTAAGTAACTTGCCCAGGGTCACATAGCTAGGAAATGCCTGAAGCCAGATTTGAACCTGGGACCTCCCATCTCTAGGCCTGGCTCACTCACTATCTACTGAGGCACCTAGATGCCCCTAGCAGAATGAAATTTTGACAATGGAATTAATTTTGTTTCAGTAACATGTAAGCCACATTAGAAGAAAAAGAACCAGTTATCAAGTAAGTTTAATTTACATACTACTTTAAAAGTAAAAGGAACATTCTCTTGGAATGGCAGTGATGATAAAAATATTTCAAACCACTTACAAAGGAAAATTCAACCCACTATCTACAAAACTCTCCCTAGTGTTTACAAGACAAAGGTTAATTCTAAATTTCAGTCCAAATGACAGTAAACTCACCAACTCCTACACCGTCTTTCACCAGCACTGTACAATGCTGCTCCCAACAGCTTCGGCAAAACTGGTGCTGACAAGCCAAAGAGAGTAAATTTTCCTTTCGGACAAACTGCATGCACACTGCACAGTGATGGGAGGAATGTACCATTACCTGGGAAAAGGCAATAACTAATTAGTCTACAAAATAGTTGCAGACATTCCTTACTGAAGATACATGATTGAATGTTAATAGACTTGAAATTCAATATCTTAGAACTTTACTCTTGTCACCTTCCTAAGTGAGGACAGGAAAGAATTATTTTAGGGACAAGTTAAGATAATCCAATTATTGTTTTGGTGTTCAAAAGTCAGAATAGCTATGGAATAATTTTGGTTAGCTTTGGCTGGTAACCTCAAAGCAAGTCATTGTTCTTCCATGTCCTATACAAAATAGGGATTGAATCGGTAAACATTACCCTAAATCAAAGCTGTAGCTTTATTCAAGACCTTATAGGCATCAGTAGTATTAGACAAACTTGACATTAAGAAAGACATAGTCCATAGTAGGGAACAAGACTTGGGAAATTCCTATTTCCTTTTGTTAGATTCCTCTAAGGTATCCTATCTTGGGTATGGCTTAGGCTACCTGTCATGCCTCTCTCCCTATCTCTTTAGCTGTGGGATTTGGGGCAAGTCATCTCACTTCTTAGGGCTTCAGCTTCCTAATGGGACAGGGGATGGGGGATGAGAGGCTCCCTCCAGGACTATGATCATATGAAATGAGAAGTTCCCTTATTGGTTTAAAGATTTTTTTGTCTTTGTCTGTTTTCTCTCTCCATTTAGAGTATAAAACTCAAGAATGCACAGAGAATATCTTTTGATTCTTTCAACTCACCATAACAAGCTGGTATAGTCTCTACATTCAGCAAGCATTAAAAGTCATCATAGGCTGACAGAGCTTCCTGTTAATTTCAAATTTCCACACAATTCCCAGAGCAGTTACACTTATATAAGAGAAGCTTTCTTCCTATGGAATTCAAACCCTTCCTATGCATCAATTTTCCTTCCTTGCATTTCAAAGTCTCAAGCTAGGAAGGACTAGGAAGTCTTGGTTCATGCATACCTGTTCCTCAGAGAAAGCATCAATGTAGTATGAAAAGCAGAAGATTTGGAATCAGAAAACTGGAGTTTGAATTCCACCTCTGTTTCTTGTATGACCACCAGCAAGTCATTTAACCTATTTTGGTCTCAGTTTCCTCAAATAAAAGAAGGATATTCTCAAAGTTTCCTTTTCAACTTTAAATCTGAGTTCCTTTGATTACATGACAAGAATTCTGTCACAAACTCAAAGCAATATGCCAGAACACTAATATTTATGGACTGCCTAAGGAGATCCTAATTCTAATCAGAAAACACTAGAGAACAAATGACATGTTTGCCATGATTGTTTAAAATCCCACTTTGGCAGACATCAAATGCTATTGGTAAAGAGTACGTCTGTTCTGCCATTCTCTAAAACATAATTTCATGATCATTTTTCAAGTTAAATTTTTTTTTAATCTATGCAAAAATATGGATTGTCTCTTAGCAAAAGGTAGTTATGCACATTCCAAGGCATGTGGAAATTAGTTAACACAGATTTGCTCCTCCTCTTCCCCTTGCCACTAGAGATAAAAAATGCTGTGTGAAAATCATGGAATATCATTTTCAGGATGGACCACTTTCTGCAAGATTCATTTCACAATTTATCCTTATGTGGCAAAGAGATGATATACTTAAAACTTGTGTGACCTGGCTTTTCATTCATGTAAAAAACACATACTTTGTGAGTATCTAGGCACTGTGGAGGATGCAAAAATGAGCAAGAAATAGGTCTTGCTCTCACAGAGAGCACATAATCGAGTGAGGAACAGAAGACAGAAGTACACATATCCACAATACAAGGCAACACAAGAGAAGTGCTAACATGAGTAAAATGCAAAGTTCTATAGGAATAAGAAGACACCAAAAATTACTGCTACTGGCTGGAAAAAGGAATTAAATCAAGGAAACCTTCATTGCCTCTAATACAGACCCTGAAGGATGGGTATGATGGACTCAGCGGAAATGGGAGCAGAAATGAAGTGATCTATTTACAGGGGACAACATAAGCAAAGATACAGAGTGGGAGAGCACAAGACATGTATAGGAAACAATAAATGATCTAATTTGCCTGAAGCACAGGGTATACATACATAATGAAAGTGACAGAGAAAGATGAACATATTTCAAAGGATGGCATTAATTTATTCCCCATTTGCATGGAAAATATTTTTGTACAATAGCTATAATTAAAGATTAAGGCCTGAATTTGAAAGAGGAAACATCTTCAGCATGTCTCACTCTAAACAAAGTCCTATTACATTAATGGTGTTAAATGAGTCTCCAAATAGCAATATAAATTTAGAAAGAAGAGCTGTGGTCCTGAAAGAAGGAGATACAGACAGTTCTCATTTTACGTAAATTCATATTATGCAAATTCGCATCGCGCAAATTTGACTTTATGCAAAGAATTCTGAAAGAAATCCACATTCCAAAAAACTCACCTATGTTACTTTTACTATACAGAATTGTGTTCTCTCTCCACTCCTGCTCCACAGTCTTGAACCCTCCCAGCAAAAACCAACCTCCTAAAACCCTCCACATGAAAGCAAAAGAAGGAACATGCAGAGAGACCACCACTAGATTAGGGCTTGATTTGGCTTGAGACCTACGCCCTACTCCTCTGACCCACTGCACTTCTGGCCCCCTCATGTCTCTTCACCATCTGTGCTTATGTATTCTATATCTATCCCCCACCCCTGCATGCCACCAATCCTCTCGTCTGTGTTTGAACCTGTAAGATCTATGCAGGCCCCATGTAGCTGGCTCTGGCTCCCATGCCTTCTTTCTCCTGCTCTCAATTCTCTGTACCAAGCTCCAACAAGTCTTTGAACAGTATGCCAGCCCTCCTCCCTCCCCCAGGCATGAATCCCCTTTCCTGCTTCCCTCCCTCCCTTCCCCAGGTCATCAGGCAAATTTGCATTACATAAAAGCTGCTTTATGTAGAGGTCTGCTTAAAGGGCCACTTACGTAAAGGGAGAACTGTCTGTACTCACATGTTTCGATGGACTGGGCTGAACTCGGGCCTCAACTAACAGCTGAGCAGAATTAGACTTGTGTCTAAAAGACAAAAAATGGATTTTTTTTTTTACCTTTAGGAAAAGAAGTAGGAACCCAAACACAATCAAATATGTCTCTTTAAACAAAGAAATGGTGGGCCAAAAAGACTGAATAAACTGTATGGGGCTATAAAGAAGAAAGTAATATGTTTTTCCTTTTGGTTTCTAAACCATTCCTAGGAATTCTGAGTCTCAGTTCTCTCATCTGTAAAAAATATATATAATCCCTGTAATACCTCAAATGAGATAATGAATTTAAACCTCATCAAAAGTTTAAAAATATTTAAAGCATAAATCATGTATGTGAAAATCCAAGGATAAGTGATTTCAATAGTGGGGGAGGGGAGACTGTCAGTATGAAAAGTTCATTGTTGTGGATGGAAAACCTTTTATGAATTAGTATATGATATAACAGTTATCAAAAGCATGCAGTGACTTTTCCAGGTTCACAAGCTTCAAATTATCAGAACCAGGTTTTGAATGTTCTGGCATATATTTCTTTTTTCTTTCTTTCTTAACCTTTACCTTCCATTTTAGAATCAATACTGTGTATTGGTTCCAAGGCAGAAGAGTGGTAAGGTCTAAGCAATGGGGGTGAAGTGACTTGCCCTGGTCACACAGCTAGGAAATGTATGAAGCCAAATTTGAACCCAGGACCTCCCATCTCTGGGCCTGGCTCTCAATCTATTGAGTCACCTAGCTGCCCCCATTATATATTTCTTAAAGTTTTAAATGCCATTTTCTAAATTATTAAAAAAAAAAAACCTTTCCTAGGAAAAAGCATATTTTTTCTCCATTTTAATCTACTATGCTTTCAATTGTTTCCCTATACACTAATCTGTAATGAGATACTGCTTATGCAGTACTTTAAGCATTTTGAGATACAAAACTTAGAGAAAGTTAGTCTCTAAACTGCAATATTATGAATACAAGTAGAAGTAGAATCATTCCTAATGAATTATTTTTGCACCTTATTGAGTTGAAGATGCCCTCTTTCAAACAGAAAACTAAGAACCATTCTCACAGTGTTATTGGTTTTATTTCCAGTTTTAGTAACTCATCACACATTAACGTCAAGAGAGTTATTATGTCAACAATGTGATGTGTCTGCTAAAAAAACTAATGCATTATCAGTATACTTTGGTATAAACAGTCTCGATTATAGGAAATGGCAAACCTAACCAAACCCTAAAAAGGATTAGGCATAATAATACTTTCAGAGTGACACTGGTACAACTCAAGTACGTGCATGAGGCAACTCAGATGATGGTTTATAGTAGTACCTGGGAAGAGGGTGAACTGTCTCAAATCAATACCATATGAGAAAAGACAGAAGAAACTGATTATTTTTTATGTAGAAAAGACAAAGAAAATCCATGATAGTTGGTTTCGAATATTTGTCATATATAGATTAAAGAACAAAATTATTTTTCATGCTGTAAAAAGTCAGATTAGAACCTATGAGGGATGAGGGGGCAGACTCTGTCCAAACATGGGGAAGAACTTCCTAACTAATGTAAGTGGAGCTGTCTCACATTAGAAAAGGTTACCCCAAGAGATCACAGCATCTCTAATTTAGGGAGAAAAGGAAACTAAGGACATCTGGTGCCTCTTTTTCATTTTGTAGATGCAATGTAATGAAGCCCAGAAAGGCCAAATGGTTTTCTCAGTGATAGAGATACAAAAGAATATATGAGGGATTTGAATCCAGGTTCTTTAATATAAAATTTAGTGCTCTTTATTTCACAATAACATTTCTTTACATTAGAAGTTTAAATATTTAGTGTCCCAAAGGCTAGTTCTCAAAGATATTTTAGTGACTGATTGATTGACCTTTAAGGTCCCATTCAACTTTAAATTCTATGATTCTTTTTTTTTTTAAACCCTTACCTTCTGTCTTGGAGCCAATACTATGTATTGGCTCCAAGGCAGAAGAGTGGTAATGGCTAGGCAATGGGGGTCAAGTGACTTGCCCAGGGTCACACAGCTGGGAAGTGTCTGAGGTCACATTTGAACCTAGGACCTCCCGTCTCTAGGCCTGGCTCTCAATCCACTGAGCCACCCAGCAAAAAGTTAGAAACAGAAGTGTTGTCCACCACTTGGGGAATGGATGAACAAATTGTAGTATATGGTTATAATGGAATACTACCACGCTGTAAGAAACAACAAAAACAGGGTGAGTTCAGAAAAACTGGGAAATACTTATGTGATCTGCTGCAAATTGAAGTGAGCAGAACCAGGATAATAATGTATATAGTAACAGAAATATTACATGATCATCAACTATGAAGGACTAAACCATTGTCAGCAGATACATTTTCAAGATAACTACAAAGAACTCATTAAAAATGCTATCCACAACCAAACAAGGAACTGTTGGAGTCTGAATGTAGATCAAAGCAATCCATTTTCCCATTTATTTCTTCCATGAGATTTTTATTATCTATGTGATATGTCTACTATCATGACGAGCAATATGAAAATATGCACTGCATGAAAGTATTGGTATAATCTATATAAGACTATCTACTGCCTTGGAAAGGGGAGAAGGAAGGGAGAAAATCTGAATCCTAAAATGTTAGAAAACAATAGTCAAAAATTGTTTCTCCATATAACTGGAAAAAAAATAAAAAGAAATTCTATGGTTCTAAGGGAGACTACTACACTTAGCATTCTACAAAGAGGTGGGTAACTAGTCAGTCAGCAAGCATTTATTACCATCTGTCATACACTGTGCTAAGTGTTGAAGGTATAAAGAAAGGATAAAACAGTATTCAAACTTTTAAAGAAACCGAAATCTAATGGAGAAGACCACATGCCCACAGTTCTAGCAGTTGACAGAAGAGGATGGGGGTAGAAGGATGGAGATACAGGACTGAGAAAGGTGGGGTTTGAACTGAGTTTTCAAGAAAGCTAAGAGACAGAGGTGAGATAATAGGAAGAGTATTCCAGGCATGGGAAACCCAAAAAGGTATGGATCAGAAGAAGGCAACCCGTGCAAGGTAGGAAATGGCCAACATAGCTATAGAGGAGTTTGGAATCAAGTGTGAGAAGTCTGGAAAGGCAGGGAAGGGGTCAGGTAATGAAAAGCTTGAAATGCCACAAGAAGGGCTTTATATTAAATTTTAAAGGGAATAGGTTTTATAAAATTAAGGACCCTCTAAATAGCCTCAAAGAGGAGTATTAATCCAATGATAGCATTAAATGAATGTTGTGATCAAAACAAACATTACATAAGAAGCATAATGTAGAATCACAATTAGATTTCACTACATAATTTGATGACTCAAGAAGATCATCAATTTGGAATAGCATCATTTGTGATAAGACAGCTTCTAAGTTTAAAGAATCAGGCAGGGATGGTATATTAGTGATTCTCAAAACTAAGGGCAAACTTCACAAACGGTTTAAATGTGGCCAAGTAGATCTTCTGAGTAGCAATTTAAAACGAAAAACTGAAGTTTTCCTTTGATATTATTGCACTTATCTGCTATCCCTGGATCCTACACTCTGACCACTTTCTGATAAGAAAGTCCTAACATTCTTGCCATCCACAGAATGGACTCTGCTCTTAGGGGAGGATACAGCTGAAAAATGAAATGGCATTTCCAATAACTCCAAGTCCTACCATTTAAAAAGAAACATCACTATAACAGTGATTTTCTTGGTAATAAAAGAGAATGAAGTTAGTGGTGGCTTTGTTTTCACAATTGTAAAAAACAGACTAACATTTTTCATTTTTCACCCGAACACTTACCTTTCCAGTATCTCTGAGACTTGCCAGTGGAAATTAACTAATACAAGTTTAGCCACTGAATGAGACACCTAAAAAAAAAAAAAGAGGAAGAGCAATCAAACTAGGACCGTATCTTTCTAAGAGCACTAAATATTCTTAGATGCATATAAACTAACTTCTAGACCCCAGAAATCACACATGCAATGTGAATAATATTAAATGACTGTCATTGCTCTATGGGCACCACAGGAGTAAGAAAGGGTGTGCAATGCAAGGGCAAAGAATCAAGAAGACTCAGATCCTTGTCTTCAACTAAATTAAATGACTGTTTATTAAGAGCCTTCTATAAACAAGGTACTATATCTGGTTCTGTCACTAATTCTGATTGAGTAAGTAAACTTCCCTTCTTTCACTCTTCTTTTTCTGTAAAAATGTACAATCTGATTAAGATGACCGTTGAGTTTTCTTTTAACTATGAAGTGTGATAGATTTAGAAAGTCTATCCACCAAACACTTTGGTTAACTTTAAAAGTTTTTATTACATACTTAGGAATCTATCTGCCAAGACAAACACAGGAATTATATGAACAAAACTACAAAACACTTTCCACACAATTAAAAAAACTAGATCTAAACAATTGGAAAAACATTAATTGCTCATGGGTAGGACCAGCTAACATAATAAAAATGACAATCCTTCCCAAATTAATTTACATATTTAGTGCCATACCTATCAAACTACCAAGAAACTTTTTTACTAAATTAGAAAAAACTATAACAAATTTCATTTGGAAGAACAAAAGATCAAGACTATCAAGGGAAATAATGGAAAAAAATGTGAAGGAAGGGGGCTAGCAGTACCACCTCTTAAACTGTACTATAAAGCAGTGATCTTCAAAACAATATGGTACTGGCTAAGAGACAGAAGGGAGGATCAGTGGAATAGACTTGGGGTAAGTGACCTCAGCAAGATCATCCATGATAAACCCAAAGATTCCAGCTTTTGGGATAAAAAGTGCTGGGAAAATTGGAAAAGAGTATGGGAGGGATTAGGTTTAGATCAACATTTCACACCCTACACCAAGATAAATTCAAAATGGGTAAATGACTTGAATATAAAGAAGGAAACTATAAGTAAATTAGGTGAACACAGAATAGTATACTTGTCAGATCTTTGGGAAAGGAAAGATTTTAAGACCAAGCAAGAGTTATAAAAAATTACAAAATGTAAAATAAATAATTTTGATTACATTAAATTAAAAAGTTTTTGTACAAACAAAACCAATGCAACCAAAATTAGAAGGGAAGCAACAAATTGGGGGAAAAAACTTTATAACAAAAGCCTGACAAAGATCTAATTACTCAAATATATAAGGAGCTAAATCAATAGTACCAAAAAATCAAGCCATTCCCCAATTGATAAATGGGCAAGGGACATGAAAAGGCAATTTTCAGAAAAAGAAATCAAAAGTATCAATAAGCACATGAAAAAAGTGCTCTAAATCTCTTCTAATTAGAGAAATGTAAATCAAAACAACTCTGATGTACCACCTCACACCCAGCAGATTGGCTAATTAAAGGAAAGTAATAAATTTTGGAGGGGATGTGGCAAAAATGGAACACTAATACACTGCTGGTGGAGTTGTGAATTGATCTAGCCATTCTGGATGGTAATTTGGAACTATGCCCAAAGGGCTTTAAAAGACTGCCTGCTCTTTGATCCAGCTATACCACTGCTAGATTTATACCCCAAAGAGATCATAAGGAAAAAGATTTGTACAAAAATATTGATAGCTGAGCTCTTTGTGGTGGCAAAAAATTGGAAAATGAGGGGATGCCCTTCAATTGGGGAATGGCTGAACAAATTGTGGTATATGTTGGTGATGGAATACTATTGAGCTAAAAGGAATAATGGAATAATAATAAGGAATTCCATGTGAATTGGAACGACCTCTAGGAATTGATGCAGAGTGAAAGGAGCAAAAGACTCCTTATACACAGAGACTGATAACTGTGGTACAATTGAATATAATGGACTTCTCTACTAGCAGCAATGCAATGATCCAGGACAATTCTGAGGAACTTAGGAGAAAGAACACTATCCACATCCAGAGAGAAAGAACTGTGGGGGTAGAAATACAGAAAGAAAAACATGTGCTTGATCACATTGGTCAATGGGGATATGATTGGGGATATAGACTCTAAACAATCACCCTAGTGCAAATATCAATCACATGGAAATAGGTCTTGATCAATGACACAGGTAAAACCCAGTGGAACTGTGCATTGGTTATGGGAGGGGGTTGGAAGAGGGGAGAGAAAGAATATGAATCTTGTAACCATGGAAAAATATTCTAAATTTATTAAATAAAACTTTCCAAATTAAAAAAGTTTTTATTACAATAACAATTATATATATAATATAACAATAACCAAAAAAGAACATACAAAATAAAGGGGGAGGGGGAGAGAGGGAATCTATATATATATATCATATAAATCATATAAAATATTCAGCATCTTGGCCAAACAAAAGAACTGCTTGCTTTGGTTCCATCTCTAAGACCATGGATTCCTGTTACCTTTGTTTAAACATGCAGACATTCATAAACACACATCCATAATCTGCTTATCATTTTAGTTTTGTTAATCTTGCTTTGCATTACTTTATATAAGTCTCTATTTCCCATAATGTATTTGGTCATCCATTCCCGAATCATTAGCTATTATAATGTAGGTTTCAGTTGGACAACTTGCAATATGGTATTTAAACATTGAAGATAATGTAATTTGCCTCATGGCTGTTAAAATGGCTAATTTTTATACAATCATAGATTCACTTAAACGACTTTGGAATTCAGGTCTTTAAAGATCCTTACTATTCAACCATATCATTTTACAGATCAGGAAACTCACATTCATAAAAAAGGCAGTCGACCTGGCCAAATAATTTATTTTCTAGAATTATATATTTCAGAAGCATAACAACACAGAAACAAAAACTGTAAGGAACCATCTACTTGAGAAACTTAAAAGATGAAACATAATAAATAACAAGATAGTCACTTCAAGAGCTCTGTACTTCAATAATCAATGTCTTCCTAATTCAAGCCCTGTCTCAAGTGTTGCTTTGTTTACATCTCACATTTTACCTACTTCATAAAAAGATTTCTCTCCACTTCTGGAGACAAAAGGTCTCACATTTAACAAAATATTCAAAACACTTTTTTTGTAGCAATAAAAATCAGAGGAAGGGAAAAGATTAACTCTTTAGGAATGGTTAAACAACTTGTGGTATAAGAGTGTGATGGAATAGCATTGGGAAACAAATGACAAATTCAAGGAATTCAAAGAAACATGGGAAGACTGGTATAAACAAACACACAAAGGAGAAAAGGATCAGCAGAACCATGTCCACAATGACAACAATAATGCAAACAAAAATGACACCAAGACATTTAAATCCATAAGTTTAGCAACCAATCTCAGATGACAAAATACACTTTCCTTTTACTGCTAGGACCAGTATCTGAAAGGTTCCTTCCCACTCCAACATGGCTTAGGAAAAGGAGACAAAAAGCTCCTGGCTTCAGCTTAACAGTCTCTTGGAGTCTCTGGCTTATTAGGCAATTTCCAGGTTACCTAAAGGATCAGTAATTTCCAGGCAATTTCCAGGTTACCTATAGGATCAGATCCCTAAGACATGGTGGATATCTGAAGATTCCAGAAGTTACTACACTCCGCTCTGCTGAATAGATATTATCTGGAAACAAGAGGGGTTTACATTATCCTGTAGCCTTGTTGCTTATTTTTGCTATGTTGGGGCTAGATAAACTTCCATTTGTTAGATGTTCAATGGCAGGCATGCAAGGCAACAAGTGCCAGGCACTGTGCTAACTGCTGAGGATGGAGATACAAGGATGGGCAATCTCTGCCCTCAAGGAGCTATAGTCTAAGGAGGAAAGACGACTCATAAAAGGGAGCTGAAGAAGTGGGTAGGAGAAGAAAGCTCTAGGAAGTGAGAGAAGATTAAGGGTAAGAAAGCAGCTGAATTGTGGTGGAAAAAGTCTGAAGAGTAGGGAGTCAAAAGACTCCACAGTCAGGAGGAAAAGTGTCTCATTTCAGCCCAACATCAAATCTGAATTAATAAGATATAATGTCTGGCCTTCCCTTTACACGTTTCTGGTATGGAGGTGTGAGACTTACTTTCTAGTAAATTCTGAATCTCTAGACTCACAGAATTTTTGCTGACCATTTTTTCTTTGTTACCATGGGGTTTTCAAAGGATTCTTAACTTATATCTATTAATTTTTAGATATAATTTGATATTTATAGATATAATAATGACATTCCTCACCCACCCCTCCACTCAGCAGCTCAATAGGATTGCTTTCTCCCTCCCCAGTGTGGGGTAAGGGTTGGGGCAGGGCACACTCAACACTTGATGCAGGGGTGGGAGGTGGCAGGGCACAGCACTCTGTCTCTAAAAAGATCTTCATCACTGATCTAGAGAAACTAGGTAACAGAGTGGATAGAGTATCAGGCCTGGAGCCAAATGGGTCTGGGTTCAAATCTAGCCTCAGACACTTCCTAAGCAGTATGGCCCTGGGCAAGTCACTTAACTCCATTTGCCTAGTCCTTGCCCTGCTATCTTAGAGTAATTACTGAGACAGGAATGGTTAAAAAAAAAAAAGTTAATCCCCTGGGCTATGTGGTGGAGAACAACTGTAATTGGAAATAACTAATGTCAAAAATCAAAAGGCATCAATAAAATGTTTTTTAAAACCCACAAAAATAGGGAAATTGAAGGACATGCTTATATAAAAATGAACTGATTAGATTAAAAAAAAAAAGGCAGTGGAATAGTACTGTCCAATTAGAAAATCTGCTCCTTTCCCTGAGTGGAAATTCAGAAACTTAAGGAGAAATCCTAGTAAAAAAGTATATATAGACGAAGGAAGGAAAGACAGAAGTAAAATTGTCATGAGTATCTATCACACAGGAATGTCTCAAAGTCCCCACTGTCAATGAATTTACATCCTATTGAGATTCTAGACATATATTTAGATGAGGCAAAGAATATTATTAGTGGGGAAATCAGTTATTAGTTCCCATATAAGGTAGAAACTGACCCAAACCTTAAAGACAGCTAAGGTTTCTAAGCAGAGGTGAGAATGGATGAATTCTAAGCATTTCAACTTGGGGAAAATGTCAGACATGGGCTGGCAAATCAGGAAAATATCATATCCAAGATACACTTGGCTTTCAGTTGGGAATCTGGCAGATTCTGAAGACACAGTAATAGGAGAGTACATGACTGCAGGGGAGAAAGTACTGAATTTGGAACCAGAGGATCTGGGTTCAAGTTCAGACCTCATGACTTCTGTGACCTTGCTGGGCCTCAATGTGTGGTAAGTGAGGGGGGTAGAATGGATGGTCTCTAAGGTCCCTTCTGGGTCTAAATCTGTGACTACCTGAACCTCAAGAGACACCTGGGGTCAAGACAACAGTACAGCTAAACTAGATGGATTCAGAATTTGTGCAGTGAGAGGACTGGAAATGCTGATCAGTGTTAGCCTGGAGAGAGGTCTTCAGGATGACACTGTGACTCCGCTCTCATCTAGACAATGATCAGCATCTTTATCAATTATTTGGATGAAGACATAGATGGTATATTATCTAACTCAGATATGCATTAAGATAGAAGGCTAATACAGAATTAGGATCCAAAAAGATCTTAACAGGTTAGAATATTGAAGAAAACCTAATAAGCCAAAATTTAGGTTTTAAAAAAAATCAACTATACAAACATGGTTAGAAATCAATTCATATTTGTTTTTAGTTTTAATGTTATAGCCATCAAATTATTAAAGGGACACTTCATAAAACATGATAAAATAATGAAATTCATTTGGAGGAACAAAAGATCTAGAATATTAAAAAATAACAAGAGGTAGTATGAGAGGAAATAGTACTTTCAGACCTCAAACAAAGCAATAGTCATCAAAACCATTTGGTATTGGTTTAAAAATAGAAAAATAGCTCAATGGAACAGACTAGATAAGGAAGAATTAGAAATAATAGAACTCAATAAGCCAGAAATTGATAAGCCCAAAGAAAACAAATTACTTTAGAAAGAGCACCCTATTTAATAAGAACTCTGGGAAAACTGAAAAAATACTCAAGCAGAAATTAAGTCTATATCAACATTTTATACTATATTCCACAATAAATTCAAAATGGATGCATGTCCTGAATATGAAAGATCATATAATTTAAAAATCAGAAGAGAAGCAGGTCATATACTTTTCACAACTATGAGTAAGAGATGAATTCAAACAAAGAAGGGACAAATGCAACTACAAAAGAATAAGTGACTTTGATTTACATGAGCTTATAAAAACAAAATGCATCTAGGACATGAAAGAAAGCAGTTGAATAAAAAAAATCTTTGTACCAAGTTTCTGTGATGAATTTGGTAGTCAATATACATACCTAACAAATATAGTTAAAACCAAAAGCTATTCTCCAAAAGACATATAATTAAATGCCATAAACAATTTTCCTGTTCCCAACAACAACAAAAGAATTTCAAACTATTAACAATCATATGCAAGAATGCTCTAAATACAAATAACTTCAAGTGTAAATTGGAAGAACCACCACAAAACAATCAGAAGTAAATGTTACAATATTAAAAAGAAAAGTTTGGTCCGAAAGATGAGACAAAGAAATGTTCAGAGACCTCTGCAGAGTTATGTGTTCCACAGATGTGAAACACTGTATAAATTTTCAGATCTCCCCTCCAGTGAATTAATTGGTTTTGCCACCCCCCCCACTTCCTGTAAGTATTCTTTGTTATATGATGTAGCTCTTCGAGAGCAAAGAGAGATACCAAAGGAAATTTTGCAGATTTAAAAAAAAATCAATAAAATTTAACTTTTTAAAAAGAATTCAATTTTTATGGGGAAAAAAAGTGTTTCATTAAACTCATATTATGATTCAACAATGTGATGTGATAATGCAATCTTAGGATGGACTCATAAGACATATAGTGCTCAGAATAAATAATGCTATAACCTTGTTTTTCTCTGACTTAGGTAATTATCTGTAGTATCATATTATACCATACTGCGCACACACGCACACGCACACGCGCACACACACACACACACCCTCACACTCTCTGTTTCAAAACAAAAGCAGGAGGAACACATTTCACTGGGGTAAGAAGAGAAAATAGCCCAGGCAGCACAGTATCTTCAAGAACCAGAACTTGGTCGGCCCAAAACACTGCAACTCTGACTGCCACCAGAAGCAATTGCAGAATGTGAATGCACCCAGCCTAAGCCACTCTATAGGTATAGAAGGCAGGAAACTCTCAGGTAGTAGCAGAGTGCCTGAGCCTATAAGGGAGCAGAATTGGGGGCCAAGAACAACAGGAAACTAAACACTCTCATGTGGCAGCAGAGCACCTGAGGCAGCAGAGCCCAGAGCAGGGGACCTGTCCAGCCCAAGTCACTTGGCAGTGAACCAGCAGACTGGAACCAGACCAGTACATGAAACAACAAGGGAAATGGTAACATGAAATACTGAATATAGCTGGGAAAATGCTACAAACTTAGAAGAGGACAATAATGCTAAAAAGGAACTACTGAAGCCTCAAAAGGAAGTGTTAAAGGATATCAGAACTTGAAAAGAAGTTTAAAAATAAAATAAAAATTCAATAGCTTGGGGGGGCAGGAGAGAATGATTCACTAAACAAATCAACTCCTTAAAAACTAAAAATGGGGCAAAAGGAAATGGAGGCAAAAAATTAAAAAAAGCTATGCTATTTGAGGGCTGCTTGAAGAATTGAGGCTTTTTAGAGAAAATACATTTAATATGATGGCTATTTTTATATATGAGGAATTTTCATTAAAAAGAAATTAAGGCTTTTTCTCCTTAGTCTAAGAGAAAAGAAAAAGACTAAGAAGTAAAAGTCAGAGAAGAAGGTTTTTGGCTCAGTGAAAAGTAAACATCTCCAAATAACTGGAGCTGTTCAGAAATGCAATATGCTGCTTCAGGAGAGTAGTGAAGTCAGTGTCACTGAGATTTTCATGATCATTTTTCAAGAACATTTCACAAGAGAGTCATGCTTCTGGTTCAGGTTAGATTAGATGACACTTAGAGTCTTTTCCAACTCTGGGATTCTATATTAAACATTAAGACATGTATTAAGATCACTCAAAACAATGGCTCAAAAATTTTAATTTTTCAGATATGTTTATTACTTAATAATCAAGTTTGACAGGAGACACATTATTTTTTTTTATTGATTTTGGCATTTTCAGAGAACATATTCTAATATAAATCCTATATGCAAACCACTAATATCTAGCCCATTATAAAACAGTTGCTATTAAGACTGATAAAGTTTAGTTCAAAAGCTAACAAATCTCCTAAACGAAATATTATTTATAATCTGTGTTATTCACAAATATAACAACTGGATCTGAAAAAAAATTCAGACTCCTTTAAAATCAGAGGCTGAAATTCAAGTTGGGAAGAACAGTTAAACTGAGGATATAAAAGTAACAGTGGTTGGGCTTGAAGCTCATAGTAAAAGCATAGAATGTTAACTTATTCCTTAACTACAATTTTTTTTCTACTACAGGTCAAATCCTGGAGTATTTAGTATGGTTCATGGGAAGGACTGGTAAGCCAGGGCAGATAAAGGTAGACAATGAGAATTTTGCACCAACACATAGTTTAGCAACATACTTAAGGGAAAATCTGGCAGGAGTTAATTCTTATTTTCCTAAGAAATAACCATTCATGTGTTTATACCATTGGACCTTTGAAAAGCAACTCAATTTTAGCTATCACATTATCTAAACATCTCAACATACTGATAGTCCAGGGATAATAAACCCAATATATAAAATTAGCCCTCTGTCTTCAACCTGGTTTCCCCCTTTCCTAGTGTCTGTCAACCTGTGGTATTGCCAAGCACCAAACCCCTAAGCAAATGGAAACTGATTTTAACAGCCTCTTTGGGTATTTGCTGCTAAATCAACCCATTATTTCTACACAAAGCTCAGTAGTAAAAAACACTAGGAGTTTCAAAACCAATTTTTTCTATGATAATAAGCAGAAATGAGGACTCTTAAGAATCCCAGAAGTGTAGAAGGGGGGCAGAAAATATGCAAGGGGAATAAAACTACAAAATATATACACAAAGGAATAAAATATAAGAGAGAGAGCGTACAAGAGAGAGAACACATTAACAAATAGAATGAGGAAAGGCAAATTCCTGATGAATTTCTGGGCTTCTGTAATTCTGGAGCTCAGGGAAATACATGACAATGCCTTCTCTGGACTAAAGAAAAAAATTCTCAAGCTTTGTAGCAAATCTATTGTAAAGAATAATCTCTGTCTACCAATTTAGAGTCTTAGTGAAAAGGAATGAATCAAGAATCAAAAGTATGGAGTTCTATTTCTGGCTCTACTTCAACTTGCTTCGTGACTTCAGACAAGGTATTTCTCATTGAAGTCAATTTTTTCCCCCCTTGTGAGGCAGAATCTGGCAGTGTATATATTTAAAACTTTTATGTTCTTAGAATAAAAGTGCCAGGCAAATACTAGTAATTATAAAGATGAAAATCACTGCATGCTAAGGAACTATCTTTATACAAATGAATCAAATGGTCTAGCTATATATTTATTCATTAGGTTCAATGTGCAACGTCCCCTCACACCTGTTCCCCCACATATACAACAAAATCCCAAGGCTCTCTCCCAAATCAGTTTTTCCAGTTCCAACCTCATCTTGTATCCTTCTTAGGGCATCAGTCATATTTTGGCTTGTGATATAGCCAAATGGTAGTCTTATACTGTCACTTCACTTCTATATGCCTTGTCTCCCCTACTAAACTCCTTATATTCAAGGACTTTGCCTAGAATAGCTCAGAAAAGGTATATTGAACCATTGCAAGAATAAAGGTATTTCTGAACTGGACCCATCATGGACCTAACTAGAGTATTATAATCAAATCATTCTTTCCTGAGTGAATCTACAATTAACTCTATTAGCATGAAATCTCTGGACAGGTTATAATTTCATTTAAAATAGAGTGAAGGCCAAGTCACATTCAAAACCATTTCCTTTAAATCCTTTAATAGCCTGAGCCACTTTGTGTAAATAATTCACAACTCCCATAAAAAAGCAATGCAAAAGACTGTATTTTCCTTTAAAAGTTTACTGGAACTATAAACTAATGTTAATAACTATGGAAGACACTGATAACTGACACACTGGTGGGAATTTTAAATTCTTAGTGAGTCAACAAGGACCTCCAATATAGAAAGATCTTCAAAAAAGCTAATTCATACTTCAGTGTCCAATCAATTGATGTGAAAAAGTATCACAAAACACATTTTGTTACTGTATATGCCTTAACCAGACAATACAAAAGGTAGCTTGTTCTATATAAACATTACCCAAGAAAAGACACCTCCATTAAAGATTCTGCAACTAAACATTCCTGAAATCATCCAGTTTGAACTAATAACAGAAACACAAATTCCCTATCATACTTTTCCCCAGGGCCTAGTACAGAGCTTTGCACATGGACACAAATGCTTAATACTTGCTAAGCTGAAATGAATACTCAGGTGAAAAGCAGAACCCCTAGCAGAGTCTAGTACATAATAATCACAATGCATATTTCAATGACAACTATTACTTCAGTTGTGGTTGAACACTAGGTTCTTTGATGATGGCACAGTATGACACAGTAACTGGCAAAAAAAAAAAATCAATTTAAACTATTGCCATTTCAAGACTCCCTGCAAGCCTTTGACTGCTCTGTCCACCTTTCTTTTCCATTACACTCTGATCCAGCCAAAATAATCTAAATGAACTCTCTAATGCTTGACCTCACTTCCCCTATTTTGTTTCCAGACCTCTTTGCTCATGCATTCATCTTCCTGTTAAAATTCCTTCCTTCTTTCAAGACCACTTTACCCATGAAACATTTTCTAACTTCCAGCAGAAGCAAAGTTACCTCATTTTTCTCTCTTAAAATTTTCTCATCACACTTTCCTTGACCGTAGCACATCTATACTCCCCAATGTCATTATTACTTTATTCATATATATAGCTATATCTGCACAAAACCATGCCTTGGAAAATGGTAAGCAAGTAAATATTGAATCAATGAAGGCAACCTTTTGTCAGACATTATGTTTTTTTCCTCCCACTAGATATGTGTTCCAGGTACATCACAATGAGATCAGAAAGAGTTAGAGTAACCTGTTCCTTGAAAATATTAAAATATGCTCCTTCAAGCCAAGCTCCCAGGATCTCAGCTACCGCTGTAATGGTGCTGCTCTAATTTCAATGAAGCACTCCCAGAATATACGTATAGGATCAGATTTCTGAACAGAATACATTTGTGTGTGACATGCTAACTTGTATGTCTATAATTTTTACCTAATATATTATATATTTTTCTTTCCCTCTCAAAAGTTAACATTTTCAGGGGGTGGCTGGGTATCTCAGTGGATTGAGGACCAGGCCTAGAGACGGGAGGTCTTAGGTTCAAATCTGACCTCAGACACTTTCCAGCTGTGTGACCCTGGGCAAGTCACTTAACCCCCATTGCCTAGCCCTTACCACTCTTCTGCCTTGGAACCAATACACAGTATTGATTCCAAGACGGGGAAGGGAAGGGTTTAATTAAAAAAAAAAGTTAACACTTCCTCAACTGGATTTCTTGAGGATATATCTATATTTCTAAGCAGACTACAGTATGTCAATCAAGTAATGTTCAAGTTGTAATTCTAACTCCACCTAAGGATAAGGAGGAAAGTTTTCCTGAGGTAGAAGTTTTGTTTTGCTTTTTCCAATTAAAGCATAAGGAAATTTAAAACCAATCATGTTGGATATTCCATTTTATCCATTTGTTCTTTCATTTACTTAAGTGATTTAAACACTTATATGCAAAAGGTTGGGTGTTAGGTGCTAACAAAGAAAATGGAAAAAGTAGTGTCTGAAGCTTACTACCTAGTTATTCTTCATATATAGACAATCAGTCAACATACCTATTAAATACCTGCTATGTGCCATTTGAGAACATGCTTCCATTAGCTTAACCTTGCATAGGTCTCCTGGAAAGTTTAAACTAAAAGGGAGGGAGCAGTTAGGTATCTGTGGACTGAGAGCCAAGCCTAGAGACACGTCTCAGACACTTCCCAGCTGTGTGACCCTGGGCAAATCATTTAACCCCAATTTCCTAGCCCTTACTACTCCTCTGCCTTGGAGCCAATACACAGTATTGATTCTAAGATAGAAGGTAAGGGCTTAAAAATAAACAAATAAAACTAAAGGGCAACTTCAACTGTTATTAGTTGTAATACTAGGGCAACTGGGATGACAGGCACTTTTATCAACTATTCACAAGTGATGTACTAATGTATACTGATTTGGGGAGAGGGGTAAACCTCAAAGAATATAGTTTTTGTTAATAATATTATTTAAAGATGGTTAAAAATTAATCTCTCTTATGTCTATTAGATAACGATAACTGGCCTTAGCCAATCTGTCTTAAAATTTTCAGGAAAAAATTAATAACAGCCCTGCAAATAGATTTTTTTTAAAAAAATGTATCTGCCCACCAAACTTGTCACCAGCCAAATCCAAATCCCACACTTACCAATGTCATAGTGATGATACATCTGATGGCAGTGAGCATCAGTGGCCTGAAAAAATACAGGTTGTAGTTTCAATTTTTATTAAAAATTCTTACTTGCCATCTGCCTGAATTCTTTTAAGCTTACATTTTTTTTCATCCTATGTTCTGTTATATTGCTACAGAATAGCATTGCTATATAACAGCTTCTTGGCTTAAGTAGTAATCAGAGGTTAACATATGAGGTGAGCTGTAGTTTGCAAGGAAGCTGTGTTGGTCTAGGGTCTAGTATATAAAGCAGAGAATGAGAAAACAAGGTTAAACCAAAGATTTGTAAGTTCCTAGTCTGTAAAATGACAGGGTTGCACTATATGTTCTCTAAGGTCCCTTAGAGCTCTAATATTATTATCCCATGAATAGGAAAAAAAGACTTGGATTGAGGGAACAAGGCTGAAAAGACAATGGCTACTTAATCTAAGAGCATGGGTCAAAATAGAGAGAGCTAAGAATTAGTGAAAGCAAGGGAACTGTAGAAGGATTAGAGAAATCAAGGAAGAAGATGGATTAGAAAAGGGAAAGGTGAAATCTAAGAGACAGATGGTGAGAGGAAGGTAGGAAGGTAATAGAACGGAATGAAGGGTGGTGAGCCACAGGTGCCTGTTGTGCCTACTGTGAAACATGATCTGAAGAAAATTTTATGAGGGGAAAGATCTTACAGAATTGGGAAACTATATTTTAAGTATAATATACTCAGCCTTTGGGTAAAGGAATGAAATTGAGTAGCTTAATCATAACTCTGTCCATTCTTTCTTTTTCCTTCCAGCGTAAGGAAGGATGGGAGGATGTTGTGGTCTAATTCACACTTGCTGTGAATCATGACTGGAGAATCCATCACCACACATGCATTTTTTACATGTTATAGATAAGATATTGAAAAAGAATTTGAACGTTTCCAAAGAGTCCTATCTTTAATTCAGTCTTAACGACAGCTGTGACCTTATACTATTAAGCTCAGCACAAAACATAATACTCAGCACAAGGTTATTTATCTGGAATGAAATGTAAGATCATTAAAAAATCATCCTTCCTCAATTATAAAGGGAATAATTTCCCAAAGATCAAAGAATTTTACTGATATACTTTCATTTCGATCCCCTTTGGAAAATTCCTGGCCCCAACGGCCACTGGGAACATCCTTTCAAATTCCAACAAGAGATTCTAGAGAAACAGGTTGATGATCAATCATTTGGAAGAAGAGGGAAGTGTAAGGGAGAGATTCACTTTTATTTAGGCAAAATGTCTCTATCTGAAAAAGTTTCATGCCATATTAAAGACTCTCCTTAATGCATAAACTGGTTTAGTGATAAAAATTAAATTTGGAATTTCTATAGTATTTTAAGATTTAAAAATTATTATATTAAGAAATGAAACTATCACTCCAACTGTTTCAGCTCAAGGAAATAAAATTATTTGCCCGACAAGATTATACAGCTAACAAATGCTGGAGCAGGGATAAGAACCCCAAGTCTTCCAATTAGAAACTCAGATCTAGGACTTAGCTATTGTGTGCTGTGAACAGAATTGTCAAGAAAACTCACTGCATTTAAAACTATATCTATATTTCTGACTAAGAGGGCAAAATGGATTCAAAATCCTATTGCTTTTGACAGCAACTAAGATCCAGACAACAAAAAAAAGAGGAGTATATGTTCTAAACAGAACACTCTCTGGGCATTGGCATCTGAGGACTCCTATTAGAAAAGCTGGGGAGAAGCCGTAGCTAGAGTCACAGAGGTTCACTCATTTTCTAAAGTCAAAGTCCAAACATATATTCACCTACAAACGGTTACAGGAAGCAATAAAAGGATAGAGAAGAAATATTTTGGTCAAAGTCTTTCCCAATGAATAAAGCCTAAGAAAATTCCCATTAATTTCTTTAAAATGTGTCCAATGAAGAGGTGAACAAAAGCAACTTTAATGGAAAAAAATCAAATTCTTCCTTTAAGCCAGTTTACCTATTAGTTAGCATAACTGATTTATTTAGCTTCACTATTAGGAGAAATGGAATTCAAATTTCCTCAGGAAACTGTAAATAGTTTAAATCTAAAAGAACCTTTTCTACAGAGAAAGTATTTGTATTATTTACTACTTGGGATCTGTATCTAAAGATTTAAAACTATTCAGGAGAAAATTACAAATAATGCCTCTTCTGCTAAAGTCTCTAACATTTCCCTTTAAATGCTAAGTTTTAGAAATATGAGCTGGAAGACACACACCAGATGGGAAAAAATGCAATTAAATTCCATCAGATGTTCTCCTAATAGTGATCCTTTCCTGCTGGAGAGGAGTTGGTATTTGATTACAGAAAAACTGATAATGAGAGTTAGGGGAAGGAGATCAGGAAGGGTTCTTGGGATATCTGAAAACAGCTGATGAAAGACTCATATCTCAAGTATTTTTACATCTTTAAAGGAGGAAGAATGAAGTTAAAGATAGGACTGTTATCCCTTAAGAGCTGCTCCTATCACATCTCTCTAAAGACAAACATAAATCTATTTAATATGTGTATGTATATATGTGTGTGTATATATATATGTCTGTATCTCTCTCAAGTTTCTTCTTTTTTTTTAAACATTTCACTTATTTCTAAGCATGTACAGATCCTGGAGAGTGTAGTTTTGTTCCCTCAAATTTCTTAAACCAAACCACACCAAAAAGTTAAAGGTCTGCTGATAAAAAAATGCTTTTTATTTCTTTGGTCCTCCCTTCAAGAAAGTTTTTCAATTCTACTGACCTTTCAATTTTTAGTAGCTAAGTGATAACTCAGCAATAACAAGACAACTCTATCTTACACCATGGCCTCTCTCTAACCTTACAGGGCACATTTGTATTATACAATCTAGCAAAGAATTAAAAACTATTCCATACTATTCTTTTTTCTGGGTAACTTTAGGCTCTCCAATGAGATTATATCTCATTTAATAAATATTTGCATGTAAGGTCCTATGAAAGGGGGCTTTTAGGATAGAAATAAATAAAAGGTGATTCCTTACTTATGGGGAGCTTCTAATCTAGTCAGGGGAAAAAGACTGATAATTCTTGGGTTCAGTATTAAATACATGCTCTAACCAAGAGTTTAAGAATGAAAACTTCTTAAGAGATGTGTTATTTCAACTGCTTTTGGAAGGATAGGTAGAAATTCTGATTTTTAAGGTTGGGGAGACAAGTCTTTTTGCTTTAAAAAAAAAAAACCCTTACTTGTTGACATTTGTACAACCCAGTGGGATGATTTGTTGGCTCTGGGAATGGGGAAGGAAGATTAGTGGGAAAGAAAATGAGTCATGTAAACATGGAAAAATATTCTAAAAATTAAATTATTTTTTTTTAAAACCCTTACTTTTTATCTTTCAAGGCAGAAGATGGGGTTAAGTGACTTGTCCAGGGTCATACAGCTAGCATGTATCTGAGGTCAAATTCAAACCCAGGACCTTCCCTCTCTAAGCCGGATACTCTGTCCATCTAGCTGCCCCAGGAAAGGGTCTTTCAAAGTAAAAAGGGCATGAACAAAAGTATAGAAGAAAGACAGTACAAGGTGCAATCAGGTAATGGAAAGTAAAGTGAAACTGAAAAAGATATAGGTATGTTGAGGTTAGACCATAGAACTCAGAGCTATTTAAAGTTTTTGATCAGTAAGATAGGTAGCTTGCAGGATGAAGTGGATCACTCAATAAACAAGTATTTATTAAGCACCTCTGTGCCCTCACTATAAATACAGAGACAAAAAAGAAATTGTGTGTGCCCTCAAGGAGCTTATATTCTATCAGGGAAACAACATATATAAATATATATATATGCAGAATGTATTAAAAATGAAAATAAAAAGGTACTAACAGCTGGGCTGAAGAAGAAAAACCCTAAGTAAGAAAAAGCATTTGAGCTGAGTTTTAGAAAAAACTACAATTTCTAAAAATTATTTTTTTCAAGTAATATAAATCTATTTTATTTCCTTCCAATTTCCCCCTCCCCAGAAAAAAAAAAGACAAAATCCTTGTGACAAATGTGCATAGTTAAGAAAAACAAATTTCCACACTGACTAGACCTCAATCTGAAGTACATCACCCCTGTCAGGAAGTAGATAGCATGGAAAACCAGATTCTAAGAGGTATATTGGAGAGAAATCTGAAAGTTAAAAGATCAAGAAATTTCTTGAGGGTAGAGGTCCAAAAAAACTTTTTTTTTTTTTGGTATTCCTCAAAGCTTCTAGTTTCTGTGTAAGACCAGGCACTCAATAAATATTTGCTGACATACCACTGCTGGGTTTATACCCCAAAGAGATAAGGAAAAAGACTTGTACAAAAATATTTATAGCTGAGCTCTTTGTGGTGACAAAAAATTGGAAAATGAGGAGATGCCTTCTGAATGGCCGAACAATTTGTGGTATCTGTTGGTGATGGAATACTATTGTGCTAAAAGAAAATAATGAACTAGAGGAATTACATGTGAACTGGAACAACTTCCAGGAACTCATGCAGAGTGAAAGGAGCAGAACCAGGAGAACCTTATACACAGAGATGGATACATTGTGGCACAATCGAATGTAATGGACTTCTACTGGCAGCAATGCAATGATACAGGACAATTCTTACTTATGAGGGACTTGCGAGAAAGAACGCTATCCACATCCAGAGGAAGAATTGTGGGATTAGAAACACAGAAGAAAAACATGTGCTTGATCACATGGGTGGATGAATATATTAGGGATTTAGACCCTAAACGATCACTCTAGTGCAAATATCAATAATATGGAAATAGGTCTTGATCAATGACACATGTAAAACTCAGTGGAATTGCTCTCTGGCTATAGGAGGGGGGTGGGGAGGAAGGAAGGGAAAAACATGAATCATGTAACCATGGAAAAATATTCTAAATCAATTAATTAAATAAAAAATTTTCAAATCTAAAAATAAATAGGCAAAAAATGAATGAACAAGTATTTGCTGACTTGATTAACTGGTTTCCGGTAGAGTCTTCTTCTGGGCCATAAAGTCAACATGGTAAGATTTGCCAGAGCTTGTATAGTATAAAACCCAAAGTCACCTTCACATCTCAGTGAGGTATCAGTAGCTTAGCCTAGCTAAATTTGAAATGTATCCGTAGCAGATTGGCTGCTAGGTGATTAATTTTTTTTCAGTCAGAGCAAGTCATGAAGACCAGCTATAAAGATTTATGTGAAGGAACTGTAATCTGTAGCAGTAAAGAACAAATTCACACCAATGAAATAATGAATCTTGACAAATTATATCTCCTTTAAATGATATTGAAATACCAGTGAACTACTACTTATTTGGTGAAGTAAAATTCATTCATTAAAGAATCAACACATAATGCTTTTATAAGAGATTAATGCTACCCATGCCAATTTTTGAAGCTAAGCTATTCACTATCAAAATTGAAAACAACTACATTTTGCTTTGGACACTTATTCATAGATTAAGAGCTAGAAGGCACTTTAGTTCCAAGCCCCTCATTTTAAAGTACACAAGCCTAGGTCTTCTGAATCCAAATGCAGCACTCTTCCATTGTACCAGGCTGCCTCGGATAGTCAGATCCTGTTGGTGCAAAGAAAATAAGCAGCTTGATTTCTTTGGGTTAGTCTTCCCAAATGCCAGCAAAATGATACTACACAGAAACCACGTCCTAGAGTGGAATGCCCACTTCAAGCATACCACACAAAGCAAAATTTCTGGACATTATGTCCCACACATACTCTATATTATTTTCTTTAATTAACAAGCAAATTGCATTTAGTAATTTCACATTTAAATACTTGTACTTACTTTTTAACATGAGGGTCTTTGATGTTCTGTGAGAACTATCTGGAGAGAAAATAAGATACTGCCCTGCACACCTCATTCCTTGATGCTTTCCTTCACTCTCAACCCCTCCCTGCAACCTTCTTCCATAATACATGCTGAGCTAAGTTTTTCTCTCTCAAACCTTTCCCAGTGGAATTAAGGGATGTTACGTCTGGACACAAAAGTTTTTCAACATTTAACAAAGGCAGGCAGATGGTCTGCCTTCAAATTAGTTAAGTAAATTAGCTAAATAACAAAAGACAACCAAATATTCCAGTGTTATAAGTGCCACTTTAATCCAGGCCCGGATTTACTAAAGACAAAAATGGTAATGTCTATATTCCACTTCTTTACCTAAAATTACATTTCACTTGTCTTTTACCCCCACCCCCCTTTTGTTCTCTGTTGTATAGAGGAAAAAGATGGCCCAGGAGAATAAACACAGATATGAGAAGATGGACAATAATTTACTTGCTCATACTTAATTCTAAATAATAATGATAGCTACCATTTAGATAACGTACCAGGCAATGTACTAAGTGTTTTATATATAATTATCATCTCATTTGATCCTCACAAAAACTCTGACAGGTAGATGCTATTATTATCATTCCCATTTTATAGATGAAAAAATTGAAACAGAAAGATTGAGTGACTTGCTCACGATCCCACAGTTAATAAGTGTCTGAGGCTAGATTTGAACTCAGGCCTTCCTGAATTCCAGGCCCAATACTCTCAATCTACTGTGCCACCTTGTTGCCCATTTTCAATCACTGAAAATGGGAAAGTAGAACCATTGCACAAACAATAGGAAATGAAGTCCATGTGGCTAAGAAAGGAATGGAATAAAAGTGCTAAAAGTTTTAGAGAGATCATTTAAGATATTTCTGAAGTTGGAAACAAAATACATGCCCAACAATGAAGAAATGACTAAACATATATGAATTTTACTATGCAATATATAAGGTGACAAATTCAGAAAAACACACTACTTGCATAAAAATGATAGAGATTGAAAAAAGCAAAGACAAAAGAATAATGTACACAATGACCCATTACACAATGTGATACAAGCCAAAGAAGAGGCAACAAAACTCATCAAAATTAGCACCAAACTTTCAAAATTAAAGACACTCCCTCCTTTCTGGGGGAACACAGATTGAGTGAATGCATGTGTGTAAAATGGCTGTTGTAACAAAACAAAATATAGCAATCAAAAAATTAAAAACAGGTTTTATATTTCTAGTCTGTTACACAACTGGTAAATACAGGAATATCTCAGGATTCAAATTTGCAATTAAGTAAAAATATCTTCTCTGGAAAGCAGTGAATATGCCAAGTACAACACCATGGATACGGTGGACACTCAGAAGTTGTTCATGATGATGACCTTTTGAAGCTGGCAAGAGAAGGAAAATTCCAGTACTGCAGTTGCCCTCAAAGTCTGATCCAACATTTTTGACCCACCCCCACCCCCACCTTTCATAAGGCACTACCCATTCTCACACTTGGGGTAAGGACAGTTTAGATAGGCCCAACATATGGTAAGAAGTAGCCACTTCTGAATCACAGGAATTTAACCTCTATTTGGAAAAGACTTGTAATCTTGTGCCAAGTCAGTAGTTCACTCACAAGAAGTCACAATCTGTGACTTCCTAGACATGTGGATATGAAACTTAAATCTAGAATCAGCTAATACTGGCAACAGGGAAAATTCACTAAGAACAACTGACCAGTCTCTCCTTAACACACACATTCTTTGAGCTTATCATCATAGAAAAGAGCTACATACATAAAAGGCGCCATCATATTAAGGTTTCTTATTGCATCACAGAGAAATGACATAAAAACCAGATGACTGAACATGGAAATACCGTTATGCTGTCCATTCTCACAGGTCATTCTGCTTGCACTTAGAAGGCTAGATTTTCTCTTTGAAAGTTATGGCCAGAAGTAATTGTAGTTGCAATTGGTCCACAGGTGGTAAAAATGTTTAGTGGAAATGAAAATAAGGAAATTATAACAGAGTTAAAAACATCTTATAAAGAGAATGTGGCAAGACAGGGCATACTAGAAAACAATTTTTCCATTTCACCTAAGTTCAGTAAATCATTATGAGAATGAGCCTTATGAAGAGCATGTGGCAAGAGAGAATATTCTAGAGAACAATTTTTCCATTTTACCACAGTTCAGTCAGAAATCACCATAGAAATGAGCTCTTGTAAAATTTGTTACATATCAGCAAAATTCATGCTAGAAAAAGAGAAACTAAAAGAAAATCTTAATATTTTCAAGATTTTGTTTTATATTTATCTCCAACGCTGAATCTATAATCCGAGACTATAGATCAATTCAGATTTAAGTAGATGCTTTAGGTTAAATGTGTATCAGAATGCAAAAGAAGACACAGTAGAATAATTCAAATAGTCTCTGCCATTTACAACTAGTGTGAACTTGAGAAATCTACTTCACAATTCAATAAACATTCAATTCAGTGCAAGAAAGAAAAAAGCAAAGGCAATCCCTGCTCTCAAAGGCCTTATATTCTACATGCATACAAGCATGGATATATAAGTTAAACTAAAGGAGAAAAAATTAACTGAGGGAAATAGGAAAATTTTCGCATAGGTGGTGACTCTCAAATTGAGCCTTGAAGGAAGCCTGTTGTCTTTTAAAGAGGTGAAAATGAAGAAGAACACATTCCAGGTATAGAGGACACCCTACATAATGTATGGAGGTAAAATGCTGAGTTTATGCCAATATATCCCTGGAACTTGAACAAAGTTTGTTAAGAGAAGTAATATGAAATAACTTTTTTTTTTTAATTCTAAGAAGGGCAAGGGCTAGGCAAACTAGGTTAAGTGACTTTAACAGAGTAACAGAACTAGGAAGGAGCTGATGCCAGATTTGAAACCAGGTTTTCCCAACTCTAGACCTAGCATTCTATCCACTGTGCCACCTAGCTGTCCCAAAAACCAGTCTGGAAAGGCAAATGGGAACTAGATTACAGAAGGCATTAAATTTTAAGTTGAGAACATTTTATTTTATCCTAAGTGCAATAGGGAGCTAATGAATACTTCTGAAAGAAGTGACATGGTCAGACCTGTGTCTTCAGAATATCATTTTAGTAGAGCAGCTAGGTGACTGAGTAGAAACAGGAAGACCTGGAGATAGGAGGTCCTGGGTTCAAATCTGGTCTTCCTAGCTGTATGATCCTGGGCAAGTCATTTAACCCCCACTGCCTAGCCCTTACCATTCTTCTCCCTTAGAACTAACACATAATATTGATTCCAAGATATAAGGTAAGGGTTTTAAAGGAAAAGAAGTGTTGGATGGTCTCTATATTCTTAGTAAGTAGAAAGTAAGGTCCTCTGTTGAGAGGAAGGGGCAAAAAATATTGAGGGGAATATTTAGGAGAAAAGAAATGGTCTGGAATTAAAAGCTGTGGGTATAGAGAATCAATCAGGGAATAATAAAAAAGATTTCCATGTAGCAGTAAGGGCGTTGATTAAATGAAAGGATATAAATTTGTAATGGGCCCAGTTGGCATGGTTATATGACTTTCTCCAATAGCTTTCAGAAGCACAGGACTAAAAGAGAAGATAGATGGTTTCAAGGCTGACAGTCAGTAAGGTAGGGGTGGTGATAGGAAAAAAAGAGTAAAGGATACAAGAATCACAAATACTACAAAGCTGAACTGTTCCACAATAGAATCAAGACTATGAAGAGCAAGGGTAATGGACAAAAGGATCAGGAAAGGGACAGATTTCAGAAAGCCACAATAAGCATAAAAAAAGAGGTTCAAAAGAGAGAGAGAGGTGAAGATGTTAGGACCAAAGAGGAATTTCAGATTTCAAGATCAAAGTGACAGTAGTTATGCATAAAAGGCAGATCTAAGAACACAACCATTCCTATGGGTGGCTAAGATAGAAGAAGGAAGTAAGGAAGGCAAATGAAGTAGGAGGCCAGAATAGTAATGGGGACATCAACATGTAAAAGTACTTGAATATGAAGAGGTTGATGTTGAGTATGTACTATGTACCAGGTACTAAATTCCTTAAAAAAGAAGGGAGAAATGTCTCTTGAGATCAGGATACCACTAGGCAGTATAAACAAGGAATTATTCTAGTCAGTAAAACAGAAAGTGGAAATTTCAAAGGAAAAAAGGTTGCTGACTGATAGTGGAAAAGGAACAGTTCAGAAGTGGTTATGAGAAACAAGAAACAAACATACTTCTATTTATTCAGTGTGATAGGAGAAATGAAAATGTAACTAGCAAAAGATGAAACAATTGAGGAAAAACTAAGTTTGATCTTCCAAGTACATTGATTTATCCAGAAATTCATAACAATTGTCCAACATACAGAACCAACCCCTCCTCAGTTAATTTAAAGGAAACGCTACAACATTAGGAAATCTGATTTCTAATTGGATGAAAGATTATTGGCTTTCCAAGTTGAGAGGGAGAGAGAGTAAATAGATGCAATTCCTTGAATTCAGGAAAACAAGTATCCCACTCCTTCCCAAGTATCTGTAAACAATCAAAGGAACATGAAAAAAAAATAACTGATTGATCAGTATGAAGCTAGTTAAGACATGGATTGCTTGAGATGTTCAATTATGAGAAAACTCCTTACATCAATCTTAGGATCTGACTACCACTGGTCAACATAACCTACGTCCTTAGTTAAGGGTCTCTAAACAGCAGGTACAGGTAGTCCAGTTTCCCAACCACGCAGAGGTAGGTTCAAGCAGTGCAATAAAATTTTCTCCCAATTCCCTCAAGAATTTGGATTAGGGCTATAATTGAACAGAAAGGGCACTAAAACTAGCTCCAGAATTAAGTCACAAGATGGAGTCAGTGGGGTTCACTTAGTTTTCACAAACTCCTCAATTCTTTCAATTTTCCTCACAAGAAAAGGAGGCACTATTATCAGAGAAGATAGTCAGGGATGAAGTGTCATCTGGATAAAACTAGGCATCCATTATTGCCAAAAATGAAATGAGACTAAGGCGAAGAGGTTCTATATTTGCTCATTTGTCAAATAAGAGGTGGGCTAGCTGACTCTACTATCATCTTATTCAGAAATCCACAATAATATACTCTTATGAGCTATCTAATTCAGAGAAGAGTAATAAAGAGTGGGATATATAACTTCACATTATTCCTCAAGAATGTCATTGTTTTTAAATAAAGGCCAAATATTACAACCTGTTCTTTAAGAACCTCTGAATATGACTTCATTTAAACTACTATCTCACTTTCTAAACACATTACCCTTTCCACCTATTATTCCTTACAAATAACATGCTCTGGTGTCCTTTTGTTCAAGCTGCTTTCTTTACCCAACTTTCTAGAATTGATACTAAGACAGAAGATAAGGGTTTGTTTTTTTTTTTTAAATAGTGCTATTACATTCAAGGCCTCACTGGATGATTTTGAAATTTCTTCATGAATAAATTACTGCACACTTGTGATAAATGTCAGAGCTGTCAGTCAGTCCTTACTGAATGAAAGGGCCTTCCTGTTCCTATAAACCATGATAAAAATTACTGATAATATGAAGATCACATTTATGAAAGAATTATAATATTTCGTGTACTACAACTAGATGACTAATTTTCTTTAAAGTCTCCTATATGGTTAAACAATAGAATATTTTCTAAATACTTCTGCCCTATTTAAACGTAGCATTTCACATACCAATACTGGCTATAGACCCAATCCTTAAAAAAACTGTTAACACACAATGATGAAATAGTTCACTGTTATTAGCTCTTGGTTCCAAACAAACATACTCTGAAAAGTAAGCACATTAAAAAGAAAATTCATGCGTCTACAAACTTAAAATCACACATGCAGTATTTGAAAGAGGTTCATAAAATACTATTTTGGAAAAAAAAATTTAACCCATACCTTCTGTGTTAGAATTAATATTGTGGATTGGTTCCAAGGTAGAAGAGTGGTAAAGGCTAGGCAATGGGGGTTAAGTGACTTGTCCAGGGTCACACAGCTAGGAAGTGTCTGAGAGCAAATTTGAATCCAGGACCTTCCATCTTTGGGCCTGGCTCTCAATACACTGAGCCTCCCAGCTGCTGCTAGCCAAATTTCACAATAGCCAGCCAATTTCTTTGAGGAAGCAAGCTTTATCAACCTCCATATCTCAAATTCCTCACTTCACACTGTGATCCTTGGTATTTTCTCCTTCAGAAAGCTGATTTTGCCTAGTCTTCCTAAGGATGTCTCTAGAGTCCCTCACTATCCAAGTTCACAAAACACCAATAAACATGGGCAGAAAATGAACTATATTTACCTATATATATTTAGCTATATTTATACCTTTCTTGGGTATGAGTTGATCTGGAATGGGTGCTTAACAAGTTAAAGAAAGTATCTTTGCCCACCTTGAACTCCAAATCTATTTCTCTTTTTACCTTATTTATTCCTTTCTTCCATCTACTGCTAGTCTTCAATCTTCTGTCTCCCCTTTGTCAAGCTTCTTCAATCCTTCTTCTTTGTCTGACCCACCTCCCTTTCTTCATCATTAAAAGAAAAGGGAGACATGGTGCAGCTAGGTAGCACAGTGGATAGAGCACCAGAGGCTTAGAGTCAGGAGGACCTGCGTTCAAATCTATACGCAAGCAATGGGACCCCGGGCAAGTCACTTAACTCTGATTGCTTAGCCCTTGTCACTCTTCTTTCTTAGAATTGATACTAAAATAGAAGGTAAGGTTTTAAAGATAAATAAATAAAAAATTTTAAAGGGGGGGGGGGGTTGGCACACATGGAACACTAGATTTCTGTAATCTGAAACTTAGGAAGACAAAGTTCACCAGGTGTCAGTTGTGCCAGGAGAGGTTTACTCAATAGAAAATAGAGCTAGATTTAAAGTTTGGGAAGGTCGGTTTAAATCCCACCTCTGCTACTTACAATCTATATAATCTCTTGAGACTGTAAAATGAGAAGATTGGACCAGATATTTGTATGGTTCTTCATCTGAATGATTTTAAATAATTAAATCTCAACCTGTTCTGGTAACCAGGGAAGCAGTGGAACAAGTACATGTCAGAAGAAATGTATCCGACTCCCGCTTCTGGTATTTACAATCTGTGTAACCTTGGACGAGTCACTTAACATCCTTTCTTCAACTATAAAACGAAGAGGTTAGAATAGATGGCCTTGTGAGGTTCCTTCCAGCTCTAGATCAGACCAACAATTTCCAAACTTCAATTTGAACAACAATCTAGGATATGAGTATGTAAATAACAAGAGGAACCAACCGCAGGGAATCAGTGGCCATTAGTAATAAACTCTTGGAATTTAGAAGATTCTACCCCACGAGCCAATTCCCTCATTTTACAGATGAGGAAACTAAGACCCAAGTTAAATGTTAAGTGACTTGCCTAAAGTAACACAGGTAAGAAGAAGCAGGGTTAAGTTTCAAACTCCAGTATTTTGGTTCCAGTCTTCTTTCTACCATCCCATAACATGTACTTTCTGAATGCTTACACTTACCCAGCACTATGCTACCTTTACAGGGAAAACCAAAAAGTAATCAATCTAGCTGGAGAGCTAAAGCACTTATGTTAATAAAATGGGAATATCCAAAAGAAAAGTAACAAAGCAATATAGAATTAATTTCCAAATAATAGTTAAAGACTAAGTGCTATGTTTTAGAAGAAAGACACTGCTATAAGTGTCTTTTATACTGCTATAAGCACCAATTTTAAGTAGATGGGGCTAATTTCCCTTTCAAGGGAGCAGAAAAGCTGTCCATTGCACAGTGGGTGCTGTAGAGAACGCCAAGAAAAAAGGGAGCATAATGTTTTATTTTAATTTCACCAGAAATTGTATTCTGCTTTCTCTCACTACCTTCATTACATTTTATGGTTTAAAAGTACTTTACCACATTTACATGTCCAGGCTGAATCATTAGACTGGTATGAATTAGGCCTGGAATAGAACAGGGAGGAAGAGGTCCTTGAGCTATCCTATGAAGGTAGACAAGATTTAGAAAAGCACAGAAGACAATTATTCTCTGTAGGGAATAAAGTACATATAAAGCACCAAAATTCTAGACGTACCAAGTCTGCTCAGCCAAAATAAGATTTATTTTGAGCACAAGGCTCTCAAGAATCAGGAATAGGGGATTTATAACCTAAGGATAAGAAGATTTTTAGCACAATCAGCCAGTTTACTTCCCTTATAGACCTTCATTCACATCATTCTTCATCCTGGCAATAACCTAAAAGTAGAGAGCTGAAATAGCTTTTAATTTGTGGTGGGCAGGGTGGGGCAAAGACCACTATTTTCAAAATCTTATTCACCATGGAATTCAAAAGCTTCCAAGACACCTTCTCCACAACCCATAATCAGAGCAAGTTGCCTAAAACATTGACCCAAAATATCACACCAAAAATGTAAGTCAGAGGCAGAACTTGAAGCCATGTCTTGCTGGCTCCTATGCCAGCTCTCTATTCACCACATCAAATATCTGCAACACCCCATACTTTTCAGTTCAACAGTGATAAGAATGGTGTTCACTAAGAATATTCCTTTCAGGAATTCTGAACCTCTTCTCTAAATTGAGTACACCAGGGAAAACCTGCAATGCTTAAATTATGTAAGTGGCAGGACATATATAGAGGTACTCCTTCACTTTCAAAGAATTGTCCACATTGATAGAGGAGTAAGCAGGCACAAGCTAGGAACTTTTCTAAATGACCCTAAAGATCTAAGCACCAAGGCTAGCAAAAGCCTTAAGCTATGACTTGTAAAAAATAGACACGAATCCAGGACTTCAATCCCCAGAATGCCCTGTAATCTCACTGAATTCTCACATGGGCCAAGATCGAGAAGGTATTTAAACCTGGTTGTGAATAGGCTCGGGCTCTTTTTGGACTTCCATTTTGGGGCAGAGGCCTCTCTTCCATGATGTGAGATTATCTTGTCTAGGCCTCTCTGGCCTAGGCACGTGTTTTCTTATCCTGTATTTTCTTTAATCTTTAATCTTTAATAAACCTCATAAAAATATAATACTCCTTGCAGAGAGAAACTAATTTCTACCTGCCTCAGTCTCCCCTAAATTTTAATCTTTACAGACTTTACAGAGGTACCAATATAAAACATTTTACTCTTTAAATCTCAATTATGTACTCTAAAATACCAAATGTAGTACAAGGAGTTTGGAAAGCTAGTTTCCTCTTAAGATTTATTACTAAGACTGATTTGTCAGAAGTAGAACTCTCCTAACAATAAATATTAGTCATTGTTACATGAAACAAATGAGATCATCAGTCTAGTGCTTATAATTTTTCAGGGCAATGAGAGCTAACAAAATCTATTATTAGTCACTCATAAACAATGGGGTGGAGGATTTGTGTAGGGATGTTTTAAACTAATCATTTCTTAGCTCTTAACAAATAGTATCCCTCACCTTCTGAAACAAATTATAATCCATTTGATTCTTCAAATGCCTTATATAGTTCTGTTTTCTTTACTTTTTTCCTTCTCCAAATTTTAAACAAAATAACTTGAGCACATCATGAATACAAGATATATATTCCAAAAGATGTTTAAACCTAGCTACCTCCACTTTGTGACAAGAACTAGAAAACCCACAAAAACCCTTCACTTAATCTGGAATTTTCTTAATCCATATGAGAATTTCATCTCTAAGATCCAGACTAATTTTACTTTGTTTTAAATAGCCTCTACCCATCCCTGCCCCCTTTGCATTTTAGAAACAAGATAGGAAGGGAGGAAAGGAGAGAAGGAAGGAAGGAAGGAGGGAAGGAAAGGAAAGAAGGATGAAAAGAAGAAAAAGAAAGGAAGAAAAGAAAAGAAGGAAGGAAGACGTAATTCTTTAAATCAGCAATTTTGCTCACCTTTAACATAGTGGCTAAGTTGGCCATGTGCTCGTTCAGGGTGCCCTCTGACTCCTTGTAAGTCAGGCAGGTAAACTGGTATTCCTCTGGATCGAAGGCATCTGCTCCCTGTTGCTCAACATCATTTGCTACTCCCTCATAATAATCCTCTATATCTCCAGGGTCCTCATCCTCTTCTTCATCTTCTTCCTCACAATTTGGGTCATAGTCCTCTTCATTGCTGTCAGATCCCTGGCTATTCATGTCCACAGACATTTTAGTGTCCTGCCAAGTTGCAGATCAGGAAAGCAGTTGCTGTCTTCCCCCCTCCCCCCAAACTTTACTTCTGTCTCAAATTCATTAGGTACTTCTGTCTTCTAAGGGAGGAAAAGAAAAAAAGTGTTAACTTTTTTTTCCATATAAAATTATAGTGGAAACGGCTTCATTATCCCCAACCCAACAGAATTACTGTCATTCTTGTCTAGGAAGCTATCTCCCATATCAGAAGTGTCAAGGTCAACTCAAATATTTATTGAAATGAAAACACTGAAACCAGAAAACACTGAGCATGTCCTTTGATTTCAGGAGAGGTGTTATTGCCTGGCAATAATAACTGTACTAGTTCTATGTCATGCTTTCAACAAAATGCTGTTTTTCTAGATCAGTGAAAGCTAGAGTTAGTCCATTACAATTTCTTCCTTTGGGAGGTAAAGATAATAAGATCTGGGCAATTTAAAATGAAGGGTAAAGAATGGGAAAATATACTGGTCCAAAACATCTCAAGGTAACAAATTCTCATAGAATGTCCCTACTCTCAAGGACTATCAAATGAATGGGACACAGCACCCTGAGGAACAAAGGAAAAGTTTATCCCACACAATAGGCAGCCCACAGAGACAGCAAATTAGGGTCAGCCAGATATACTCCCCAAATACCTATTATGACTACTTCTGCATGTGATATTAACAGAGGTGGCATTTTAAGGATCAGAATTCTTGCCCATCACTACATCCAAAAGAAAAAAAGCACTGGATTTTTATTCCACATTCAACATTTTCTGTGAAGTTGGTGGAAGGTTACATGGATAAATGAAAGTCACAGGTCTCTAATGAACCTCCTCCAACATCAATGCCAAAATGATTGGAATGTCTCCTTTCTCTTTTTTTCACTTAAGGTGCTTATGGGCTTGTCAGGCAAAAGATCTAGATAATCTACTAGTTGCATATTCAGTCCTTGAACAACAAGTTAATTGTGAGAATGAGAGTGAGAAAGAACACTAAATATACTTATATTGTTTTCTTATATCAAAGGATATAAATCAAAAAAGTAGATTCCAAAAAACATCAAACTTTCACATTTATAGAATTGAATGCTATGGGTAATTATATATGAAAAGAAAGTGACTACTGACCTAGAAAAAACCCCAAAAGTTATAAGTATAGCAAATAATCTAAATTTAAATCTCTGGTGGCAGAATACAACAAATCTTTTATTTTTCTGCAAATGTTCTATTGTTAGTTATCATCTAAATAAGAAAATCATCACACTCGATGCACAATTCCCTAATGCTTATAACTTCAGAGTTAGGAACCTAAAAGTTACCAACCTTCTTTATTTCATAGCACTAGAAAGATCTGTATACAAATTACAAAGAATACCCACCAGTTCACTTAGCTCTCCTTTCCAACGACTTACTCTGGGCATTATGAATTTGTTTTTTCCCCAGTCTAGACCTGTGATTTCATTTTTATCAAGCTCTACTTTGATTGTATCTTTGATTGATTGTTACATTTCATTCATTCATTCATTCATTCATTCATTCATTCATTCATTCATTCATTCATTCATTTTTTTTGAGGGCAAATTTCCACATAAAATTTCATGATTCAAATTGTTTCCCTCCCTTCTTCCTGCCGCCCCCCCACCCCACCCCTGCAAGCTGGCATGCAATTCAATCTGACATATATTTACATTTGATTTTTAATAGACATGATAAAAGGGTAGGACAACCTACTAATATTCATCACAGTTAAACACCACAATAAATAAAATAAAAACCAAGTACCAGAGTTTCTTGAAGATCTGCCAAGTAGATGTCACCCAAACACTCTATACCGTATGATTTCCATCTAAAATCAGAAGAGAAGAAAGGATTAGATCAATACAATTCTCTGAAAAGTACCACTGTAGTGATGTTTAATACCAGAGATTAAAAAAGGAGACAAAGAGAAACCACACACTATGAGTGCTAATCATCTCCTGAATACCTTTCTTTCTCAGTTTTCATGACATTGTTCTCTCCTGGTTCTTCTCTTACCTGTCTGACTATTCCTCAGTCTCCTTTGCTAGATCTTCCTCCAGGTCATGCCCACTAACAGTGCATGTCCCCAAAAATCTGTCCAGGGTCTTCTCTTCTCCCTCCATACCAAAGATTCTTAATATGGGGTCCATGAACATTCAAATGATACATGGATAGTTTTCAGGGGGTTCATGGACTAGGATGGGGAAAAAATCCCATCTTTATTTCAATAAAATTGGTTTTCCTACAACTGCTTGACTACATGGGTCAAGGAGGATATGATTGGGGATGTAGACTCTAAATGAACATCAACAACATGGAAATAAGTTCTGATCAAGGACATATGTAATACCCAGTAGAATTGCGCATGGGCAACAGAAAGGGTGGGGGTAGGGGAGGGAGGGATAGAATATGATTCTTGTAACCAAGGAATAATGTTCTAAATCTACTAAATAAAATTTAAAAAAAAGAGGACACATAACAACAGGAAACATACTACTTTCTGAGATAGCCCATACCACTTTTGGAAAGGTCTATTTTCATGGCTTATCTTAAATTTTCCTCTGAAACTTCTATACCATTGCTCCTAATATACTTCACGGGGCCTAATAGAACAAATTTAATCACTCCCCTACATGAAAGTCATTAAAATACTTGGAAAAAAATTAAAATTAAATTACTTTTTAAAATGTCAAAAAAAATTGGTTTTCTTTGTAATCTATATCATTTTATTTTATATATGGATTCTTTTAAAGTTTGAAGTCTATGGATCCTTAGAATTATGTTTCTAAATGCATAAAAAAGTTAAGAATTCCTGCTCTATACTATCTTGCTTGGCAATCTCATCTATAAGCATGTGTTCAATTATCATCTCTATGCAGATAATTGTCAGATTTATTTATCTAATCCTAACCTCTCTAGTGACTTCTAGTTTCATATCTCCAATTGTCCACTAGATGTTTCAAACCTCAATATACTAAAAACTGATCATTAGATCCCCCCACCCCCACCCCGGCATCCTTCCCAGATACTTCCCTAATCTAAACTTCCCTATTTCTGTGGGGGATGTCACCATTCTCCCAATTAACCAGATTCGAGACTTATTAGTCATTCTTGACTCCCCATTCTCACTTGTTCCTTATATTGTCACCTAGTTTGATCAATATAGGCCAGTGCCTTCATAACATCTTTCTTGTACATCTCCTTCTTTTTGTTCACACAGCCATCTTCCTGGTGTAGGCCCTCATCATTTTATACCTGGACTACTGCAACAGCTTCCCAGTTGTTCTCCCTGACTCATGTCTCTTCACATTCCAACCTATCTTCCACTTAGCTTCCAGTGATTTTCTTAAAGCTCAGGTCTGACCAAATCACCTCTCTACTGCATAAAACCCTCTGGCTTTTAAAGCTCCTCATAATCTGGTTGCTTCCTACTTTTTCAATCTCCTTATATTTCACTCTTCTCCATATGCATCCCTCTATGATTCAACAATACTGACCATCTTGCTGTTCTTCACACAAGATACACCCCCTCCTGACTTCATGACTTTTCACTGGCTATCCCAGGTGCCTGGAATGCACTCCCTCAATATCTTTGCCACCTGGGTTTCCTCAAGACTCAGCTCAAATCTCACCTTGTAAAAGTGACCTTTCTTGGTCTTCTGATATTTTCCATTTATACTGCAGATATCTTAAATGTACACAAGTTTAGAGCATGTTATTATAGAGCACTCATTAGAATATGAACTCCTTGAGGGCAGGGAGCATTTTCACTCTCTGTGAAAGCCTAGTACTAGTAAAATGCTTACTAAGTCACTATTTTCTGAAAATAACTAATAGTAATTAATAATAGTTCTCTGCATATGAATAGGATCTAAGATTTCACTGACCGGGAGCTCCCAACGTAGAACTTCTTATAGTAATTCAGGTCAATGCCCTTCCCTGCAACTTACAATTTTAAAGCGTTTCCTAGATTACTAAAATTAAATGACTCACCTAGTGTCACAATGTGTCAGAGGCGAAACTTGAATACAAGTACTCCTGACTCAGAAGCCAGCTCTCTTACCCACTATGCCACATGAGCTCTCAATGGTTCCAAGGCTTATCCAAAAAAAAACTCAAGATGGAAAAGTAAGTTCCCAGGTACTAGCTGAGCATAAATCCAAGGAAAATAACTACCCAATCAATAGTCTATCATTTCCCTTTCCTACTAACATTTCCCAGTCTTCTAAATAACTAACTCAAACAATCCCTCTGAAGATGAGAATAAAATTAAAATTATAACAAGGCATTGAATTTTCAGATTAAATTGTGAAAGACTTAAAATAGAGGCTCTCACAGAAAAAATGCCTCCCTCTGTCATAGCACAATACTTTTAGTATGCTGCTATAAATTGACAAGCTTACTTTCAACTCATGACAAAAATTTACATTAAAATATAACACATTCTACATCAGAAACTTTTTGCAAAATTTTTTATTTATGGTAGCAATACATATATATATATATATATATATATATATATATATATATATATGTATGTATGTATACAAGGCACATATACATCTACCTCTCTGAGCCACATCACCACCCTCCTCAGTTACAGAAAACTGAAACTTTCTGTAGACAATCCAGACTGCATAGTTACTGCATGTGATCCAATTAAACGGAACAAACACTGACTATCCAAGGGAAAAGTTTCTTTCTACTGGCTTGACCTTCATAGAGTCCTTGTTAATAATAACACTCCATAGAGAAAAAGGCAAATCTGAACCAAAGGAACACCAACATCCAAGACCAAACAATGGCCTGAGAGATCATATTGTCAAACTGTAGAAAATAAACTAACTATTACAACTTTCCATTTGTTACTTTTACTAAGAAATTGATGGAACATGATATACAAATTAATAATGCTCCTCCCAAAACCATGTAGTAAAGGAAAATTTACCTTTCCAAAAATGTTGATTATTCTTCCTTTCTCACTAATACAAAGATAGGAAGGAATTTTTTTTTATTTTAAAAAATTACTTCGAATTTGACCAACATCAATAATCAAATGTTTCTATAAATAAAAAAGAACAACCTGAAGACAGTTTAAGAAGTCACCAATCTATTATGTGTAGCTTGTCTTTTAAAATATATATCCAATACATTAATCTCAAAGTTTTCTTGATTTGGGGGGGGTCTACCTCTAAACTTCACAAAGAAATCTTCTCTAAGACTTAGATCCAAAGGGGACACAACCCAAATTTGAATGGCTTTCCTCTGAATCAAACAGAAAATTCTTGATAGACTTCTAATAAATCCCTCAAGTATTAGGGGAGGGGAAAAGGAAAGACCTAAGGCTTTGTAGTTTCAATATAGGGGCTCAAAGAACCCCTGAAAAGTTTAGGTTCCCTTTCAAGTAAATCTACATCTAATTCTTTGTTAACTGGTTCATCTGAGACTAAAAAACAAGTTAGTTTTGAAGTTCCAAGTATGATATTTTGCATTTATATTTAATAGCAGACCCAAACCAGAGACAGGCACATCAAGAGTGATGGTACTTGACAAGGGTCAATATGGTAGTGGATATAGTGTGGACCTAAGTTCAGGTCTTGCCTCTCACACACACATATTAGCTATATGACCCTAAACAAACCACTCATCCTCTTGCATACTAAGATTCAATTCTTTAAAACTATAGATTGAAGAATAGTTGATAATCTGCCTTGGTAAAACATTATCTTACCCAAATCACAAAATTTGCAACCTGGAAGGGATATTAGTGGTCACCTAGTCCATAAAACAGTAGACGAATGAAAATCTCCAAGGAAGGAGAACCTACCAGTTCTTAAAGCAGTCCATTTGAGGACTGAGAGTTTCCTGCCATTGAACCTAATTTTACTTCTTTGCAATTTCCACTCATTGCTCCTCATTCTTGCCTTTTTGGGGCAAAAAAGAACCAAACTAAATAAACTCTTCTTCCTATGACAGTTTTAGCCCAAACATTCCCAATTCCTTCAACTAATTTTCATATGTCATTCACCCCATATCCTTCATCAGCCCAGATGCCTTCCAGTTTATCAATGTTCTCCTTAAAATGTGATAATCAGAACTGAACACAAACACAAATTTGACTAGATCAGGGTATAGTTGGAATATCACTTCCCTGTTACTGGAAGCCATGTCTCACTAAAACAACCCAAGATCACATTAGCTTTTATAGCACCATATTTATAGCACAGTATTATGAATACTGATTCATACTGAGGTTGCAATCCACCAAAGCCACATCTTTTTCAAAACTACTGTCTAACCATGCCTCCTCTATCTATTGAATTTTATCTTCTTATATTCAGCCTAGTTTTTTAGTCTGCCAGGATCTTTTGGGGATCTTGACTATCATTCAGCACATTTAACTATCTCTCCAGTTTTATATTACCTGAAATGTTGATGATCATTCCATCTTAAAAAAATGTTAAATAGCACAGAGCCAAGTACAGATTCATGGAGCACTGCCCTGGAGCCTTCCTGCCTCAATGACAAAACCATTGACAATTATTTTCAGTCCAATTATGAATCTATCTTTTCAGATCCATCTCCCCAAGAAAACAGTATGAGAAGCCTTATCAAAATCTTTGCTAAAACCTAGATAAACTATATTCACAGCATTTCCCTCATCTACCACTTTAGTAATACTGTCAAAAAAGAAAATGAAATTAATCCTAATGACTTGTTCTTGAGAATACCTAACATTTATACTGTGCTTTAGGGTTTATAAAACGTTTTACAAATATTATCTCATTTGATCTTCACAATAACCTGGAAGGTGGTTGCTATTGTCATTCTCATTTTCAGATGACAAAACTGAGTCTGAGAGAGGTCAAATAACTTTCCTGGGGTCATAAAGCTAGTTAGTATCTGAGACAAAACTCATATTTAGGCCTTCCTCTAGACACTGTGCCCCCTTAGCTGATTTAATGAAGCAATGCTGAATTTTGTAATCATACTTTTTTCCATATGTTCCTAATATAACTCTTTAGCAATTAATTCTTTCATTTCCCTAAGAATCAAACTTTAATTCATTGGCCTATGGTTTGCAGATTCTGTTCCTTTTCCTTTTTTGAAAATCAATATATTTGGGGGCAGTTGGGTAGTTCAGTGGATTGAGAGCCAGGTCTAGAGATGGGGGTGCTGGGTTCAAATCTAGCCTCAGACACTTCCCAGCTGTGTGACCCTGGGCAAGTCATTTAATCCCCATTGCCTATCCCTTACCATTCTTCTGCCTTGGAGCCAATACATAATATTGATTCCAAGGTGGAAGGTAAGGGTTTTTTTTTTTTTTTTAAATCAATACATTTGTCTTCTTTTCCATGATCTTTCAAATATCACTAAATGGGACTCAAGAAATCACATATGTCAGTTCAGTACCAGAGGTGAGTTGAATTCATAGAGGGCAACTAGGGCTCTCTTACTAACTCCTTATTTATTTTGAGTATCAATTGTCTGTTAATTATTTTGTTCTGTCACTTCCAGTGCAAAGGTCATTTTCCTTGGGCCTCACTGAGATCATAGATCTAAACCAAAATCCAAGTAACAAATAAATTAATGAAAAGCACTGTGTCAGGCATAGTAATGAGTGCTAGGGACACAAATATTTTTATTAATATTCATCCTTAGGAAGCTTACAGTCAAATGATGGGACACAAAACATATAGTACAGTAACAACCATGAAAGGGTGGTTTTGGTCTGAGGAAAAGAAAAAAAAAACAGTTAAAAAAAGTCAACAAGAGAAAATTAAGAAGGGAGAATATGGATAGTTAGGGGACTGAAAGTCAGGCCCAGAGATAGGAGGTTCTGGGTTCAAATCTTATCTTAGGCATTTCCTAGCTGTGTGACTCTGGACAAATCACTGAATCCCCACTGCCTAGTCCTTACAGTTCTTATGTTTTGAGATCAATAAACAGTATTGATTCTAAGATGGAAAGAGTTTTTTTTTAAAGGGGGGGTAGGAAATACATATAATTTGTCAACAAAAATTACAGCTGGTTGTTAGTAAACAAGTTCTCCATAATGATGAAATAAAGATAAAAAAATAAACCCACAACATTTTCACACACTCAATTACAATGCTGATTTTAGAGAGCTCACTAAATCTATGAAAACAATAATCACATAAAAATTTTTCACCTTAACGTTTTTTTCAATCATATATTCTGGGGAGCAGCTAAGTGGCTCAGTGGATTAAGAGCCAGGCCTACAGAGTATAGATTCTAAGATGGAAGATAAGGATTTTTAAAAAAATTATATATTGTGCTTTGCACTTACATGAAAACAACCTATTTTCCATAAAAAAACCAGGGAGCAAAACAGAAGTTCCAAGTATTATTATTAATCAATACAAATAATACCTCAAATTTATTTTTTTTAAACCCTTACCTTCCATCTTGGAATCAATACTGTGTATTAGTTCCAAAGTAGAAGAATGGGAAGGGCCTGTCTCTCAATCCACTGAGCTATCCCAATACCTTGAATTTCTACTCCCTCCCTAGGTTTCTTTTTTTCTTGAGACTGAACCTCCCCATGTAGCCCAGGTTGTAAGTGCAGTGGTTATGTCCACACGGATTCCAATTCTGATTGATAGATAAGTTTTAACTGGCTCCATTTTTCAGGATATGGATTAGTCCATCCCACCTTAGGCCTCCTGATAGCCCAGGGAGTGGGAGAAACCTGGTGGATACTAGATTAGTTCTAGCTCTACAGCAACTCAAATGAACTATCATGTCAGCTTGCCCAGTAATAGGTATTATAGGCATGCACTACCACCTGGTCATCTTCCCAGTGTTTCAAGTCACATTAGAAACTTTTCAGCTTTATAAACCTAGTAGGAGATACACTGATCTTATTTCCCATAAAAAAATAAAATAAAAACGTTGAAACACAATGCAATAAAGTTCAGAGACCTAACATTTACTTCTGTCCAACACTAAATCTGGCTTATGAACCCATAAAAGGTTCCAAGCCACAATAATAAAAGTCAACAAAAACAATATCAACAAAAACTCCTGAAAAAAGCATGCTTTTTTTTTTTATCAGAAAAGGTTAAATAGCCTCAACATTTGAAAAACAGCTAATACTGATTAATCTATCAGTTTTCCAGAGTATACCTATTTTCTAGAGAAAATCTAATGCAGGAAAAATTATGATTTAACAATTTTGTTTCCCAATTTGACGTTGAATAGAAAAACCAAGTTATTTCCTATCACATGACCAAAACAGACCCATCTGATACATAAGTGATAAAAATAATTGGCAACAGAGTTCAAATTATCCTTGCCCAGGGTCCAGTGTCCATTATCTTCATCTGTTTAGTTCATTTTGTAGCTTATTTTACTCACTTTTTAGAACTAAAAGTTTGTTCTTTCTGAAAACAATCCCAAGATTTTTTCAGTCAAGAAGCACTACAAGTGCCTACTATGTGCAGTGTGCTGGCAATTAAAAAGTCAAAAATAAAACTCTTACTTCTCAAGGTCTTCAAGTTCTATTGGGAAACAACACATGAATATATAAATACATGCAAAATGTAATGGTAATGGGGGGGGAGTCAGGAACATAAAGTGCAAATGTGCTTTGCTAAATACAAATTACCGGTTAATAGAGCTTATCAAAATGATCAAATGAAGAAACTCATACTATATTCAGTTTAAAATGACATTTCACAATGAATGTGTCATTGTTTGGGGAAAATTTAAGAGCCAGGCCTGTTCAGAGTTACTTTCATTGATGTTGGTTTACAGGCATGGAAATTTATACAGTAGAAAACTCAGAAACGTGACATAAATAGGGCTTAACTCTTTACAGCACTCAAAAGGAATACACCGACTGGCAATGGCCAATTCAAGCTACAATCTGTTTAAGGCTGACTAAAGGCATTTTAAAAAAAAGGGGTGGTGGTTGTCGGGGGAAGTGGGGTGTAGGCCTAACTTCCCGAAACAAGGGAATACCAAAACCCGAAGCCTTCTAGCCACAAACTTTGAATCCTTTGCACAGATTAAAAAGGAGGAGCGGAAAGCCAGGCCAGAGAATTCCAGAGGAAGGTGAGACCCCACCTTTACACACACATCCCCCCCCTTCTCAGAGCCACCGAAGCCAGACCAAGGTTTTGAGCGTGGACGAAGGGCCAGTCGGCGGCAGTTAACTTCCCCAAGAGAGAACGAGCTACGCCAAGAGCTGAGGAGGCTGGCCCCACGGCCCGACCAGCTCTGGGGTCCTCGGGGGGGTCGGGGAGTGGGCGTCATGCTGAGCTGGCCGGGGGGAGCTTCGGTCCTCTCGGGCTGGGTCGAAAAGAGGCTTAGGCCTCCGCTGGAGAGAGGCCGGAGACAAGACCTCAGATTCAGGGCTGGGCTAGTGAGGCCGCTCTGGCTCTGGCTCTGGCTCTGGCTCTGGCGCCGGCCCCGGCTCCCGTCAGGTGTAAACAAGGCCGAGGCCCCGTGCGCCCACTCGCGCCTCCTCTGCACTTACCCGGGCGCCGGGGTCCCCGCGGCCGATGTGCCCCGGGCCGGGCCAGGCCAGGCCGGGGCGAGACGGGGGACTAGAAGGAAGGGACCGGCGGCGTAGGGAATCAGACCGACGCGACTCCCTCGGGCTCCTTCCTCCGGCAAACGCCGCCGACGCCTGAGCCGGAAATGGCTCGTCGCGGTTGCGTCACTTCCGGGGCTGGGGTCCGGGAGGCTCGATTACCCCGTCTATTGCCGTGCGCTGGATCTGTTTTTCAGTGGTGAGACTGCGCTTTCCCCCGAGACTTGGGGGAGAGAGGAAATCACTCTCTGGATGGCCTGTCGAGGCCCTTCCTTTAGCCCCTAATTTGAGGCTCTCTCCTAACCGGGACCCCAGATTTAATCTGCTTCATGCTCTGGACGCCAGTTTCTTCCCGTTGTTAGAAATCGTCATAAAATCTTAAATCTAGAAGTAGAAGAGACCTCATAGGTCAATCCATGCCAACTGTCTGATTGTACAGATGAGGAAACTGAGGCCCAGAGGGAGGCCGACACTCTCCCTTAGTCATACCGCATAACCAGAAGGAGGACCTCTTTCTATTGCACATTCAGTTGGAAAACAGTGATGATGAGTGTTGTATCTATGGCTGACTATGGCACAAGTGATGAGTAAGGCAGGGAACAAGCATTTTCCCTCCTCATATCCTAGCTTAAAATCCATGCAGGTTGCCCTGAAGCTTCACTGAAGAATGAGGGGGAACAGAAACTGATGATCTTGGTCCTGAATTCCTGTAGCTATACCCTAAAACCTTGTTCCTTCATTGATGGACTTTTAAAAAATCAGGATCACCTAGAAAACAGTAAAAATAAATTTCTAGGAAGGAAGGAATGAAAAGCTTATTAATTGCTTTCTATGGGTCAAACCCAGGCAAAGCGCTGTGACTATAAATAAAATGACAAAATGATCTTGTTCCTAGCTTCCTTGGCTTCCTTTAGTTCTCAGATAAAATCCACCTTCTGCAAGAAGGCCTTTGTAAACATTTTGTTTCTCACATTTGTTTATTTATGGTTTTATTTTGGGGTTTGGGGTTTTATACCAGTATTCTTTTATAACAATAAACAATGTGTAAGTATATTTGCACTATAACATTTGTAATCCAGATTACATTGCTTACTTTCTCCAAGAGGGGAGAGAGAAGGGAGGCAGACAATTTGGATTTTATGATTTTAAAGAAGTAAGCTGAAAATTATTATTACATGTAATTGAAAAAATAAAATATTTTTAAAGAAAAAAAGATTTTAAAAAAGCCCTTTGTAGTCATAATCTTAGTGCATTCTCTTTGAGACAACCTCCTAGTTTATTCTGTACATATCTTGTTTGAATATAGTCTGCATATTGTCTTCCACATTAGACTGTGCTTCTTGAAAGCAAATAGTATTTTTTTACTTTTCTTTGTTCTACAGCATTTAGCACAATGCCTGGCACTTAGTAATGGCTTAATAAATTCTAGTTGACTGACTGAGTACTTTTCACAGTGAATTTATATACTATTAGGTCTCAGGGTTTCTTTACTTTGTGGTCCCTGAACATTTTGGGATTTTCTTTTTTTTAATATTTTCATAACTTTCAATATAATTGGCATCCTTTGTAATCCTATGTATTCTATTTTATACATTTAAAAACATTCTGAGAAGGAATTTGTAGGCTTCACCAGATTGCCAAAGGGTTCTATGTTGCAAAAAAAATGGTTAAAAACCCCTTATCTTGTTTACTGTCTTGCTTGACCAGTCTTGAAGTTTACCTTAAAATAACTCCAGTTCACACTGCCTCTGGTTTACTATGGAAAATCTCATACCATAGTTCATACCTAGATCTCCACAGATGTAGAGGTACCCCCAAGTCTGATTAACATAACCTTTATGAGGTATAGAACAACATTTTTTCTACACAAGAAATATAAAGGCCTCAGGAGGCTCATAAAAATATTCAGAAAACTGCATCAACAATTCAATAGTCGAGAAGTAATCTAGTGGATAGAAGTCAACATTTATTATTAGTAGTGTAAGGGTTAAAATTATGGTTGAGACTGAATTTAATAATTATATTTGGTCACCAAGGATTTATAAAATCCTAATGAAATACCCAAACTCAGTTGGAAATTTTATGGTGATTTAATTGATATAGTGGAGGAGATTTAAGAAGAAAGAAGATGGAAGGGGCAGGGAGATCTAGAAAGTAAGATTTTGAGTGTGAAGGAGGAAAAAATCAGCCTACCCTCCAAAGGGGCTCAGCTAAGCTACCCAAATCTGAATCAGCTCAAGGGCAAAACTCACCACCCAACACTCCAAGATGTCGAATGCCTAGCACACTCTCAGCCAGAGTTGCCTCTCCAGGAAAAGAGAAGGAGAGAGGAAGTGATGTGCCTTATATAGACAGTTTTACATCACTTTCCTGCTTCTCATCTGTACCAATGACGATTTAGCTTGACTTAGGACAGCCCAGAGGTCTATCCTTTTTTCTGAACGTGTCTGTTGAAGGCCGTTTCCTTAGATAATTGAATCTTGAGTTTGATGCAGACCTTCCAAATCTTGTTAAACTAAGAAGGGAGGAGAAATGTAGTTTCCAAGACCTGATTCTGTTATTCCAAGTATCTCCATTGTTACTGATCAGGAAATAGCTAAATCAGATCTTCTAAAGAATGGTCTGATTAGGGTGGAATAGTTTTAAAATTCACAGTAGATACCCTCCCTCACCCAAACTTTTCCAATCTTAATACATCTTATTATTCATTGTGTACTTTTTGATCCAATGAAACCACCCTCCTTGCTGTTTCACAAATAAAACACTCCTTTCCCATTCAGGTATTTCCTCTGGCTGTCCATCATGCCTAGAATTTTCCTTTTTTTAACCTTTACCTTCTATCTTAGAATCAATATTAAGTATTGGTTCCAAGGCAAAAGAGCAGTAATTAGGCAATTAGGGTTAAATAACTTGCCCAGGGTCACACAGCTAGAAAGTATCTGAGGACAGATTTGAATCCAAGACCTCCCTTTTCCAGGCCTAGTACTCCATCTACTGAGCTACCTAGCTGCCCTTCTCCTCCTCACCTTTTTTTTAAACCTTCTGGCTTTCCTGGCTTCCTTCATATCCTGAATTAAAACCTGTCTTCTACAGGAAATATTTTTGCAGCTCTTCTTAATTCTAGTACCTTCTCTCCATTATTTCCTATTTATCCTGGATGTAAATTGTTTGTACATATTTGTTTGCTTGTTGTCCTACCTTTCCCCCATTAGATTGTGAGCTTGTGAATTTTAAAATTACTCCATCCTACTCAGATTGTACTTTAGAAGATCTGATTTAGCTATTTCCTGATTAGTAACAATGGAGATACTTGGTCTAACAGAATCAAGTCTTGAGAACTCTACATTTCTCCACCCTACTTTGTTAAACAAGGTCAGGAATGTCTGCACCGTACTCAAGGATTAAGTATCTGAGAAAATGGCCTTCAACAAACATGTGCAGAAACAGTGGATAGACCCCTGGGTTGTCCTAAGTCAAGCTAAGCTAACATTGGTTCAGATGAGATGCAGAAAAGTGATGTAAAACCGTCTATATAGGGCACATCACTTCCTCTCTTCGGCCTCTTTTCCCAGAGAGTTGTCTCTGGCTGGCAGTGTGCTAAGCATTCCGACATCTTGGCCTGGTAGCAGCTATTTGTCTGGGTTCTGGCAGTGAGTTTGTCCTTGAGCTAATTCAGGTTCAGGCATCTTAGGCTGAGCCCTCTTGGAGCTCCTTCCTCTTTTACTCTCCAAAACCTTACCTTCTAGAGCCTCTAATCTTCCTTTCCTTCTCCCTTCTTCTTAAATTTCTTTCCACTATATTAATTAAATCACCATAAATTTCCAGACTGACTTGGGTA